>NC_090189.1:43398728-43998728 GCF_024679245.1 Pseudorasbora parva | reverse complement strand
CACTTGTTGTTGTTTTTTTGGTTCTGTGTTTTTTAGCTTGTTTTCTGTACACCTCGTCTCATATCAGCTTTTAGACACTGTTATATTTTTTGTTATTAGTCAGAAATGACGAGGAGGCGTTTCCCGCAGTATAAAGTCAATGGAGGCGGCTGGATTGTTTCCTCCGCTGGGCTTCAGATTATGGAGTGTGTCCAGGGCCGGCGCTCCGCACACGCACATCACGCACTGCGCGTAGGGCACCAAGTGCTTGGGGGGGCACCAAAAAATCTGGGTCGTGAAAAAATCATCACAATAGGCTAGCCTACTAGTATAAATAACACATAAAATATTTCTAAAAGCATGTTAATATACAAATGCAATACAAAAGTAATATAGGCTGTTATGAAGGACTGTCATGTGTACATAATAATGTACTATGATTGTTTAAAATCATAGTTTACCGCGAACTGAAAGTATTAGTAGCATAGATCCTTATCTATCGCAATCGTGCATAGACAATTCTAATGGAGAACGAGTATTCCTCTGTACTATAATTATTATAAGACATGTTTACATATATTTACCATGAGTGCTATATTCTTTGTTGTACATTCGCGAACTAAATGTGTATGCCGTAAATGCACCGTTGTGTTGTTTACATAAAGGCAGCCGGAATGGCGCTAATGACGTTACGGCCGCGAGTTCGAGCCCCGCTCAGAACAGGATTCTTACATGATGATAAAATAAGCCTACATGACAATTTATAGGCTAGTAAGTGCGGATTTCATTTCTTGTGTAACAGTTTAGTACTTTGTACTGTTATTTGTCCATTGTTATCATAATTACACATCATTTATGTGCTATCCTTTTGTATATTGTTATTTACCAATTTGTATGTATATTTTCAGAACCACAAACTTGCCCCGACTTATGGTGGAGAATAAATGTTACAGAAGAAACATCAGAGTCCTTATTGCATTCTAACTGGATGTGCCATAGTGATTGCAACCAATTACAACCAGACAATTTAAGTACTTCAAAACATAGGCCTAGACCAAATTAGTCGAGAAAAAGGTGAATCTCTGTGCCAGACTCCCTCTGGTTTTCAGTAGAATCCCTGAATATTTTGTCTTGTGGTTATCAATGGGGACGTGGCTCAGAAACTGTCATATGATGACCTGATAGCTGATTTTGCAGCTAGGAAATGTAGACGTGTGCCTCTGTAGGGCCTCTCACAACTGATGGTAGTGAAAATGTTTAATATAGTTCTATAGAATAGCAGAATGGACTCTTTATAGAGATGTAGTCCCTCTGTTGAGTAATTTGTACTGTGCAGTTATGCATGGTTATTAGCAGTTGAAAACGTGCACTTTAAAATTCATACTTTATAAAATTCATAGACTTATTCTATTTACACAAAACTTTTTTTTTGCACTTTTAACTTTCTGTGTTTACATTTTTCCGTTTCAATTATTCATTTGCAGCAGTTATTTTGGAAGTAAAGAGAACCTAAATAAGAAATTCTGAATGGTAGTTATTTCTTTGGTGGGTGGGTGTTTGTTTGGGGAGGGGAGGATAGGGTAGGGTGGGTTGGGTGGTGGGGTGTTGGGGGGGGGGGGGGCACCGCCAAGCATCTGTGCTTAGGGCACCCAAATGGCTAGCACCGGCCCTGAGTGTGTCGCTCCGTCTCCATTGAGTGTGTCGCTCCGTCTCCATTGAGTGTGTCGCTCCGTCTCCATTGAGTGTGTCGCTCCGTCTCCATTGAGTGTGTCGCTCCGTCTCCATTGAGTGTGTCGCTCCGTCTCCATTGAGTGTGTCGCTCCGTCTCCATTGAGTGTGTCGCTCCATTGAGTGTGTCGCTCCGTCTCCATTGAGTGTGTCGCTCCGTCTCCATTGAGTGTGTCGCTCCGTCTCCATTGAGTGTGTCGCTCCGTCTCCATTAAGTGTGTCGCTCCGTCTCCATTGAGTGTGTCGCTCCGTCTCCATTGAGTGTGTCGCTCCGTCTCCATTGAGTGTGTCGCTCCGTCTCCATTGAGTGTGTCGCTCCGTCTCCATTGAGTGTGTCGCTCCGTCTCCATTGAGTGTGTCGCTCCGTCTCCATTGAGTGTGTCGCTCCATTGAGTGTGTCGCTCCGTCTCCATTGAGTGTGTCGCTCCGTCTCCATTGAGTGTGTCGCTCCGTCTCCATTGAGTGTGTCGCTCCGTCTCCATTGAGTGTGTCGCTCCATCTCCATTGAGTGTGTCGCTCCGTCTCCTTTGAGTGTGTCGCTCCGTCTCCATTGAGTGTGTCGCTCCGTCTCCATTGAGTGTGTCGCTCCGTCTCCATTGAGTGTGTCGCTCCGTCTCCATTGAGTGTGTCGCTCCGTCTCCATTGAGTGTGTCGCTCCATTGAGTGTGTCGCTCCGTCTCCATTGAGTGTGTCGCTCCGTCTCCATTGAGTGTGTCGCTCCGTCTCCATTGAGTGTGTCGCTCCGTCTCCATTGAGTGTGTCGCTCCGTCTCCATTAAGTGTGTCGCTCCGTCTCCATTGAGTGTGTCGCTCCGTCTCCATTGAGTGTGTCGCTCCGTCTCCATTGAGTGTGTCGCTCCGTCTCCATTGAGTGTGTCGCTCCGTCTCCATTGAGTGTGTCGCTCCGTCTCCATTGAGTGTGTCGCTCCGTCTCCATTGAGTGTGTCGCTCCGTCTCCATTGAGTGTGTCGCTCCATTGAGTGTGTCGCTCCGTCTCCATTGAGTGTGTCGCTCCGTCTCCATTGAGTGTGTCGCTCCGTCTCCATTGAGTGTGTCGCTCCGTCTCCATTGAGTGTGTCGCTCCATCTCCATTGAGTGTGTCGCTCCGTCTCCTTTGAGTGTGTCGCTCCGTCTCCATTGAGTGTGTCGCTCCGTCTCCATTGAGTGTGTCGCTCCGTCTCCATTGAGTGTGTCGCTCCGTCTCCATTGAGTGTGTCGCTCCGTCTCCATTGAGTGTGTCGCTCCGTCTCCATTGAGTGCGTCGCTCCGTCTCCATTGAGTGTGTCGCTCCGTCTCCATTGAGTGTGTCGCTCCGTCTCCATTGAGTGTGTCGCTCCGCCTCCATTGAGTGTCTCCATTGAGTGTGTCGCTCCGTCTCCATTGAGTGTGTTGCTCCGTCTCCATTGAGTGTGTCGCTCCGTCTCCATTGAGTGTGTCGCTCCGTCTCCATTGAGTGTGTCGCCATTGAGTGTGTCGCTCCGTCTCCATTGAGTGTGTCGCTCCGTCTCCATTGAGTGTGTCGCTCCGTCTCCATTGAGTGTGTCGCTCCGTCTCCTTTGAGTGTGTCGCTCCGTCTCCATTGAGTGTGTCGCTCCGTCTCCATTGAGTGTGTCGCTCCGTCTCCATTGAGTGTGTCGCTCCGTCTCCATTGAGTGTGTCGCTCCGTCTCCATTGAGTGCGTCGCTCCGTCTCCATTGAGTGTGTCGCTCCGTCTCCATTGAGTGTGTCGCTCCGTCTCCATTGAGTGTGTCGCTCCGTCTCCATTGAGTGTGTCGCTCCGTCTCCATTGAGTGTGTCGCTCCGTCTCCATTGAGTGTTGCTCCGTCTCCATTGAGTGTGTCGCTCCGTCTCCATTGAGTGTGTCGCTCCATCTCCATTGAGTGTGTCGCCATTGAGTGTGTCGCTCCGTCTCCATTGAGTGTGTCGCTCCATCTCCATTGAGTGTGTCGCCATTGAGTGTGTCGCTCCGTCTCCATTGAGTGTGTCGCTCCGTCTCCATTGAGTGTGTCGCTCCGTCTCCATTGAGTGTGTCGCTCCATCTCCATTGAGTGTGTCGCCATTGAGTGTGTCGCTCCGTCTCCATTGAGTGTGTCGCTCCGTCTCCATTGAGTGTGTCGCTCCGTCTCCATTGAGTGCGTCGCTCCGTCTCCATTGAGTGTGTCGCTCCGTCTCCATTGAGTGTGTCGCTCCGTCTCCATTGAGTGTGTCGCTCCGTCTCCATTGAGTGTGTCGCTCCGTCTCCATTGAGTGTGTCGCTCCGTCTCCATTGAGTGTTGCTCCGTCTCCATTGAGTGTGTCGCTCCGTCTCCATTGAGTGTGTCGCTCCATCTCCATTGAGTGTGTCGCCATTGAGTGTGTCGCTCCGTCTCCATTGAGTGTGTCGCTCCATCTCCATTGAGTGTGTCGCCATTGAGTGTGTCGCTCCGTCTCCATTGAGTGTGTCGCTCCGTCTCCATTGAGTGTGTCGCTCCGTCTCCATTGAGTGTGTCGCTCTGTCTCTATACTGCAATCTCTTGAGATGTGACCTGTTAGAGTCTGACAGTTAGCTGAACATAAACTAATATACTATCCGAATGTTAAGTCGTGACGTAAGGAACGCCGTTTCTGGGTCCGAGCCTCAACTCGTTTCACTTGAGAATGCCATCGACGCCGGTTTATGAGCGTTATTTTTTTCATATTAAACATTTAAAAAAGTTAAACATTTTAAATACTTACAGTCTACACAACAGTCTCTGTGCTCACAGCGTTACAGACATTAATATTTTAACGTTTTATAAAAGATGAATCACTCTGGCCATCTGGAATTTTGGTCTGGAGAAAAAGGTTATGATTATAATTTTTAGTAGTATTACACCCCATTGTGTGTGTATATTAGCACCGTTTGTAGTTTTTCTTGTGGTATGAGAGCGTTTGGACCCGGAAGCGCTGCCGCCTGACGTCAGCCAACCGGATAATGCTGAAGACTTCTCTCTATTCCTTAGTAAAAGTTGGTCGTAGCAGAACTTTAACTGCCATTTAGGAGAACTCTTAATGGTAAGATAAAAGGATTTTTAAATACGGCCCCAGATCTATAATCACACTTCCTCCTTGTCATTCCAAATAATATGAAAATAATGACCTGATGGCTCCAGCACAGGAGCTCTTAGGGTGTGTCCAAATCAACTTTTGCTAGTTAAAAAACGTTCGGTCCGCCGGCGCATGATCCAAAAGGGTCGTCCCTCGTCTCTTAATGAGTCATGGGTGTGGTTAACGAGCTATAAACCAATCAGAGCCTCGGCCCCCTTTCCCTTTAAGAGCCAGTTGTGCTCGAACCATGAGCGGATTCACGATTGACATGAGGAGACACTTTTTATATTGAAAATACATTATTTTGTGTGTACATTTTTTTTTTTGAATCAGTTTTTGAAAATTATTGATGAACTTGGCACACTCTACAAAATGCTGGGTTAAAAACAACCCAAGTTGGGTTGAAAATGCACCAAACCAACAATTGGGTTGTTTTTACCCAATGGTTGAGTTGTTCTTACCCAGCAATTGGGTTGTCTTAAGCAACATTTAACCCAACCACTGGGTTAAAACAACTCAACCACGGGGTAAAACAACTCAATTGTTGGGTTGGTGCATTTTCAACCCAACTTGGGTTGTTTTTAACCCAGCATTTTTTAGAGTGCAATTAAAGAGTGATAGTAAGAGACAATTAAACAATGACAACAGCTCAACAATAAACAAGTTGGCCTATGTAAACTTGCAACAGAACACATTTTATATTATTTTACTTTTGATTATTTTATTTATTTCTGAAGAACTCTTTAGTAGCCTATATTGGTGTACTTTAAAGGGATGGCTCACCCAAAAATAACAATCCTGTCATCATTTACTCGCCCTCATGATGTCCCAAACCTGTATGAGTTTCTCTGTTCTGCTGAACTCAAAAGAAGATATTTTGAAGAACGTTTGTACCCAGGCTGCTTTGGGGGCACCATGTACTTCCATGGTAGGAATTCAACATGAAGAAATGTTTACGGCTTTGGAACAACTTGAGGGTGCACTGTCTCTTTAAACTAAAATTAAATTACATTTTCTTTATTAATTTACTATTATGACTATATGCAATTTTTTGTCCCATTTTTATCGAAATATTTTTTAAATGTCAAACTTTATATGACATGGTTATTTATTATTAATAGCCCTATAGACCCTTTTACTGTTGGTATACAATGATGACGTAGCAACGTATGCGCGCGCATTTTGGCAACAAACTGTGGCGAGAATCAGCAGCATGTTCGGCTACCAGATCCGTGTACTATAGTGGAGTGGATAGAAGACGTTCGCAGATGGCCAGATATAACTTAGTGGTCGGATATAAACGTATTTAGTTGAGAAACCGAGCGTGTACACCCGAGACAAGCATATAAATCACTGGATGCTTATGAATACGTCGTCTGTGGGCATGTACAGAATGTCCAATACAATTTTCTACATTTATTCTTATTCTTCACACAGACATACATTTATCCTTTTCCTTACATTTTATGTTGTTATTGATTCGTATGTGTCGACACACTTTTGTTTAAAGTCTAATTTTGTAATGCTATAGTACTTTAATAGCAACTATGTTGCTTGCATACATTTCTCAGATGGTTATTTTGCAATTAAACTATTAATAAAATCATTACAAATGAAATTGATAAGTACTGTGATTATTGATATGATAATCTGGGGGTGGGGGTACATACACACCAGTGGCAGCCAATGTTGGGAGGTTTATTATAAAGCATTAAGTTTCAAGTGCAGTAAATGTTTTACAAATGTAATTTTTTTATGCGAGCATTTTTATGTCCTCGTTCCAATCAATGCATTAATCACCTGCAACCACAGGTACCGCCGGTTCTTCTGAAACGGGCGTGATCCTGTCGGAATCCTATAAAACTTAAGCCCATTGGTGGAAATAATATATTATCCATTAAAAAAACAATAGGCCTCCCTTTAGTTCACGGATGTGTCCGTCATCGCTTTCAGTCTGAGACACTGAAATGCTTCTCTGCAAAGGCTGCAGTTTGTCTTGGGTTCATCATAAGTTGCTGGACAGGCCCACTGATACCTTTTGTTTCTATTCAGCCCTATATCTGGAAATCCTCTTGCGTTTAAACGGTGGACGCGAGCTCGACATGTTTTTAAAAAAATGCGCAAGTTTCCAGCGCATGTTCTCAAGACTCTGTCGCTATGGCAGCAAAGCCGCAAAACTCAAATCTGTGCATCGCGTCCCGTATTGGTTTGATTCAGGACGCGTCATTTTGCTTGTAAATACGGGACGATTCCGTATTTCAAGGGCCGGGTGGCAACCGTTTAATTTGTTTCGTTCTGTTCGTCGGAATCGATCCATATAACAGCACAAAGGAGTTCGCTGAAATATTGGTGTGGACAATTATGGCATCTTAAAATATTGATTGGGACTACCCAGATAGCAAGCATGTTTGGGCCACATGTGGGTATTATGATATGGCATGGCTGAACAGATATGGGCCATATTTGTTTTGCCATAACTTTAAAATCGGCAGGAAATGTTCTCTTGGTTCTCAACTCATTCTGAGGGATATGGCCCAGATAATGCACACATAAGGGCCATATGTGTTTGAGCTATGGCACAAAGTGAGAAAGGCTGACTTGTGGTAAACCTTTGGATTATATATGGAAAAACACAGGACACCTGAAATCAAGCGCAGCTGACCTCCGAGGTTTCACACCTCAGGTGGTTGCATCTCATTAGTGGAATGAATCTGACTGATACGGCACCATTTTCTCATCTGCTCTCATGAGTTTCCGGTCACGCATATCTTCAGGTAAGTGAGGTTTTGGCATTTCAAAGTCTTTTTAAAGTTATTTTGTGCAGCATTATGTATTTGTTTGAGGAGGGTGTCGAAGTAGCCTCAGTTGAGTGTATTTACCATTTCAATCCCATGTGTAATGCAGCACCCAGTCACCCAACGAGTCATTGATTGATGATTTAAAACTCTGGACTAGTTTTCTTGCGTGCGTCGTTTTTAACGCGCCTCAACTATCGTACAGTCTGACATTTATGACAGTTTTGATCTTACAGTGTGAACATGGCTTACAGCACTGATTATGTTTGAACAGCCTGACAAGGAACAATCGTGAAGGACTATAATAAATCTAAAAGTGTGCACCCGGGGTAAGTTTTGTTGCGGCCGCAACAAAGTGAGTTAGTTATTTTTTGGTGCAAAAAATAAATTAATAAATTCAACCTGGCTAATGATAAATTACAATGGTTAAAAAAAGTGACAATAAATTATGACATAATTATATTTTTGGTTGAACTATCCCTTTAGTTTAAGATGTATTTTAATCATAATAATGCAGACCTAGCTTCCAGGTTGTATTTCTGTTAACATTATTTAAATGTAACTTTTTATTGCAGGTGCAGTCGGTTGAAAAAACGCCAGTCCCAGCAACACACTTCCAACACTGATGAGTGTCACAATTCACCAGTGTGAGTGCCCGTGCTCACCACCAGAGGGCACTCCAATCCGGACTGTCACTCTATCATAAACTACATTACCCATTATCCTTTGCCCGGACTCATTAGCACTCACTGAGTCTTATTATTCTGTTTTCCGCCTGGTTATCTCTGTTATTCACTGTGAAGTCGTGTTTTGTGTACACTGCATTTCAGAGCATTTTCCTCGGTTTCATGTCTCTTGGTTTGTTGGATTTCTTGCCTGTTTCCCGGATTACCCGTTTGCCTGTCTCTCCTGTCTTGTTTGCCTTTTTGGACTGTTTGCTTGTGTATGACCTTTTGCCTGCTTTTGACTATGATTGTGGATTACCCTCTTAATAAATACTGCATTTGGATCTCCTACATTCTGTCTCAGAGCGGTTCTTTACAATAAGAGACTTTTTTTCTCTTGAGAAGTTGTTGTTTGTTATCTTTAGCAAGTTGCTGTGATTCCCCCTACCTTCTACTTCAACTCTCATTGCTAGTTTAGCATAATACACACTTGAAATTTGCTGACTGGGTAGTACCTAGCGTTCCCCCTAAACCTACGCCCATGGATACTTGCATTGGTCTCTCTCATATTCCTGTGCTATCAAAAGGCTGGTTTGACAAAACCTATTTTCATGCAGTTGTAATGGCGTATTGTTATTAAAATACATGCTCGGAATAGGTAAAGTGGGAAACTTTGTGCGTGCCCACAATATATTTGTAAACGCAAAGTTTCTTGGGGAAACTCACAACATTTTGAGAGAATGCAAAAGCATTGACAAGTCATTTTTGTCACATATTACTTTTCCTTCACCATGTCCCTTTAAGGGCTTCGTACATTCCACAGAGGATGTGTGAGTTTTTCGTTGCTATTTGCTTTAAAAGAGTTTTCTCTTGATCAGTTAAATGTTTTATGATTGCAGACTTCTTTTGCCATCATGGTTTTCTGAGATTTGCTTCTCAGTTCCATAAAATGTTAAGCTTTTCTTGGTCCATTTCATGTTTTATAGGCAACCTCTGTCATGCTAATTCAGTTGTTTTTAAATTAATCTAGTTTATTTTAGTTCAGGACTCCACAGTCTAGTGCTGCGTTCCACTCCACTTTAAGACACACACTTGCGAAATTCCTTAAGCACTTCCCCTCGGGGGAATCCCCGCTGCCATTTTAAAGTGCGTTCCACTTCGTGAAGTGGACAAGGGAAGGTTATATGGACAGACCCTTGGTCCCTCGAGTTTGACCGAGGGAGCGAGTCTACTTCATATGTACACTTCAGGCAGCTTCATATACCACAATGCAACGCGATTGTGACGTCACTGCATATCGCGTTCCATTTACCCCACCACAAACAACTCTATGATATTTTTTAAAAACATTTAAAACAATCCAAACACATCCATATACATATAGAATGCTGCATTAAACAATTTCGTAAAGGAAAAAATAAATAAATCAACTCCATTGTGGATTCCAAGTGATCAAGGGCTTAGAGCGTTCCAGTTCAGTCCATCGCAAAGTTTCCGCCAGTAGTGGACACTCATGCAACGTAAGCAATGACGCACATCCGAGTGAACGAGACAGAGGGAAGTTTGCGAATGAAGGGCAAAATAATAGGTGTGTTCGACATCGGCTGCGGCTGGATGGATGCGATCGGCGAGAGTAGCCGAGTGCAGGCGGGGAGGAGCTGCAAACAGAGACGTGAAGTCGGACACTTTCTGCTTCCCGTGGTGACGCATGCACTGCGTTTGCAAACTTTATCACAGCTGAAGTTAAATAAATGCAATATTTCTCAAATACACAGATGTTTCAAATGGCATTTTCATTCAATACTTTATATACTGTTTAATAAAGCGTCTGTTTGGACAAGATTAATGTTCAACATATAAACATACACTGTCAATGAAGTGTTGTCAACGGTTTTTATTAGTTTTAGTTTGATAAACATGATGATATAACATTGCGGCTACATGAAAAGAGGTTTTACTGTTATAAATAAATGATTTGTGAGCATTAGCATAGCGTAAGGTTTTAGAATAAACACGAAACACACGTGATGGCTGTCATACGGCGAATCGGCCAATCGTGGATCAGCTGTGTCGTCATCAGAGCTCGAGCAGCTCCTGCAGCCATCTGCAGCGGCTGCATCAGCCAGCTGCTCTCTCGCGGTACTTTGTTGACATAAGTCACAGTCATATGCCGTTGGCGCTGGCTCAAGTCGGACAAAATTTCTAACCGGCATGCACTGCTTTAAGTCAGCTGCCGATCGGTCTGCGCATCGCTAGGTGAAGTCGAACAAGCCTATTAACGAACTGGAATGCAGCACAGGTTTTGTGAAAAAATTCAAAACCATTTTTTAAATCACTCTTAACTATTCTTGATTAATGTCTTCCTTTAAACCCTGTCCAGAAACTGCCCCTACAGGTCCAGAGGAGAATCAAAGGTAATCAATTAAACTAAAAGGGGAGGAGCCACCTTCACTCAATGCTGTACAAAATGGCCAAGCCAAGCACTGGTGTGTGTTGTGGCATTTGTGTCAAAGTTTGCTATGATGGAGTTTCTGAAAGGTGTCTTAGTGGTGGTTGTGATTGTTGCATTTGATCTGCCTAATGCATGGGGAAGTTTGAGATACAGTCAAAGTCCAATTGCACAGGAGCCTTTTGGCCTTCAGGAGAAGCAGCTGTTGCAGGGTCCAGTGAAGCCTTTGGATTGGAAGTATCCCATTGTTCCCGAGGTGCAGAGCGAGTTGGCGGTGAACTTCCAGTTGAGGCAACCCGTGACTCCCAGCAGCGTAGCGGTTCAATGCGGAGAGAACCGGGTTCTTGTAGAGGTCCAGCAGGACTTGTTTAGCAATGGTCATTTGATCCAGCCAACTGGCCTGTCTTTAGGCGGCTGTCCTGTTGTTGGTCAGGACTCTCAGTCTAAGGTGCTCATCTTTGAGTATGAGTTACAGGACTGCAACAGTGTGCAGATGGTAAGAACTCCTAAATCTAAAAAAAAATTGTGGCAGAGGGTTGATAAAAGTTAATGTTGTATTTTCACCGTTCTAAACTTGCGCTTGAAATAACCCTTCAAACCAACAAGCCCATCTTGGTATGTGGCATCTGTTTAAAAACCCTCTTGCTTAACCTGTTAAGCTGATTTCTAAATTTTGAAAAAATCCTAAGAAATGTATACTCAGACTAAAACAAATACAGTTTGTGAATCCTTTGCACTAAAAGCATAATTATGGTCTCATTTGAAAGCAGACACCTGGCAGTTTACTGTAAAGTCAAAATGATAATATTTTTTATAATAAAAAAAAGCTATAATAAGCTTCAAAGTTTTGTAAAGTTATTAGAAATTTATTTGTATGATATATCTTTATGAAAATAAAATTGAAGTGGGCCTTGGAGAAATCTAGAAATGCACTACAGCTAAAGCCACAAGTCTGACCATGTTATATTTCAGATCTGAAGATGATCAGTCTAAAACTCTGCATTTTATTAAACGTTTTACAAGATCGTTTCATGTGATTTTATTTTGAGATATCGCTGAAATATCAACTGATGTTTATTGCCACATCTTCTCAGCTTTCAGTCGCTGTATTGCCTCTATTGTTTAGAGGTGCAAACTGCCCCATTCAGTTTGTCTCCCCGGCACACATTCACACTTCTGCGGACTGGTTATGGCTCCAATTATTATTCTTTTGTCTGCATTATAATTACTAACGATTCTCTATTCAAACTGTTCTATTCAAACCTCATTTCTAAATCAAACCTCTCACTTTACCCTCACTGAGACTCTATTGAATGCATTTCGTCCAAATAAGCATTTCAGTAGTTTTACATTTAGAAAATGTTCATAAAAATAAAGTATTTACTCAGTGGCAGGTGCATCTAGGGCAAGCTAGCATGTTAGCTTAGCACACCAGCAAAACAACAATTTATACGATTAAAATCATGTTTTATTCAAAACTTGCTTCATATGACTATAATTTATAAGTCGAGTGTTTTATATAACAATATGTGATCTCATGTAGCTTCGGGTCAAAAAATCTGACAGAAAATATACAATGCTAAAAGCTATGTGGAATAGCATTGCATTATAAATATCATCTATTATGAAACCACCCAACATGGCATAAAGAACACAGACCAACCATATATTGCCGCGATTGTGTGTTTATTGTCTTAAAACGTGTTTATCTGCATAAAATAGCGATCTGACGATCCCAGGGAGCTGTGTGGATATGTCCATATGTCAGATACTTCCTGAATGTCACATGGTGTGTCTGTTCTTCATGTGTTCCCCATGGGGTGAATTTTCAGTAGTACAGCTTTCCAGCGCCCTCCGGCTGCCAGAATGAATTGAAAACACAGCATATCACAGCCTACTGCTCTCATAATCATACATCCGCGGATTTTGGATAAAGATTGAATAAATAATACTTCTCTGTATAGAAATTTGACTCAAACGTGTGAGAATCTATCAATATTTCTCCACATTTGCACACTTTTGAAGTAAAAGCCCTGAGGGAAGTTGTTTTGTCGAGTGTCTTCATGACGACCAAGGAGGATTTTTTTATGAATGGGAGCAAATGACGCGCATATTACAATCAAAAGGTAGCGACGCCCAAGATCATATTCATAACTCCTGGAACATATTAACACATTACGGTCACTATAAGACTTTGAGAATAAAACAGAGGTAAAAAAATTAAACTTTAGTCTTAGATCTTTTTAATGATGTATAGTTTGTCAAGGTAATTACTTACATCTGATAGTAATTTTGAGCTAATTTAAACAAAGAGACCTTCAGTGCGTCCTCGTCCTCGTGACGGTTATCAGGTGTTAACCCACTGATTCAATCTCTTCCAGATGACTGAGGATGAGCTTGTCTACACCTTCTCTCTTACCTACACCCCTGAGGCTCTTGCAGGTACTCCGATTACCCGGGTCGAGGGTGCAGTTGTTGGTGTTCAATGCCACTATCAAAGGTAAGTGAGCTCTGACTTTCACTTCCTCTCGTGCAACGGGGAGCCCATTTAATGGGTCCTTTAATGAACCACAGGCTTCAGAATGTAAGCAGTGATGCCTTGAGGCCAACATGGGTCCCTTATGCCTCAACGGAGGTTGGTGAAGAAGCCTTGGTGTTCTCCCTGAAGCTTATGATGGGTTGGTACAGGTTTTTGATAAAAATAAATCCTTTTTCTTGTTCTTTTTCTAAAATGTTCCCCCTTTCTCTGTAGATGATTGGTCCAGTCAGAGACCTTCATCCCTCTATTTCCTGGGTGGCATTATTAACATTGAGGCATCTGTGAAGCAGTACAATCATGTGCCTCTGCGTGTGTTTGTGGACAGCTGTGTGGCCACTCAAGGGCCTGATGTGAACTCCCTTCCGAGATATTCCTTCATTGAGAATCATGGGTAAGGTCATGGCCCTTGATGCTATAGGACCGTTTTGGTTGCTTTTTAACTAGTCATGGCTAGGGTCTAGTTGCTCACTTTCTCTATAGTTGAGTTGCTCTTTGTCTTCAGGTGCTTTGTGGATGCCAAGGCTACAGCTTCCAGCTCCCGCTTCATGCCTCGGTCCCAGGTTGACAAGGTCCAGATCCAGCTGGAGGCGTTCGTGTTCCAGGAGAGCTCCAGTCCTTCTGTATGTACTGCGCATATCATGAGTTAATTCGACTTCTCTTCCCATCATCTTTGGTTTTCTGAAGTGTCTGTCATCCCTTGCAGATCTACATAACATGTGTTGTGAAGGCAACTATTGCTTCTGCACCCAGTGACGCTCAGCACAAATCCTGTTCATTCGCCAATGGGTACGTTGCACTTTATCTTATTTTAAAGCTGACTTTAATCATGTTGAAGGTGGTGTCTTTGTCTTGGTTCAGGTGGTTTGCTGCTGATGGAAATGACCAAGTTTGTGGTTGCTGTGACTCAACATGTGGTCCTGATGGTGGAATTGCTGCTTCTCCCTATGGAGGTTAGTAACTTTTGCTCTTAAGGTTGCGTTTGACGTTTTAACTGCTCTAACCTGGCTCTCCTCTCTCAAGGTGTTCAGTGGGAAGGCAAGGCTACACTTGGTCCTGTGGTGGTTCAAGGCCAAAAGAAAGTTCCTCAATAAAGCTGACATCAATTCTTGCTTGTATCGGACTTGTTATATTTCTTTGTTCTCTCTATCATATTTCTGTGCTCTCAAAAGGCTTGTTCAACTTCATGCAGCAACGCACAGACTGATCAGTGGCTTTAGCAGTGCATTCTGGGTAGAAATTGTCTGACATGAGATCATGCCAATTCCAAAGTGCTGTAAGTGGCTCGAGCAGCTGACTGGTGCTTTCTGTGCAGCTTCTCCAGAGCGGCTGCTTGACACTGTTTCATGATTGGCTGACTTTACGGCATGACAAGCACTCATTTGGTCCCTTTAGTTCCACTACTGTTCACAAATTTCTTACTCTAAACTATTATCATTTAGTTGCAACATTATATTGTCCTTTATTAACTGAATACTCATTAGACTTCACTTCAGTGATAGTGTAGTTTATGTTGAGCTTCATAGACCCTTTTCACATTTCTGGGTTTCTCAGAGTGGAAGTCATCGTCGTTCAGTTAACTTTTATAGTGGTGACTGGAGGAGTACATTAAATATTGTCACCATTTGGTCAAATGGCAAAATAGAAATGCAGTAACAGTTTCACAACTTTCAAAAAGAGGGGGAAAATAGTGAGCTTGATAACTGAAGTGAAAAGAGCTACTTTTTTTTACCATCAAGCCCATAGATGTTGTCTTTGAAACACCCTCACAGCAGTATTACAAATATGCAGCATTAAGCAGTACATCAAGTATTACATAACTATTAGGGGTGGGAATCACAGGATAACTCATGATATGATACTATCGTGATATTTTACCAACGATAGCTATCACAACAGCAGCGATTCTTTGCCATGATATGTTTCAAGAAAATCATGATATATCACTATCATTCTGTAAATAAAATGTGCCAAAGATGGTTAGTTTTTCATTTATTAACAGTTCATCTATTTATTTTTTTAAATAGCAACAATGTACAATAAGTATTATACAGCTACCAAACAGCTATATGCTTGAAAAATGCTTATTTCTAGAGAGAACAGATTTGTGACTAAATGATTTATAGTAAAAAAAGGAAAAATCTCTACTATTACTACTACTATGAATGATCATATCAGCAACATCTCCAATTTATATTACTAGTGGTAGTAATTTAATGCTAGTAGTAATTAGGGATGTCACAAAATTCCAGTAGTCGGTTTATTCAATGAGTTTATTCTTTATGATGATAATTATAATTAATTAACACAATGTAGTAAATGTGACAAACATAATTCACCTTTGTTGTTAAACGTATTTTTATACACTGTTGATTATAAAGGCAGCACTTTATTCTTAGCATGTTTCTTCAGAACTGTTCAGGGATCGCGGTCACTTTAAATGTTCTGAATGCGTGTTGATCATGGTGTTGACGTGGGACTTGTCAGCATCATTTTGGTTTAGATTTTTCTTCTTCATAAAATAAATGACACACGTACATGTGTGGTCAACGCGAGAACTTGTCTCTTGTAATTTACTGCAATTTCCACAACATAAACATTTAAATTTAAGGCTGTATGCTGTTTAAAAGTAGACATTGCTTATAAAAAACAAGTAAAAGCAACAGTCTAGGCATAATTATTATTAGTAGTACATATTATTATTACATAGAGACATGGCTAAATCTACTGTACAACAGTAGCCTAATATATTTCTAATTTCTTCACGTTAAACCGCACTTTAATTTTGACAAATTGCCGTGAAGACCTTCAAGTGTCTGTATTCATGATATGATAGTTTTCTCCAATGAAACGGTAAAATCTAATTAAGTGACTATGATAGAGTGGGACACTCTGAAGGGGATAATACTGGTCTGGCAGTTTCCTTTGACAGGGCTCAGGGCTCCGGGCAGAGAGAAGGGCATGAAGAAGTTATTCCAGCAAACTTTAATATTGTAGTTTGGGTACAATCATTGGTGTACAAATAGGTATATAGGTGGGGTGTGTGTGTGTGTGGTTTTCGATTAGGTTACGCAGCGCGAGCCACCATCCCACAGAATGCGGAGTCGGCAATTATGATGTGATGCGCTCGGAAAGGATATGACATCATTACAGTTTCAAAATAAAATGTCAGGAATAAAAGACTTCCTGACATAGCGCCCCCAAATTTAGCGATAAATTGGAATCCCAAAGGAAAGTCTATTTAGTTGGTGTCATCTTCATCCTCCCAGGCTGGCAGCCGCACAAGGCGCACGACTGGCCGTAGGTAGGTCTGTCCCTTGATCTTAACTTCAGCTGCCCTGACTCGTCCATCCGAACCGGAACAGGTCTTCACCACTCTCCCGATGGGCCACTGAGCTCTGGGTAGCTGTGAATCAACCACCATCACCACCTGGTCAGCAGCCAGATTGTCTGTGTCCTTGTGCCACTTCAACTGCTTCTGAAGGTCCGGGAGATGACGACGGATAAAGTTGGACCAGGTCGAGGCACCTCTTCACAGGTGATGGTCACAGGTGATGGTCATCTCAAGTCCTCCAGGAGTCGAGGCAACTCTTCACAGGTGATGGTCACAGGTGATGGTCATCTCAAGTCCTCCAGGAGTCGAGGCGCCTCTTCACAGGTGATGGTCACAGGTGATGGTCATCTGAAGTCCTCCAGGAGTTGAGGCGCTTCTTCACAGGTGATGGTCACAGGTGATGGTCATCTGAAGACCTCCAGGAGTCGAGGCACCTCTTCACAGGTGATGGTCATCTGAAGTCCTCCAGGAGTCGAGGCGCCTCTTCACAGGTGATGGTCACAGGTGATGGACATCTGAAGACCTCCAGGGTCGAGGTGCCTCTTCACAGGTAATGGTCATCTGAAGACCTCCAGGAGTCGAGGCGCCTCTTCACAGGTGATGGTCACAGGTGATGGTCATCTGAAGTCCTCCAGGAGTCGAGGTGCCTCTTCACAGGTGATGGTCACAGGTGATGGACATCTGAAGACCTCCAGGAGTCGAGGCACCTCTTCACAGGTGATGGTCATCTGAAGTCCTCCAGGAGTCGAGGCACCTCTTCACAGGTGATGGTCACAGGTGATGGTCATCTGAAGTCCTCCAGGAGTCGAGGCACCTCTTCACAGGTGATGGTCACAGGTGATGGTCATCTGAAGACCTCCAGGAGTCGAGGCACCTCTTCACAGTTGATGGTAACAGGTGATGGTCATCTGAAGTCCTCCAGGAGTCGAGGCACCTCTTCACAGGTGATGGTCACAGGTGATGGTCATCTGAAGTCCTCCAGGAGTCGAGGCACCACTTCACAAGTGATGGTCACAGGTGATGGTCATCTGAAGTCCTCCAGGAGTCGAGGCACCACTTCACAAGTGATGGTCACAGGTGATGGTCATCTGAAGTTAGTGTCCCCAACTGAGCAAGCCAAAGCGACGGTGGCAAGGAAATAAAATGAAGTCTTCATGATAGGCTGGATCCAGACTGGAGCTGACAGACTCTCTAGTTCCCTCGGGATGACTGTCCAGATAAAATAAAACAGAACA
This sequence comes from Pseudorasbora parva, assembly GCF_024679245.1. Classification (NCBI taxonomy): domain Eukaryota; kingdom Metazoa; phylum Chordata; class Actinopteri; order Cypriniformes; family Gobionidae; genus Pseudorasbora; species Pseudorasbora parva. The sequence continues at coordinate 43,980,942 of NC_090189.1, read as the reverse complement.
GGAAAATAATTAGCGTAGCTGCTGTTCAAAGCTTTAAGAAAAGGCAATCATGTGTGCTGATATAACTGGAGTGCAAGGTGATGAGATGCATTATGTGAATGCTTGGCTAAAGAGATGCGGCTTTAATCTAGATTTTGGCGAGTCAACTGGGGGAGTCAACCCTGGGTGATTCTTCAAAAATTGAAGAAATGTAATGAGTGTCTGGGCGTTGAGATGAGAACAGTCTTCACTTAAGATTTGAGGCAATTTATCCAGTCATATTCACTCTGGCTATTACGATATTCAAACTAAAATGAACACATTTTAATTTTACTCCTTTTTAAACGAGAATCAGTTTCTTAGTTCTTGTTTCCTTTATTGTTCCTTAAATTCAGATCCACCTCGTCACTTTAATAATGATAATCAAACTCAAATTAAACCATTTTAATACTGTACACCTGAGACTATTAATGATAAAAAGATTACTAATTACTTTGAATATCGCATTTATTTCCCCAAGCGTGGTGATTCTGTCACAAGTCAACAACACAACAAAGAAAGCATATGGAAAGGTGGAATTACTGGTGGAATTAGAGAAATCTGATTTTATTCAGCGAGCAGTCAAGCTGTTTCTGCAGATGGAAAACACAGAGTTTGAGGATTATATGATGTAAAGGATTATAAAGAAATGTGTGTAGAGAAAGTCATGAAGATGTTACCGTTGGAAAACTCTTACGGTTCTACCTCATAACAAAGACAACAGTAAATCAATGACGACGCATGAAGTGAAGCGTTCGCCAACACACTGCCCGCTGAAAGATCTGACATTACAGACGATTGGGTCTCTCTTTTTTTGGTCAAACTGTTCCCTAGCACAGTCAGCATTACTCTGACTCTGGAAGCAGGAATCGATGGGTAATATTTACTGGGGAAACACAGGAGGGAAGCTGTCAATCAAGGCTCATTTTATTGTGCACATATTGGATTGCAGTTCTGTAGCATGCCACTGAGTTTGAACAGTCTGTCACTGCAAACACACTTCAATGATTGAACACAAACTCAAAGTGAGTGCAGAGACAGGCCTGCGGCTTCTTTTGCTGTAATTCACTGGATGCTCAGGTTTTTCCTGTCGATTGAAACCCATCATTCTGCTTTTCTTCGTTTTATGGGGCCGGGGAGTTTGTCTTGCAGTCTGCACAAAGAGAGAACGGTTCGATTAGTCAACATCAGACAGAAAGAGCGTTTTCATGGACAGTACAGCACAGTCTAGTACAGTAGATTCGACCTGAGGGATGAGATGGGTCCGTAAGCACACTGAATCTGCAGTTGATGTAAAAGTAGGGAAGCTGGAGTGGATGAAAGGAAAGTGACTGGATGTGACATTATGATTTTTGTTTGTGCTAGCAGAGTTTTATCTTAGAGCTGCTGAAGTCTTCTAACAATAACTTAAATTTGTGCAGAAACATTAAAACATCCTTTGTATCTTTGTAACAGTGAAGACCTTCTCGTCTGAGCTGCTATTGTTTTACACAGCTAGGTTTACTGCATAAGCGGCTCAGGGGCCGTATTCACTAAACATCTTAAGGCTAAAGTAGAGCCTAACTTGCCGATTGAGGAGAAACTCTTAAAAATAATGGGCGTGTCAGTCTATATTCACAAGAGTATTTCACAAAATATTTTCTCACTAAAATTAGCTCCTAAATCCATGAAGCTCTAGGAGTGGTCAAGAGGACTCCTGAGTCACTAACACCCAATCACTAAACAATCCTAATGGCTGTTACCCCAATCCACCCAAAGACTACACAACACTGAGGCAATAGTGATCATTAATGTCTCTTTAATAATAAAATAATAATGTCAGATTACCTGTGGCAGTTGTTTTTACGAGTTCACATTTACAAATTATCGAATATAGTAAAGAAATATAAGCATATTAGGCTGAGGGGATCGAGGGCTCTGAGCTCCCAATATAGCCCAAACCCAGAGTCCAGCCCCGTAAACTGAGGAACTAACATGAGGTGATTCGGCTCTCGGCTGTGTATATATATGCCTCCTCTCACACTGATTAGATAGACAGTTTGAACGTGTTCCTCACAAACTTTGATAAAATATAATAGCTTGAATAGAGACGGAGTGTTTAGGCCACACCGGGGGAATAATCCAGCGCCCTCCATTGACTTTGAATTGCGTGAAGCGTCTCCTTTTCTTTTCGGACTTATTACAGAAAACAGAACAATGTCTATAAGCTGATATGTGACCAGGTGTGCAGCGAACAAGATAAAAAACACAGAACTATGTTTTTATAAACTGTCAACACCAAAAAACGAGCGTTTAAGGAGACTAAAGTGGACACAGGCAGTAAGACCTGAAGCTTCAGCAGAGGAATGGCTCAGTTTTGGGATCCTGACTCTCAGTGTGTCTCAGTATGTCTACGTGTGCAGTAAACATTAGTCAAATATCCAAATGTCAGTTTAATATATTATATTTCCTGTCTCTGATTACATTCTCCTCCAGTGTGTGTAGTTCTCAGTGTGATATAACATGTCCCGCTCTGACTCTAATGCATGAATGCACTTTTATATCTTTAAACGCTCGTTTTTTGGGTCAGCAGCTTATAAACACTTGTTGTTGTTGTTTTTGGTTCTGTGTTTTTTAGCTTGTTTTCTGTGTAGCGACTCAGGCGAATCAAACACACAATCGCCAGTTACATTTAACAAATATGTTTTGAATGCTTTGTGCTTAGGAACAGACCTTCCCCCAACACAACAGAGAAAGATTCTTCGTTACCCTGGAAACCATCTGATAAGATGTTTTATGGCCCAAAAGAATTTGGCCACAGAAAAGTGTCTTAGACACAAAGACTTTAAGACACGAGGCTTGTAACACACCCGTTTTTGCCTCAAATTATAGACAAACCATCTATAAATGAACATGCACCCCAGGACATTGTATGTAAACACATAACTGTCTTGTAAAATGTTTATTTTGTATGGTATTTTGCATCTTTTTGTCTTTGTCTTAACAATTTACTAGTTCAGGTAACCTCATATATGCATGCTCCTTGACTCATGCCTACTCAATCATGGGGTAGGAACAATGTAAGTTTATTTTAAATGCTTGTATTTCTGTATAAGAATGTATCTCTGCTTTAATACCTCCCAGCCATAAGGTGTTTGATATCTAAATATTCCTATTTCTTTGACTTACTCAACGATGCACAAAACGGGATTGTGAAATGTATCATTAATATGTTTAGCCAACTTGGGAGTAAAACCATACAAAATCAACACCCCTTTACGACGCCTCAGAAACATGCAAAGCAGGTCGTAAAACAAGACAAAGAGAACTTTTCCTGCTCAGAATTCACCCTCTGGATTGGGTGAACTAACCCAGAAGGGGGCGTGGATTAATTGTCTTAAAAGACCAGTGGAGACCACAATCTCTCTTACTTCTCCAAGTCTCTTCCTCTTCTCTCTTCTCTCTCTGGCTGAAACAACACGTCCCCCCCCCCCCCCCAAGCAGGGAGGGCCTCCAGACACAGAGCCATGTGCTGTGTGGGACCAGAAACCGAGGCCCACACCACTGGTGGGCCAGCAGGCCCCAGCTCTTCCTCTCTTCCCCTCTTCCCTGGTTCTCCTCGCTTCCCTACTGATTCATCAAATTCCTAGCCCCGAGGGCATTCTTCAGAAGGAGGACACGGAGCGTCTCTAGAAAGCAACCAGCCGCTCCTTCTCGACCTCGGAAAGAACCGCCGAACACGCAGGACATTTAAACTCGGAACACACGCACACACGCGAGAAGCCAAAACGAAACCAAAGCGAAAGCAAGTATTCTTATTTTCCAAATTCAAACTGCTGTTAAGAGGGTGTGTTATTTTCCCGTTGGGACAAGTTAACTCCGTGAAGGTTGTATTTGATGAACTGAAGGAAAGCTGCTTCTTATCCCTAATTCTTTGTCCCATCTCTCTCTCTCTTTTATCTCTCTCTCTCTCTTTATCTCTCTAAGTTCAGTCTATTCATTATCTTCGTTTATGTATCATATTTTTTCGTTTACTATCTATATTTATACTCTCTTGATGCATAATTAGTATGTACTTTCTGTGTGAATCGTAGTGTTATTTTTAGTCTGTGTTTATTAAACCTCCAAAAGACATTTAATGAGTTGAATCTGTTATTCTGCCACATACACGAAGTCAATGAAACTTACGATCTAACGTTACCTAACTGCTTATGCTACTATGTTAGTAAAGTAAACTGTATGACCATTTGAAATATTGAACTTGTCCTGATCAGTAAAGTTAATGTTTCTTATGCACTCGTAAGGCAGTAATCCCTTATTGAGAATTGATTTGAAAAGTCTATAACTAATTTGCAGGACAAACTTAGTAGGATAATTTCAAGCAATTCCGTAAAGGGTTACTTGTATTTAATTAAACAATTTTCCCTATCGGAAAATTTTAATACGTAATGAACGACTAGCAAATTATATTCATAAATTCATGAATATTGAATATTAAATCCCTTTTGAGTTAATTATTCCCCAAGGCATTAAACTCATAAGTCGTTGTCGTTACATCTGTACACCTCGTCTCATATCAGCTTTTAGACATTGTTATATTTTTTATTATAAGTGAGAAATGACGAGGAGCCGTTTTCCGCAGTATAAAGTCAATGGAGGCGGCTGGATTGTTTCCCCCGCTGGGCTTCAGATTATGGAGTGTGTCGCTCCGTCTCCATTGAGTGTGTCGCTCCGTCTCCATTGAGTGTGTCGCTCAGTCTCCATTGAGTGTGTCGCTCCGTCTCCATTGAGTGTGTCGCTCCGTCTCCATTGAGTGTGTCGCTCCGTCTCCATTGAGTGTGTCGCTCCGTCTTCATTGAGTGTGTCGCTCCGTCTCCATTGAGTGTGTCGCTCCGTCTCCATTGAGTGTGTCGCTCCGTCTCCATTGAGTGTGTCGCTCCGTCTCCATTGAGTGTGTCGCTCTGTCTCCATTGAGTGTGTCGCTCCGTCTCCAGTGAGTGTGTCGCTCCGTCTCCATTGAGTATGTCGCTCCGTCTCCATTGAGTGTGTCGCTCCGTCTCCATTGAGTGTGTCGCTCCGTCTCCTTTGAGTGTGTCGCTCCGTCTCCATTGAGTGTGTCGCTCCGTCTCCATTGAGTGTGTCGCTCCGTCTCCATTGAGTGTGTCGCTCCGTCTCCATTGAGTGTGTCGCTCCGTCTCCATTGAGTGCGTCGCTCCGTCTCCATTGAGTGTGTCGCTCCGTCTCCATTGAGTGTGTCGCTCCGTCTCCATTGAGTGTGTCGCTCCGTCTCCATTGAGTGTGTCGCTCCGTCTCCATTGAGTGTGTCGCTCTGTCTCTATACTACAATCTCTTGAGATGTGACCTGTTAGAGTCTGACAGTTAGCTGAACATAAACTAATATACTATCCGAATGTTAAGTCGTGACGTAAGGAACGCCGTTTCTGGGTCCGATCCTCAACTCGTTTCACTTGAGAATGCCATCGACGCCGGTTTATGAGCGTTATTTTTTCATATTAAACATTTAAAAAAGTTAAACATTTTAAATACTTACAGTCTACACAACAGTCTCTGTGCTCACAGCGTTACAGACATTAATATTTTAACGTTTTATAAAAGATGAATCACTCTGGCCATCTGGAATTTTGGTAAGGAGAAAAAGGTTATGATTATAATTTTTAGTAGTATTACACCCCATTGTGTGTGTATATTAGCACCGTTTGTAGTTTTTCTTGTGGTATGAGAGCGTTTGGACCTGGAAGCGCTGCCGCCTGACGTCAGCCAACCGGATAATGCTGAAGACTTCTCTCTATTCCTTAGTAAAAGTTGGTCGTAGCAGAACTTTAACTGCCATTTAGGAGAACTCTTAATGGTAAGATAAAAGGATTTTTAAATACGGCCCCAGATCTATAATCACACTTCCTCCTTGTCATTCCAAATAATATGAAAAGAATGACCTGATGGCTCCAGCACAGGAGCTCTTAGGGTGTGTCCAAATCAACTTTTGCTAGTTAAAAAACGTTCGGTCCGCCGGCGCATGATCCAAAAGGGTCGTCCCTCGTCTCTTAATGAGTCATGGGTGTGGTTAACGAGCTATAAACCAATCAGAGCCTCATCCCCCTTTCCCTTTAAGAGCCAGTTGTGCTCGAACCATGAGCGGATTCACGATTGACATGAGGAGACACTTTTTATATTGAAAATACATTATTTTGTGTGTACGTTTTTTTTTTTTTTTTCAAATCAGTTTTGAATCAGTTTTTGAAAATCATTGATGAACTTGGCAATTAAAGAGTGATAGTAAGAGACAATTAAACAATGACAACAGCTCAACAATAAACAAGTAGGCCTATGTAAACTTGCAACAGAACACATTTTATATTATTTTACTTTTGATTATTTTATTTATTTCTGAAGAACTCTTTAGTAGCCTATATTGGTGTACTTTAAAGGGATGGTCAACCCAAAAATAACAATCCTGTCATCATTTACTCGCCCTCATGATGTCCCAAACCTGTATGAGTTTCTCTGTTCTGTTGAACTCAAAAGAAGATATTTTGAAGAACGTTTGTACCCAGGCTGCTTTGGGGGCACCATGTACTTCCATGGTAGGAATTCAACATAAAGAAATGTTTACAGCTTTGGAACAACTTGAGGGTGCACTGTCTCTTTAAACTAAAATTAAATTAAATTTTCTTTATGATTTACTATTATGACTATATGCATTGTTTTTTCAAACGCAGAGCTGTGGGTGCCAGAGATGGATAAACTCTACAGGTCCAGATGAGAATCAAAGGTAATCAATTAAACTAAAAGGGGAGGAGCCACCTTCACTCAATGCTGTACAAAATGGCCAAGCCAAGCACAGGTGTGTGTTGTGGCATTTGTGTCAAAGTTTGCTATGATGGAGTTTCTGAAAGGTGTCTTAGTGGTGGTTGTGATTGTTGCATTTGATCTGCCTAATGCATGGGGAAGTTTGAGATACAGTCAAAGTCCAATTGCACAGGAGCCTTTTGGCCTTCAGGAGAAGCAGCTGTTGCAGGGTCCAGTGAAGCCTTTGGATTGGAAGTATCCCATTGTTCCCGAGGTGCAGAGCGAGTTGGCGGTGAACTTCCAGTTGAGGCAACCCGTGATTCCCAACAGCGTAGCGGTTCAATGTGGAGAGAACCGGGTTCTTGTAGAGGTCCAGCAGGACTTGTTTAGCAATGGTCATTTGATCCAGCCAACTGGCCTGTCTTTAGGCGGCTGTCCTGTTGTTGGTCAGGACTCTCAGTCTAAGGTGCTCATCTTCGAGTATGAGTTACAGGACTGCAACAGCGTGCAGATGGTAAGTACTCCTGAATCTGTTTATTCTAGTTGAGGATATCCAAAGTCCTCAAGGAGTGTCAGTTCACATGGCTGTTGTATTTGCAATGCCAGGGCAGCTGGTATAAACCTTTCTTAAAGGGGTGGTTCACCCAATCATCTTAGTGAGGAACAGTTGTTTTAACTATTTCAATCTCTTCCAGATGAATGAGGATGAGCTTGTCTACACCTTCTCTCTTACCTACACCCCTGAGGCTCTTGCAGGTACTCCGATTACCCGGGTCGAGGGTGCAGTTGTTGGTGTTCAATGCCACTATCAAAGGTAAGTGGTCTGTGACTTTCACTTCCTCTCGTGCAACGGGGAGCCCATTTAATGGGTCCTTTAATGAACCACAGGCTTCAGAATGTAAGCAGTGATGCCTTGAGGCCAACATGGGTCCCCTATGCCTCAACGGAGGTTGGTGAAGAAGCCTTGGTGTTCTCCCTGAAGCTTATGATGGGTTGGTACAGGTTTTTGATAAAAATAAATCCTTATTCTTGGTTTTTTTTCTAAACTGTTCCCTCTTTCTCTGTAGATGATTGGTCCAGTCAGAGACCTTCATCCCTCTATTTCCTGGGTGGCATTATTAACATTGAGGTATCTGTGAAGCAGTACAATCATGTGCCTCTGCGTGTGTTTGTGGACAGCTGTGTGGCCACTCAAGGGCCTGATGTGAACTCCCTTCCGAGATATTCCTTCATTGAGAATCATGGGTAAGGTCATGGCCCTTGATGCTATAGGGCCATTTTGGTTGCTTTTTAACCAGTCATGGCTAGGGTCTAGTTGCTCACTTTCTCTATAGTTGAGTTGCTCTTTGTCTTCAGGTGCTTTGTGGATGCCAAGGCTACAGCTTCCAGCTCCCGCTTCATGCCTCGGTCCCAGGTTGACACGGTCCAGATCCAGCTGGAGGCGTTCGTGTTCCAGGAGAGCTCCAGTCCTTCTGTATGTACTACGCATATCATGAGTTAATTCGACTCCTCTTCCCATCTTTGGTTTTCTGACATGTCTGTCATCCCTTGCAGATCTACATAACATGTGTTGTGAGGGCAACTATTGCTTCTGCACCCAGTGACGCTCAGCACAAATCCTGTTCATTCGCCAATGGGTACGTTGCACTTTATCTTATTTTAAAGCTGACTTTGCTCATGTTGAAGGTGGTGTCTTTGTCTTGGTTCAGGTGGTTTGCTGCTGATGGAAATGACCAAGTTTGTGGTTGCTGTGACTCTACATGTGGTCCTGATGGTGGAACTGCTGCTTCTCCCTATGGAGGTTAGTAACTTTTGCTCTAAAGGTTGCGTTTGCCGTTTTAACTGCTCTAACCTGGCTCTCCTCTCTCTAGGTGTTCAGTGGGAAGGCAAGGCTACACTTGGTCCTGTGGTGGTTCAAGGGCAAAAGAAAGTTCCTCAATAAAGCTGACATCAATTCTTGCTTGTATCTGACTTGTTATATTTCTTTGTTCTCCCTATCATATTTCTGTGCTCTCAAAAGGCTTGTTCAACTTCATGCAGCAATGCACAGACTGATAAGTGGCTTACTTTAGCAGTGCATTCTGGGTAGAAGTTGTCTGACGTGAGATCATGCCAATTCCAAAGTGCTGTAAGTGGCTCGAGCAGCTGACTGGTGCTTTCTGCGCAGCTTCTCCAGAGCGGCTGCTTGACACTTTCATGATTGACTGGCTTTACGGCATGACAAGCACTCATTTGGTCCCTTTAGGTCCACTACTGTTCACAAATCTCTTACTCTAAACTATTATCATTTAGTTGCAACATTATATTGTCCTTTATCAGCTGAATACTCATTAGACTTCATTTCAGTGATAGTGTAGTTTTTGTGTTGAGCTTCATAGACCCTTTTCACATTTCTGGGTTTCTCAGTGGAAGTCATCGTAGTTGAGTTAAAGCTACACTGTGTAACTTTTTTAGTTTATTCTTAGCTAAAATCACTTAGTTCTTTCAAAAATATGTGCTCATTAATGTATATTTACTACTTTCAAGTAATGTCTTTTTGTAATTTTATAATAAACCATTGAAAATACATACGGGTGAGGAGTTCGGATGGCGGTCGCCATGTTGCCCCTCCATATTGAAAGTACATTTGCCAAAGAGGGACATACCCGTAAATTTAAGCTTCGCTTTTCGCGTTTTTACACTCTATGGCACCGTGTCGAATGTGAAGAGGAGGATTGCTTGAGGCTGCTATATGATGATGGAGGATCACTCTTAAGCCCCTTTCTAACTGCACGTCGGACCCGCAATATTCCCGGAACATTGCCGGGTCGCCTTCTGTGTGAAAGCAACTACGTCCCGGAATTGATTACTGAATTCGACCTGGGTCGGGGACCTAGTAACATTGCGGGATATGTATCAGAGTCGCCAGGAAAGCGGAAAAGAACATTAAGACGGGAACGCAACGGGCAAATCAACAAGACAAAAGTAAATATTGAAGTGGCCTTTCCAAGATGGAAAGAGCTCATGAGGAGCAACGATTTTAAAAAGAACGCCGACGTTGCCTGCTTTCTTCTCGACAGGTAATGTTAATATTAATTCAGCCTATTTGTGTATATTGGATCATGGTGTGCTGTGCATAACACTAGAACGACGTCTAGGATAGTTTTCCTCGCGTTAATGATGAAAAAGTATTGTTTACCATATAACATAAATCCGTGTTCTATGACGGATAACATGAGATTAATATTTTAATTGCATTATAATTTGTTTGCCTTACGCTAGTGATGTCGTACAATATACAGAATAACAATTGCACTGATAAAAGTTCCTTTACTAAGATTAAGTTCCTTTACTAAGCTTGCATTCGTCTGGGAACCTGATAGCTGATGTTAGCAATGAAATGGTAAAAAATAACGAAAACGCAAAACTATTATTCATTTTACATAGATTAAGTTGATCATAGATCATTTGGCAAATTAAATAACTGCAAATTATAATAGTTTTCAAAAGTAACCTCATCATTTGAAGCAACACTCAGAGGTCGAACTGGAAGCCATGACTAAATCGGCCACCGTAGGAGTTGAAACAAAATCGAAATTGAGAAGAACAGAAACTATTATTCACTGGATGGTCATATATCTTTTCACCACTAGATGGGGGAAAATATCACACAGTGTAGCTTTAACTTTTATAGTGGTGACTGGAGGAGTACATTAAATATTTTGTCACCATTTGCTCAAATGGCAAAATAGAAATGCAGTAACAGTTTCACAACTTTCAAAAAGAGGGGGAAAATAGTGAGCTTGATAACTGCAGTGAAAATAACTTTTTTTTGTTGTTTTTTTGTTCCATCAATCCCATAGATGTTGTCTTTGAAACACCCTCACAGCAGTATTACAAATATGCAGCATTAAGCAGGACATCAAGTATTACATAACTATTAGGGGTGGGAATCACAGGATAACTCATATGATACTATCATGATATTTTACCAACGATAACTATCACAACAGCGACTCTTTGACACACGATATATTTCAAGAAAATCATGATATATCACTATCATTCTGTAAATAAAATGTGCCAAAGATTAGTTTTTCATTTAGTAACAGTTAATCTATTTTTTTTTAAATGGCAACAATGTACAATAATATTATATATAAATTAAAAAAAAATCTCTACTATTACTACTACTATGAATGATCATATCAGCCACATCTCCAATTTATATTACTAGTGGTAGTAATTTAATACTAGTAGTAATTAGGAATGTCACAAAATTCCAGTAGTCGGTTTATTCAATGAGTTTATTCTTTATGATGATAATTATAATTAAATAATACAATGTAGTAAATGTGACAAACATAATTCACCTTTGTTGTTAAACATATTTTTATACACTGTTGATTATAAAGGCAGCACTTTATTCTTAGCATGTTTCTTCATAACTGTTCAGGGATCGCGGTCCCTTTAAATGTTCTGAATGCGTGTTGATCATGGTGTTGACGTGGGACTTGTCAGCATCATTTTGGTTTAGATTTTTCTTCTTCATAAAATAAATGACACACGTACATGTGTGGTCAACGTGAGAACTTGTCTCTTGTAATTTATTGCAATTTCCACAACATAAACATTTAAATTTAAGGCTGTATGCTGTTTAAAAGTAGACATTGTTTATAAAAAACAAGTAAAAGCAACAATCTAGGCATAATTATTATTAGTAGTACATATTATTATTACATAGAGACATGGCTAAATCTACTGTACAACAGTAGCCTAATATATTTCTAATTTCTTCACGTTAAACCGCACTTTAATTTTGACAGGTTGCCGTGAAGACCTTCAAGTGTCTGTATTCATGATATGATAGTTTTCTCCAATGAAACATTAAAATCTAATTAAGTGACTATGATAGAGTGGGACACTCTGAAGGGGATAATACTGGTCTGCATTTCCCGATAACGTTGTCTCTTAGCGCTCTACGAAGACTCTAAAGGTATAACTTAACTGAAGGTATACCATTTCTAGGTGTGTTCCCCGAACTATACCTTAGTAGGTCGCTTAAGGTATACCTTCTTAAGTGCGACGTTAGAGGGTGCTGTTCGTGGCGGCGGTGCTGAATTGTCTTCTATCGATGGCTCAAGAATCGATTATTTACTCTATGCAGGGGCTGTTTCACTGCGTTATGCGAAACAAATTATGTTCTTTATAAAAGAAACACTTCAGAAATAGTTGAACTTTCATTTATCATACAAAATTGCACCTAAATTTTACATAATTCTGAAATGAGTGCACGAACCAGGAATCTCATGCTCAACCGCACCATCAGCATCACGCGTCATTTAAATTATTACAATATATTTTCCATAGTGTCTTGATTTAATCCACAACCAGGGATGATTGACCATGCAGCAGCTGCATCACATTATTGTGTAAATAACTAATTTATATTATTAGATGGCCTACTCAATAAAAACGCAACACGCAAAACATATAATCAGCTGATACTATATGGCGGAGAAAAAAGAAAGAAAGAGAAGAGCCGCCAGCAGCTGATTTTAGTAGCTGAGCTCCGTCCAGTTTGTCTCGGCAAAGCTGGTCCAACAAGATCTAAAAGCTGCTTAATTTGCTGTCGTGGTAGGCAAACTTTTTTTTTATAGCAGCCTTCTGACATGGTAGCCAGGGACTAAAGTTTTCATGGATGAAATAGTGCACATACACTAAATGGCTCCGCGGATGGCGCCGTCTTTGATTTAGCACAATTCTATTCGATGCCTCGCTGCCAAAGTTTGACTAAACTCCCCTTCACAATCATTCCCTTTAAATAGGCTCCTAAGCTTTTCCTGTCTAATGGTTTTCCAGCTGATGTACCTTTGGATAATATCATTAAAAAGCTAACAACCATTGGTGTTTGTAATGAAATTTTATGACAATGAAATTTATGACATTTCTTATGACAATTTTAATCCTTGCATTAAAAAAAACAAAACAAAAAATAAAAAATATAAAAAATATTCAACTAGCCGAATTGAACACTGGGTGTATATTACAACTTCGGAATTATATTCGGATAGACTGACATATAAAGAAGCTTTTTTCACAGTGGTGGCCACTAGTGGAATGAACTTTTAATAGTGATAAGGTATAGCTAAGAGTGGTCCAGACCAACCTTACGAAAGTATGACTTAAAGAAGGTATTCTTAACTAAGTTCGTTTCGGGAAACACATATTAACGTTAAGGGATACCTTAAGGTATAACTTAAGAATGACGTAGAGTTAAGAAGGTTTCGGGAAATGCAGCCCTGGTCTGGCAGTTTCCTTTGACAGGGCTCCGGTCAGAGAGAAGGGCACGGAGTAGTTATTTTAGCAAACTTTAATATTGTAGTTTGGGTACAATCATTGGTGTACAAATAGGTATATAGGTGGGGTGTGTGTGTGTGTGTGTGTGTGTGTGTGTGTGTGTGGATTGCGATTAGGTTACTCACACGCGAGCCACCATCCCACAGAATGCGGAGTCGGCAATGGTGATGTAATGCGCTCGGAAAGAATATGACATCATTACAGTTTCAAAATAAAATGTCAGGAATAAAAGACTTCCTGACATAGCGCCCCCAAATTTAGCGATAAATTTGAATCCCAAAGGAAAGTCTACTTAGTTGGTGTCATCTTCATCCTCCCAGGCTGTCAGCCGCACAAGGTGCACGGCTGGCCGTAGGTAGGTCTGTCCCTTGATCTTAACTTCGGCTGCCCTGACTCGTCCATCCGAACCGGAACAGGTCTTCACCACTCTCCCGATGGGCCACTGAGCTCTGGGTAGCTGTGAATCAACCACCATCACCACCTGGTCAGCAGACAGATTGTCTGTGTCCTTGTGCCACTTCGACTGCTTCTGAAGGTCCGGGAGATGACGACGGATAAAGTTGGACCAGGTCGAGGCACCTCTTCACAGGTGATGGTCATCTGAAGTCCTCCAGGAGTCGAGGCGCCTCTTCACAGGTGATGGTCATCTGAAGTCCTCCAGGAGTCGAGGCGCCTCTTCACAGGTGATGGTCATCTGAAGACCTCCAGGAGTCGAGGCACCTCTTCACAGGTAATGGTCATCTGAAGTCCTCTAGGAGTCGAGGCGCCTCTTCACAGGTGATGGTCATCTGAAGACCTCCAGGAGTCGAGGGGCCTCTTCACAGGTGATGGTCATCTGAAGTCCTCCAGGAGTCGAGGCGCCTCTTCACAGGTGATGGTCATCTGAAGACCTCCAGGAGTCGAGACACCTCTTCACAGGTGATGGTCATCTGAAGTCCTCCAGGAGTCGAGGCGCCTCTTCACAGGTAATGGTCATCTGAAGTCCTCCAGGAGTCGAGGCGCCTCTTCACAGGTAATGGTCACAGGTGATGGTCATCTGAAGTCCTCCAGGAGTCGAGGCACCTCTTCACAGGTGATGGTCACAGGTGATGGTCATCTGAAGTCCTCCAGGAGTCGAGGCGCCTCTTCACAGGTGATGGTCACAGGTGATGGTCATCTGAAGACCTCCAGGAGTCGAGGCACCTCTTCACAGGTGATGGTCACCGGTGATGGTCATCTGAAGTCCTCCAGGAGTCGAGGCACCTCTTCACAAGTGATGGTCACAGGTGATGGTCATCTGAAGTCCTCCAGGAGTCGAGGCGCCTCTTCACAGGAGATGGTCACAAGTGATGGCCATCTGAAGTCCTCCAGGAGTCGAGGCACCTCTTCACAGGTGATGGTCATAGGTGATGGTCATCTGAAGTCCTCCAGGAGTCGAGGCGCCTCTTCACAGGAGATGGTCACAAGTGATGGCCATCTGAAGTCCTCCAGGAGTCGAGGCGCCTCTTCACAGGTGATGGTCACAGGTGATGGTCATCTGAAGTCCTCCAGGAGTCGAGGCGCCTCTTCACAGGTGATGGTCACAGGTGATGGTCATCTGAAGTCCTCCAGGAGTCGAGGCGCCTCTTCACAGGTGATGGTCACAGGTGATGGTCATCTGAAGACCTCCAGGAGTCGAGGCACCTCTTCACAGGTGATGGTCATCTGAAGTCCTCCAGGAGTCGAGGCGCCTCTTCACAGGTGATGGTCATCTGAAGTCCTCCAGGAGTCGAGGCACCTCTTCACAGGTGATGGTCACAGGTGATGGTCATCTATTGTCCTCCAGGAGTCGAGGCTCCTCTTCACAGGTAATGGTCACAGGTGATGGTCATCTGAAGACCTCCAGGAGTCGAGGCACCTCTTAACAGGTGATGGTCATAGGTGATGGTCATCTGAAGTCCTCCAGGAGTCGAGGCACCTCTTCACAGGTGATGGTCACCTGAAGTCCTCCAGGAGTCGAGGCACCTCTTCACTGGTGACGGTCACAGGTGATGGTCATCTGAAGTCCTCCAGGAGTCGAGGCACCTCTTCACAGGTGATGGTCACTGGTGATGGTCATCTGAAGTCCTCCAGGAGTCGAGGCACCACTTCACAGGTGATGGTCACAGGTGATGGTCATCTGAAGTTAGTGTCCCCAACTGAGCAAGCCAAAGCGACGGTGGCAAGGAAATAAAATGAAGTCTTCATGACAGACTCTCTAGTTCCATCGGGATGACTGTCCAGATAAAATAAAACAGAACAGGAAAATAATTAGCGTAGCTGCTGTTCAAAGCATTAAGCAAAGGCAATCATGTACGCTGATATAACTGGAGTGCAAGCTGATGAGATGCATTATGTGAATGCTTGGCTAAAGAGATGCGGCTTTTATCTAGATTTTGGCGAGTCAACTGGGGGAGTCAACCCTGGGTGATTCTTCAAAAATTGAAGAAATGTAATGAGTGTCTGGGCTTTGAGATGAGAACAGTCTTCACTTCAGATTTGAGGCAGTTTATCCAGTCATATTCACTGTGGCTATTACGATATTCAAACTAAAATGAACACATTTTAATTTTACTCCGTTTTTAAACAAGAATCAGTTTCTTAGTTCTTGTTTCCTTTATTGTTCCTTAAATTCAGATCCACCTCGTCACTTTAATAATGATAATCAAACTCAAATTAAACCATTTTAATACTGTACACCTGAGACTATTAATGATAAAAAGATTACTAATTACTTTGAATATTGCATTTATTTCCCCAAGCGTGGTGATTCTGTCACAAGTCAACAACACAACAAAGAAAGCATATGGAAAGGTGGAATTACGATCAGAAATCAAGTGAGAACAAACGAGAAAAGTCGATGTTTGAGAGTCCGAGAAATCTGATTTGATTCAGCGAGCAGTCAAGCTGTTTCTGCAGATGGAAAACACAGAGTTTGAGGATTATATGATGTAAAGGATTATAAAGAAATGTGTTGGAAAACTCTTACGGTTCTACCTCATAACAA
Organism: Pseudorasbora parva; assembly: GCF_024679245.1. Taxonomy (NCBI): domain Eukaryota; kingdom Metazoa; phylum Chordata; class Actinopteri; order Cypriniformes; family Gobionidae; genus Pseudorasbora; species Pseudorasbora parva. Next base: position 43,964,795 of record NC_090189.1, on the reverse strand, counting down.
AGACAACAGTAAATCAATGACGACACATGAAGTGAAGCATTCGAATATAGTATAGAAATATAAGCATATTAGGCTGAGGGGATCGAGGGCTCTGAGCTCCCAATATAGCCCAAACCCAGAGTCCAGCCCCGTAAACTGAGGAACTAACATGAGGTGATTCGGCTCTCGGCTGTGTATATATATGCCTCCTCTCACACTGATTAGATAGACAGTTTGAACGTGTTCCTCACAAACTTTGATAAAATATAATAGCTTTAATAGAGACAGAGTGTTTAGGCCACGACAACACCAGCGGAAAACAATCCGACGCTCTCCACTGACTTTCTATTGCGTGAAGCGGCTGCTTCGTCTTTTCTTACTTATAACAAAAAACAGAACAATGTCTATAAGCTGATATGTGTCAAGGTGTGCAGCGAACAAGCTAAAACACAGAGCTATGTTTTTATAAACTGTCGACCCCAAAAACGAGCGTTTAAGGAGACTAAAGTGGACACACAGGCAGTAAGACGTGAAGCTTCAGCAGAGGAATGGCTCAGTTTTGGGATCCTGACTCTCAGTGTGTCTCAGTGTGTCTACGTGTGCAATAAACATTAGTCAAATATCCAAATGTCAGTTTAATATATTATATTTCCTGTCTCTGATTACATTCTCCTCCAGTGTGTGTAGTTCTCAGTGTGATATAACATGTCCCGCTCTGTCTCTAATGCATGAATGCACTTTTATATCTTTAAACGCTCGTTTTTTGGGTCAGCAGCTTATAATCACTTGTTGTTGTTTTTTTGGTTCTGTGTTTTTTAGCTTGTTTTCTGTACACCTCGTCTCATATCAGCTTTTAGAAATTGTAATATTTTTTGTTATAAGTGAGAAATGACGAGGAGGCGTTTCCCGCAGTATAAAGTCAATGGAGGCGGCTGGATTGTTTCCTCCGCTGGGCTTCAGATTATGGAGTGTGTCGCTCCGTCTCCATTAAGTGTGTCGCTCCGTCTCCATTGAGTGTGTCGCTCCGTCTCCATTGAGTGTGTCGCTCCGTCTCCATTGAGTGTGTCGCTCCGTCTCCATTGAGTGTGTCGCTCCGTCTCCATGGAGTTTGTCGCTCCGTCTCCATTGAGTGTGTCGCTCCGTCTCCATTGAGTGTGTCGCTCCGTCTCCATTGAGTGTGTCGCTCCGTCTCCATTGAGTGTGTCGCTCCGTCTCCATTGAGTGTGTCGCTCCGTCTCCATTGAGTGTGTCGCTCCGTCTCCATTGAGTGTGTCGCTCCGTCTCCATTGAGTGTGTCGCTCCGTCTCCATTGAGTGTGTCGCTCCGTCTCCATTGAGTGTGTCGCTCTGTCTCCATTGAGTGTGTCGCTCCGTCTCCATTGAGTGTGTCGCTCCGTCTCCATCGAGTGTGTCGCTCCGTCTCCATCGAGTGTGTCGCTCCGTCTCCATCGAGTGTGTCGCTCCGTCTCCATTGAGTGTGTCGCTCCGTCTCCATTGGGTGTGTCGCTCCGTCTCCATTGAGTGTGTCGCTCCGTCTCCATTGAGTGTGTCGCTCCGTCTCCATTGAGTGTGTCGCTCCGTCTCCATTGAGTGTGTCGCTCCGTCTCCATTGAGTGTGTCGCTCCGTCTCCATTGAGTGTGTCGCTCCGTCTCCATTGAGTGTGTCGCTCCGTCTCCATTGAGTGTGTCGCTCCGTCTCCATTGAGTGTGTCGCTCCGTCTCCATTGAGTGCGTCGCTCCGTCTCCATTGAGTGTGTCGCTCCGTCTCCATTGAGTGTGTCGCTCCGTCTCCATTGAGTGTGTCGCTCCGTCTCCATTGAGTGTGTCGCTCTGTCTCTATACTACAATCTCTTGAGATGTGACCTGTTAGAGTCTGACAGTTAGCTGAACATAAACTAATATACTATCCGAATGTTAAGTCGTGACGTAAGGAACGCCGTTTCTGGGTCCGAGCCTCAACTCGTTTCACTTGAGAATGCCATCGACGCCCGTTTATGAGCGTTATTTTTTTCATATTAAACATTTAAAAAAGTTAAACATTTTAAATACTTACAGTCTACACAACAGTCTCTGTGCTCACAGCGTTACAGACATTAATATTTTAACGTTTTATAAAAGATGAATCACTCTGGCCATCTGGAATTTTGGTCTGGAGAAAAAGGTTATGATTATAATTTTTAGTAGTATTACACCCCATTGTGTGTGTATATTAGCACCGTTTGTAGTTTTTCTTGTGGTATGAGAGCGTTTGGACCTGGAAGCGCTGCCGCCTGACGTCAGCCAACCGGATAATGCTGAAGACTTCTCTCTATTCCTTAGTAAAAGTTGGTCGTAGCAGAACTTTAACTGCCATTTAGGAGAACTCTTAATGGTAAGATAAAATGATTTTTAAATACGGCCCCAGATCTATAATCACACTTCCTCCTTGTCATTCCAAATAATATGAAAATAATGACCTGATGGCTCCAGCACAGGAGCTCTTAGGGTGTGTCCAAATCAACTTTTGCTAGTTAAAAAACGTTCGGTCCGCCGGCGCATGATCCAAAAGGGTCGTCCCTCGTCTCTTAATGAGTCATGGGTGTGGTTAACGAGCTATAAACCAATCAGAGCCTCGGCCCCCTTTCCCTTTAAGAGCCAGTTGTGCTCGAACCATGAGCGGATTCACGATTGACATGAGGAGACACTTTTTATATTGAAAATACATTATTTTGTGTGTACGTTTTTTTTTTTGAATCAGTTTTTGAAAATCATTGATGAACTTGGCACACTCTACAAAATGCTGGGTTAAAAACAACCCAAGTTGGGTTGAAAATGCACCAAACCAACAATTGGGTTGTTTTTACCCAATGGTTGAGTTGTTCTTACCCAGCAATTGGGTTGTCTTAAGCAACATTTAACCCAACCACTGGGTTAAAACAACTCAACCACGGGGTAAAACAACTCAATTGTTGGGTTGGTGCATTTTCAACCCAACTTGGGTTGTTTTTAACCCAGCATTTTTTAGAGTGCAATTAAAGAGTGATAGTAAGAGACAATTAAACAATGACAACAGCTCAACAATAAACAAGTAGGCCTATGTAAACTTGCAACAGAACACATTTTATATTATTTTACTTTTGATTATTTTATTTATTTCTGAAGAACTCTTTAGTAGCCTATATTGGTGTACTTTAAAGGGATGGCTCACCCAAAAATAACAATCCTGTCATCATTTACTCGCCCTCATGATGTCCCAAACCTGTATGAGTTTCTCTGTTCTGCTGAACTCAAAAGAAGATATTCTGAAGAACGTTTGTACCCAGGCTGCTTTGGGGGCACCATGTACTTCCATGGTAGGAATTCAACATGAAGAAATGTTTACAGCTTTGGAACAACTTGAGGGTGCACTGTCTCTTTAAACTAAAATTAAATTACATTTTCTTTATTAATTTACTATTATAATATGCAATTTTATGTAATATGCAATTTTTTGTCCCATTTTTATCGAAATATTTTTTAAATGTCAAACTTTATATGACATGGTTATTTATTATGAATAGCCCTATAGACCCTTTTACTGTTGGTATACAATGATGACGTAGCAACGTATGCGCGCGCATTTTGGCAACAAACTGTGGCGAGAATCAGCAGCATGTTCGGCTACCAGATCCGTGTACTATAGTGGAGTGGATAGAAGACGTTCGCAGATGGCCAGATATAACTTAGTGGTCGGATATAAACGTATTTAGTTGAGAAACCGAGCGTGTACACCCGAGACAAGCATATAAATCACTGGATGCTTATGAATACGTCGTCTGTGGGCATGTACAGAATGTCCAATACAATTTTCTACATTTATTCTTATTCTTCACACAGACATACATTTATCCTTTTCCTTACATTTTATGTTGTTATTGATTCGTGTCGACACACTTTTGTTTAAAGTCTAATTTTGTAATGCTATAGTACTTTAATAGCAACTATGTTGCTTGCATACATTTCTCAGATGGTTATTTTGTAATTAAACTATTAATAAAATCATTACAAATGAAATTGATAAGTTCTGTAATTATTGATATGATAATCTGGGGGTGGGGGGTACATACACACCAGTGGCAGCCAATGTTGGGAGGTTTATTATAAAGCATTAAGTTTCAAGTGCAGTAAATGTTTTACAAAGGTAATTTTTTTATGCGAGCATTTTTATGTCCTCGTTCCAATCAATGCATTAATCACCTGCAACCACAGGTACCGCCGGTTCTTCTGAAACGGGCGTGATCCTGTCGGAATCCTATAAAACTTAAGCCCATTGGTGGAATTAATATATTATCCATTAAAAAAAACAATAGGCCTCCCTTTAGTTCACGGATGTGTCCGTCATCGCTTTCAGTCTGAGACACTGAAATGCTTCTCTGCAAAGGCTGCAGTTTGTCTTGGGTTCATCATAAGTTGCTGGACAGGCCCACTGATACCTTTTGTTTCTATTCAGCCCTATATCTGGAAATCCTCTTGCGTTTAAACGGTGGACGCGAGCTCGACATGTTTTTAAAAAAACGCGCAAGTTTCCAGCGCATGTTCTCAAGACTCTGTCGCTATGGCAGCAAAGCCGCAAAACTCAAATCTGTGCATCGCGTCCCGTATTGGTTTGATTCAGGACGCGTCATTTTGCTTGTAAATACGGGTCGATTCCGTATTTCAAGGGCCGGGTGGCAACCGTTTAATTTGTTTCGTTCTGTTCGTCGGAATCGATCCATATAACAGCACAAAGGAGTTCGCTGAAGTATTGGTGTGGACAATTATGGCATCTTAAAATATTGATTGGGACTACCCAGATAGCAAGCATGTTTGGGCCACATGTGGGTATTATGATATGGCATGGCTGAACAGATATGGGCCATATTTGTTTTGCCATAACTTTAAAATCGGCGGGAAATGTTCTTTTGGTTCTCAACTCATTCTGAGGGATATGGCCCAGATAATGCACACATAAGGGCCATATGTGTTTGAGCTATGGCACAAAGTGAGAAAGGCTGACTTGTGGTAAACCTTTGGATTATATATGGAAAAACACAGGACACCTGAAATCAAGCGCAGCTGACCTCCGAGGTTTCACACCTCAGGTGGTTGCATCTCATTAGTGGAATGAATCTGACTGATACGCAGGGGCGTAGCACCAAATTTTGGGCCCTGGGTACAAACCATCTTGCTGGGCCCCCGTACGTGTACATGTATGTGTATGTATAGAAAACGGACTTCCCTGCCTTGGGCCCTGGTTACTCAGTACCCTTTATCCCCCCAGTCCCACGCCCCTGCTGATACGGCACCATTTTCTCATCTGCTCTCATGAGTTTCCGGTCACGCATATCTTCAGGTAAGTGAGGTTTTGGCATTTCAAAGTCTTTTTAAAGTTATTTTGTGCAGCATTATGTATTTGTTTGAGGAGGGTGTCAAATTAGCCTCAGTTGAGTGTATTGATTGATGATTTAAAACTCCGGACTAGTTTTCTTGCGTGCGTCGTTTTTAACGCGCCTCAACTATCGTACAGTCTGACATTTATGACAGTTTTGATCTTACAGTGTGAACATGGCTTACAGCACTGATTATGTTTGAACAGCCTGACAAGGAACAATCGTGAAGGACTATAATAAATCTGACAGTGTGCACCCGGGGTAAGTTTTGTTGCGGCCGCAACAAAGTGAGTTAGTTATTTTTTGGTGCAAAAAATAAATTAATAAATTCAACCTGGCTAATGATAAATTACAATGGTTAAAAAAAGTGACAATAAATTATGACGAATCATATTTTTGGTTGAACTATCCCTTTAGTTTAAGATGTATTTTAATCATAATTATGCAGACCTAGCTTCCAGGTTGTATTTCTGTTAACATTATTTAAATGTAACTTTTTATTGCAGGTGCAGTCGGTTGAAACAACGCCAGTCCCAGCAACACACTTCCAACACTGATGAGTGTCACAATTCACCAGTGTGAGTGCCCGTGCTCACCACCAGAGGGCACTCCAATCCGGACTGTCACTCTATCATAAACTACATTACCCATTATCCTTTGCCCGGACTCATTAGCACTCACTGTGTCTTATTATTCTGTTTTCCGCCTGGTTATCTCTGTTATTCACTGTGAAGTCTTGTTTTGTGTACACTGCATTTCAGAGCATTTTCCTCGGTTTCATGTCTCTTGGTTTGTTGGACTTCTTGCCAGTTTCCCGGATTACCCGTTTGCCTGTCTCTCCTGTCTTGTTTGCCTTTTTGGACTGTTTGCTTGTGTATGACCTTTTGCCTGCTTTTGACTATGATTGTGGATTACCCTCTTAATAAATACTGCATTTGGATCTCCTACATTCTGTCTCAGAGCGGTTCTTTACAATAAGAGACTTTTTTTCTCTTGAGAAGTTGTTGTTTGTTATCTTTAGCAAGTTGCTGTGATTCCCCCTACCTTCTACTTCAACTCTCATTGCTAGTTTAGCATAATACACACTTGAAATTTGCTGACTGGGTAGTACCTAGCGTTCCCCCTAAACCTACGCCCATGGATACTTGCATTGGTCTCTCTCATATTCCTGTGCTATCAAAAGGCTGGTTTGACAAAACCTATTTTCATGCAGTTGTAATGGTGTATTGTTATTAAAATACATGCTCGGAATAGGTAAAGTGGGAAACTTTGTGCGTGCCCACAATATATTTGTAAACGCAAAGTTTCTTGGGGGAACTCACAACATTTTGAGAGAATGCAAAAGCATTGACAAGTCATTTTTGTCACATATTACTTTTCCTTCACCATGTCCCTTTAAGGGCTTCGTACATTCCACAGAGGATGTGTGAGTTTTTCGTTGCTATTTGCTTTAAAAGAGTTTTCTCTTGAGCAGTTAAATGTTTTATGATCGCAGACTTCTTTTGCCATCATGGTTTTCTGAGATTTGCTTCTCAGTTCCATACAATTTTAAGCTTTTCTTGGTCCATTTCATGTTTTATAGGCAACCTCTGTCATGCTAATTCAGTTGTTTTTAAATTAATCTAGTTTATTTTAGTTCAGGACTCCACAGTCTAGTGCTGCGTTCCACTCCACTTTAAGACACACACTTAGAAAACTTCCTTAAGCACTTCCCCTCGGGGGAATCCCCGCTGCCATTTCGAAGTGCGTTCCACTTCGTGAAGTGGACAAGGGAAGGTTATATGGACAGACCCTTGGTCCCTCGAGTTTGACCGAGGGAGCGAGTCTACTTCATATGTACACTTCAGGCAGCTTCATATACCACAATACAACGCGATTTAAACATTTAAACATTTAAAACAACCCAAACACATCCATATATACATATAGAATGCTGCATTAAACAATTTCGTAAAGGAAAAAATAAATAAATCAACTCCATTGTGGATTCCAAGTGATCAAGGGCTTAGAGCGTTCCAGTTCAGTCCATCGCAAAGTTTCCACCAGTAGTGGACACTTATTTATTTTATTTATTTATTTATTTATTTGATTGGGACAGTGCATGTTAATGAACACAACATGGAGTACATGCATGTAAACATGCCGGATTGTAGCCGAGGGCTAATTTCCATCCATAGTCCCACGAGCTAAGGTCACATAGCTCACAAAAACAACCGTTATCTAATGTCCTATAAACTATATTTTCATAAAAATAAAAAATTAATTAGTCATCAGAAATACATCCATATGCACAAGACGAAATACAAAAGTTAAAATACGACGCAACATACTCACTAATGTGTGCAACTTTGGTTTGCCCATAACCATTTTTTTAATTGGACTTTAAACAAACTATATGTAGGGCATTCTCTCAATGTTAGAGGAAGACTATTCCACATGTTCCCACCTCGGACAGACAGAACTGTCTGTCCAAAGGTGGTATACCTGTGGGGTATTATCAAGTCTCCTCTGGTGGAGGCTCGCGTGGTTCTTTGTGAAGAATCTTTAGTTTTGATAAAATCCTTTAGAGGTGGAGGAGAGAGGGAATGTAAAACCTTGTAAATCTGACAGGCCATTTTCAAATTTATCATATTCTGAAAACCCAATAGTCTATGTTTTTTCAAAACATGACAGTGGTGATGTGATACTGTTTTTTTATCACACTCATGCAACGTACGCAATGACGCCCATCCGAGTGAACGAGACAGAGGGAAGTTTGCGAATGAAGGGCAAAATAATAGGTGTGTTCGACATCGGCTGCGGCTGGATGGATGCGATCGGCGAGAGTAGCCGAGTGCAGGCGGGGAGGAGCTGCAAACAGAGACGTGAAGTCGGACACTTTCTGCTTCCCGTGGTGACGCTTGCACTGCGTTTGCAAACTTTATCACAGCTGAAGTTAAATAAATGCAATATTTCTCAAATACACAGATGTTTCAAATGGCATTTTCATTCAATACTTTATATACTGTTTAATAAAGCGTCTGTTTGGACAAGATTAATGTTCAACATATAAACATACACTGTCAATGAAGTGTTGTCAACGGTTTTTATTAGTTTTAGTTTGATAAACATGATGATATAACATCGCAGCTACATGAAAAGAGGTTTTACTGTTATAAATAAATGATTTGTGAGCATTAGCATAACGTAAGGTTTTAGAATAAACACGAAACACACGTGATGGCTGTCATACGGCGAATCGGCCAATCGTGGATCAGCTGTGTCGTCATCAGAGCTCGAGCAGCTCCTGCAGCCATCTGCAGCGGCTGCATCAGCCAGCTGCTCTCTCGCGGTACTTTGTTGACATAAGTCACAGTCATATGCCGTTGGCGCTGTCTCAAGTCGGACAAAATTTCTAACCGGCATGCACTGCTTTAAGTCAGCTGCCGATCGGTCTGCGCATCGCTAGGTGAAGTCGAACAAGCCTATTAACGAACTGGAATGCAGCACAGGTTTTGTGAAAAAATTCAAAACCATTTTTTAAATCACTCTTAACTATTCTTGATTAATGTCTTCCTTTAAACCCTGTCCAGAAACTGCCCCTACAGGTCCAGAGGAGAATCAAAGGTAATCAATTAAACTAAAAGGGGAGGAGCCACCTTCACTCAATGCTGTACAAAATGGCCAAGCCAAGCACTGGTGTGTGTTGTGGCATTTGTGTCAAAGTTTGCTATGATGGAGTTTCTGACAGGTGTCTTAGTGGTGGTTGTGATTGGTGCATTTGATCTGCCTAATGCATGGGGAAGTTTGAGATACAGTCAAAGTCCAATTGCACAGGAGCCTTTTGGCCTTCAGGAGAAGCAGCTGTTGCAGGGTCCAGTGAAGCCTTTGGATTGGAAGTATCCCATTGTTCCCGAGGTGCAGAGCGAGTTGGCGGTGAACTTCCAGTTGAGGCAACCCGTGACTCCCAGCAGCGTAGCGGTTCAATGTGGAGAGAACCGGGTTCTTGTAGAGGTCCAGCAGGACTTGTTTAGCAATGGTCATTTGATCCAGCCAACTGGCCTGTCTTTAGGCGGCTGTCCTGTTGTTGGTCAGGACTCTCAGTCTAAGGTGCTCATCTTTGAGTATGAGTTACAGGACTGCAACAGTGTGCAGATGGTAAGAACTCCTAAATCTAAATTTTTTTTTTTTTTTTTTGTGGCAGAGGGTTGATAAAAGTTAATGTTGTATTTTCACCGTTCTAAACTTGCGCTTGAAATAACCCTTCAAACCAACAAGCCCATCTTGGTATGTGGCATCTGTTTAAAAACCCTCTTGCTTAACCCACTGATTCAATCTCTTCCAGATGACTGAGGATGAGCTTGCCTACACCTTCTCTCTTACCTACACCCCTGAGGCTCTTGCAGGTACTCCGATTACCCGGGTCGAGGGTGCAGTTGTTGGTGTTCAATGCCACTATCAAAGGTAAGTGGTCTGTGACTTTCACTTCCTCTTGCGCAACGGGGAGCCCATTTAATGGGTCCTTTAATGAACCACAGGCTTCAGAATGTAAGCAGTGATGCCTTGAGGCCAACATGGGTCCCTTATGCCTCAATGGAGGTTGGTGAAGAAGCCTTGGTGTTCTCCCTGAAGCTTATGATGGGTTGGTACAGGTTTTTGATAAAAATAAATCCTTATTCTTGTTTTTTTTTTCTAAAATGTTCCCTCTTTCTCTGTAGCTGATTGGTCCAGTCAGAGACCTTCATCCATCTATTTCCTGGGTGGCACGCAGTTTCAGTCAATCTTGAGTACCTATAGAGTAGTATTGCATCCTTCATATCTCAAAGTCTTTAGTTTTATTATATTTATAAAATAAATATAGGCTATACCAAGTCTTTCCGGAAAAAAACGAGCGCCTTGAGGTGTATCGTGTGGGCGGAGCTAAAGAATGACGAATGCGCACAAAGCGGTGACGTCCTCAAGCGTGGAGAAACCCCATGGCTATTGAGCTCAGGTAATAAAGATATGATCCAGAATCATTCGGAGGCTAAAATAAATAGAACAGGAGAAGCAGCAGCAGGACGTCCGTCTCTGTGGTATGGACTGTATTTAGTGGCCTGTCCACATTTGTGTCTTTACTCGCAGTTTATGTGGACATGATTCGGTTTATGGACTATTGCATGCGACTAAACCTTAGCAGTAGCAAGCAAAATGGTTTTGCATGTCAGACTAGTGTAACTTTATACACAGAACAACAATGGAGTCCGTTAGCGCATTTGACTGACGAAGCACGCGATCGTGTCGTTTACTGATGTTTACTCACGCGACGATAGCCGACAGCACAGGCATCTGAAGCAGTTTTACTCACCGGCTGCTTCCAAAGCAGGACCGAACCTTTATCGCTGGGACCGCTCCGTCAGAAACACACTTCTTTGGTATGATTTGGTGAAGTCCTGACAGCAGTGGCCGTGGAAATCCCCTTTGAGACGCGACTGAAGCGATGTTGTGAAGCTTTCCATCATTTCTGTGTTCAAATCGGTTCAAATGCAGCGCTGCCTTCCCAGAATGCTGTGCTGAAGCGTTGAAGTCGCTCGACGTCACCCATAGGAATAAAGTGGAGCGCGGCGTGGACTATAATGACAGAAGTGTTCACGGACGACTGGATCTGCAGCTGAGAGTGTGTATGGGCGTGCGTTTCCTCTCTCGCTCTAGTCACGCGTGCGCACCCTACCGGGAGAAGAGCCCGTACGGCCCATACAAGAACCTTCCGCTCTATTAACGTCAAGCCGACCCATACTCGAAAAAAACTCTCCGAAACTTGTGAGAAACCGGAAGGAGTATTTTTAACACAGAAATACTCCATCAAACGTCCAACATTAGTTTTTGAAACTTTGTCTGTGTTTAGGATGGGAATCCAAGTCTTTAACAGTGGAAAGCTCAGTATGCAGGAAACAGAGCTGTTTTTTACCATCAATCCCATAGATGTTGTATTCGAAACACCCTCACAGCAGAATTACTTTTTTTTTTTTTTTTTTTTGGTAATTTGATGCAAAAGTAATCTAATGCAAACTATTATTGTTATAAATGTACGTACAATTAAAAAAAATGTTGCAGGATTTGATATTGACATATTAAAACGCATCAGTCTGTGAAAGGTCCATTGTACAAATATGCAGCATTAAGCAGTACATCAAGTATTACATAACTATGAGGGGTGGGAATCACAGGATAACTCATGATACTATCATGATATTTTACCAACGATAACTATATCACAACACCAGCGTTTCTGTGATGCGATATACAGGTCCTTTTCAAAAAAATTGCATATTGTGATAAAGTTCATTATTTTCCGTAATGTAATGATAATAATTTAACTTTCATATATTTTAGATTAATTGCACACCAACTGAAATATTTCAGGTCTTTTATTGTTTTAATATTGATGATTTTGGCATACAGCTCATGAAAACCCAAAATTCCTATCTCAAAAAATTAGCATATTTCATCCGACCAATGAAAGAAAAGTGTTTTTAATACAAAAAAAAGTCAACCTTCAAATAATGATGTTCAGTTCTGCACTCAACACTTGGTGGGGAATCCTTTAGCAGAAATGACTGCTTCAGTGCGGCGTGGCATGGAGGCGATCAGCCTGTGGCGCTGCTGAGGTGTTCTGGAGGCCCAGGATGCTTCGATAGCGGCCTTAAGCTCATCCAGAGTGTTGGGTCTCGCGTCTCTCAACTTTCTCTTCACAATATCCCACAGATTCTCTATGGGGTTCAGGTCAGGAGAGTTGAGCACAGTAATACCATGGTCAGTAAACCATTTACCAGTGGTTTTGGCACTGAGCAGGTGCCAGGTTGTGCCGAAAAACCAAATCTTCATCTCCATAAAGCTTTTCAGCAGATGGAAGCATGAAGTGCTCTAAAATCTCCTGATAGCTCGCTGCATTGACCCTGCCCTTGAATCTGTCTTGTTTCACTTTGTCTACACCGGATGTGAGCAGCGCGACAGGACAAAAGAGCCCCTTATAGTCCGTTATGTTGTCTACACTGGTGTCACGTCACAGACAAGGGAAAAGGGTGCGAGGACTCAAGTGCAGAAAATGATAATTTATTATAAAATAAAACAAACTCAAAACAAAACCCACAAGGGGGAAGAACACATAATAGAATAATATAAATACAAACTTAAACAAACCAACAGAATCACGGGGAGGACGGAAGACGCAGACATTACACAAGGATCCAACACAGACTGACAAACACAAGGAGATTATAAAGGGAACAAACAAGGCAGATAATGAGGGAGAACAGGTGGGGCAAATGAACCAATAATCAGATAACAAGAAGGGCGGGGTTGACAGTAGACATGACAAACCCACATGTGCACACAAGACAGGACAGGCATGTGACATTACCCCCTCCTTAAGGAGCGGCTACCAGACGCTCCACTAGGGACGGGCGGGACAGACCAGGGCGGGACGGGAGGGACAGACCAGGGCGGGACGGGAGGGACAGACCAGGGCGGGACGGGAGGGACAGACCAGGGGGGCACGGGAGGGACAGACCAGGGGGGCACGGGAGGGACAGACCAGGGGGGCACGGGAGGGACAGACCAGGGGGGCACGGGAGGGACTGACCAGGGGGGCATGGGAGGGACAGACCAGGAAGAAACAGACAAGGGAGGGGTAAACAAGGGAGGGACAAGGAAAACAAAAAGTTCAAGAGGCCACGGTGGCACACAAAGTTCGAATGGCCAGGACGGCCCGCCGAGTTCAGGCGGCCCGCAGAGTTCAGGCGGCCAGGGCGGCGCGGTGAGAGCAGGACTCCTGGGTGGCGCGGTGAGTGCAGGGGGTGCCAGGGAGGAGCGGTGAGAGCAGGACGCCTCAGCGGCGCACGGAGAGCAGGACGCCTCAGCGGCGCACGGAGAGCAGGACGCCTCAGCGGCGCACGGAGAGCAGGACGCCTCAGCGGCGCACGGAGAGCAGGACGCCTCAGCGGCGCACGGAGAGCAGGACGCCTCAGCGGCGCACGGAGAGCAGGACGCCTCAGCGGCGCACGGAGAGCAGGACGCCTCAGCGGCGCACGGAGAGCAGGACGCCTCAGCGGCGCACGGAGAGCAGGACGCCTCAGCGGCGCACGGAGAGCAGGACGCCTCAGCGGCGCACGGAGAGCAGGACGCCTCAGCGGCGCACGGAGAGCAGGACGCCTCAGGGGCGCAGGGAGAGCAGGACGCCTCAGCGGCGTAGGGAGAGCAGGACGCCTCAGCGGCGCAGGGAGAGCAGGACGCCTCAGCGGCGCAGGCAGGGTGTTGGGGAAACTTCTCCAGTCCAGCAGTATCCACCAGCACTGGGACCACCGGAATACGATCTGCTGGCATTGGGACCACCGGAACATGATCTGCCGGAACTGGGACCACCGGAACACGATCCACCAGCACAGGGACCACCGGAACACGATCCGCCGGAACTGGGACCACCGGAACTGCCTCCGGGGCTTCGGATAAAGCCCTGTGCTCCTTCCACGCATGCAGGACTGCCACCACAAAGCATCCCATCACAGCCCTCCAGGCCGTTTCCGGACTCGGGACCACCGGAACGGAGTCCACCGGCACAGGGACCACCGGAAAACGATCCACCGGCACAGGGACCACCGGAACACGATCCACCGGCACAGGGACCACCGGAACACGATCCACCGGCACTGGGACCACCGGAACACGATCCACCGGCACTGGGACCACCGGAACACGATCCACCGGCACTGGGACCACCGGAACACGATCCACCGGAACACGATCCACCGGCACAGGGACCACCGGAACACGATCCACCGGAACTGGGACCACCGGAGTTGTGGATGACACCCTGTGCTTCTCCCAAGCATGCAGGACTGCCACCACAAAGCCTCCCATAACAGCCCTCCAGGCCATGTCTGGACTCGGGATTCCCGGACTCGGGACCCCCGGGACTGGCACCGAGGGAGAACTTCTTTGCTGAGTCCTCATTGTATGGTTGGATCCTTCTGTCACGTCACAGACAAGGGAAAAGGGTGCGAGGACTCAAGTGCAGAAAATGATAATTTATTATAAAATAAAACAAACTCAAAACAAAACCCACAAGGGGGAAAAACACATAATAGAATAATATAAATACAAACTTAAACAAACCAACAGAATCACGGGGAGGACGGAAGACGCAGACATTACACAAGGATCCAACACAGACTGACAAACACAAGGAGATTATAAAGGGAACAAACAAGGCAGATAATGAGGGAGAACAGGTGGGGCAAATGAACCAATAATCAGATAACAAGAAGGGCGGGGTTGACAGTAGACATGACAAACCCACATGTGCACACAAGACAGGACAGGCATGTGACAACTGGATGCGGCGTGATGTGAGCGACAAATCTTTGACAGTAAACTGTTGCCTCTTTCTATTTATGACATACTGACATGAAAAACAAATGTTTTGCAATCTGTGCATTATCGCTTGAATTCAATTCAATTCGTCATTCAATTCAAGGTCTAGAACATTCGGCTGATACACCCCTGAAAATGTTTTTCCCCCAATTAAACCTTGCTGACAAACAACTTAACATCTTTACAAAATTGAACTACAGGGTTTTAAATAAGCACACGCCCAATTAAATCAACAATAATCCGTTCCTTTTAACAACGTTTTTTTTTATTTATGAAAATTGAAATATGGTGTCTGCCCTGACAAGGGTTATTTTTATATGTGGTGACATACAAACTTTTTTTCCAATGCATATAGAAAAAGGAGCTTGACCAGGTGCAGAAGCCAACAGTCACCATCCTTACTGTCGAGGAGGAAGAGGGAACGTTACCTTTAAACCCACTGGATGCTTTGATTGTCTTTAAAGATGAGGTGGTGATGTCTGCCAAGTCTTCGGTCAGTGCAATACACTTAGAGTACATTAAAGATCATACAGTGCTTTTGCTTTTTGAGGAAACGTACCTTTTTACATAATTTTTTCATTTTATATGTTTGGTTATTTAAATGTTATGACTTTTTTAAACATGTTTGTGCTGTTTTATTTGGTGAAAAAGTCTAATATTTTTTGTCTAGTTATATTTGTGAACATATGGCATACTGTATTTATGATGTAAATGTTATATTTCAATAAATTACTTAAAAATACCCTCCTGTTCTGTCTTCATTTTGTACCAATGTTAGCTTGTGCTTAGTCTTATGTAACTTAATCACTTTGAGTTTGATGAACTTAAACCATTTGCCGCAATCTGTTTCCTAAAACCATTTAAGTAACCATGTAGTTGTTAAGACTTAGTTAGATTTGTTACCTGAATTCAAACTGAATTAATAAAATTAACTTAAAATCTTTAAGTTCAGTTTACTCTTAATAATTGATCAACACAACACTAAAATATAAGTTTTAACACTTAAACAACACTAAAATATGAGTTAATTTAACTCAATGTATATGAGTTTTCAGTACTCATACTTAATGGTTTTAAAACTTAATTGGTTTGAAGCAATCGGTTTCCTCAAATGGTTTGAGTTACCGTAACTTGTTGGGTTTTACAGTGTAGGTGATATATATTTTTATTTTATTAATTTATTTAATAGGGACCAAGCATATTCATGAACATTGTTGTATAAAAATACACCATGTAAATATGCCAGAATTAATAAAAATAACTACTTTTCGTCTGCAGTCCCCTATAGGCAGATAACATAAATAACAAAGACAGCCAACAATCATACAACATCATTCATATTCACCCAAAAAAAGAGAGAGAAAAATATCGACCAAGTCCTTCAACAGCAGAGCAATTCATATTTTTTTATATAAAAATGTTATGGAACAAATGACACATTGTGGCTTTATTCCTTTTAATAATCTTAATTTTTCATGACAAAAAAACAAAACAAAAAACTAAAGTTATTTACAATGAGGAGGCTACAGGTTACAAAACCAAGTAGTTGTCAGACAAATGATAAAAATGTTTTTGTTTTTTTACATAGTAGATCACAGTCAAGGTTATTTCAGATCAATGTCCAATAGATAGCCAGTGTCCAATAGCTGTTCCGTGGACTGGTGCCTTGCCGTGGCGGAACAGCTTGTGAGTCCCAATGACCCTGAGAGCTAAGCTGGCAGGGGATTTGTACCCCTGGTAGCTTTAAGCAAGCCAGACAGGTCAAAGGCGAGAGACCAGACGAAACCCAGTCCACCCCACCCTACTAGCCCGGCAGCAGGGGCTGGTATGCTGAGTATCAGAGCGCGTCTGCTTTCATAGCACCTGAGTCGGTCTGTCTCAGTCGCCCGGTGAGCAGAAGAGCACCTCGCCAATGGTCACGGGGCAATAGACCTAGTCAGTTGGTCACTGCGGGGCAACTCATAACTACACCAACCGTCACACACCTGTGTTCCGTTGGAATTTGTAGTGCTGAGTCCAGAGGTGGAAGTTTGACCTGGGCATGCATGCTTTCACTTAAATTTTTGCCCGGGCGCTCTCTACTATGAGCATCTCATCTCTCCTTTTATGACGGCAAACTTTCAGCTTCCACGACTGGCAACTCGGGAGCACTCTGTCCTTAAGAGTGCTGTCGTTGCTCGGCAAGGTTCGCGTGTACGGCAGGCGCGACCTGGTCGTCATCCTGCAACTGTCGCATATACCTCCATCGCATGCTGGAATGTACGCTCTCTTGGTGTTAGTTCTGACATGGACTGCGTCTCACCTCGTAAATCAGCCCTGATTGATGCAGAATTACTCCGACTTAACATCTCCATCGCTGCCCTGAGTGAAACCTGGCTGACCGGTGTTGGTTCTGTCCGGGAAAAAAACTATACTTTATTCTGGAATGGATACCCAGACGGTGAAAGACCAATGCACGGTGTTGGCTTTGCAATCCAAAACAAGCTACTTTCCTCAGTGGAAAAACCTGTGCCCATCTCCTCACGTCTCTCCTTACTGAGCCTGCACACAAACTGTGGCCCAGTTACAATCATAGCCACTTATGCCCCTACACTGACTTCTGATCTAGACGTCAAGGAATCTTTCTACAATCAACTTAGCGCTATTGTTCAAAAGATCCCCTCAACTGAGCGCTTGATGATCCTTGGTGACTTTAATGCCCGAGTGGGTGCCAACTCTAGTGCATGGCCTGACATTCTGGGAAGCCATGGATATGGCAACATGAATGACAACGGTCAGCGCTTACTGGAATTTTGTAGCACCCACAAACTCTGTGTCCCCTCCTCATTCTTTCAGGGCTCAAGCTCCTCCAAGGTCCCCTGGCGTCATCCACGTTCTAAGCGCTGGCACCAACTTGACCATGTATTGGTGAAGCGTGAACACTTGAAGGAAGTAACACACTGCCGATCACTACACTCAGCAGATTGTGACACTGACCATGCCCTCCTACGTTGCAAACTAAGGATGGTCCCAAATAAGTTTCATTACGCCAAACCTAAGCCTACTCCTCGTCTGGATGTTTCTGCAACCCATGTGCCTGCATCGCAGCATGCGTTCCAGGCACTACTTGCTTCCAGCTTTGACTCCTCACCTCCTTATGCAGACATTACGGCTGCCTGGCAGCACTTCCACTCTACTACCACAAAGGCTGCATTTGCCATCTTTGGAAAGCAATCCAGATCCCAGCCTGACTGGTTCAAAACCCATGCCAGCCTGCTCCTACCTGAAATTGACTCTAAGCGCTCAGCCAGATTGTCCTACCTGCAGCATAACACTCGCTCAAGTAAGGCAGCTTTGAAGCAGGCATGCCGCAATGTCCAGCGGGTCACTCGCACAGCCATGCAGGCTTACTGGACCACACTGTGTGACCGTATTGAGTCAAGTGCATCCAATGGAAACATTCGAGGAGTCTTTGAGGGCCTGAAAGAAGCCTTGGGCCCAGTCCCTAAAAAATCCTCTCCACTCTATTCCCTATCAGGTGACCTTCTGACTGATTTGGAATCTCAATTGGCGAGATGGGCAGAGCACTATAGCCTTCTCTATGCTCAGCCTGTCACAGCCAACACACTGGCAATAAATGCTGCTGTTCCTGAGCTCCCTACTATGTCTGATCTGGATGCAGATATTACCATTGAGGAAGTCAAAACTGGAATTAAAGCATTGAAAAATAACAAGTCTCCCGGTGCTGACGGCCTCCCCCCTGAGGCTTATAAGGCAGGTGGTGATGTTCTTGCCTCTGTTCTACATCATCTGGTTGTGATGTGCTGGAAGAGTGGATATCTCCCAGATGTCCTTAGAGATGCCAACATCATCACCATCTACAAGAACAAGGGGGACCGTGCAGATTGTAACAATTTCAGAGGAATATCTTTGCTCAGTCTTGCTGGCAAGATATTTGCTCGCACTATTTTACCACGTCTACAAATCCTTGCTGATCGTATCCTCCCTGAAAGCCAGTGCGGCTTCCGTGCTGGCCGGTCCATAGCAGACATGGTGTTCTGTGTTCGTCAACTACAGGAAAAGTGTATCGAACAGCATAAACCTCTGTTCTTGGTGTTTGTAGACTTGACCAAGGCTTTTGACTACGTTAGTCGATCTGGACTTTTCCTCATCCTACAAAGACTTGGCTGCCCTCCAAAGTTACTGAAGGTGATCACGGAGTTTCATGAGGGCATGAAGGCAACTGTACAGTCTGAAGGCACTTGCTCTGAAGAGTTCCAGATAAGGTGTGGAGTAAAGCAGGGATGTGTCCTTGCTCCTACCCTTTTTGGAATTTTCTTCTCTGCCCTACTACGCCGTGCCTTCCCTGATGACTCGGGTATCCTGCTACACACCCGCAGCTCAGGAAAACTGTTCAATCTGGCCAGGCTGCGGGCGAAGACTAAAGTGCGCCATGTTCTGGTACGTGAGCTGCTTTATGCTGATGATGCTGCCTTTGTTGCCCACTCAGAGGGAGATCTACAACTACTCTGCTCATCTTTTTCCGCTGCATGTCTAGAGTTTGGTTTGCAGATCAGTCTTAAAAAAACAGTTATCCTTGCCCAACCTGCAACCCTGAACCCTACAGTATACATTAACAACATACCTCTATCTGTGGTAGACAAATTCACCTACCTGGGTTCCACAGTATCAAATAACAATAACCTTGACGCAGAGCTTGACATGCGCATTGGGAGGGCATCATCGGTGTTTGGAAAATTGAGCAAGCGTGTCTGGCACAACAAGAACCTCTCATTGCTCCTCAAAGTCCGTGTATATCATGCATGTGTACTTAGCACCTTGCTATATGCAAGTGAGACATGGACAACTTACAGAAGGCACGAACATCGCCTCAACGCCTTCCATTTTCGCTGCCTCCGCTCCATACTGGGTGTATGCTGGAAAGACCAAGTGCCAAACTCTGTCATACTTGAGAGAACTGGCTCCAGTGACCTGTACACCATCCTTCGTGAACGCCACCTCCGTTGGACTGGGCATATCTATCGAATGAAGGACACCCGCCTCCCAAAAATCTTGCTGTATGGCGAGCTGGCAAATGCCCCCCGCAAACGTGGTCGCCCCCATCTACGTTTCAAAGACGTCATTAAGAGGGATCTTCAGGCCTTCTCCATCAACCTGGACAACTGGGAGGCACTTGCATTTGACAGAACCAACTGGCGTGCAGCAATTAACAACGGCCGTAGGGACTCTCAGGAGTCCTATAAGTCATTTCTGGAAGAGAGACGCTCTAAACGGGAAGCAGTTCGTCGCACTCGACATGAACGGCCATAGTAGTCCAATAGATGGCGTCATGGTGACGGGTGTCGGGTGTTGTTACGAAGCTTCGGCACGTTTGCTTCAACTGTTTCAGTGCTTCACGAAGCCTCGGTCTGCCCATCACTACCTTTTCCTTCCCACAGACTTCCCACTGAGGTGCCCTGATACAGCACTCTGGGAACAGCCTATTCGTTCAGAAATGTCTTTCTGTGTCTTCCCCTCTCGCTTGAGGGTGTCAATGATGGCCTTCTGGACAGCAGTCAGGTCGGCAGTCTTACCCATGATTGCGGTTTTGAGTAATGAACCAGGCTGGGAGTTTTTAAAAGCCTCAGGAATCTTTTGCAGGTGTTTAGAGTTAATTAGTTGATTCAGATGATTAGGTTAATAGCTCGTTTAGAGAACCGCTTCATGATGTGCTAATTTTTTGAGGGTTTTCATGAGCTGTGTGCCAAAATCATCAGTATTAAAACAATAAAAGACCTGAAATATTTCAGTTGGTGTGCAATGAATCTAAAATATATGAAAGTTTAATTTTTATCATTACATTATGGAAAATAATGAACTTTATCACAATATGCAATTTTTTTTGAGAAGGACCTGTATTTCAAGAAAATCATGATATATCACTATCATTCTGTAAATAAATGCGCCAAAGTGATTCGTTTTTCATTTATTAACAGTTCATCAATTTTTTTTAAATAGCAACAATGTACAATAAGTATTATACAGCTACCAAACAGCCATACGCTTGAAAAATGCTTATTTCTAGAGAGAACAGATTTGTGACTAAATGATTTATAGTAAAAAAAGGAAAAATCTCCACTATTACTACTACTATGAATGATCATATCATCCACATCTCCAATTTATATTACTAGTGGTAGTAATTTAATACTAGTAGTAATTAGGGATGTCACAAAATTCCAGTAGTCGGTACCAATACCATACTTTTTTTTAACTATTTAAAAGTTATTTATAATTGCATTCAATGAGTTTATTCTTTATGATGATGATAATTATAATTAAATAATACAATGTAGTTGTGACGATGAATCAACAGAGTGGGGATCCAAATGCAATTTTAATTAATACAACAGTCCACAATCGAAGTCTAAAGTTCAGGCAAGATCGCAATCCATGTAGGCAGTCCAAACAAACACAACAAGGCAGGGAACTAGTGATGGGACATCTGAAGCGAGGCTCCGGAGCTTGTGTCGAGCAAAAAGGGGCGTTCCAGATGAAGCCCCGATTCGAGGCTTGTATCGTTTCCGGGAAAATCACGTGACGATGACAAACGAGGCCTCGTTTTCTGCTGAATACGTCATTGCTTCATTCTGAGTATCGCTTTCGGATAAAAGTGGTTCGAAACCTCGCGGCTCTTGTGGGGTTTGCAGTAGGCATTTGCATTGGTGTTGAGGTGTTGTAGTAGCGATATCATTATATATCATAGCTGTATTATATATTACATTATACTTAGTTTAGTAGATTATTAGAGTAAATTATACATAGTTCAGTAGATTATTAGAGTAAATTATACATAGTTCAGTAGATTATTAGAGTAAATTAGCCTAGTTGTAATACCTATACTACGTAATTATTATATATATATATATATATATATATATATATATACATATATATATATAGCCTATATTGTATGTGTGTGAGAGGAGAGTACCAGAATTAATTATGGCTTGTACGGCCCCTCATATATATTAGTAGTAGTGTTATTATTATATATATTATTGCTATTATTATTATTAATATTATAAGACTAGACTGTATTGGGGAAAGCTTTTCCCATCCCTGTTGCAGTTTGCTGTTCCACAATTCCAGTCCCATAAGCACTGTACTCACAATAATTTATTTACAATCATTCTGGGCATTCACTGTCATCACTAACCCAAAGAACTACTGAATAGTTGAACACAAAGCTGTGTGTTTGTGTGAGTTGTGTGTGCATAGGTTAATACAGGCAGAGTAAAATACTTTATTAATACACAGGCAATAGAAAAAGGGTGTGCCCACACTATGACAATTTGGTTGCTCAGGATGAATAGATTTGTGTGCGACGCATTGCTTTGCACAGCAGGTGTCACTAGGGAGCACACTGTTTCATGAGGCTTCAGGTATAATGAACCTTTTGGTGAAACAATGGGCTGGAAAGCCTCAGTGGTTCAGGAAGCCTCATTTGGCCATCACTACAGGGAACGTAGGCAAAAGAACAATCCAGAAACAGGCGGTGATCAAAAACCAAGAGACATGAAACCATGACAGAATGCTCAGAATTGTAGTGATTACACTTTACAAGACTTCGCAGTGAATAGCAGAGTGAACAAGGTTTATATAGACTGAGGCTAATGGCACACAGGTGTAAACAATAATGGCTGATGTGTCAGGGCAAAGGATTATGGGTAATGAAGTCCAGAGTGGGGATAAATATTGAGGTAGGGAGCCCTCTGGTGGCGATCAGAGGGAGCCCCAGAGGCCTTATTTGTGACAGAGCCCCCCTCCTAAGGAGTGGCTTCCAGACACTCCTATAATTGTCAAGGAGGGTGGTGGAGCGGAGGCTGGCCTGGGGGTGGGATGGAGGGCCAGGCCCATGGAGCGGAACAGGACCTGGGACATGGCTTGACATAGATGGGCCTGGGCGTGTAGGCGGACCTGGGTTGGAGCGTGGGCGGACCTGTGCCGTGGTTGGACCTGGGCCGGGGGCGGACCTGGGCCGTGGGGCGTGGGCGGACCTGGACATTCTAGGAGCCATGGCGGTGCGGGCCAATCAGGGGACCACGGGGGCGCCGGAAGCTCAGGAGACCACAGAGTCCCCTCTGGAGCTGTGATGGGTAGCGGAGTCCTCTCTGGAGCCTGTTCCTTAGCTGACCACGGCGGGGCGAGGCACCTGGGTGGCGAGGGCAGAGCACGGAGCCCGGGCGGCGAGGGCAGAGCACGGAGCCTGGGCGGCGAGGGCAGAGCACGGAGCCCGGGCGGCGAGGGCAGAGCACGGAGCCCGGGCGGCGAGGGCAGAGCACGGAGCCTGGGCGGCGAGGGCAGAGCACGGAGCCCCCTCCCAAAAAATATTTAGGGGAAACCTCATCCTCTACCTCCCCAACAGTGTAGGAGGACCCACTTAATAACAGTGCATAATCCAGAAACTCAACCAGTGATCCTCGAGGACCTTCTCTGGTGAGTTCAGATTTGTAATGATCATTGAGTCCATAACAAAAAAAGTCAATAAGGGCAAAATCAGGGAAGTCTGTTAAATAAGCAAGGTCCAGGAAATCTCGGGTGTGGTCTTCTAGTGGTCTGTTACCTTGCTTCAGACGGATTAGTTGAATTGATGGATCCATGTGAGGCGAAGTCTTCTGTGACGATGAATCAACAGAGTGGGGATCCAAATGCAATTTTAATTAATACAACAGTCCACAATCGAAGTCTAAAGTTCAGGCAAGATCGCAATCCATGTAGGCAGTCCAAACAAACACAACAAGACAGGGAACGTAGGCAAAAGAACAATCCAGAAACAGGCGGTGATCAAAAACCAAGAGACATGAAACCATGACAGAACGCTCAGAATTGTAGTGATTACACTTTACAAGACTTCGCAGTGAATAGCAGAGTGAACAAGGTTTGTATAGACTGAGGCTAATGGCACACAGGTGTAAACAATAATGGCTGATGTGTCAGGGCAAAGGATTATGGGTAATGAAGTCCAGAGTGGGGATAAATATTGAGGTAGGGAGCCCTCTGGTGGCGATCAGAGGGAGCCCCAGAGGCCTTATTTGTGACAGTAGTAAATGTGACAAACATAATTCACCTTTGTTGTTTAATGTATTTTTATACACTGTTGATTATAAAGGCAGCAATTTATTCTTAGCATGTTTCTTCATAACTGTTCAGGGATCGCGGTCCCTTTAAATGTTCTGAATGCGTGTTGATCATGGTGTTGACGTGGGACTTGTCAGCACCATTTTGGTTTAGATTTTTCATCTTCATAAAATAAATGACACACGTACATGTGTGGTCAACGTGAGAACTTGTCTCTTGTAATTTACTGCAATTTCCACAACATAAACAATTAAATTTAAGGCTGTATGCTGTTTAAAAGTAGACATTGTTTATAAAAAACACAAGTAAAAGCAACAATCTAGGCATAATTATTATTAGTAGTACATATTATCACATAGAGACATGGCTAAATCTACTGTACAACAGTAGCCTAATATATTTCTAATTTCTTCACGTTAAACCGCACTTTAATTTTGACAGGTTACCTTCAAGTGTCTGTATTCATGATATGATAGTTTTCTCCAATGAAACATTAAAATCTAATTAAGTGACTATGATAGAGTGGGACACTCTGAAGGGGATAATACTGGTCTGGCAGTTTCCTTTGACAGGGCTCCGGTCAGAGAGAAGGGCACGGAGAAGTTATTTCAGCAAACTTTAATATTGTAGTTTGGGTACAATCATTGGTGTACAAATAGGTATATAGGTGAGGTGTGTGTGTGTGTGTGTGTGTGTGTGTGTGTGTGTGTGTGTGTGTGTGTGTGTGTGTGTGTGTGTGTGTGTGTGTGTGTGTGTGTGTGTGTGTGTGTGTGGTTTTCGATTAGGTTACGCACACGTGAGCCACCATCCCACAGAATGCGGAGTCGGCAATGATGATGTGATGCGCTCGGAAAGGATATGACATCATTACAGTTTCAAAATAAAATGTCAGGAATAAAAGACTTCCTGATATAGCGCCCCCAAATTTAGCGATAAATTTGAATCCCAAAGGAAAGTCTACTTAGTTGGTGTCATCTTCATCCTCCCAGGCTGTCAGCCGCACAAGGCGCACGACTGGCCGTAGGTAGGTCTGTCCCTTGATCTTAACTTCAGCTGCCCTGACTCGTCCATCCAAACCAGAACAGGTCTTCACCACTCTCCCGATGGGCCACTGAGCTCTGGGTAGCTGTGAATCAACCACCATCACCACCTGGCCAGCAGCCAGATTGTCTGTGTCCTTGTGCCACTTCGACCGCTTCTGAAGGTCCGGGAGATGACGACGGATAAAGTTGGACCAGAAATGGTCCGCCAGGATCTGGCTATGGCGCCATCTTCTTCTGCTGAGAAGGTCACTAGATGCATAGACAGCCTGTGGGAGTGATGCGTCACGGCGTCCCATCAACAGTAGATTTGGTGTGACGGGATCCGGATCTGCAGCATTGGAGGAGAGGTACCCAAGTGGTTTAGCATTGAGTATTCCTTCCACTTCAATCAGCACAGTTTGCAGCACAGGTTCAGCGACGGTGTGGTCCTGAAGGATAACTTGGAGAGCTGACTTAATCGACTTGATCTCTCGTTCCCCTGTTCCCCCAAAGTGTGGAGAGCCAGGGGGGTTGAAACGGAATTCGATTTGCTGACTGGCCAGCTGTTCTTGAAGAGGAACTTCTAAAGCGACAAAACTGGCTTGCAGCTCCGCAGCTCCACCTCGGAAGTTGGTTCCTCTGTCAGCCAGGATCTCATATGGCTTTCCGCGGCGGGCGATTAGACGGCGGAGAGACATCAGGAAAGCATCAGTGTCTATGCTCTCCAGTAGGTCAAGATGCACACAGCTCGTCGTCGAGTACTTGAAAATCAGACCCCACCGCTTTTCTGTGCACCGGCCCACCTTGACATTGTAGGGACCAAATAGATTAGGTTGTACTCACATTCACTGAGGGGCTTGGAGGAACGGGAACTCTCAATTCCTTCTTCCTTCAGAAAAGACGTGATAAGAGCCGCTTGTGTCAATTCCATCTCTTTCTCTTTCTGTCGCAGTCGCAACATCTGATGCCTGGTGATAGCCTCTCTACTCTTGTATGCCATCTCTGCTTTCTCCTCCAGTCGACGTCTCTGACGTTCATGTTCTCTGAGAAGTTCCTCCTTCTCATAGAGGGCATCTCTGGCTTCTTTGTCTAGAAGAGTACACTGCGTCTGCTCCATGATCTGCCACTGCACTTCTGCTAATTCCATCCGCTTGACCTGTTCCTCCAACATGGCACTTTGTAGCTCGGATAGCCCGTCTGCAATGGACCTCTAGGTTGATGAGGCAGCACTGGCTCGAGATCTCGGTCTGCTACGATGAGAAGATATCCAGGATCGACATGACTCTGCTCTCACAGATGGCAGTGAAAATGGATCAGGGATTGGGATGTCTTGAGCTGGGGCTGCTGCTCCGAGTTCCTCAGCTTCGGTGGAAGGGAGTACTGTGACTCTCAGTGTGTACCCAACTTCAAAGTTTGCAAGGGATGCTGGTAACTGTATCTTACGCTGGGTTTGAGAACGCACTGCTGGATCTGCAGATGGTTGTCCTGGCTCCATATTGTCTCCAGAAAGCTGTCAGATCCGGCTCGAAGGACCATATGATAGAGTGGGACACTCTGAAGGGGATAATACTGGTCTGGCAGGGCCCTTTGACAGGGCTCAGGGCTCCGGTCAGAGAGAAGGGCACGGAGAAGTTATTCCAGCAAACTTTAATATTGTAGTTTGGGTAAAATCATTGGTGTATAAATAGGTATATAGGTGGGGGATTCGATTAGGTTACGCACACGCGAGCCACCATCCCACAGAATGCGGAGTCGGCAATGATGATGTGATGCGCTCGGAAAGGATATGACATCATTACAGTTTCAAAATAAAATGTCAGGAATAAAAGACTTCCTGACAGTGACAGTTTATGCATTCGTGTTCTCATATAGTGAGACGGCAGATTAAGCTTTTAAGGCTAATAAGACTGCGAGCAAGTGTCACGTGCTTGTGCTTGCGCTTGTGTGTGTGTGTGTGTGTGTGTGTGTGTGTGTGTGTGTGTGTGTGTGTGTGTGTGTGTGTGCGCGCGCGCTCTCGTGCATCAGCACAATAGATAATAACAGATCAGTGCCTGTCGTTCAGAGACGCAGAACATGCAAGAGTTCAGTAATTATTAATGTCAATGTCAATGTCAATTTTATTTATATAGCACTACTAAACACAACACTAGTTGACCAGTGTGCTTTACATCAATACAAAAGACAAATTAAAACACAATATAAAAACAATACATTTCATCCTCAGCCATATGCCAAATCAAAAAGATAGGTTTTTAGCCGAGATTTAAAAACAGCCAAGGAAGGGGCTAATCTAATATTTAAAGGTAACGCATTCCATAGTCTAGGCGCAGATGATGAAAACGCTCGGTCCCAAGTACCTCTGATTCGACGACCGGACCGGAGAGACTTAACTGGACGATGTTCTGTCAGTAAATCCGAAAGGTAAGGAGGGGTCAAACCATGTAAGGATTTAAAAACCAGAAGAAGAATTTTAAAATCAACACGATATTTTAACGGTAGCCAGTGCAAATGACGTAGTACTGGAGTAATATGTTCCCGCTTTCTAGTGCCTGTTAGAAGCCTGGCCGCCGCATTTTGAATTACCTGTAACTGATAAAGCTGATTGGCTAATCCCGACATACAGTGAGTTACAGTAGTCCAGCCTCGTAGTTAAAAAAGCATGAATCAGTCTTTCAAGGTTTTTAAAAGATAAAATTGGTTTTACTCTAGATAAAAGACGCAGTTGGAAACAGCATGATTTAACCACCGAGTTTATCTGCTTGTCAAATTTTAGACCGTCATCAAAAATGACACCTAGGTTTTTCACCCAAGACTTAACTGGAAGTGTTACATTACCTAAGGTAATTTGACTAATAGACATTTATCAAAGTAATAAACTCTTTACCTAAATAATCTGTTGCGCAACACACATGCACATTAAAATCTCCTAAAAGTAACACTTTATCATACTACTAATTCACCCAAAAAATCTGCAAACTCAATTAAAAAGTCTGTGTTGTGTTTTGGAGGACGATATATCAAAGCAATCAACAGTGGGCTATTTAGTTCAAATACAAAGCGTTGCAGCTCAAAACTTCTGTAGTCATTTTGTCCTATTTGGTGATAAGAATATTTGTCTTTAAACATAGAGAGTAATCCGCCACCCCTGCCAGTTATGCGGGGCGAGTTTAAAAACAGTTTGAAGGCAAAAGTTCCAACAAAGGACTTAAATCACCAACGGTAATCCAGGTTTCCGTTATAAATAAGCAGTCCAATTCGCGCGAGGTAAAAAAGGTGTTTATAATAAAAGTCTTATTTACCACCGATCTCGAATTAAGTAGACCCAGCGTGAACAGACGCGGACTGTCCGTCACCGTCAACTCCTCCGACCGCTGCATCCGAGGGAAAGTGCGCAGATGACCGGAACACACTCCTCGACGGCGGTAGATATGGGGAAAGCCACACACACCAGAGGTCACCGTAGCTGGTACCAGGGAAGCACTCTGCTCATTTAGCCGATCCAGGGGACGCCAGCGAACGAAATAATCACTGGCCTGACACCTGCCACGTACTATTAAATAGTATTTTGCAGTTTAATATTCACAGACACTAGTGTATATTCGGCTACAGTCTGGAGCCCTGCGCTTAGATAAACACGGAAGCGACTGAACGCAGCTGTGGGTAGGCCTATGTAGCCTATACAAAAAATATATTGATACTTGGTGCTAGAGTATCGATAACGTCTCGTGGCTGGAAATATCACGATAAATCGGCATATCGTTTTTTTTGTCCCACCCCTAATAACTATGATGTCGTTGAAACATCTGTGTATTTGACAAATATTGCAATTATTTCACTCCATCTTTGATAAACTATTCAAACAGCACAAGCATCCCTATAGGAAGCAGAAAGTGTCGGACTTCATGTTTCGGTTTTTAGCTCCTTGCCGGAAAATTCATGTCGGGTGGCCATGATTATTTTCCTGTTTGGATAAGTTCAAATCTGTCATGGATGTTTGCAGCTCAATCTGACAACGGATAGACCGGATAATAGCAGTAATCTTAATGTGAGCTTATACAGGCACATCTACTTCATAATACGACATAAAAAGCTATCTTTGTGGCCAAATGTGTTACTCTGGCCTTGTGGTGGCTTGGACTGCCAATGGGAATAAGATATTCATATTTAGACGTTGGTCAGATGTCCAGATATTGGATATGTATCTGATTTAAAAACACATCTGGGAGTGGCTCAGATATATATATATATATATATATATATATATATATATATATATATATATATATATATATATATATATATATTTGCAGTTATATGCATGCAACAAATTTTGATCTGGGTTAGATGTGAGTAAAAAAATCAGATTTTTTTGTGCCAGTGTAAACGCAGACATACAAAACGCAGAGCTGTGGGTGCCAGAGATAGATAAACTCTACAGGTCCAGAGGAGAATCAAAGGTAATCAATTAAACTAAAAGGGGAGGAGCCACCTTCACTCAATGCTGTACAAAATGGCCAAGCCAAGCACTGGTGTGTGTTGTGGCATTTGTGTCAAAGTTTGCTATGATGGAGTTTCTGAAAGGTGTCTTAGTGGTGGTTGTGATTGTTGCATTTGATCTGCCTAATGCATGGGGAAGTTTGAGATACAGTCAAAGTCCAATTGCACAGGAGCCTTTTGGCCTTCAGGAGAAGCAGCTGTTGCAGGGTCCAGTGAAGCCTTTGGATTGGAAGTATCCCATTGTTCCTGAGGTGCAGAGCGAGTTGGCGGTGAACTTCCAGTTGAGGCAACCCGTGACTCCCAGCAGCGTAGCGGTTCAATGCGGAGAGAACCGGGTTCTTGTAGAGGTTCAGCAGGACTTGTTTAGCAATGGTCATTTGATCCAGCCAACTGGCCTGTCTTTAGGCGGCTGTCCTGTTGTTGGTCAGGACTCTCAGTCTAAGGTGCTCATCTTTGAGTATGAGTTACAGGACTGCAACAGCGTGCAGATGGTAAGTACTCCTGAATCTGTTTGTTCTAGGTGAGGATATCCAAAGTCCTCAAGGAGTGTCAGTTCACATGGCTGTTGTATTTGCAATGCCAGGGCTGCTGGTATAAACCTTTCTTAAAGGGGTGGTTCACCCAATCATCTTAGTTAGGAACAGTTGTTTTAACTACTTCAATCTCTTCCAGATGAATGAGGATGAGCTTGTCTACACCTTCTCCCTTACCTACACCCCTGAGGGTCTTGCAGGTACTCCGATTACCCGGGTCGAGGGTGCAGTTGTTGGCGTTCAATGCCACTATCAAAGGTAAGTGGTCTGTGACTTTCAGTTCCTCTCGCGCAACGGGGAGCCCATTTAATTGGTCCTTTAATGAACCACAGGCTTCAGAATGTAAGCAGTGATGCCTTGAGGCCAACATGGGTCCCTTATGCCTCAACAGAGGTTGGTGAAGAAGCCTTGGTGTTCTCCCTGAAGCTTATGATGGGTTGGTACAGGTTTTTGATAAAAATAAATCCTTATTCTTGTTTTTTTTTCTAAAATGTTCCCTCTTTCTCTGTAGATGATTGGTCCAGTCAGAGACCTTCATCCATCTATTTCCTGGGTGGCATTATTAACATTGTGGCATCTGTGAAGCAGTACAATCATGTGCCTCTGCGTGTGTTTGTGGACAGCTGTGTGGCCACTCAAGGGCCTGATGTGAACTCCCTTCCGAGATATTCCTTCATTGAGAATCATGGGTAAGGTCATGGCCCTTGATGCTATAGGACCGTTTTGGTTGCTTTTTAACCAGTCATGGCTAGGGTCTAGTTGCTCACTTTCTCTATAGTTGAGTTGCTCTTTGTCTTCAGGTGCTTTGTGGATGCCAAGGCTACAGCTTCCAGCTCCCGCTTCATGCCTCGGTCCCAGGTTGACAAGGTCCAGATCCAGCTGGAGGCGTTCGTGTTCCAGGAGAGCTCCAGTCCTTCTGTATGTACTGCGCATATCATGAGTTAATTCGACTTCTCTTCCCATCTTCTTAGGTTTTCTGACGTGTCTGTCATCCCTTGCAGATCTACATAACATGTGTTGTGAAGGCAACTATTGCTTCTGCACCCAGTGACGCTCAGCACAAATCCTGTTCATTCGCTAATGGGTACGTTGCACTTTATCTTATTTTAAAGCTGACTTTGCTCATGTTGAAGGTGGTGTCTTTGTCTTGGTTCAGGTGGTTTGCTGCTGATGGAAATGACCAAGTTTGTGGTTGCTGTGACTCAACATGTGGTCCTGATGGTGGAATTGCTGCTTCTCCCTATGGAGGTTAGTAACTTTTGCTCTTAAGGTTGCGTTTGACGTTTTAACTGCTCTAACCTGGCTCTCCTCTCTCTAGGTGTTCAGTGGGAAGGCAAGGCTACACTTGGTCCTGTGGTGGTTCAAGGCCAAAAGAAAGTTCCTCAATAAAGCTGACATCAATTCTTGCTTGTATCTGACTTGTTATATTTCTTTGTTCTCCCTATCATATTTGTGCTCTCAAAAGGCTTGTTCAACTTCATGCCGCAACACACAGACTGGTCAGTGGCTTACTTTAGCAGTGCATTCTGGGTAGAAATTGTCTGACGTGAGATTATGCCAATGATCTCGACTAGTGCCAGTGACTGGTGCTTTCTGTGCAGCTTCTCCAGAGCGACTGCTTGACACTGTTTCATGATTAGCTGACTTTACGGCATGACAAGCACTCATTTGGTCCCTTTAGGTCCACTACTGTTCACAAATCTCTTACTCTAAACTATTATCATTTAGTTGCAACATTATATTGTCCTTTATCAACTGAATACTCATTAGACTTCACTTCAGTGATAGTGTAGTTTTTATGTTGAGCTTCATAGACCCTTTTCACATTTCTGGGTTTCTCAGAGTGGAAGTCATCGTAGTTGAGTTAACTTTTATAGTGGTGACTGGAGGAGTACATTAAATATTTTGTCACCATTTGCTCAAATGGCAAAATAGAAATGCAGTAACAGTTTCACAACTTTCAAAAAGAGAGGGAAAATAGTGAGCTTGATAACTGCAGTGAAAAGAGCTGTTTTTTTTTTTTTTTTACCATCAATCCCATAGATGTTGTATTTGAAACACCCTCACAGCAGTATTACAAATATGCAGCATTAAGCAGTACATCAAGTATTACATAACTATTAGGGGTGGGAATCACAGGATAACTCCTGATACTATCATGATATTTTACCAACGATAAATCACAACAGCAGCGACTCTTTGACACCATATATTTCAAGAAAATCATGATATATCACTATCATTTTGTAAATAAAATGTGCTAAAGATGATTAGTTTTTCATTTATTAACAGTTCATCTATTTGTTTATTTTAAATAGCAACAATGTACAATAAGTATTATACAGCTACCAAACAACCATATGCTTGAAAAATGCTTATTTCTAGAGAGAACAGATTTGTGACTAAATGATTTATAGTAAAAAAGGAAAAATCTCTACTATTACTACTACTATGAATGATCATATCAGCAACATCTCCAATTTATATTACTAGTGGTAGTAATTTAATACTAGTAGTAATTAGGGATGTCACAAAATTCCAGTAGTCGGTTTATTCAATGAGTTTATTCTTTATGATGATAATTATAATTAAATAATACAATGTAGTAAATGTGACAAACATAATTCACCTTTGTTGTTTAATGTATTTTTATACACTGTTGATTATAAAGGCAGCACTTTATTCTTAGCATGTTTCTTCATAACTGTTCAGGGATCGCGGTCCCTTTAAATGTTCTGAATGCGTGTTGATCATGGTGTTGACGTGGGACTTGTCAGCATCATTTTGGTTTAGATTTTTCTTCTTCATAAAATAAATGACACACGTACATGTGTGGTCAACGTGAGAACTTGTCTCTTGTAATTTACTGCAATTTCCACAACATAAACATTTAAATTTAAGGCTGTATGCTGTTTAAAAGTAGACATTGTTTATAAAAAAACAAGTAAAAGCAACAATCTAGGCATAATTATTATTAGTAGTACATATTATTATTACATAGAGACATGGCTAAATCTACTGTACAACAGTAGCCTAATATATTTCTAATTTCTTCACGTTAAACCGCACTTTAATTTTGACAGGTTGCCGTGAAGACCTTCAAGTGTCTGTATTCATGATATGATAGTTTTCTCAAATGAAACGTTAAAATCTAATTAAGTGACTATGATAGAGTGGGACACTCTGAAGGGGATAATACTGGTCTGGCAGTTTCCTTTGGCAGGGCTCAGGGCTCCGGGCAGAGAGAAGGGCATGAAGAAGTTATTCCAGCAAACTTTAATATTGTAGTTTGGGTACAATCATTGGTGTACAAATAGGTATATAGGTGGGGTGTGTGTGTGTGTGGTTTTCGATTACGTTACGCACACGCGAGCCACCATCCCACAGAATGCGGAGTCGGCAATGATGATGCGATGCGCTCGGAAAGGATATGACATCATTACAGTTTCAAAATAAAATTTCAGGAATAAAAGACTTCCTGATATAGCGCCCCCAAATTTAGCGATAAATTTGAATCCCAAAGGAAAGTCTACTTAGTTGGTGTCATCTTCATCCTCCCAGGCTGGCAGCCGCACAAGGCGCACGACTGACCGAAGGTAGGTCTGTCCCTTGATCTTAACTTCAGCTGCCCTGACTCGTCCATCCGAACCGGAACCGGTCTTCACCACTCTCCCGATGGGCCACTGAGCTCTGGGTAGCTGTGAATCAACCACCATCACCACCTGGTCAGCAGCCAGATTGTCTGTGTCCCTGTGCCACTTCGACCGCTTCTGAAGGTCCGGGAGATGAAGACGGATAAAGTTGGACCAGAAATGGTCCGCCAGGATCTGGCTGTGGCGCCATCTTCTTCTGCTGAGAAGGTCACTAGATGCATAGACAGCCTGTGGGAGTGATGCGTCACGGCGTCCCATCAACAGTAGATTTGGTGTGACGGGATCCGGATCTGCAGCATCGGAGGAGAGGTACCCAAGCGGTTTAGCATTGAGTATTCCTTCCACTTCAATCAGCACAGTTTGCAGCACAGGTTCAGCGACGGTGTGGTCCTGAAGGATAACTTGGAGAGCTGACTTAATCGACTTGATCTCTCGTTCCCATGTTCCCCCAAAGTGTGGAGAGCCAGGGGGGTTGAAACGGAACTCGATTTGCTGACTGGCCAGCTGTTCTTGAAGAGGAACTTCTAAAGCGGCAAAACTGGCTTGCAGCTCCGCAGCTCCACCTCGGAAGTTGGTTCCTCTGTCAGCAAGGATCTCAAATGGCTTTCCGCGGCGGGCGATGAGGCGACGGAGAGACATCAGGAAAGCATCAGTGTCTATGCTCTCCAGTAGGTCAAGATGCACACAGCTCGTCGTCATGCACTTGAAAATCAGACCCCACCGCTTTTCTGTGCATCGGCCCACCTTGACATTGTAGGGACCAAATAGATTCGGTTGTACTCACATTCACTGAGGGGCTTGGAGGAACGGGAACTCTCGATTCCTTCAGGAAAGACGTGATAAGAGCCGCTTGTGTCAATTCCATCTCTTTCTGTCGCCGTCGCAACATCTGATGCCTGGTGATAGCCTCTCTACTCTTGTGTGCCATCTCTGCTTTCTCCTCCAGTCGACGTCTCTGACGTTCTTGTTCTCTGAGAAGATCCTCCTTCTCATAGAGGGCCTCTCTGGCTTCTTTGTCTAGAAGAGTACACTGCTCGTCCACTAGCGTCTGTTCCATGATCTGCCACTGCACTTCTGCTAATTCCATCCGCTTGACCTGTTCCTCCAACATGGCACTTTGTAGCTCGGATAGCCCGCCTGCAATGGACCTCTAGGTTGATGAGGCAGCACTGGCTCGAGATCTCGGTCTGTTACGATGAGAAGATATCCAGGATCGACATGACTCTGCTCTCACAGATGGCAGTGAAAATGGATCAGGGATTGGGATGTCTTGAGCTGGGGCTGCTGCTCCGAGTTCCTCAGCTTCGGTGGAAGGGAGTACTGTGACTCTTAGTGTGTACCCAACTTCAAAGTTTGCAAGGGATGCTGGTAACTGTATCTTACGCTGGGTTTGAGAACGCACTGCTGGATCTGCAGATGGTTGTCCTGGCTCCATATTGTCTCCAGAAAGCTGTCAGATCCAGCTCGAAGGACCATATGATAGAGTGGGACACTCTGAAGGGGATAATACTGGTCTGGCAGTTTCCTTTGACAGGGCTCAGGGCTCCGGTCAGAGAGAAGGGCATGAAGAAGTTATTCCAGCAAACTTTAATATTGTAGTTTGGGTACAATCATTGGTGTACAAATAGGTATATAGGTGGGGGGTTCGATTAGGTTACGCACACGCGAGCCACCATCCCACAGAATGCGGAGTCTGCAATGATGATGTGATGCGCTTGGAAAGGATATGACATCATTACAGTTTCAAAATAAAATGTCAGGAATAAAAGACTTCCTGACAGTGACAGTTTATGCATTCGTGTCCTCATATAGTGAGACGGCAGATTAAGCTTTTAAGGCTAATAAGACTGCGAGCGAGTGTCACGTGCTTGTGCTTGTGCTTGCGCTTGTGTGTGTGTGTGTGTGTGTGTGTGTGTGTGTGTGTGTGCGCACTCTCGTGCATCAGCACAATAGATAATAACAGATCAGTGCCTGTCGTTGAGAGACGCAGAACATGCAAGAGCTCAGTAATTATTAATGTCAATGTCAATTTTATTTATATAGCACTACTAAACACAACACTAGTTGACCAGTGTGCTTTACAGCAATACAAAAGACAAAGTAAAACACAATATAAAAACAATACATTTCATCCTCAGCCATATGCCAAATCACAAAGATAGGTTTTTAGCCGAGATTTAAAAACAGCCAAGGAAGGGGCTAATCTAATATTTAAAGGTAACACATTCCATAGTCTAGGCGCAGCTGATGAAAACGCCCGGTCCCCGCTACTTTTCAACTTTGTTTTTGGTATACATAAGTACCTCTGATTCGATGACCGGACCGGAGAGACTTAACTGGACGATGTTCTGTCAGTAAATCCGAAAGGTAAGGAGGGGCCAAACCATGTAAGGATTTTAAAACCAGAAGAAGAATTTTAAAATCAACACGATATTGTACTGGTAGCCAGTGCAAATGACGTAGTACTGGAGTAATATGTTCCCGCTTTCTAGTGCCTGTTAGAAGTCTGGCCGCCGCATTTTGAATTACCTGTAACTGATAAAGCTGATTGGCTAATCCCGACATACAGTGAGTTACAGTAGTCCAGCCTCGTAGTTAAAAAAGCATGAATCAGTCTTTCAAAGTTTTTAAAAGATAAAATTGACGCAGTTGGAAACAGCATGATTTAACCACCGAGCTTATCTGCCTGTCAAATTTTAGACTGTCATCAAAAATGACACCTAGGTTTTTAAACCCAAGACTGGAACTGGAAGTGTTACATTACCTAAGGTAATTTGACTAATAGAATTCGATGAGCCGAATACTATAATTTCAGTTTTATTTTCATTAAAATTAAGGAAATTTCGAGATTTCCAATCAGATAGGCAGGCCTTAATTTTTTCCAGTCCATCACAATTTGGTTTTAGGGGTAAATAAACTTGAGTGTCGTCCGCATAGCAGTGGAACGACAACCCATGTTTTCTGAAAATGGACCCCAATGGAAGCGTATATAATGTGAAAAGAGTTGGAGCCAAAATGGATCCCTGCGGAACACCACAAGACAAAGGAGCAGCCTTCGATGAATATTCCCCAGTACCAACACTAAACTTCCTATTTAACAAGTATGATTTAAACCATTCCAAAGCAGTTCCTTTGATACCCACCCACTGCTCCAGACGATGAAGAAGAATAGAATGATCCACCGTATCAAAGGCGGCACTCAAGTCTAGCAATATAAGTATGGTAGAAACCCCAGAGTCAGCAGATATTAACACATCGTTTAAAACTTTAAGGAGTGCAGTCTCAGAGTGCAGAATGATATTTTTTAAAACCCGATTGGAAAAGCTCAAAAACCTTACTTTCATCCAGGAAACTCTGTAATTGATTCAGCACTATCTTCTCTAAAATCTTAGAGACAAAAGGCAAATTCGAAATAGGTCTAAAATTCACCATAACATTTAAGTCTATGTTTGGTTTCTTTAAAAGTGGCCGTACTATAGCATGCTTCAATGCTTCTGGTACCATGGAGGTTTCTAAACATCGATTTATAATGTTTAAAATGTAGGGCCCCACAGCATCAAAAACTTTTTTCAACAGAAAAGGAGGGATGGCATCCATAGAGGAGCCCGACGGCTTTAATTGCCCCACTATTTCTTGCAGATGGGAGAGAGAAATGGGTACGAATTGCTTAAGCTCTGCCAAATACGCCATGGGAATAGTAGGATCAAAAGAAGGGTAAGGTATCGCCAATCTAATGTCACTGATCTTATTCACAAAAAAAATTAAGAAAATCATCACACAGAGTACATGATGCAGCAGGATATTCATAAACAGGTGGGTTAATAACAGAATTAAAAACAGTACAAAGAGTTCTTGGTCTGTGATAGTTTTTAGTAATGAGTTTTGTGAAATAATCAGATCTTGCTGCTCTCAAGGCCTTTTGATATTTTAACAATGAATCACTTAGTATTTCAAAAGAAACATGAAGCTTATCCTTTTTCCATCTACGCTCTGCTTTTCTGCAGGATTGCCTCAAAGTGCGGATGTTATCATCAACCCATGGATCAAAACCTGGCTTAGGTTTTAAAATCTTTACGGGAGCTACTACATTTAAAACATTCACACATGTAGAATTAAACTCATACAAAAGCTCTTATATATATATATATATATATATATATATATATATATATATATTTTTTTTTATTTTATTTTTTTATATGCATATATGCATGCAACAAATTTTGATCTGGGTGAGATGTGAGTAAAAAAATCAGATTTTTTTGTGCCAGTGTAAACGCAGACATGTTGTGGCATTTGTGTCAAAGTTTGCTATGATGGAGTTTCTGAAAGGTGTCTTAGTGGTGGTTGTGATTGTTGCATTTGACCTGCCTAATGCATGGGGAAGTTTGAGATACAGTCAAAGTCCAATTGCACAGGAGCCTTTTGGCCTTCAGGAGAAGCAGCTGTTGCAGGGTCCAGTGAAGCCTCTGGATTGGAAGTATCCCATTGTTCCTGAGGTGCAGAGCGAGTTGGCGGTGAACTTCCAGTTGAGGCAACCCGTGACTCCCAGTAGCGTAGCGGTTCAATGTGGAGAGAACCGGATTCTTGTAGAGGTCCAGCAGGACTTGTTTAGCAATGGTCATTTGATCCAGCCAACTGGCCTGTCTTTAGGCGGCTGTCCTGTTGTTGGTCAGGACTCTCAGTCTAAGGTGCTCATCTTTGAGTATGAGTTACAGGACTGCAACAGCGTGCAGATGGTAAGAACTCCTAAATCTAATTTATTTATTTTTTGTGGCAGAGGGTTGATAAAAGTTAATGTTGTATTTTCACCGTTCTAAACTTGTGCTTGAAATAACCCTTCAAACCAACAAGCCCATCTTGGTATGTGGCATCTGTTTAAAAACCCTCTTGCTCAACCAACTGATTCAATCTCTTCCAGATGACTGAGGATGAGCTTGTCTACACCTTCTCTATTACCTACACCCCTGAGGCTCTTGCAGGTACTCCGATTAACCGGGTTGAGGGTGCAGTTGTTGGTGTTCAATGCCACTATCAAAGGTAAGTGGTCTGTGACTTTCACTTCCTCTCGTGCAATGGGCAGCACGTTTAATTGGTCCTTTAATGAACCACAGGCTTCAGAATGTAAGCAGTGATGCCTTGAGGCCAACATGGGTCCCTTATGCCTCAACGGAGGTTGGTGAAGAAGCCTTGGTGTTCTCCCTGAAGCTTATGATGGGTTGGTACAGGTTTTTGATAAAAATAAATCCTTATTCTTGTTTTTTGTTCTAAAATGTTCCCCCTTTCTCTGTAGATGATTGGTCCAATCAGAGACCTTCATCCATCTATTTCCTGGGTGGCATTATTAACATTGAGGCATCTGTGAAGCAGTACAATCATGTGCCTCTGCGTGTGTTTGTGGACAGCTGTGTGGCCACTCAAGGGCCTGATGTGAACTCCCTTCCGAGATATTCCTTCATTGAGAATCATGGGTAAGGTCATGGCCCTTGATGCTATAGGACCGTTTTGGTTGCTTTTTAACCAGTCATGGCTAGGGTCTAGTTGCTCACTTTCTCTATAGTTGAGTTGCTCTTTGTCTTCAGGTGCTTTGTGGATGCCAAGGCTACAGCTTCCAGCTCCCGCTTCATGCCTCGGTCCCAGGTTGACAAGGTCCAGATCCAGCTGGAGGCGTTCGTGTTCCAGGAGAGCTCCAGTCCTTCTGTATGTACTACACATATCATGAGTTAATTTGACTTCTCTTCCCATCTTCTTTGGTTTTCTGACGTGTCTGTCATCCCTTGCAGATCTACATAACATGTGTTGTGAAGGCAACTATTGCTTCTGCACCCAGTGACGCTCAGCACAAATCCTGTTCATTCGCCAATGGGTACGTTGCACTTTATCTTATTTTAAAGCGGACTTTGCTCATGTTGAAGGTGGTGTCTTTGTCTTGGTTCAGGTGGTTTGCTGCTGATGGAAATGACCAAGTTTGTGGTTGCTGTGACTCAACATGTGGTCCTGATGGTGGAATTGCTGCTTCTCCCTATGGAGGTTAGTAACTTTTGCTCTTAAGGTTGCGTTTGACGTTTTAACTGCTCTAACCTGGCTCTCCTCTTTCTAGGTGTTCAGTGGGAAGGCAAGGCTACACTTGGTCCTGTGGTGGTTCAAGGCCAAAAGAAAGTTCCTCAATAAAACTGACATCAATTCTTGTATCTGACTTGTTATATTTCTTTGTTCTCCCTATCATATTTCTGTGCTCTCAAAAGGCTTGTTCAACTTCATGCAGCAATGCACAGACTGGTCAGTGGCTTACTTTAGCAGTGCATTCTGGGTAGAAATTGTCTGACGTGAGATCATGCCAATTCCAAAGTGCTGTAAGTGGCTCGAGCAGCTGACTGGTGCTTTCTGCGCAGCTTCTCCAGAGCGGCTGCTTGACACTGTTTCGTGATTGGCTGGCTTTACGGCATGACAAGCACTCATTTGGTCCCTTTAGTTCCACTACTGTTCACAAATCTCTTACTCTAAACTATTATCATTTAGTTGCAACATTATATTGTCCTTTATCAACTGAATACTCATTTGACTTCACTTCAGTGATAGTGTAGTTTTTATGTTGAGCTTCATAGACCCTTTTCATGTTTCTGGGTTTCTCAGAGTGGAAGTCATCGTAGTTGAGTTCACTTTTATAGTGGTGACTGGAGGAGTACATTAAATATTCTGTCACCATTTGCTCAAATGGCAAAATATAAATGCAGTAACAGTTTCACAACTTTCAAAAAGAGAGTGAAAATAGTGAGCTTGATAACTGCAGTGAAAAGAGCTGTTGTTTTTTTTTTACCATCAATCCCATAGATGTTGTCTTTGAAACATCTTTAACTCATGATATGATTGTAGCAGGTTTATTTGTATACTTATGAATTCCACCCAAAAATATTTCTTTTTGTATTACTGGCAGTTTCGTTGTGGGTTCATTCTGCTTGCGCGTCGGGTTAGTGCAGTGTGTGCGAGTGACGTCATCAGATTGCGCAAGGCTTACCTCAGTCAGAGCAATGCTGGATTTGACTGAGGTGAGTTCACGTCAGGTTTCTCCGATAATAAAACGGATATATAAGTTGTTATTATCACATATGTTGACATATCACTGTGTAAGAATGTCTGTGATGAGTGAATTTTGCAGTAGTCTTAATAAACTACGAGCCGCGATATTGTGTTTTTATATGTTAAATGCAGTTCGGTAGTTGCTGCAGCACATGGTGAGCTAGCTGTTCTGCAGGCCATTAACATTGTATTGACGTGATGCTATCTTTTTAGATGCTAACCTGATGTCACGCAACACTCATTGCCATATTGTTTATGACCGCAGGTATGTTTTTTTGTGTTTGTGCATATTTGTTTGAGATGACTTAATGAATATATGTGTAGTTTATGTAATGGAATTTTACAATGTGTTTTTCTATTGGGAATATCTGTGATATTTTCTTTGTATTTGTTTTGATTACAAATGTATGTAGCTTTTCTGTATGAAAAGAGGTTAAATGTGGTTAATGTGAATTCAGTCAAAGCAATGCTGGATTTGACTGAGATGCTAACCTGATGTCACGCAACACTCATTGCCATATTGTTTATGACCGCAGATAATAAACAGCATTGTGACAGCCCGTGCCTCGGTGTCTACTTGAGAACAACCCAGAACACAACGCAGAAAGACAAGACGGGTTACATTGGTGCCGTGACCTTTTGGATTCTTCGAGTATCGACGCCACTTCGATCGCCGTGGGGACTGCATTGTTTCACCCAAGTATTGCACAATGGACTCAGTGAATACACCAGTGGGTACGGGGGTTTTTGATCAGGATGTGTATGATACTGTGGGGTTTGGGCGGGGGAGGTTATTCAAGGATGAGGTTCAGTCGCCTGATGTGGGAGGGTTGAGAACGCCCATGGCGTGTTCCAGTCGTGTCCAGTTTCCCCGCAGTCTTTCCCCAAGTGAGCAGCGTACCACGTCAGCCTCTAGTGATGATGTAAGAGCCCTCATTACAGAGTTAGCCAGCCAAATTGGCCAGTCTATCGCAGACCAGCTGCAACGTAATAGCGATGTAACAGCACACGACACATCTGTAAAAAGGGGGGGTTCACAGCCAGAACCTCAACCGACAGAGTTTAATTTGTCCGGTGTTAAGCTAGTAATGCAAACTGATGCTAAGGAGCCGCCTATTTATAGGGGTGATAGCAGTGATAAGTGCTCTGTGCAGGAGTGGGTGGAAATGGTAGGGGCATATTTTCGTAAGAGTAATGTTCCAGTACACCAGCAGCCACAGGAGATATTAGCTAAACTAAGGGGAAAGGCTAGAGATGTAGTGCGGGTTACTCTACGACATAACTCTACTGACCCGACTCCCGACTTTGTCTATGACATACTGAAACAACACTTTAGTGAGTTGACCTACTCATCCATGCCAATGGCTGACTTTTACAACACCAGGCCACTACGAGACGAAGGGGTGATGGACTACTGGATCAGGTTAAATAACGCCATTGATATCGCTTACGAGTGCTTAAAGAGACAGAGACGAAGTGTTGAAGATCCGGGACGGGAGGTATGCATGATGTTCATCAAGTTTTGCCCAGACCCCATACTCTCTAACAGACTTAGCTTCAAGGCGGCTGAGGAGTGGACCACAAGCGAGGTTCAGGAACGTATTGACGCCTACCAGAGGGAACTCAGGATGCGCACGCTGGCCAGTTCGCATGATCCACTGAGACACATAGTCACGCACACCCAGTCAGCCATGTCACGAGAGCCAGAGCTGTCTCAACCAGCGCCAACAGAGCCCCAGTTTCAGCTGCCTTCTTCTCAGGGGTTCGTTCTGCCTCAAGCCACTATGTTGGCTAACGCATCAGTTCAGACACCAACATCACAGCTCTCACCTTTAGCAGAGCAGTTTGTGCCCAATTCCCCAGCCGTTCATTTGCCTCAACCATCCCATGCACAGTCTGTTCCACAACATGCACAGTCACCAGCATGCTTTCAGGCTCCCCAGTCCAGTCACGCCACTCCAGCCACTGCCGCAGCTGTTGGTGTGAATAGCATGAATGCACTGATCAATCTCCTAGATCACTTGGTGGTGCGTCAGAACGTCCAAGCCCCTGCACAAGAGCCATCATATGGTCCAATGACCTTTCAGAGGAGGAGCTGTAGAGTCTGTGACGATGTCAGACATTCCACGCTCGCACACTGCAGGAGAGAAAACCTGTGTCTCGCGTGTTTTGCTCCTGGTCACTGGAAGAAGGACTGTGACAAGTATGGACGGAAGCGGGTGGGCCAGGCTGATGCCAGACGAGGGCCGCCGGCGGGAAACTAGGGAGCCCACACTTGGAGAGGGGCAGTGTGGGGGATCAACACGAAACCCTCATTGGAGACGAGGACTTGGAGTTACTTTACGTTAATGCCTGTTCGGCCGTACCAGAAGGTCTTCAGGTCGTGGTTCAAGGGTCTGGAGAGGTGCCAGCTTTCAGTGATTTATTCTACGTTCAGGTTGTGGTTGATGACAAGGTAGAGCTGAAGGGCATGATTGACTCAGGATCCATGGCTTGTACGATGAGTGAGGGGGCTGAAGCATTACTCAAGGTGGCAGGAGTCCTTATTAAAGAGCCTGAATCAGCCGAGAGAATTGTGCTTGTGGGTTGTGGCGGAAAACAGACATGTCCCAGAGGTGTTTATGACTTGACGCTGTCTGTGTATGGAGTGAAGTGCGTTGTTCCTGTTTTGCTTGTGCCAGGCCAGCATGATGAACTCATCATCGGTTCAAACGTCCTCAAACACCTCGCACGTACCATGAAGAGCGATGAAAACTACTGGAGGCTTATATCAGCTGGAGGCAAGAAAGTACCGTCAGACTGTGACCAGTTCCTTGATATGCTGTCCTGCACCACAAGATGGAAGAGCGAGGATGTCCCAGACAAGATCGGCCCTTTGAAGCTGTCTCATGCTGTCACACTGGAACCGCAGCACGAACACCTAGTGTGGGGTAGGCTGTCCAGCAAGGTGCCGATGTCTCCAGGCAGCACAGTCATTGTGGAACCATGCGGTTCCAGGTCAGGTCCACGGGATGTCCTTGTGGGTCGTGTCATCACTGCAATGTGGGCTGACAGGTGGGTGCCCTTGAAGATGACAAATCTTTCGCCGAAGCCAATCACATTGAGACGTAATGCCATCATCGCTGATGTTTTCCCGTGTCTTGCTGTGGAGGACTTCAACGTTCAGCAAGGTCTGTGTGAGATGGAGGGCTTGAAGCCAGAGAGTGTTATAGTTTCGGCTGTCACAGATGCTGACCTCAAAGCACGCCTGTCCAACCTGGGGTTGAGCGATTTGGACATTGATTCATGCGAGGCCAGCTTTTGGGCAAAGAAACGTCTTGTCGAACTGGTTCAAGAGTATGAAGACATCTTCTCCAGACACTCACTTGATTGTGGCGAGGCGAGAGAGTTTGTGCACAGCATTCGCCTGACAGACGATCGCCCATTTCGCATGCCATATAGGAGAGTTCCTCCTGCACATTACCAACAGCTACGACGCGTGCTTTCAGACATGGAGGAGAGGGGGATCATCCGCAAGTCCATCAGTGAATATGCATCCCCTCTCGTCATGGTGTGGAAGAAAGATGGTGGGCTCAGAATCTGCACAGACTTCAGGTGGCTGAATGCACGGACTTTAAAAGATGCCCACCCACTGCCTCATCAGGCCGACTGTCTAGCAGCACTGGGAGGTAATGCTGTCTTCAGTACAATGGATTTGACTTCGGGCTTCTATAATGTTCCGATGTGTGAAGACCACAAAAAGTATACAGCCTTCACGACACCTGTTGGGTTGTATGAGTATAACAGGATGCCACAAGGGCTTTGTAACAGCCCAGCATCGTTCATGCGTATGATGCTGAGCATCTTCGGCAGCCTTAACTTCACCAGCCTGCTCTGCTACCTAGACGACCTACTTGTCTTTGCGCCCACTGAAGAGGAAGCACTAAACAGGCTCCAAGTGGTCTTCGGTAAGCTCAGAGACAACAACCTCAAGCTGAGCCCCAAGAAATGCCACCTTCTGATGAGGTCAGTAAGGTTCCTTGGTCACGTCATTGACCAAAGTGGGGTTGCGGAGGATCCCAATAAAGTTGATGTCATCTGTAAGATGCCAAAGGAGGCTCTGATGGAGGAGGA
The DNA here is from genome assembly GCF_024679245.1 of Pseudorasbora parva. Classification (NCBI taxonomy): domain Eukaryota; kingdom Metazoa; phylum Chordata; class Actinopteri; order Cypriniformes; family Gobionidae; genus Pseudorasbora; species Pseudorasbora parva. The sequence goes on along the minus strand of NC_090189.1, from coordinate 43,920,028 downwards.
TGGTCGTACCCCTTCTGTAAAGAGGCTGAAGTCATTTCTTGGAATGGTGTTCTTCTACCAGTCTTTCATCCCTGGCTGCTCAGCCATTGCCAAGCCCCTGTTTGCTTTGACGGCAGGCCAGAAGAGGAGAGGCCGGACTGGTCGGAGTGGTGGAGGTGCGGGTATGTACAGGAAACTGACTGCAGCGGATTGGACTCCTGAGTGCGAAAAGGCTTTCCGGAAGCTCAAGACAGATCTGCTTAACTGTGCCGTATTGGCCCATCCTGATTTCTCAAGACCATTCATCCTGTCTGTTGATGCATCCCTGGACGGGCTTGGTGCTGTGTTGTCACAATTGCCAGCAGGGGAGGACAAGGCTCGCCCCATTGCTTTTGCCAGTAAGACACTCAGCAAGTCACAGCAAAGATATCCCGCTCATCGTCTTGAGTTTATGGCACTGAAGTGGAGCGTCTCTGAGAAGTTCAGTCACTGGCTGAAAGGGCATGACTTTACTGTGTGGACAGACAACAACCCGTTAACCCACATCATGACCAAGCCCAAACTTGATGCGTATGAACAGAGGTGGGTAGCTAAACTGTCTTCATACAACTTCGACCTGAAATACATCCCAGGCCCAAAAAATATTGTAGCAGACGCACTCAGTCGAGATCCCTTTACCACTTCAGTTAGCAGGCGTCTGATCCAAGAGCCATATGGTAGACTAGTGCAAGAGGCTGAAGGTGCGGAGGCTGAGGAGGTGCAACAGACATTCAGACTGGGCGTCCAACACCTTCAAGCGGTTCAACAGCACGAGCCAACACATTACACAACAGGCTCCTACAGTGCAGCTGAAGTCAAAGCTGCTCTAGCCGCTCACAGCTCCTGGAGGAGTGGTGTGGAGAACAGGGCTCTTTGTCTTGGCCAACATGTCCAACAGCTGCAACCCGCAGGCCAGTGTACTTTTTGCCCTCACTCACTCTGCGCGAATTGGAAGATAAGCAGCTTCAGGATCCCACAATATCTTCTGTACTCCCGTTTGTGGTCCGCAGACGTCGCCCATCCAGACGAGAAAAGCACAATATGGGCCCCAGTTCATTGGCATTACTGAAACATTGGGAGAGGCTAGTCATCCGGAATGGTGTCTTGTACCGAGAAACGAAGGACCCTGTGAGTAGGATGAAAAGATTCCAGTTGCTACTGCCAGCCAGTTTGAGGGGTGAGGCCTTGAAGGGAGTTCATGACTTGGCAGGACATCAGGGACAGGCGAGGACGCTCCATCTGGCAAGACAGCGCTTCTTCTGGCCCAGTATGGAGAGGGACACAAGAGAGCATGTGCGATGCTGTGAGAGGTGTGTACTTGCAAAATCTCCAGAGCCCTCAGCACGAGCCCCCTTGAAAAGTATTAAAACTTCCGCTGCCATGGAACTGGTCTGTATTGATTTTTGGTCAGCAGAGGATAAGAACAAGAATTCTGTTGATGTGCTGGTTGCGACTGACCACTTCACGAAAATGGCTTTTGCCTTTCCATGCAGGAACCAGACTGCCAAGCAAGTGGCCAGGAAGTTATGGGATTGTGTCTTTTGTGTCTACGGGTTCCCTGAGCGCATCCACTCTGACCAGGGCCCTAATTTTGAGAGTGAGCTAGTGTCTGAGTTGCTGCAGCTGTCGGGGGTGGCAAAGTCTCATACAACGGCTTATCACCCAATGGGCAATGGGGGCACAGAGCGCTTTAACCGTACACTGGGCAACATGATACGGAGTCTTCCTCTGAGAGCCAAGCGAGAATGGCCACAGCAGATCCAGACGCTGACGTTTGCATATAACGCAACTGCTCATGAAACAACCGGCTATGCACCCTTCCACTTGATGTTCGGTTGCGTTCCGAGGCTGCCAGTTGATGTTGTCTTTCAGTCTGTTCTGCACGACTTCACTGTGACAGACTTCAGCAGCTACTCAAGGACCCTGCTATCTTACCTGTCTGAGGCAGCCAATATCGCCCAGCAGCATGCCACTAAAGAGCAGGAACAGCAGGCTCATCAGTACAATAAAAAGGTCAGAGGGGTTTCCTTACATGTTGGAGCCCGAGTGCTGCTCGCGAACAAGAGAGAGAAAGGTAAGAAGAAGTTAGCCGACAAGTGGGAACCTGCAGTGTATACGGTAGTGGAGCGGAACCCCAAGACTCACATCTACAAGATCAGCGATGCCTCTGGCCAGAGCAAGGTTGTGCACAGGAACCTTTTGCTTGATGTGAGTTTCCTTCCTATCCAAGACACCCTGGAGAAGCGGTCTCTGGTCAGCTCGTTGGAAGTTGAAGACTCAAGTGTCTGTGGAGATGCGGATAACCTGAGCAATCTGGAACAAGAGTCTTCACTGGCACGGACATCCTCGTGGGTTCTGTCAGACCCAGATCGATCTGCTGAGGCTTCAGCAGCCGAAGAAGCTTCTATTCCAGACCTTGAGGATGAGTCTAACGCTCATGAAGTTATGGCCAGTCCACCTGAAGCGACTCTGTCTGGTCCAGACCCTGTTCAGTCAAATGAACCTACTGACGTTGATACAAGTCTGACTGACTTTACTCCCACTGACTTTACTGGGAGAGTGGTTAGGTCTGTCAATAGGCTTATTGAGAGTATGGTTCAGAGACCTGTTATATGGGGCCTCTCTTTGCCTCAGAAAGTTTGATTTAGAGTGCACATTAAGTTTTTTCTCTTTTCAACTAGTTTCTTTTTGTTGTTGTTTTTTCCATCCTTGAATGTAAAACCGTACTGTGGGGTTTTTCAAGCCAGGGGACCAGATGTTTAGGGGTGTAGGCTGCACCTTTATGTTCCTGAGAGGATGAGGGCCTGATCAACCTTCTTTTTTCTCTTGATCTGTTTTACGGATAGTTTTTTACTGAACTTTGGGATTCGATCACATTGTTATTTGGTCCGGGTACGAGTGTATTAACATTGATGCATCTTTGGTGCTAATAATAGAATTCAAGGGTGGTTTTATTTTGGTGGAATTCAGGGGGGGTGATTGTAGCAGGTTTATTTGTATACTTATGAATTCCACCCAAAAATATTTCTTTTTGTATTACTGGCAGTTTCGTTGTGGGTTCATTCTGCTTGCGCGTCGGGTTAGTGCAGTGTGTGCGAGTGACGTCATCAGATTGCGCAAGGCTTACCTCAGTCAGAGCAATGCTGGATTTGACTGAGGTGAGTTCACGTCAGGTTTCTCCGATAATAAAACGGATATATAAGTTGTTATTATCACTTATATGTTGACATATCACTGTGTAAGAATGTCTGTGATGATGAGTGAATTTTGCAGTAGTCTTAATAAACTACGAGCCGCGATATTGTGTTTTTATATGTTAAATGCAGTTCGGTAGTTGCTGCAGCACATGGTGAACTAAGTGTTCTGCAGGCCATTAACATTGTATTGACGTGATGCTATCTTTTTAGATGCTAACCTGATGTCACGCAACACTCATTGCCATATTGTTTATGACCGCAGGTATGTTTTTTTGTGTTTGTGCATATTTGTTTGAGATGACTTAATGAATATATGTGTAGTTTATGTAATGGAATTTTACAATGTGTTTTTCTATTGGGAATATCTGTGATATTTTCTTTGTATTTGTTTTGATTACAAATGTATGTAGCTTTTCTGTATGAAAAGAGGTTAAATGTGGTTAATGTGAATTCAGTCAGAGCAATGCTGGATTTGACTGAGATGCTAACCTGATGTCACGCAACACTCATTGCCATATTGTTTATGACCGCAGATAATAAACAGCATTGTGACAGCCCGTGCCTCGGTGTCTACTTGATAACAACCCAGAACACAACGCAGAAAGACAAGACGGGTTACATGATACTATCATGATATTTTACCAACGATAACTATCACAACAGCAGCGATTCTTTGACATGATATATTTCAAGAAAATCATGATATATCACTATCATTCTGTAAATAAAATGTGCCAAAGATGATTAGTTTTTCATTTATTAACAGTTCATCTATTTTTTTTTAAATAGCAACAATGTACAATAAGTATTATACAGCTACCAAACAGCCATATGCTTGAAAAATGCTTATTTCTAGAGAGAACAGATTTGTGACTAAATGATTTATAGTAAAATAAGGAAACTACTATTACTACTACTATGAATGATCATATCAGCAACATCTCCAATTTATATTACTAGTGGTAGTAATTTAATACTAGTAGTAATTAGGGATGTCACACAATTCCAGTAGTCGGTTTATTCAATGAGTTTATTCTTTATGATAATTATAATTAAATAATACAATGTTGTAAATGTGACAAACATAATTCACCTTTGTTGTTAAACGTATTTTTATACACTGTTGATTATAAAGGCAGCACTTTATTCTTAGCATGTTTCTAAAGAACTGTTCAGGGATCGCGGTCCCTTTAAATGTTCTGAATGCGTGTTGATCATGGTGTTGACGTGGGACTTGTCAGCATCATTTTGGTTTAGATTTTTCTTCTTCATAAAATAAATGACACACGTACATGTGTGGTCAATGTGAGAACTTGTCTCTTGTAATTTACTGCAATTTCCACAACATAAACATTTAAATTTAAGGCTGTATGCTGTTTTAAAGTAGACATTGCTTATAAAAAACAAGTAAAAGCAACAATCTAGGCATAATTATTATTAGTAGTACATATTATTACATAGAGACATGGCTAAATCTACTGTACAACAGTAGCCTATTATATTTCTAATTTCGTGTGTGTGTGTGTGTGTGTGTGTGTGTGTGTGTGTGTGTGTGTGTGTGTGTGTGTGTGTGTTATGCACACGCGAGCCACCATCCCACAGAATGCGGAGTCGGCAATTATGATGCGATGCGCTCGGAAAGGATATGACATCATTACAGTTTCAAAATAAAATGTCAGGAATAAAAGACTTCCTGACATAGCGCCCCCAAAATTAGCGATAAATTTGAATCCCAAAGGAAAGTCTACTTAGTTGGTGTCATCTTCATCCTCCCAGGCTGGCAGCCGCACAAGGCGCACGACTGGCCGTAGGTAGGTCTGTCCCTTGATCTTAACTTCAGCTGCCCTGACTCGTCCATCCGAACCGGAACAGGTCTTCACCACTCTCCCGATGGGCCACTGAGCTCTGGGTAGCTGTGAATCAACCACCATCACCACCTGGCCAGCAGCCAGATTGTCTGTGTCCTTGTGCCACTTCGACCGCTTCTTAAGGTCCGGGAGATGACGACGGATAAAGTTGGACCAGAAATGGTCCGCCAGGATCTGGCTGTGGCGCCATCTTCTTCTGCTGAGAAGGTCACTAGATGCATAGACAGCCTGTGGGAGTGATGCGTCACGGCGTCCCATCAACAGTAGATTTGGTGTGACGGGATCCGGATCTGCAGCATCGGAGGAGAGGTACCCAAGCGGTTTAGCATTGAGTATTCCTTCCACTTCAATCAGCACAGTTTGCAGCACAGGTTCAGCGACGGTGTGGTCCTGAAGGATAACTTGGAGAGCTGACTTAATCGACTTGATCTCTCGTTCCCCTGTTCCCCCAAAGTGTGGAGAGCCAGGGGGGTTGAAAGGGAACTCGATTTGCTGTCTGGCCAGCTGTTCTGGAAGAGGAACTTCTAAAGCGGCAAAACTGGCTTGCAGCTCCGCAGCTCCACCTCGGAAGTTGGTTCCTCTGTCAGCCAGGATCTCAAATGGCTTTCCGCGGCGGGCGACGAGGCGACGGAGAGACATCAGGAAAGCATCAGTGTCTATGCTCTCCAGTAGGTCAAGATGCACACAGCTCGTCGTCATGCACTTGAAAATCAGACCCCACCGCTTTTCTGTGCACCACCATGACATTGTAGGGACCAAATAGATTCGGTTGTACTCACATTCACTGAGGGCCTTGGAGGAACGGGAACTCTCAATTCCTTCTTCCTCCAGGAAAGACGTGATAAGAGCCGCTTGCGCCAATTCCATCTCTTTCTCTTTCTGTCGCCGTCGCAACATCTGATGCCTGGTGATAGCCTCTTTACTCTTGTATGCCATCTCTGCTTTCTCCTCCAGTCGACGTCTCTGACGTTCTTGTTCTCTGAGAAGTTCCTCCTTCTCATAGAGGGCATCTCTGGCTTCTTTGTCTAGATGAGTACACTGCTCGTCCACTAGCGTCTGTTCCATGATCTGCCACTGCACTTCTGCTAATTCCATCCGCTTGACCTGTTCCTCCAACATGGCACTTTGTAGCTCGGATAGCCCGTCTGCAATGGACATCTAGGTTGATGAGGCAGCACTGGCTCGAGATCTCGGTCTGTTACGATGAGAAGATATCCAGGATCGACATGACTCTGCTCTCACAGATGGCAGTGAAAATGGATCAGGGATTGGGATGTCTTGAGCTGGGGCTGCTGCTCCGAGTTCCTCAGCTTCGGTGGAAGGGAGTACTGTGACTCTCAGTGTGTACCCAACTTCAAAGTTTGCAAGGGATGCTGGTAACTGTATCTTCCGCTGGGGTCGAGAACGCACTGCTGGATCTGTCAGATCCGGCTCGAAGGACCATATGATACACTCTAAAAAATGCTGGGTTGTTTTTTCAACCCAAACGCTGGGTTGAGACTGCTGGGTAAGAATGCTGGGTTGATTTAACCCAATTTGGGTTGAAAGTTGTTTTTAACCTGCAACCCAGCGTGCTGGGTTGGGAACGCGGACGTGAAAGAGAGCACGCACGTCACGCAAAAACACGGACGACACCAGTTGGAGAAGCCGCCATTTTCTTAGCGCATTCAGGTGGAAGCGAATAAAAGACGTTTATGCAGTTTATGGTAAGTAAATATACAAATTTCAAGTAGTTATCAATTGTTTTTTATCCAAGAGTATTTAGAGATTTCGTGGAAGGTGGAAAAGTCAGAAAAGAGCTTATATGGAAATATTCGCGTTTTTTTGCCTCAAGTCTTAACTGCCGCTTTTATTGGGTTTCTTTCGTCTTATTTCCAAACATTCTGTTAATAGAGGCTGTTATCAACATATATTAAATATTTCTCTAACGATTTTATTGTATAAACGCAGTTTTATGCTCTCAGCTCAATTGAGATTCGACCTCACGGCCAAATGACAGCCGCGCTGCGTCTCATACGACACAACTGTCTTCAGTGGACTAGGAAGAAAGTGCGCCACACTGTCATCACGACGCTGGCATTTGGAAGGGAAAAGGTAAGTCCATTTTTAAAAATTGCTTCTGAATATGTCAACTTTATTATATATTATTTGCTGTATTGGCTACGGGTTTGATTCGGTGAAGTTTAACTTATTATTCTAGCTTGGTCTTCTGTTCAGAACATAACGTTACTTAACAAATCTTCCGTTCCTGCTTTCGTTTAACTGTACATTAATAACAGTAGATGTTATTAATTTACTATGAGCAATCCACTTACTATACATACTTTATATTTGTACCTATTTAAACGTATAGACAGTATATTTTTTTAACGTTACATCGACCGCCATTTTGTCCGTGCCTCTCTCCCGAGATATGTTAAGTTAATTTTCGATGGTGTCTCTTCAGAAAATGTGGACTAAACCGCTCGATTCATATATATATATAAAAAAAAAACTTTTGAAGCTTCAAAGTGCTAACGTTAGTTGTGAAGACTGTCAAAAAGGGGCACATCTCAGATTTCATCAAAAGATATTAATTTATGTTATGAAGATGAACGAAAGTCTTGCGGGTTTGGAACAACGTGATAGTGAGTGAATAACCCTAACTAACCCCCTAAATTATGCTTGTCTACACCTTCTACCAAATACTACCTCTTGCAGTTGTAAACCATATTCTATTAATATAAATTAAGTCATCATGGGCACATCACAATACACTGAGAGGGTTTCTCAATTTGTTGTCATCATAACGTATACATCTTGTAAGTTTCACTGAAAAAATGGTTTATGGTTTAGAAAATTGGCAATGATATCATGATCATGCACATCATGATATCATTGCTGAAACAATATATTGTGCAGAACTAACATGCTGTAAAAATGCATTACCATTCAATTTTCTATTAAAGGAATCAACTGAAGAGCTTTCAACTACACCTACTATATCCATATCAAGGGAGCAGCAGCACAGGATAGCTGTGGAGCAAGTAGCAGCATTTGTAAGTTTTTGTGTGTTTAATGATTTCTTGTTTTGGTACCAGACTGTTGCTAGAAAAGGCCTTGTCTTTTTTTGTGTGCATGAATTAAAGAAATTTGTAGGATGTTTTTCTAACAAAAATAACAATATTTATACAAAAATATATAATTTATTTTTTTAGAGCGTAAGAGACATCCTTCTTGCAACACCCAATGGCAGAGGTATTGTAGATGCTATTGAAAACGAGCACTGCATTTCACTTAAAGAGAGACAAGCCATGGTTCGGATCTTGGTGTCACATCTTATTGAACGCTTTGGAGAAAAGTGAGTACACACGCGGGTAGGTGCTTTTACTGCGCGTGCGTGTGTGTGCTCGTGCTCGCGTGTGTGTGGATGACCATGTCTGGTCAGCTAGACAGCCACCACCGAAGACCATTTCTGACCCAGGAAAAACCCTGCATTAGCAGTGTTGGGAATGTTTTTTATCATTATAGGATGGTTGTGTACAGGCACTGCCAACACACATTTCCATACAATCTGCTTGTAAACGTGCATGTACCATTATATGACCCCCTTTAAGGATTGCCAGGGTAAAGGAGTACAGTGTCTAACACAGGGATGTGATTTTGCTGTATTTATATGGACTTTTGTATTTTTCTACTAATGAGCTGATGAGTTGAATCAGGTGTTTGATTAGGACGAGTTCAGAAATGTGTAATGCTCATGTGCCACCAGGAACAGGGATGGGAAAACACTCCTTTAATCACATTCATGTACTCATGTAAATGGCGCCAGTGTTGCACTTTTTAATACTGTTTTCTTTTTCTTTAAACACAAGGAAGCATGGTTCAGTCCAAGTCGATTCCACAGACCTGCTACTGGCTTCCTGGAGGAGCGTCTTCGAAACGTGCACAAAAGGGTCAGAAAAGGAGGACAAAATCGAGTTTCTTCAGAGAACCCATGAACTAGCAGTAGTTTTATTTTGCCAGGTATGTCTGTGTCTATTATATATGCAAAATTTGGACTTCCGATTCTGGGTGCGAATGGCCTCTACTTGTTAAATTTTATTGATATATGAGCCAGCTGCTTTAAGTGAGAGCCGTTTTCCCTTTTTGTATATTAATACAAGACAGAATAATATCATTATCCTTTCACTACACTGCTCAGCCACACTTCAAGTAGTCACTAGCTGAATGTTATCTTTATAATTAATGAGAGTACTGTATACTGGTCGGCTTGGTGTGTCATACCCTTTACTGTTCCTAAAGGTATTTACATTAGTTTGACCTTTTTGCGTTCTAAATTGATGCCAATCCCCTATCCCCCCCTTCTCTATTTTTTTTCTTCTTTTCAGATTGGGACCAATATGGCTGAGTACCTGCGCTCAAAAGACTCAAAAGAATTCCCTCATGCTTGGAGATAACCAATGCCCTCAAGCCTTTGCAATTATCAACACTCGAGCAAAATACATTGCTTGCTGCAGTTGATATTTACTTAAAGGCATTCTATGTATTTGACATAGACTACCCGAAACGGTGTTCCACAGTGTAACAGTTTTTACAAACTAGTTTATGGACTTTCCAGGGATGAAACCCCAACAATGAGAGTTTTGCGAGCCTTCATTTTTGCTGACAAACAGTAATTGTCACATGATGTTATGCTCAAGATGTTGATGTAAATGCTTTGAAATGTTTTAAGATTTCAAATTCACATTCATCTTCTTCAAAAAGTAAATTTTTCTGACTCATTTTTATTACTTTATTACTTTATTACTTTCCTCTTTGCTGTTCTTCTTATATTTACTACTACTTCTAAATATGTGTACTTTTCTTCTACAGTACAATTACACTACAATTGATTACAGAGTATTTCACTCACATGATGTTTGCTCAAGATGTTGATGTAAATTTGAGATTTCAAATCTTCTTTAAAAGGTTAATTTTTCTGACTAATTTTTGACAGTTTTTGTACTGTCTGAGACCTTTCCTCTTTGCTGTTCTTCTTATATTTACTACTACTTCTAAATATGTGTACTTTTCTTCTACAGTACAATTACACTACAATTGATTACAGAGTATTTCACTCACATGATGTTTGCTCAAGATGTTGATGTAAATGCTTAAAGATTTCAAATTTTCTTCAAACGGTTCATTTTTCTGACTCTTGATGACAGTTTTTGTACTGTCTGAGATCTTTCCTCTTTTATATTTACTATTTCTAAATACTTGTACTTTTCTTCTACAGTACATTTACATTACAATTGATTCTGAGTATTTCGCTCACATGATATCTTGTGTGCAAGATGTTGATGTAAATGAAATGTTTTTAGATTTCACTTCATATTTTCTTCAAGTTATTTCAAGTCTCATTGATTTTTGTCAATGGGTAGGGAGTGATGGGAATTTTTTTTTTAAAAATGTATTCACAAATGGACAATTTTACTTGATAAAACAAAAATAAAATTTTATATTTTTATTACTGAAGTCTGTATTGCTGTAGATGTCATTTTAATTACTAGAATTTCTAGTTTAAACTTCCAACCCATTTTGGGTTACATCAACCCAGCGGTGTAGTAATTTTTAACCCATAATTGGGTTAAAATAACAACCCAGCATGCTGGGTTAAACATTTAACCCAACTAGTTGGGTTAAAACAACCCAGCGCTGGGTACGTCCCTTTTTAACCCAGCGCTGGGTTGCCAAAACAACCCAATTTGGGTTGATTTTAACCCAGCAGTTTTTAGAGTGTAGAGTGGGACACTCTGAAGGGGATAATACTGGTCTGGCAGGGCCCTTTGACAGGGCTCAGGGCTCCGGTCAGAGAGAAGGGCACGGAGAAGTTATTCCAGCAAACTTTAATATTGTAGTTTGGGTACAATCATTGGTGTACAAATAGGTATATAGGTGGGGGGTTCGATTAGGTTACGCACACGCGAGCCACCATCCCACAGAATGCGGAGTCGGCAATGATGATGTGATGCGCTCGGAAAGGATATGACATCATTACAGTTTCAAAATAAAATGTCAGGAATAAAAGACTTCCTGACAGTGACAGTTTATGCATTCGTGTCCTCATATAGTGAGACGGCAGACTAAGCTTTTAAGGCTAATAAGACTGCGAGCGAGTGTCACGTGCTTGTGCTTGTGCTTGTGCTTGCGCTTGTGTGTGTGTGTGTGTGTGTGACAATTGACAGCAAATGGAGTTACATAAGTACATCTCTTTATGATGCAGCAGTTGAATCTATTGGAAAGCACAAGAAAAAAAAACAGGATTGGTTTGACGAAAATTCCACACATATTACCACCCTCCTTAAAAAAATGCATATTGCCCATAAAGCCTTCCTTAATAATCCAACTTGTGAAACTCTTAAGAAGGTCTGGCACGGACAGAGAAAAGCAATGCAAGGGACCTTGCGGCAACTGCAGAATCAGTGGTGGATATCCAAGGCCCAGCAGATTCAATCCTTTGCAGATAAGCATGATATGCATAATTTTTATAATGCAGTTAAGGCCATTTATGGCCCAATATCTTACTCGATCTGCCCCTTGAGATCAGCTGATGAACTGACCCTCATTAAGGACCAAACAGGTATTGTTCAAAGATGGGGAGAGCATTTTCAAGCCTTATTAAACCAAAAGGCATCTGTTGATCTTACAGTGCTGGAGGAACTACCAACTTTACCAAGCATACAGAGTCTTGATGTTCCACCTTCTTTTTCTGAAGTGTATGCTGCAATCAAGAAATTGAAAAACAGCAAGTCCCCTGGGCCTGACTGTATTCCTGCTGAGCTCCTGAAGGAAGGAGGGTACCTCTGCACAAGGGCAATCCATCAGTTCATCACCCTAGTGTGGCAGCAAGAAAATATTCCCCAACAGTGGAAGGATGCAAATATTGTCACAATATATAAAAACAAGGGTGACAGGTCCATTTGTGAAAATAGTAGGGGTATCTCTCTTCTTTCAGTTGCAGGTAAAGTTCTGGCAAAGGTAATGCTCCATAGACTTGTTAATACTATCTCAGAAAATCTATTGCCTGAATCCCAAAGCGGGTTCAGAGCAGGTCGAAGTACAGTGGACATGATATTTACCACACGCCAGCTGCAGGAGAAATGTCGCGAACAACATAAGAACTTGTTCATTGCTTTTGTAGATCTTTCCAAAGCCTTTGATTCTGTAAATCGTGACATCTTATGGGAAGTGCTTTTGCATTTTGGATGCTCTGTAAAGTTTATCACATTGCTACGACAGTTCCATGATGGGATGACTGCCAAAGTGACATTGGGTGGACTAGAATCTGCACACTTTGCAGTAGGCACTGGAGTAAGGCAGGGCTGTGTTCTTGCACCAGTCTTGTTTAACATCTTCTTACTGTGTGTCACAAAGCTGCTGCATAAAGAAATGGAAGAAGAAAGTGGCGTTACAGTGGCTTATAGACTGGATGGTAACCTGTTTAACATCAGGAGGTTCCAGGCAGTCACTAAGCTTCAGTTGGTTCGAGTGCTGGAATTGCAGTATGCAGACGATTGTGCCTTGGTGTCACATACTCCAGAAGACTTACAGAATACTCTTAATGCTGTTGTTAAAGCATACAGCAGGATGGGTCTAGCTGTGAATATCAAGAAAACGGAAGTCCTTTGTCAGTGGTCCTCGGATCCTCCACAAAAGCCACCAGTTTTCACTGTTCATGATTCCACACTTACTATAGTGCCACACTTCAAATATCTTGGCAGTTATCTATCAAATGACTGTAGCATAGATCAAGATATTCAATATAGGATCAAGCAGGCTGCATCTTCATTTGGGAGGTTGAGGAAAAGAGTGTTCAGTAACACAAATTTAAATCTCCACACAAAGATTGCTGTTTATCGGGCAATCTGCCTCACCGCCCTTCTGTATGGTTCTGAGACATGGACTATCTATGCTCGACATCTGAAAATGTTGGAGTCTTTCCACATTAGATGCCTGCAGCGTATCCTTAAGGTGACTTGGCAAGATCGAGTGCCACATGTTGATATCCTGAAAAAATCTAACTGTTGGAGTATAGAAGCAACTCTAATGCTATACCAACTTAGATGGCTTGGTCATGTGGTGAGAATGCCATCAAGTCGCTTTCCGCGTAAGGTATTGTACGGGCAATTACATCTTGGATGTCGTTCTGCAGGAGGTCAAAAAAAGAGACTGAAAGACCAACTAAAAGCCTCTCTTAAGAAGTGTGGGATGAACCCCTTATCCCTGGAAAGTAGTGCCGCAAACCGTACACTCTGGCGGCAAACATGTCAGAATGGAGCACAAAGCTATGAAGCCAGGAGAATTGAACTTCGCCTGTCTAAAAGAGATCAGAGAAAACAGGCAATGCTTGTTCCCGCACCCCCAAGGCAATCCGGAGACATTTTTACATGCCCTGTCTGTAAAAGACAGTGTGCTTCCCGCATCGGACTTTACAGTCATCAAAGAACACACAAGTCATAGAAGAAGTCATCATCGGACATCGATGGACTACCAGAGAGAGAGAGTGCGCGCGCTCTTGTGCATCAGCGCAATAGATAATAACAGATCAGTGCCCGTCGTTCAGAGACGCAGAACATGCAAGAGTTCAGTAATTATTAATGTCAATGTCAATGTCAATTTTATTTATATAGCACTACTAAACACAACACTAGTTGACCAGTGTGCTTTACATCAATACAAAAGACAAAGTAAAACACAATATAAAAACAATACATTTCATCCTCAGCCATATGCCAAATCACAAAGATAGGTTTTTAGCCGAGATTTAAAAACAGCCAAGGAAGGGGCTAATCTAATATTTAAAGGTAACGCATTCCATAGTCTAGGCGCAGCTGATGAAAACGCCCGGTCCCCGCTACTTTTCAACTTTGTTTTTGGTACACATAAGTACCTCTGATTCGATGACCGGACCGGAGAGACTTAACTGGACGATGTTCTGTCAGTAAATCCGAAAGGTAAGGAGGGGTCAAACCATGTAAGGATTTTAAAACCAGAAGAAGAATTTTAAAATCAACACGATATTGTACCGGTAGCCAGTGCAAATGACGTAGTACTGGAGTAATATGTTCCCGCTTTCTAGGGCCTGTTAGAAGTCTGGCCGCCGCATTTTGAATTACCTGTAACTGATAAAGCTGATTGGCTAATCCCGACATACAGTGAGTTACAGTAGTCCAGCCTCGTTGTTAAAAAAGCAAGAGGAGCCCGACGGCTTTAATTGCCCCACTATTTCTTGCAGATGGGAGAGAGAAATGGGTACGAATTGCTTAAGCTCCGCCAAATACGCCATGGGAATAGTAGGATCAAAAGAAGGGTAAGGTATCGCCAATCTAATGTCACTGATCTTATTCACACAAAAAATTAAGAAAATCATCACACAGAGTACATGATGCAGCAGGATATTCATAAACAGGTGGGTTAATAACAGAATTAAAAACAGTAAAAAGAGTTCTTGGTCTGTGATAGTTTTTAGTAATGAGTTTTGTGAAATAATCAGATCTTGCTGCTCTCAAGGCCTTTTGATATTTTAACAATGAATCACTTAGTATTTCAAAAGAAACATGAAGCTTATCCTTTTTCCATCTACGCTCTGCTTTTCTGCAGGATTGCCTCAAAGTGCGGATGTTATCATCAACCCATGGATCAAAACCTGGCTTAGGTTTTAAAATCTTTACGGGAGCTACTACATTTAAAACATTCACACATGTAGAATTAAACTCATACAAAAGCTCTTATATATATATATATATATATATATATATATATATATATATATATTTTTTTTTTTTTTTTTTTTTTTTTTATGCATATATGCATGCAACAAATTTTGATCTGGGTGAGATGTGAGTAAAAAAATCAGATTTTTTTGTGCCAGTGTAAACGCAGACATAGAAACCGCAGAGCTGTGGGTGCCAGAGATGGATAAACTCTACAGGTCCAGAGGAGAATCAAAGGTAATCAATTAAACTAAAAGGGGAGGAGCCACCTTCACTCAATGCTGTACAAAATGGCCAAGCCAAGCACTGGTGTGTGTTGTGGCATTTGTGTCAAAGTTTGCTATGATGGAGTTTCTGAAAGGTGTCTTAGTGGTGGTTGTGATTGTTGCATTTGATCTGCCTAATGCATGGGGAAGTTTGAGATACAGTCAAAGTCCAATTGCACAGGAGCCTTTTGGCCTTCAGGAGAAGCAGCTGTTGCAGGGTCCAGTGAAGCCTCTGGATTGGAAGTATCCCATTGTTCCCGAGGTGCCGAGCGAGTTGGCGGTGAACTTCCAGTTGAGGCAACCCGTGACTCCCAGCAGCGTAGCGGTTCAATGTGGAGAGAACCGGGTTCTTGTAGAGGTCCAGCAGGACTTGTTTAGCAATGGTCATTTGATCCAGCCAACTGGCCTGTCTTTAGGTGGCTGTCCTGTTGTTGGTCAGGACTCTCAGTCTAAGGTGCTCATCTTTGAGTATGAGTTACAGGACTGCAACAGCGTGCAGATGGTAAGAACTCCTAAATCCATTTTTTTTTTTTGTGGCAGAGGGTTGATAAAAGTTAATGTTGTATTTTCACCGTTCTAAACTTGCGCTTGAAATAACCCTTCAAACCAAAAAGCCCATCTTGGTATGTGGCATCTGTTTAAAAACCCTCTTGCTTAACCCACTGATTCAATCTCTTCCAGATGACTGAGGATGAGCTTGTCTACACCTTCTCTCTTACCTACACCCCTGAGGCTCTTGCAGGTACTCCGATTACCCGGGTCGAGGGTGCAGTTGTTGGTGTTCAATGCCACTATCAAAGTTAAGTGGTCTGTGACTTTCACTTCCTCTCGTGCAACGGGGAGCCCATTTAATGGGTCCTTTAATGAACCACAGGCTTCAGAATGTAAGCAGTGATGCCTTGAGGCCAACATGGGTCCCTTATGCCTCAACGGAGATTGGTGAAGAAGCCTTGGTGTTCTCCCTGAAGCTTATGATGGGTTGGTAGAGGTTTTTGATAAAAATAAATCCTTATTCTTGTTTTTTGTTCTAAAATGTTCCCCCTTTCTCTGTAGATGATTGGTCCAGTCAGAGACCTTCATCCCTCTATTTCCTGGGTGGCATTATTAACATTGAGGCATCTGTGAAGCAGTACAATCATGTGCCTCTGCGTGTGTTTGTGGACAGCTGTGTGGCCACTCAAGGGCCTGATGTGAACTCCCTTCCGAGATATTCCTTCATTGAGAATCATGGGTAAGGTCATGGCCCTTGATGCTATAGGACCGTTTTGGTTGCTTTTTAACCAGTCATGGCTAGGGTCTAGTTGCTCACTTTCTCTATAGTTGAGTTGCTCTTTGTCTTCAGGTGCTTTGTGGATGCCAAGGCTACAGCTTCCAGCTCCCGCTTCATGCCTCGGTCCCAGGTTGACAAGGTCCAGATCCAGCTGGAGGCGTTCATGTTCCAGGAGAGCTCCAGTCCTTCTGTATGTACTACACATATCATGAGTTAATTTGACTTCTCTTCCCATCTTCTTTGGTTTTCTGACATGTCTGTCATCCCTTGCAGATCTACATAACATGTGTTGTGAAGGCAACTATTGCTTCTGCACCCAGTGACGCTCAGCACAAATCCTGTTCATTCGCCAATGGGTACGTTGCACTTTCTTATTTTAAAGCGGACTTTGCTCATGTTGAAGGTGGTGTCTTTGTCTTGGTTCAGGTGGTTTGCTGCTGATGGAAATGCCCAAGTTTGTGGTTGCTGTGACTCAACATGTGGTCCTGATGGTGGAATTGCTGCTTCTCCCTATGGAGGTTAGTAACTTTTGCTCTTAAGGTTGCGTTTGACGTTTTAACTGTAACCTGGCTCTCCTCTCTCTAGGTGTTCAGTGGGAAGGCAAGGCTACACTTGGTCCTGTGGTGGTTCAAGGGCAAAAGAAAGTTCCTCAATAAAGCTGACATCTATTCTTGCTTGTATCTGACTTGTTATATTTCTTTGTTCTCCCTATCATATTTCTGTGCTCTCAAAAGGCTTGTTCAACTTCATGCAGCAACGCACAGACTGATCAGTGGCTTACTTTAGCAGTGCATTCTGGGTAGAAATTGTCTGACGTGAGATCATGCCAATTCCAAAGTGCTGTAAGTGGCTCGAGCAGCTGACTGGTGCTTTCTGCGCAGCTTCTTCAGAGCGGCTGCTTGACACTGTTTCATGATTGGCTGACTTTATGGCATGACAAGCACTCATTTGGTCCCTTTAGTTCCACTACTGGTCACAAATCTCTTACTCTAAACTATTATCATTTAGTTGCAACATTATATTGTCCTTTATCAACTGAATACTCATTTGACTTCAGTGATAGTGTAGCTTTTATGTTGCGCTTCATAGACCCTTTTCACATTTCTGGGTTTCTCAGAGTGGAAGTCATTGTAGTGGAGTTAACTTTTATAGTGGTGACTGGAGGAGTACATTAAATATTTTGTCACCATTTGCTCAAATGGCAAAATAGAAATGGAGTAACAGTTTCACAACTTTCAAAAAGAGGGGGAAAATAGTGAGCTTGATAACTGCAGTGAAGAGAGCTATTTTTTTACTATCAATCCCATAGATGTTGTATTTAAAACACCCTCACAGCAGTATTACAAATATGCAGCATTAAGCAGTACATCAAGTATTACATAACTATTAGGGGTGGGAATCACAGGATAACTCATGATATGATACTATCGTGATATTTTACCAACGATAACTATCACAACAGCGACTCTTTGACACACGATATATTTCAAGAAAATCATGATATATCACTATCATTCTGTAAATAAAATGTGCCAAAGATGATTAGTTTATCATTTATTAACAGTTCATCTATTTTTTTTTAAATAGCAACAATGTACAATAAATATTATACAGCTACCAAACAGCCATATGCTTGAAAAATGCTTATTTCTAGAGAGAACAGATTTGTGACTAAATGATTTATAGTAAAAAAGGAAAAATCTACTATTACTACTGCTATGAATGATCATACCAGCAATATCTCCAATTTATATTACTAGTGGTAGTAATTTAATACTAGTAGTAATTAGGGATGTCACACAATTCCAGTAGTCGGTTTATTCAATGAGTTTATTCTTTATGATGATAATTATAATTAAATAATACAATGTAGTAAATGTGACAAACATAATTCACCTTTGTTGTTTAATGTATTTTTATACACTGTTGATTATAAAGGCAGCACTTTATTCTTAGCATGTTTCTTCATAACTGTTCAGGGATCGCGGTCACTTTAAATGTTCTGAATGCGTGTTGATCATGGTGTTGACGTGGGACTTGTCAGCACCATTTTGGTTTAGATTTTTCTTCTTCATAAAATAAATGACACACGTACATGTGTGGTCAACGTGAGAACTTGTCTCTTGTAATTTACTGCAATTTCCACAACATAAACATTTAAATTTAAGGCTGTATGCTGTTTAAAAGTAGACATTGTTTATAAAAAACAAGTAAAAGCAACAATCTAGGCATAATTATTATTAGTAGTACATATTATTATCACATAGAGACATGGCTAAATCTACTGTACAACAGTAGCCTAATATATTTCTAATTGTGTGTGTGTGTGTGTGTGTGTGTGTGTGTGTGTGTGTGTGTGTGTGTGTGTGTGGTTTTCGATTAGGTTATGCACACGCGAGCCACCATCCCACAGAATGCGGAGTCGGCGATTATGATGCGATGCGCTCGGAAAGGATATGATATCATTACAGTTTCAAAATAAAATGTCAGGAATAAA
The DNA here is from genome assembly GCF_024679245.1 of Pseudorasbora parva. Lineage (NCBI taxonomy): Eukaryota > Metazoa > Chordata > Actinopteri > Cypriniformes > Gobionidae > Pseudorasbora > Pseudorasbora parva. The sequence goes on along the minus strand of NC_090189.1, from coordinate 43,901,175 downwards.
AGACTTCCTGACATAGCGCCCCCAAATTTAGCGATAAATTTGAATCCCAAAGGAAAGTCTACTTAGTTGGTGTCATCTTCATCCTCCCAGGCTGGCAGCCACACAAGGCGCCCGACTGGCCGTAGGTAGGTCTGTCTCTTGATCTTAACTTCAGCTGCCCTGACTCGTCCATCCGAACCGGAACAGGTCTTCACCACTCTCCCGATGGGCCACTGAGCTCTGGGTAGCTGTGAATCAACCACCATCACCACCTGGCCAGCAGCCAGATTGTCTGTGTCCTTGTGCCACTTCGACCGCTTCTGAAGGTCCAGGAGATGAAGACGGATAAAGTTGGACCAGAAATGGTCCGCCAGGATCTGGCTGTGGCGCCATCTTCTTCTGCTGAGAAGGTCACTAGATGCATAGACAGCCTGTGGGAGTGATGCGTCACGGCGTCCCATCAACAATAGATTTGGTGTGACGGGATCCGGATCTGCAGCATCGGAGGAGAGGTACCCAAGCGGTTTAGCATTGAGTATTCCTTCCACTTCAATCAGCACAGTTTGCAGCACAGGTTCAGCGGCGGTGTGGTCCTGAAGGATAACTTGGAGAGCTGACTTAATCGACTTGATCTCTCGTTCCCATGTTCCCCCAAAGTGTGGAGAGCCAGGGGGGTTGAAAGGGAACTCGATTTGCTGTCTGGCCAGCTGTTCTGGAAGAGGAACTTCTAAAGCGGCAAAACTGGCTTGCAGCTCCGCAGCTCCACCTCGGAAGTTGGTTCCTCTGTCAGCCAGGATCTCAAATGGCTTTCCGCGGCGGGCGATGAGGCGGCTTGAGAGACATCAGGAAAGCATCAGTGTCTATGCTCTCCAGTAGGTCAAGATGCACACAGCTCGTCATCATGCACTTGAAAATCAGACCCCACCGCTTTTCTGTGCACCGGCCCACCTTGACATTGTAGGGACCAAATAGATTCGGTTGTACTCACATTCACTGAGGGGCATGGAGGAACGGGAACTCTCAATTCCTTCTTCCTTCAGGAAAGACGGGATAAGAGCCGCTTGCGTCAATTCCATCTCTTTCTCTTTCTGTCGCCGTCGCAACATCTGATGCCTGGTGATAGCCTCTTTACTCTTGTGTGCCATCTCTGCTTTCTCCTCCAGTCATCGTCTCTGACGTTCTTGTTCTCTGAGAAGATCCTCCTTCTCATAGAGGGCCTCTCTGGCTTCTTTGTCTAGAAGAGTACACTGCTCGTCCACTAGCGTCTGCTCCATAATCTGCCACTGCACTTCTGCTAATTCCATCCGCTTGACCTGTTCCTCCAACATGGCACTTTGTAGCTCGGATAACCCGTCTGCAATGGACCTCTAGGTTGATGAGGCAGCACTGGCTCGAGATCTCGGTCTGCTACGATGAGAAGATATCCAGGATCGACATGACTCTGCTCTCACAGATGGCAGTGAAAATGGATCAGGGATTGGGATGTCTTGAGCTGGGGCTGCTGCTCCGAGTTCCTCAGCTTTGGTGGAAGGGAGTACTGTGACTCTCAGTGTGTACCCAACTTCAAAGTTTGCAAGGGATGCTGGTAACTGTATCTTATGCTGGGTTTGAGAACGCACTGCTGGATCTGCAGATGGTTGTCCTGGCTCCATATTGTCTCCAGAAAGCTGTCAGATCCGGCTCGAAGGACCATATGATAGAGTGGATAGAGACCATATGATAGAGACACTCTGAAGGGGATAATACTGGTCTGGCAGGGCCCTTTGACAGGGCTCAGGGCTCCAGTCAGAGAGAAGGGCACGGAGAAGTTATTCCAGCAAACTTTAATATTGTAGTTTGGGTACAATCATTGGTGTACAAATAGGTTTATAGTAGGTGGGGGTTCGATTAGGTTACGCACACGCGAGCCACCATCCCACGGAATGCGGAGTCGGCAATGATGATGTGATGCGCTCGGAAAGGATATGACATCATTACAGTTTCAAAATAAAATGTCAGGAATAAAAGACTTCCTGACAGTGACAGTTTACGCATTCGAGTCCTCATATAGTGAGACGGCAGATTAAGCTTTTAAGGCTAATAAGACTGCGAGCGAGTGTCACGTGCTTGTGCTTGCGCTTGTGTGTGTGTGTGTGTGTGTGTGTGTGTGTGTGTGTGTGTGTGTGTGTGTGTGTGTGTGTGTGTGTGTGTGTGTGTGTGTGTGCACGCGCTCTCGTGCATCAGCGCAATAGATAATAACAGATCAGTGCCCGTCGTTCAGAGACGCAGAACATGCAAGAGTTCAGTAATTATTAATGTCAATGTCAATGTCAATTTTATTTATATAGCACTACTAAACACAACACTAGTTGACCAGTGTGCTTTACATCAATACAAAATACAAAGTAAAACACAATATAAAAACAATACATTTCATCCTCAGCCATATGCCAAATCAAAAAGATAGGTTTTTAGCCGAGATTTAAAAACAGCCAAGGAAGGGGCTAATCTAATATTTAAAGGTAACGCATTCCATAGTCTAGGCGCAGCTGATGAAAACGCCCGGTCCCCGCTACTTTTCAACTTTGTTTTTGGTACACATAAGTACCTCTGATTCGACGACCGGAGAGACTTAACTGGACGATGTTCTGTCAGTAAATCCGAAAGGTAAGGAGGGGTCAAACCATGTAAGGATTTAAAAACCAGAAGAAGAATTTTAAAATCAACACGATATTGTACCGGTAGCCAGTGCAAATGACGTAGTACTGGAGTAATATGTTCCCGCTTTCTAGTGCCTGTTAGAAGTCTGGCCGCCGCATTTTGAATTACCTATAACTGATAAAGCTGATTGGCTAATCCCGACATACAGTGAGTTACAGTAGTCCAGCCTCGTTGTTAAAAAAGCATGAATCAGTCTTTCAAAGTTTTTAAAAGATAAAATTGGTTTTACTCTAGATAAAAGACGCAGTTGGAAACAGCATGATTTAACCACCGAGCTTATCTGCCTGTCAAATTTTAGACCGTCATCAAAAATGACACCTAAGTTTTTCACTCGAGACTTAACTGGAAGTGTTAAATTACCTAAGGTAATTTGACTAATAGAATTCGATGAGCCGAATACTATAATTTCAGTTTTATTTTCATTAAAATTAAGGAAATTTCGAGATAACCAAGCTTTCACATCAGATAGGCAGGCCTTAATTTTTTCCAGTCCATCACAATTTGGTTTTAGGGGTAAATAAACTTGAGTGTCGTCCGCATAGCAGTGGAACGACAACCCATTTTTTCTGAAAATGGACCCCAATGGAAGCATATATAATGTGAAAAGAGTTGGAGCCAAAATGGATCCCTGCGGAACACCACAAGACAAAGGAGCAGCCTTCGATGAATATTCCCCAGTACCAACACTAAACTTCCTATTTGACAAGTATGATTTAAACCATTCCAAAGCAGTTCCTTTGATACCCACCCACTGCTCCAGACGATGAAGAAGAATAGAATGATCCACCGTATCAAAGGCGGCACTCAAGTCTAGCAATATAAGTATGGTAGAAACCCCAGAGTCAGCAGATATTAACACATCGTTTAAAACTTTAAGGAGTGCAGTCTCAGAGTGCAGAATGATATTTTTTAAAACCCGATTGGAAAAGTAAAAACCTTACTTTCATCCAGGAAACTCTGTAATTGATTCAGCACTATCTTCTCTAAAATCTTAGAGACAAAAGCAAATTCGAAATAGGTCTAAAATTCACCATAACATTTAAGTCTATGTTTGGTTTCTTTAAAAGTGGCCGAACTATAGCATGCTTCAATGCTTCTGGTACCATGGAGGTTTCTAAACATCGATTTATAATGTTTAAAATGTAGGGCCCCATAGCATCAAAAACTTTTTTCAACAGAAAAGGAGGGATGGCATCCATAGAGGAGCCCGACGGCTTTAATTGCCCCACTATTTCTTGCAGATGGGAGAGAGAAATGGGTACGAATTGCTTAAGCTCTGCCAAATACGCCATGGGAATAGTAGGATCAAAAGAAGGGTAAGGTATCACCAATCTAATGTCACTGATCTTATTCACACAAAAAATTAAGAAAATCATCACACAGAGTACATGAGGCAGCAGGATATTCATAAACAGGTGGGTTAATAACAGAATTAAAAACAGTAAAAAGAGTTCTTGGTCTGTGATAGTTTTTAGTAATGAGTTTTGTGAAGTAATCAGATCTTGCTGCTCTCAAGGCCTTTTGATATTTTAACAATGAATCACTTAGTATTTCAAAAGAAACATGAAGCTTATCCTTTTTCCATCTACGCTCTGCTTTTCTGCAGGATTGCCTCAAAGTGCGGATGTTATCATCAACCCATGGATCAAAACCTGGCTTAGGTTTTAAAATCTTTACGGGAGCTACTACATTTAAAACATTCACACATGTAGAATTAAACTCATACAAAAGATCTTCTGCACTTAATTCATGGTTTGTATCCATAACATGCATTTTTATCACAAAAAGCTGATGAAAAAATTGTCGTAATATCAGAACTTATTAATCGAGATTTACGAACTAGCTTTTTGGATTTCAAAGAGTTTGATGATGAAGGAATTGAGAATATAATACATTTATGATCGGAAAACCCATTATCTACTATCTCCAGATCAAACAAAGAAATACCATGAGATAGTACAAGATCAAGAGTATGTCCACCCCAATGGGTAGGAACATTTACATGCTGATCCAAATCAAAGGCATTTATCAAAGTAATAAACTCCTTACCTAAATAATCTGTTGCGCAACACACATGCACATTAAAATCTCCTAAAATTAACACTTTATCATACCTTGGTACTTATTCACCCAAAAAATCTGCAAACTCAATTAAAAAGTCTGTGTTGTGTTTTGGAGGACGATATATCAAAGCAATGGGCTATTTAGTTCAAATACAAAGCGTTGCAGCTCAAAACTTCTGTAGTCATTTTGTCCTATTTGGTGATAAGAATATTTGTCTTTAAACATAGAGAGTAATCCGCCACCCCTGCCAGTTAAGCGGGGCGAGTTTAAAAACAGTTTGAAGGCAAAAGTTCCAACAAAGGACTTAAATCACCAACGGTAATCCAGGTTTCCGTTATAAATAAGCAGTCCAATTCGCGCGAGGTAAAAAAGGCGTTTATAATAAAAGTCTTATTTACCACCGATCTCGAATTAAGTAGACCCAGCCTGAACAGACGCGGACTGTCCGTCACCGTCAACTCCTCCGACCGCTGCATCCGAGGGAAAGTGCGCAGATGACCGGAACACACTCCTCGACGGCGGTAGATATGGGGAAAGCCACACACACCAGAGGTCACCGTAGCTGGTACCAGGGAAGCACTCTGCTCATTTAGCCGATCCAGGGGACGCCAGCGAACGAAATAATCACTGGCCTGACACCTGCCACGTACTATTAAATAGTATTTTGCAGTTTAATATTCACAGACACTAGTGTATATTCGGCTACAGTCTGGAGCCCTGCGCTTAGATAAACACGGAAGCGACTGAACGCAGCTGTGGGTAGGCCTATGTAGCCTATACAAAAAATATATTGATACTTGGTGCTAGAGTATCGATAACGTCTCGTGGCTCGAAATATCACGATAAATCGGCATATCGTTTTTTTTGTCCCACCCCTAATAACTATGATCTCTTTGAAACATCTGTGTATTTGACAAATATTGCATTTATTTCACTCCATCTTTGATAAACTATTCAAACAGCACAAGCATCCCTATAGGAAGCAGAAAGTGTCGGACTTCATGTTTCGGTTTTTAACTCCTTGCCGAAAAATTCATGTCGGGTGGCCATGATTATTTTCCTGTTTGGATAAGTTCAAATCTGTCATGGATGTTTGCAGCTCAATCTGACAACGGATAGACCGGATAATAGCAGTAATTTTAATGTGAGCTTATACAGGCACATCTGCTTCATAATACGACATAAAAAGCTATCTTTGTGGCCAAATGTGTTACTCTGGCCTCGTGGTGGCTTGGACTGCCAATGGGAATAAGATATTCATATTTAGACGTTGGTCAGATGTCCAGATATCGGATATAAATCTGATTTAAAAACACATCTGGGAGTGGCTCAAAATGGATGCAAAATATATATATATATATTTTTGCGTTTATATGCATGCAACAAATTTTGATCTGGGTTAGATGTGAGTAAAAATTCTGATTTGTTTGTGCCAGTGTAAACGCAGAGCAGTGGGTGCCAGAGATGGATAAACTCTACAGGTCCAGAGGAGAATCAAAGGTAATCAATTAAACTAAAAGGGGAGGAGCCACCTTCACTCAATGCTGTACAAAATGGCCAAGCCAAGCACTGGTGTGTGTTGTGGCATTTGTGTCAAAGTTTGCTATGATGGAGTTTCTGAAAGGTGTCTTAGTGGTGGTTGTGATTGTTGCAGTTGATCTGCCTAATGCATGGGGAAGTTTGAGATACAGTCAAAGTCCAAGAAGCATGGGGCCAAAATCAGATCCAGCTTCCAGAAGTCCTGCCCTTTCTCCTCCAGGGCTCCGGAACACTTTGCAAGTGTCGTCTCAGTTTCAGAGTCCTTTGGGTTCTTCCTCCAGAGGCCTTGCACAGGAGCCTTTTGGCCTTCAGGAGAAGCAGCTGTTGCAGGGTCCAGTGAAGCCTTTGGATTGGAAGTATCCCATTGTTCCCGAGGTGCAGAGCGAGTTGGCGGTGAACTTCCAGTTGAGGCAACCCGTGACTCCCAGCAGCGTAGCGGTTCAATGCGGAGAGAACCGGGTTCTTGTAGAGGTCCAGCAGGACTTGTTTAGCAATGGTCATTTGATCCAGCCAACTGGCCTGTCTTTAGGCGGCTGTCCTGTTGTTGGTCAGGACTCTCAGTCTAAGGTGCTCATCTTTGAGTATGAGTTACAGGACTGCAACAGCGTGCAGATGGTAAGTACTCCTGAATCTGTTTATTCTAGTTGAGGATATCCAAAGTCCTCAAGGAGTGTCAGTTCACATGGCTGTTGTATTTGCAATGCCAGGGCAGCTGGTATAAACCTTTCTTAAAGGGGTGGTTCACCCAATCATCTTAGTGAGGAACAGTTGTTTTAACTACTTCAATCTCTTCCAGATGAATGAGGATGAGCTTGTCTACACCTTCTCTCTTACCTACACCCCTGAGGCTCTTGCAGGTACTCCGATTACCCGGGTCGAGGGTGCAGTTGTTGGTGTTCAATGCCACTATCAAAGGTAAGTGGTCTGTGACTTTCACTTCCTCTCGTGCAACGGGGAGCTCATTTAATGGGTCCTTTAATGAACCACAGGCTTCAGAATGTAAGCAGTGATGCCTTGAGGCCAACATGGGTCCCTTATGCCTCAACGGAGGTTGGTGAAGAAGCCTTGGTGTTCTCCCTGAAGCTTATGATGGGTTGGTACAGGTTTTTGATAAACAAGAATAAGGATTTATTTTTTATTTTTCTAAAATGTTCCCTCTTTCTCTGTAGATGATTGGTCCAGTCAGAGACCTTCATCCATCTATTTCCTGGGTGGCATTATTAACATTGAGGCATCTGTGAAGCAGTACAATCATGTGCCTCTGCGTGTGTTTGTGGACAGCTGTGTGGCCACTCAAGGGCCTGATGTGAACTCCCTTCCGAGATATTCCTTCATTGAGAATCATGGGTAAGGTCATGGCCCTTGATGCTATAGGACCGTTTTGGTTGCTTTTTAACCAGTCATGGCTAGGGTCTAGTTGCTCACTTTCTCTATAGTTGAGTTGCTCTTTGTCTTCAGGTGCTTTGTGGATGCCAAGGCTACAGCTTCCAGCTCCCGCTTCATGCCTCGGTCCCAGGTTGACAAGGTCCAGATCCAGCTGGAGGCGTTCGTGTTCCAGGAGAGCTCCAGTCCTTCTGTATGTACTGCGCATATCATGAGTTAATTCGACTTCTCTTCCCATCTTCTTTGGTTTTCTGACGTGTCTGTCATCCCTTGCAGATCTACATAACATGTGTTGTGAAGGCAACTATTGCTTCTGCACCCAGTGACGCTCAGCACAAATCCTGTTCATTCGCCAATGGGTACGTTGCACTTTATCTTATTTTAAAGCTGACTTTAATCATGTTGAAGGTGGTGTCTTTGTCTTGGTTCAGGTGGTTTGCTGCTGATGGAAATGACCAAGTTTGTGGTTGCTGTGACTCAACATGTGGTCCTGATGGTGGAATTGCTGCTTCTCCCTATGGAGGTTAGTAACTTTTGCTCTTAAGGTTGCATTTGACGTTTTAACTGCTCTAACCTGGCTCTCCTCTCTCTAGGTGTTCAGTGGGAAGGCAAGGCTACACTTGGTCCTGTGGTGGTTCAAGGGCAAAAGAAAGTTCCTCAATAAAGCTGACATCAATTCTTGCTTGTATCTGACTTGTTATATTTCTTTGTTCTCCTTATCATATTTCTGTGCTCTCAAAAGGCTTGTTCAACTTCATGCCGCAATGCACAGACTGATAAGTGGCTTACTTTAGCAGTGCATTCTGGGTAGAAATTGTCTGACGTGAGATCATGCCAATTCCAAAGTGCTGTAAGTGGCTCGAGCAGCTGACTGGTGCTTTCTGCGCAGCTTCTCCAGAGTGGCTGCTTGACACTGTTTCATGATTGGCTGACTTTACGGCATGACAAGCACTCATTTGGTTCCTTTAGTTCCACTACTGTTCACAAATCTCTTACTCTAAACTATTATCATTTAGTTTCAACATTATATTGTCCTTTATTAACTGAATACTCATTAGACTTCACTTCAGTGATAGTGTAGTTTTTATGTTGAGCTTCATAGACCCTTTTCACATTTCTGGGTTTCTCAGAGTGGAAGTCATCGTAGTTGAGTTACCTTTTTATAGTGGTGACTGGAGGAGTACATTAAATATTGTCACCATTTGCTCAAATGGCAAAATAGAAATGCAGTAACAGTTTCACAACTTTCAAAAAAAGAGGGAAAATAATGAGCTTGATAACTGCAGTGAAAAGAGCTGTTTTTTTTACCATCAATCCCATAGATGTTGTCTTTGAAGCACCCTCACAGCAGTTTTACAAATATGCAGCATTAAGCAGTACATCAAGTATTACATAACTATTAGGGGTGGGAATCACAGGATAACTCATGATATGATACTATCGTGATATTTTACCAATGATAACTATCACAACAACAGCGATTCTTTGACACGATATATTTCAAGAAAATCATGATATATCATTCATTCTGTAAATAAAATGTGCCAAAGATGATTAGTTTTTCATTTATTAGCAGTTCATCTATTTTTTTTAAATAGCAACAATGTACAATAAGTATTATACAGCTACCAAACAGCCATATGCTTGAAAAATGCTTATTTCTAGAGAGAACAGATTTGTGACTAAATTATAGTAAAAAAAAGGAAAAATCTCTACTATTACTACTATGAATGATCATATCAGCAACATCTCCAATTTATATTACTAGTGGTAGTAATTTAATACTAGTAGTAATTAGGGATGTCACAAAATTCCAGTAGTCATTACCAATACCATACTTTTTTTTTTTACTATTTAAAAGTTATTTATAATTGCATTCAATGAGTTTATTCTTTATGATGATAATTATAATTAAATAATACAATGTAGTAAATGTGACAAACATAATTCACCTTTGTTGTTAAACGTATTTTTATACACTGTTGATTATAAAGGCAGCACTTTATTCTTAGCATGTTTCTTCAGAACTGTTCAGGGATCGCGGTCCCTTTAAATGTTCTGAATGCGTGTTGATCATGGTGTTGACGTGGGACTTGTCAGCATCATTTTGGTTTAGATTTTTCTTCTTCATAAAATAAATGACACACGTACATGTGTGGTCAACGTGAGAACTTGTCTCTTGTAATTTACTGCAATTTCCACAACATAAACATTTAAATTTAAGGCTGTATGCTGTTTAAAAGTAGACATTGTTTATAAAAAACAAGTAAAAGCAACAATCTAGGCATAATTATTAGTAGTAGTACATATTATTATTACATAGAGACTTGGCTAAATCTACTGTACAACAGTAGCCTAATATATTTCTAATTTCTTCACGTTAAACTGCACTTTAATTTTGACAGGTTGCCGTGAAGACCTTCAAGTGTCTGTATTCATGACATGATAGTTTTCTCAAATGAAATGGTAAAATCTAATTAAGTGACTATGATAGAGTGGGACACTCTGAAGGGATGTAGTGATTCGGTAAGAAAGGAAGGAAGAGGACACGGGGATCGGCGAGCCTGCTGACGACTTTTATTATTCAACTCCAAAAACAGCGCGCACACTTCAGCGTGTGACTTCTCATAAACACTCAGGAACAGTTTCACTTCCGGGTTGCGGCCTTTCCGGCTTCCGGTTAACTCAGTCTCTCAGGGGGGTGCGTCAGCAGTCCGTCTCTCTCTCTCCTGCTTCCATTTCTCAGTATTTGGTACTCGCCAGCCTGATCGGGGGTACTCCAGCAGGCCAGCCCAGACCTACCCGCCGCTCCAGTGGCAGGGAGTGGGTTTGAGAACAGGCGCGGAGAGAGCAGAACCCCGGAAGCACTATCCCCCCCTGCCCCCATAAGCCCCGCCCCCCTGGGCGGAGCCCTCAAACCCCCGAACTGGCCTGGGCCCATTCCCCCCCGGCCTCTGGGGGGAACACGAGGAGGGCCCGGTGGACGGGACCTAGGAAGAGGGACAGGGCGAGAGAGAGAAACAGAGGGGGGAGAGAGAGAGGTAGAAGTTAGTGGTTCGCCGACCCCTGGGCACGCCACCATGTGGTCCTCCGCCAGGTGGATGGCCGTGTCCTGCGATGTGGGCCAGTGGCACTGGACCCACTCGGCCGTCTTCTTGGGGAGCCGAGTGATGAACTGCTCCCGCACCACCAGATAGATCACTTGGTCCACGTCGCTTCCCCCGGCCAATAGCCACTTGCGGAATGAGTCCCGGAGCTGCTGGGCCATCGCGAAGGGCCGGCCGGCATTGCCCCAGTCTAAGGAACGGAAGCGCTGGCGATGTTGTTCCGGCGACTGGCCGACCCGCTGGATGATGGCCCTCTTCAGGTCGTCGTAGACAAGGAGGTTCACCACCGGTAGCTGTTGTGCGGCCGCCTGTTCCTCGCCGGATAGCAGGGGGATCAAGCGCACCGGCCACTGTGCACGGGGCCACCCGCAGGCGTCCGCTGATTTTTGGAACAGTTCCAGGAAAGCCTCCGGATCATCCTGTGGCCCCATCTTGTGCAGCGGCACGTGAACCGGTGCGGTGGACTGCCCGACGGCCTCGGTGTGAACCTCCCGATCGACCCAGCTCCGGAACCTCTCGCGGCCCTCCTGCTGGGCCTGGACGATGGCCTGGAAGCACCTCTCTTGGTCAGTTCCGAGGTCCAGCAGGGCTTGATGTTGCTCGCGATGTAGGGCCGCGAGGGATGCGATGATGTCCGCAAGCGGCGTGGAGGACGAACTCTGCATGGCGGCGGCGCGGGTCCTTCTTCCCTCCCGGGTTTCGGCACCAGTGTAGTGATTCGGTAAGAACGGAAGGAAGAGGACACGGGGGTCGGCAAGACTGCTGACGACTTTTATTATTCAACTCCAAACACAGCGCGCACACTTCAGCCTGTGACTTCTCATAAACACTCAGGAACAGTTTCACTTCCGGGTCTCTCAGGGGGGTGCGTCAGCAGTCTGTCTCTCTCTCTCCTGCTTCCGTTTCTCCTGGCATTTTATACTCTCTCTGCGCCCTTTACTGAAACAAGATACAGGGGTTATCAATCTGCGTCCAACCCACTCACTTACCGCTCGTCCCACGGCTCTCTCTCCCGCTGCAGACCTCGCTGAATCACACTGAACCAGAGAGAAGGGCACGGAGAAGTTATTTCAGCAAACTTTGTAGTTTGGGTACAATCATTGGTGTACAAATAGGTATATAGGTGGGGTGTGTGTGTGTGTGTGTGTGTGTGTGTGTGTGTGTGTGTGTGTGTGTGTGTGTATGTGTGTGTGTGGTTTTCGATTAGGTTACGACCACGCGAGCCACCATCCCACAGAATGCGGAGTTGGCAATGATGATGTGATGCGCTCAGAAAAGATATGACATCATTACAGTTTCAAAATAAAATGTCAGGAATAAAAGACTTCCTGACATAGCGCTCCCAAATTTAACGATAAATTTGAATCCCAAAGGAAAGTCTACTTAGTTGGTGTCATCTTCATCCTCCCAGGCTGGCAGCCGCACAAGACGCACGACTGGACGTAGGTAGGTCTGTCTCTTGATCTTAACTTCAGCTACCCTGACTCGTCCATCCGAACCGGAACAGGTCTTCACCACTCTCCCGATGGGCCACTGAGCTCTGGGTAGCTGTGAATCAACCACCTTCACCACCTGGCCAGCAGCCAGATTGTCTGTGTCCTTGTGCCACTTCGACCGCTTCTTAAGGTCCGGGAGATGACGACGGATAAAGTTGGACCAGAAATGGTCCGCCAGGATCTGGCTGTGGCGCCATCTTCTTCTGCTGAGAAGGTCACTAGATGCATAGACAGCCTGTGGGAGTGATGCGTCACGGCGTCCCATCAACAGTAGATTTGGCGTGACAGGATCCGGATCTGCAGCATCGGAGGAGAGGTACCCAAGTGGTTTAGCATTGAGTATTCCTTCCACTTCAATCAGCACAGTTTGCAGCACAGGTTCAGCGACGGTGTGGTCCTGAAGGATAACTTGGAGAGCTGACTTAATCGACTTGATCTCTCGTTCCCATGTTGCCCCAAAGTGTGGAGAGCCAGGGGGGTTGAAACGGAACTCGATTTGCTGTCTGGCCAGCTGTTCTTGAAGAGGACCTTCTAAAGCTGCAAAACTGGCTTGCAGCTCCGCAGCTCCACCTCGGAAGTTGGTTCCTCTGTCAGCCAGGATCTCAAATGGCTTTCCGCGGCGGGCGATGAGGTGGCGGAGAGACATCAGGAAAGCATCAGTGTCTATGCTCTCTAGTAGGTCAACATGCACACAGCTCGTCGTCATGCACTTGAAAATCAGACCCCACCGCTTTTCTGTGCACCGGCCCACCTTGACATTGTAGGGACCAAATAGATTCGGTTGTACTCATATTCACTGAGGGGCTTGGAGGAACGGGATCTCTCAATTCCTTCTTCCTTCAGGAAAGACGTGATAAGGCAGCACTGGCTCGAGATCTCGGTCTGCTACGATGAGAAGATATCCAGGATCGACATGACTCTGCTCTCACAGATGGCAGTGAAAATGGATCAGGGATTGGGATGTCTTGAGCTGGGCCTGCTGCTCCGAGTTCCTCAGCTTCGGTGGAAGGGAATACTGTGACTCTCAGTGTGTACCCAACTTCAAAGTTTGCAAGGGATGCTGGTAACTGTATCTTCCGCTGGGGTCGAGAACGCACTGCTGAATCTGCAGGTGGTTGTCCTGGCTCCATATTGTCTCCAGAAAGCTGTCAGATCCGGCTCGAAGGACCATATGATAGAGTGGGACACTCTGAAGGGGATAATACTTGTCTGGGAGGGCCCTTTAACAGGGCTCCGGGCTCCGGTCAGAGAGAAGGGCACGGAGAAGTTATTCCAGCAAACTTTAATGTTGTAGTTTGGGTACAATCATTGGTGTACAAATAGGTGGGGGGTTCGATTAGGTTACGCACACGCGAGCCACCATCCCGCAGAATGCGGAGTCGGCAATGATGATGTGATGCGCTCGGAAAGGATATGACATCATTACAGTTTCAAAATAAAATGTCAGGAATAAAAGACTTCCTGACAGTGACAGTTTATGCATTCATGTCCTCATATAGTGACACGGCAGACTAAGCTTTTAAGGCTAATAAGACTGTGAGCGAGTGTCACGTCCTTCTGCTTGCGCTTGTGTGTGTGTGTGTGTGTGTGTGTGTGTGTGTGTGTGTGTGTGTGTGTGTGTGTGTGTGTGTGTGTGTGTGTGTGTGTGTGTGTGTGTGTGTGTGTGTGTGTGCGTGCTCGCGTGCATCAGCGCTATAGATAATAACAGATCAGTGCCCGTCGTTCAGAGACGCAGAAGATGCAAGAGTTCAGTAATTATTAAATAGTATTTTGCAGTTTAATATTCACAGACACTAGTCGTCCCCTTGGAATTATAAGGTTCTATCTGACATTTTTGTCAAAATGTAGTTATTCACATATTCTTATTCTGTGACAACTTATTTACATTATGTAATTTTTTTTTTTTTTTAAAGTTGTGTACATTTTGGGATTTGTTATCGGAAAAAGAAAAAGGTTCTATCTACAAAGTCGAACTCTGACTTGGCTCTATAAGGTTCTATCTGCATTTGACCCATTCCAAAAATGCCCATTTACAATTTTGAGAGGATTTTGATATTGTATATTTAGAATACATTTAGGGTCCCTCTTATTATCATGTTTGAAAGAAACTTGTTCCCCATATACATTTTCCTATATGTAATGAAAAAACTTTGAAGCTCAATATCTCAAAACTACGCAGAATGCAGATAGAACCTTATAATTCCAAGGGGACGAAGTGTATATTCGGCAGTCTGGAGCCCTGCGCTTAGATAAACACGGAAGCGACTGAACGCAGCTGTGGGTAGGCCTATGTAGCCTATACAAAAAATATATTGATACTTGGTGCTAGAGTATCGATAACGTCTCGTGGCTGGAAATATCGCGATAAATCGGCATATCGATTTTTTTTGTCCCACCCCTAATAACTATGATCTCTTTGAAACATCTGTGTATTTGACAAATATTGCATTTATTTCACTCCATCTTTGATAAACTATTCAAACAGCACAAGCATCCCTATAGGAAGCAGAAAGTGTCGGACTTCATGTTTCGTTTTTTAGCTCCTTGCCGGAAAATTCATGTCGGGTGGCCATGATTATTTTCCTGTTTGGATAAGTTCAAATCTGTCATGGATGTTTGCAGCTCAATCTGACAACGGATAGACCGGATAATAGCAGTAATTTTAAGTTGAGCTTATACAGGCACATCTGCTTCATAATACGACATAAAAAGCTATCTTTGTGGCACAATGTGTTACTCTGGCCTTGTGGTGGCTTGGACTGCCAATGGGAATAAGATATTCATATTTAGACGTTGGTCAGATGTCCAGATATCGGATATGTATCTGATTTAAAAACACATCTGGGAGTGGCTCAGAATGTATGCAAAAAAATATATATTTTTGCGTTTATATGCATGCAACAAATTTTGATACAAAACACAGAGCTGTGGGTGCCAGAGATGGATAAACTCTACAGGTCCAGAAGAGAATCAAAGGTAATCAATTAAACTAAAAGGGGAGGAGCCACCTTCACTCAATGCTGTACAAAATGGCCAAGCCAAGCACTGGTGTGTGTTGTGGCATTTGTGTCAAAGTTTGCTATGATGGAGTTTCTGAAAGGTGTCTTAGTGGTGGTTGTGATTGTTGCATTTGATCTGCCTAATGCATGGGGAAGTTTGAGATACAGTCAAAGTCCAAGAAGCATGGGTCCAAAATCAGATCCAGCTTCCAGAAGTCCTGCCCTTTCTCCTCCAGGGCTCCGGAACACTTTGCAAGTGTCTTCTCAGTTTCAGAGTCCTTTGGGTTCTTCCTCCAGAGGCCTTGCACAGGAGCCTTTTGGCCTTCAGGAGAAGCAGCTGTTGCAGGGTCCAGTGAAGCCTTTGGATTGGAAGTATCCCATTGTTCCCGAGCTGCAGAGCGAGTTGGCGGTGAACTTCCAGTTGAGGCAACCCGTGACTCCCAGCAGCGTAGCGGTTCAATGCGGAGAGAACCGGGTTCTTGTAGAGGTCCAGCAGGACTTGTTTAGCAATGGTCATTTGATCCAGCCAACTGGCCTGTCTTTAGGCGGCTGTCCTGTTGTTGGTCAGGACTCTCAGTCTAAGGTGCTCATCTTTGAGTATGAGTTACAGGACTGCAACAGCGTGCAGATGGTAAGTACTCCTGAATCTGTTTATTCTAGTTGAGGATATCCAAAGTCCTCAAGGAGTGTCAGTTCACATGGCTGTTGTATTTGCAATGCCAGGGCAGCTGGTATAAACCTTTCTTAAAGGGGTGGTTCACCCAATCATCTTAGTGAGGAACAGTTGTTTTAACTACTTCAATCTCTTCCAGATGAATGAGGATGAGCTTGTCTACACCTTCTCTCTTACCTACACCCCTGAGGCTCTTGCAGGTACTCCGATTACCCGGGTCGAGGGTGCAGTTGTTGGTGTTCAATGCCACTATCAAAGGTAAGTGGTCTGTGACTTTCACTTCCTCTCGTGCAACGGGGAGCTCATTTAATGGGTCCTTTAATGAACCACAGGCTTCAGAATGTAAGCAGTGATGCCTTGAGGCCAACATGGGTCCCTTATGCCTCAACGGAGGTTGGTGAAGAAGCCTTGGTGTTCTCCCTGAAGCTTATGATGGGTTGGTACAGGTTTTTGATAAACAAGAATAAGGATTTATTTTTTATTTTTCTAAAATGTTCCCTCTTTCTCTGTAGATGATTGGTCCAGTCAGAGACCTTCATCCATCTATTTCCTGGGTGGCATTATTAACATTGAGGCATCTGTGAAGCAGTACAATCATGTGCCTCTGCGTGTGTTTGTGGACAGCTGTGTGGCCACTCAAGGGCCTGACGTGAACTCCCTTCCGAGATATTCCTTCATTGAGAATTATGGGTAAGGTCATGGCCCTTGATGCTACAGGACCGTTTTGGTTGCTTTTTAACCAGTCATGGCTAGGGTCTAGTTGCTCATTTTCTCTATAGTTGAGTTGCTCTTTGTCTTCAGGTGCTTTGTGGATGCCAAGGCTACAGCTTCCAGCTCCCGCTTCATGCCTCGGTCCCAGGTTGACAAGGTCCAGATCCAGCTGGAGGCGTTCGTGTTCCAGGAGAGCTCCAGTCCTTCTGTATGTACTACGCATATCAATTCGAGTTAATTCGACTTCTCTTCCCATCATCTTTGGTTTTCTGACGTGTCTGTCATCCCTTGCAGATCTACATAACATGTGTTGTGAAGGCAACTATTGCTTCTGCACCCAGTGATGCTCAGCACAAATCCTGTTCATTTGCCAATGGGTACGTTGCACTTTATCTTATTTTAAAGCTGACTTTGCTCATGTTGAAGGTGGTGTCTTTGTCTTGGTTCAGGTGGTTTGCTGCTGATGGAAATGACCAAGTTTGTGGTTGCTGTGACTCAACATGTGGTCCTGATGGTGGAATTGCTGCTTCTCCCTATGGAGGTTAGTAACTTTTGCTCTTAAGGTCGCGTTTGACGTTTTAAGTGCTCTAACCTGGCTCTCCTCTCTCTAGGTGTTCAGTGGGAAGGCAAGGCTACACTTGGTCCTGTGGTGGTTCAAGGGCAAAAGAAAGTTCCTCAATAAAGCTGACATCAATTCTTGCTTGTATCTGACTGGTTTTCCTTTGTGTCTGGTTTAACTGCTTTGGACTTGGACAGTGCCTCATTCTGCCTCTGACCCTGCCAGTCCTTCTGTACCTTTGCAAGTCTGATAGCATAAGACCATAGGGTTACTTCAGCAATTAGCATATGGCTCTGTACCAGTAGAAACCCTGGAGCATATTCAAATGTTTCCTAAAGCCCCCAAAGTTTCCTAATTTTATTTAAATTTACATGCAATGAAGATAATCCAGGTGGTATGTTGTCTAAACCACATGTGTCTGTTAATCCTTAATACATATATATATATATATATATATTTTTTTTTTTTTTTTTTTTAAATGAAGAGTCAGAGTGGCGTTTTAGGACCCGTTTCACCTGGAGCATCTTTAACATGCATCGCTCTCACTTCAAATGCTCAATTTTTTTTATGCCTGTCCAATTTGCTGCGGACATGCAACCGGATTCAAAATGTTCATGCGTCAAACATGTGGTAGACACGATTTTTGACAATTTTGGTGTGCTCAGTTTCACAGTTCAGCTTGCAGCTGCAGGCATTCATTTAAACAGACCAATGCTAAGCAATGTAACTGTTTTAACGTCTCTAATTTCTATGAAAGTTAAGCTTCTAAAGGCATCAACTGAAAACGCACCAGACTGAGAACTTGTTTTGACGATAACCTCAGCTCTCATCACGAGAGCTCATCAGCTCCTTTATGATAAATGTAATCTGACTCCTGCAGTTAGTGCTGTGAGACTCACATGGTGATTTGATCATTATATTGAACAGACACGTTCAGTATTTAATTGTAGTGTCTGTTCTCCAGCTCATGCTGTGTTCCTCTCCCCTTTGACATGCACTTGCAAACTTCCCTAAGTACTTCCCCTTGGGGGAATCACTGCTGCCATTTTGTAAACGCACACAAATGTTGACAGGCCACTAAATACAGTACATACCAGAGACGGACGTCCTGCTGCTGCTGCTTCTCCTGTTCAATTTATTTCAGCCTCCGAATGATTCTGGATCATATATCTATTAGCTGAGCTCGATAGCCATGGGCTTCTCCACGCTTGAGGACATCCTTGCTTTGTGCGCTCATCATTATTTAGCTCCGCCCACACGATACGCCTCCAGGCGCTCGTTTTTTTCTGGAAACACTCGGTACAGCCCTTTTTTTTTTATAAATGTAATAAAACTAAAGACTTTTCGGAGATATGAAGGATGCAATACTACTCTACAGTCCCTGACAAAAGTCTTGTCGCTTGTGTACAAACTGACCTAAAGTGCCGCTGAAATATATTTCTAATCAAGATTTTTTTACAAGAAATGGCTCATTTTAATTCCACCAGCTTTTGTGATAATGTTTCAGTGAAAAACTAAACTTTCAAAAAGTATTCTAATATTCACAGCTTGGTAAAGCCCACTGAGTCAATTTTTGCAAAGACATAAGTGTTGTCACCTTGTCATATGAGCTTCACCTGTGACTAATAATGAATCAATTAGGTCTCAAGTGTGTATAAAAAGAACCCCAGTACACTAGACTTTCACATCAACTGCAACTAGACCTCTGCAAACATGCCTAAGATTCACCCTGAGACTAAAGTTTTGATTATCAATAGGCTGAAGACCAGATCCACTGCTGATGTGGCAGACACCTTCAATGTGTCTCAGCGTCAAGTACAGAGGATAAAAAAAAGATTTGAAGAGACTGGAGACGTTTTTGACAAGCCCAGGTCAGGCAGACCCCGCAAGACAACTGCTAGAGTGGACCGTTTGTTGGCTCGAAAATCCAAGGCCAGCCCATTTTCCACTGCAGCAGAGCTCCACGAGACCTGGTCACCTGAAGTCCCTGTGTCAACCAGAACAGTTTGTCGGATTCTGTCTCGAAATGGCCTCCATGGTCGAATCAGTGCCCAGAAGCCAGCACTAAACAAAAGACAATTGAAAAACCGTGTGGCATTTGCCAAGGCCCACAGCCTGCTAAAAGGATGGACGCTGGAAAAGTGGCAGAAGGTGGATTTTTCAGATGAATCTTCTGTTGAATTACACCACAGTCGCCGCAAATATTGCAGGAGACCTACTGGAGCCAGAATGGATCCGAGATTCACCCAGAAAACAGTGAAGTTTGGTGGCGGAAAAATCATGGTCTGGGGTTACATCCAGTATGGGGTGTGCGAGAGATCTGCAGGGTGGAAGGCAACATCAATAGTCTAAAATACCAAGAAATCTTAGCTACCTCTTATATTCCCAACCATAAAAGAGGCCAAATTCTGCAGCAGGACGGTGCTCCATCGCATACTTCCATCTCCACATCAAAGTTCCTCAAGGCGAAGAAGATCAAGATGCTCCAGGATTGGCCAGCCCAGTCACCAGACATGAACATCATTGAGCATATGTGGGGTAGGATGAAAGAGGACGCATGGAAGACGAAACCAAAGAATATTGATGAACTCTGGGAGGCATGCAAGACTGCTTTCTTAGCTATTCCTGATGACTTCATCAATAAATTGTATGAATCCTTGCCAAACCGCATGGATGCAGTCCTTCAAGCTCATGGAAGTCATACAAGATATTACATTTGGATCTCACAACACCACAACTTAATTTGCTGACATATTTTTGTATTTGCAGTAAATTTGATCAATTTCTGTATAGGCAACAAAACTTTTGTCTTGCCAAAATTTGACCTTTCTGTCTTGATTAAATGATAAATATTTTTTCTGTGAAAATTATTTATTTCAGTGCATTAAACATCATTTGGGAGGGTTTTAGCTTTTCATATGAGCTATTTCTAACACCAATGAATTAATTAAAAGTCAGGTTAATATCAGGTATTTCTAGAAAATAGATAAGCGACAAGACTTTTGTCAGGGACTGTATAGGTACTCAAGCTTGACATGAGATTGACTGAAACTGAGTGTTTCACCCCCCCTTTAAATAAGAGGCGATCTGGCGCTCGTCGCTGTTATCAGTGGAGCAGATTTCTCTCGCGGCTCATGCAGTCTTCACACAGACGAGCGCTTTAATCTTAACGCTTAACGACGTTGCAGGGACTTTCTATTAATTCCAGTCAGATCACGAAACAAAATGCACAAAAAACTGTCCCTGCTCTTGATGTACAACCACTGATGATATTCGGTTTTGATGAGAGAAAAAAATAGACCACGAGGGCAGATTAGAAACGAGAATTTCTGACAAGTTTAACAGACTAGACCAGGGATTAAGTTTTAATCTAAGTCTTTTAGTCAGAGAAGAGCTCAACATTAATATTCATGACTCTTCCAAATAAGGCAAAAACAGAGCATTACATCCTAGGGACCATTTGTAGGGTTGTAAATGGACCTGTAAAACTGGATCTGGACAATTTTTGCCCTTAAATAAGCCACATGCCCTCTGTGTAGATATCAGAGGACAATTTAACATTGTTCAACTCATTCTAGGGCACCTTTAACAAAACGGTTCTTTATAGATATTTCAGATTATGCAAATATTCTTCACAGAAAAAAGTAAGGAAAAATGGTGATACTAATATTTTTGTATGTTACATTTTACACTTGTTGCTGTTGTGTTCATTCGTTTAGGTGAAAATACTTTTTTTGAAAGTTTGTGTCTGTACAGAAATTCACTTTCTTGAGAAATAATTGTGAAAAAGGTGTGACTAAAGCCTCGTTTCGACCAAAATTACCAGGAACAATTTGTACCAGGACCTTTTTCTGTCAGGCGCAGTTAAAGTAAGAACTGCCTGGGGCAATATACGCTGTGTCATTACTCCAACATTATCTTCATAACTTATGAAATAAAAAGTTAACCCCTCAGAAAAATGAGCTTTCCTCTCATCAACATGAGCGCGGCGCGCTGTCACGTCATGTAACGATGCACACTTAAAAGTAATCGGTCAGGTCGTTTACATGGTGAAAAATAGACTGTTAAAAAATTAATAACGAGTCTGGAAGAGATTCAAGCTGAGCTGCTTTTGCTGGTTATATATAGGTTTACTAAACAGGGAATTAACAACGACAGAAAAGAGCACTAATATGGAGATTCAGCAGCATATTCAGAAAGCTTGTAAAGCTAGATTTAAAATGACAATGTATATTATTATCAGCTATTACGGACATTGCACGTGAGATGGCTGAGACGAACGCGCGCCATCAGACAGAAAGCAAGACTGATATTTACTGAACGCAGAACGAACCTCGCAAAAGACTTTTAAAAATGCCGGCTGAAATAAAATGCTGCGTGAGCTCAACCAATCAGCATGTTCAGCGCCCAAGTCCCGCCCTCGAAAGTTCCTGAACTTTGAAAAAGTGCTACCTCGCGAGCAGGGCCGTTTGGAGGGGGAAATATTTAACCGTAACTTCATTTAGACCCTGCGGTCGAAACACACCGAGTACCACCCAAAGGGAAGGCGCGCAAGATGGCGCAGAGAGAAGACGTGCCTTAATCAGCTCTGCTTTGCCAACTTTTATTTTGGCCGTGAAAAAGTAGTGTTACGCTCTAAAAGACCAATTTTTCTATCATTCATCTTATGTTAGCTGTTTATATGACACTTTGTTGACTTCTGGTGCAAACATGTCTTCAAAGCAAAAAAGAAAAGGCTCAAACACAGGTGCTAACTCCATTGCTGCTACCAATGTCTTGATGGACGCCTGGCATGATTATGTGGAACCATGGGCGTCGGAAACATTGTGTGTGTGTGTGGGACAAGACCCGCCCACTTTTTAAGACCAATGATATTGGACCCACTCAATTTTATCGTCTCTAATTCAGCACATGTCTGTTTACCTTGACTACCCCTTAACCGAGAAACTTATTAAGAAACTTATTATTAAACACATGTTAACGCTTTATTTCCCCTTTTCTAATATTTTCTATTTTTTTATTGAAAATAAATGCCTTTCCGATCTGATATGTGATGGGGAAAGCGAGTGTGGCAAAAGGCGGATTCGAACCTCTGCTCTCGATTTGCGTTAAAACTTAACGCCATGCGGCTTACCCCTACTCTACAGCCACGGTAAATAATTCAGTGATTTCTGTAATTATGTCTGGCCCAATCAATCGTTTAGTAAACGACACTTTTTCTGTCTGCATAAAAAACATGCAGCTTGTTCATTATCATTATCTGTGAGACTGTTGATGTCTATGGCAGTTAAATGAATATAGCCTTTTATTAGACTATTGGTATGACTGGTTTGAGGTCTTTTTTGGTATGGGAAAGGGACATGGCCTCAAACGCACCATAATGCAGGAAATCACATCTATGAAATCCCCCCCCCCCCCCCCCCGCCGCAAAAATATTTCCCCACCTATCATATTTTATACTGACCCACCCACTTTTTATTGGCTTCCGACGCCCATGAGTGGAACAGCTCAGGTCAAACTCCATTTCCCACTCAAATTTGTTTTCTCCACACCAAATGAGAACAGACAGACAAAAAGAGAAACAAATTGTGGAACTTACCCCTCATATGCAGTCACACATAAAGGTAGGCTAGATGAGACAGAAGACAATTTCTTACAATGACAATTCCTGTAACAACTACAATAAAGAAATAAATAGTCTACTGTACACACAAAAAAAATAGATTCTCCTTTTTCTTCCTCACAACCCAAAAAAAAAGACGAGCCCCCAATTTATGTTACGACCCCCGGTCTAGGGGTGCAGGGGTGAACATAAAAAAAACAGTCCCAAAGCAGAGTACGTTTAAAAGGAACGTTCTCGGGGTCCTGATTTTAATTTCTTTGTGAGGACAAAAAGGTGAGTATTGCCACAAGTCAACAATGAAAAGTAAATCAAAACTCAGGGATAACTTCAGGGCTAGGCCTGGCCAAAATAACAAACAAAAAGTAAACTTAATTATACCAGAAGAAACTAAATTCCCTGTCAAACAAAAAAATAGAACCAAAGAAAAATACAATGTCTTACCTATCTCCCTAACTAAACATAAACAGGAGAAAAAAATGTAATTAACAAAATAAAAGGCACCTAGCCCCTACGGTTTATAAATGACAAGCAAAATAATATTACCGTGGCACACATGCCACTAAAGTAACCAAAAAACAAGTGATAAAGGAGAGGGAGTAACTTAAATTAAAAGAACAACACCCATGGCTCACTCACTAATAATTCACTCATACAACTTGTGTTTTACAACAGTACACAGGACTAAAATCACACAGATCAGTCTCTAGCTCTCTCCCTCTCCCGATGACGCGCTTCCGCTCCTCTTTTAAAGGGCCGCCGCACCGCCGTGACCAACCAGCGCTCTCTGACGTCACGTCCAATTTGGGGCGGAACAACCTATTAGAAACAATAGGAGGAGAGACAGTGGAAAACAACGGGAAGAGAGAAAAACAGCAACACATCCGAGAATACAGTCACAGATGTAACAGCGGGTAAGAAAGTGTACTTTGTGGGTGGCCGAGCTTTTATTGAAGGGAGGGAGGTGTATCCCCATCCGCGGGCCGCAGCGATGCTTGACTTATGTGATCGCTGCAGTGGTATGAAGCCGTATCTGTTTGGGTTGAATCTACTCGGTGTAAACATCGACTCTTAAGTCTGTCTGTATTGTGTTAATAATACACTTGTTCACAGTATCGTTTTTTTATATATATTGGCAAAGTATACGCTATTGTTCAGCTGACTGAAACAGCTTTTGTTCAAGGTTGGTTGTTGACATGTCCTTATCTTTTGTTTCTTTAAATGCTAGGGGGTTGAGTTGCAATATTAAACGTAAGCCGTTATTTGTGTTCACTAAAAACCTTAAAACTGATTTTGTTTTCTTCCAGGAATCACATTCCACCGTTCAGGATGTAAACTTTTGGCGTTCACAATGGGGCAATGCTATTTGGGCTTCACATGCTTCAGAGCATTCAGCGGGTGTTTGTACCTTACTAAATCATTTTTCTGGTGGCATCTTGCACAGCGATTCTGATCCTATGGGACATTACCTTCTCTTAGTGATCGAGTTTAACTCACAGTGTTCCAAGATTATTTTGCTTAACTTTTATGGATATAATTCCAAATCTGATAACGAAAGCTTACTAGACTGTGTTGAAGAGCGGTTACTGGTTTGGCTTGGTAAATATCCTGATTCTTTAATAATTATGGGAGGCCATTTTAATACTGTTCTTGACAACACTCTTGATAGATGGCCTCCTCGTCTTCCCACTTCAAGAAATTACTTAAACGAATTTATGGACCGCTTTGAACTGGTGGATATATGAAGGGAATATTTCCTTCTAAAATATCATATACACGGCAAAACAAAGCAGGCTCATATCAATCTTGTATTGATTTTTGTTTAATTTCCAAACAATTTATTGACAATGCATCTGTTAATATCTTAGTAACCCCTCCTACTGATCATAAAGCTATATATATTAATTTGTCTCTTACTCAGGATTATAATTATAGAGCATCTTTCTGGAAAGTGAACGACTCGCATTTGAAACATGAGTCTGTTAGGCTTAATTTACAAGATTTAATTTTAGAATATTTAGGTAAAGCTACAAAAGAGAAACCTTTTGTCTCTATTGGGAACTGTTCAAATTTGAGGTCTGCAAATTTCTAAGAAGATATGGTAGTGATTTAGCTAAAAAGAAGAGGTCTGAGGAAAATGAGATAATTTCTAAAATAGCATTTCTTTCTCAAAACCCCGTAGTAAGATTGTCTGACCAGGAAAATGTGTAACTCTCTAATTTACAGAATAAGCTAGACGTGTTGTGCAGAACCAAAGCTGAAGGAATTAATCAGATCGAGGCAGTGTTGGTTAGAGCATGGTGAACAAAATTCATCTTCTTTTTTTAAACTTGAGAGAAATAATTCCAGTCATAACACAATTCATGAATTAAAGACGAATGGACGTATATCTGACAGTCCAAAAGAAATTGCACAAATCTGTGCTGATCTTTATAAAAATTGTATAGTTCCTCGTTTGATCATGAAGCAGCTACAGGTTTCTTCAATTCATTACCTAGTTTAAAGTTTAGTTAAAAAGACTGAATTGTTTTGAAGTTTTGAAGTTCTCTTATTTGAACTGAATACAGATCAGCTAACCATCGCTGCGATTTACCGCCCACCAAAACCAAATAAGGATTTTTGAGTTTGCAAACTTTTTAGGAGATATTGTCCTTCAGTATGATCATCTTTTGATTGTGGGGGATTTTAATATTCACGTTTGTTGTGAAATAAATTCCTTGGCCAAGGATTGTACTAATTTGATGGACTCTTTTGATTTCATTCAAATGATAAACAGTCCAACTCACAAACAGGGCCACACATTAGACCTTGTGTTGCTGCATGGTATCTCTATTCGTGATCTTGAAATCCTTGATTTAAGTTTTTCTGATCATATGCCTGTTATATTTACTTGTCCTATTTTAAATGGAGCCTCAAAACATATAAGGCTTTCGCAGCAGATTCGCACTTTTACTCCATCCTCTAGTGATGCTTTTTCTGTTCTTTTCAAGGAGGCTTGTCAAAGTTATAGTCTTGATAGCCTTTCGAATCTGTCTAATGTTGATGATCATTTAATGTTGTTCAATTCCATCAGTAGTGACATAATAAATTCTGTGGCTCCACTAAGAGCAAAACTGAACATTTCTAGAGCTGAACCCTGGGTAACTAGTACCACACTTGAACTTAGACGGGATTGTCGTAGAGCTGAACGAAAGCGGAAAAAAGACTAATTACAAGTATCCTATGAAATATTACGCAAGTCATTTATTCGATATCAAAAATCAGTTAAAGCTGCAAAATCCCAGTACTTTTCTGATATTACAGCTAAAAACTCCCATAAACCTCAAATGCTTTTTGCTATTTTAAATTCAGTTGTGAGCGCTGTGAGTACTGTCTGTTTTAATGCATCAGCTTCTGTTTGTCAAAGCTTTTAAAGTTTTTCACAGGTAAACTTGTTGCTATAAGACAAAACATTGTACTAACAAGCTACGATCCATCTGTTTTCACTCTCTGTGTTTTACCTTTTAAGGAATTTCAGACACTTTCTTTTAATTCACTTAAGGATATTATTAAGCAGCTTAAACCTACCACATGTATACATGACATTTTTCCCACCCATTTTTTGCTGCAGGTTTTTGATGTTGTTGGGACTAGCATTTAAGCTATAATAAATAAGTCTCTTCTTACAGGTGTTGTTCCTAAATACTTAAAACATGCAACTGTTCAACCCTTGCTTAAAAAACCTAGCCTTGATCCAATAATTCTTTCAAATTATAGACCTATTTCTAATTTATTCTTTATTTAAAAAAAATTAGAAAAGGTTGTTTTGGAGCGATTGCAGAAGCATTTGGAGTTAAATGGTGTTAGTGAAGAATTTCAATCTGGGTTTAGAAAACATCACAGCACTGAGTCAGCTTTACTAAAAGTCTTCGATGATATTTTGTTGTCTGTTGACTGGGATTCGGTAATACTCTTACTGTTAGATTTAAGTGCTGCCTTCGACACTGTGGACCACAACATTCTGATCTCACGACTTGAACAATGTGTGGGAATTGAAGGTTGTGCTTTAAATTGGTTTAAGTCCTATTTGAATGCTAGAACATTTTCTGTCTGTCTTGATGGGTTCTCCTCTTCTGTATCGTCTTTGGATTATGGAGTCCCTCAGGGCTCCGTTCTGGCCCCTGCTTTGTTCTCGTTATATATGCTTCCTTTGGGGACTATTCTTTCTAAACACGGGGTGTCATTTCATTTTTATGCTGACGACACCCAAATTTATATGTCCTTAAAGAAAAACGACAAAAAAGCGTTAAGCTCTTTATCAGCATGCTTGTCTGATAATAAGTCTTGGTTTCCTTAAATTTTTTGCATCTAAACGAGAGCAAAAGTGAGGTTATTGTTTTTGGGCCCACTGATGTTTTAGCAAGTGCTGATGGTGACCTGGGAGATTTGGTCCCTAATGTAAAACACATTGTGAAAAATCTGGGTGTTATTATTGATTCTGCCCTTAAATTTGACAAGCAGATTATGGTGTAATCAAATCTATTTTTTTCCAATTAAGATTATTAGCTAAGGCTGGGAGTTTTTAACATTTGCAGAGTTTGAGAGAGTGATACATTTGTTTATTTCATCGAGACTTGACTATTGCAATTCTCTTTATATTGGGATGAGCCAATCCAATATTAGTCGTCTCCAGATGGTCCAAAATGCGGCAGCTAGGCTGTTGACTGGAACACGGAAAGGTAATCATATTTCCCCGATATTACAAGCGTTGCACTGGCTGCTGGTGAAATGGATCAGCTCCAAAATATCTCTGTGATCTATTGAAACTAAACCCTGCTAGATCGTTACGGTCCTCTAATCAAAGGCTGCTGATGGTTCCCAGATCTAGACTTAAGACAAGAGGTGACCGTGCTTTATCTATTATTGGTCCAGAGTTGTGGAATAGTCTTCCTCTTTCTCCTCTTTCATTAAGATTGGTATCTCTTTCTTAGACTTCATGTTTCGGTTTTTAGCTCCTTGCCGGAAAATTCATGTCGGGTGGCCATGATTATTTTCCTGTTTGGATAAGTTCAAATCTGTCATGGATGTTTGCAGCTCAATCTGACAACGGATAGACCGGATAATAGCAGTAATTTTAATGTGAGCTTATACAGGCACATCTGCTTCATAATACGACATAAAAAGCTATCTTTGTGGCCAAATGTGTTACTCTGGCCTTGTGGTGGCTTGGACTGCCAATGGGAATAAGATATTCATATTTAGACGTTGGTCAGATGTCCAGATATTGGATATGTATCTGATTTAAAAAAACACATCTGGGAGTGGCTCAGAATGTATGGAAAAAAATATATATTTTTGCGTTTATATGCATGCAACCAATTTTGATCTGGGTTAGATGTGAGTAAAAAATCAGATTTTTTTGTGCCAGTGTAAACGCAGACATAGAAACCGCAGAGCTGTGGGTGCCAGAGATGGATAAACTCTACAGGTCCAGAGGAGAATCAAAGGTAATCAATTAAACTAAAAGGGGAGGAGCCACCTTCACTCGATGCTGTACAAAATGGCCAAGCCAAGCACTGGTGTGTGTTGTGGCATTTGTGTCAAAGTTTGCTATGATGGAGTTTCTGAAAGGTGTCTTAGTGGTGGTTGTGATTGTTGCATTTGATCTGCCTAATGCATGGGGAAGTTTGAGATACAGTCAAAGTCCAAGAAGCATGGGGCCAAAATCAGATCCAGCTTCCAGAAGTCCTGCCCTTTCTCCTCCAGGGTTCCGGAACACTTTGCAAGTGTCTTCTCAGTTTCAGAGTCCTTTGGGTTCTTCCTCCAGAGGCCTTGCACAGGAGCCTTTTGGCCTTC
Organism: Pseudorasbora parva; assembly: GCF_024679245.1. Taxonomy (NCBI): domain Eukaryota; kingdom Metazoa; phylum Chordata; class Actinopteri; order Cypriniformes; family Gobionidae; genus Pseudorasbora; species Pseudorasbora parva. The sequence goes on along the minus strand of NC_090189.1, from coordinate 43,872,510 downwards.
AGGAGAAGCAGCTGTTGCAGGGTCCAGTGAAGCCTTTGGATTGGAAGTATCCCATTGTTCCCGAAGTGCAGAGCGAGTTGGCGGTGAACTTCCAGTTGAGGCAACCCGTGACTCCCAGCAGCGTAGCGGTTCAATGCGGAGAGAACCGGGTTCTTGTAGAGGTCCAGCAGGACTTGTTTAGCAATGGTCATTTGATCCAACCAACTGGCCTGTCTTTAGGCGGCTGTCCTGTTGTTGGTCAGGACTCTCAGTCTAAGGTGCTCATCTTTGAGTATGAGTTACAGGACTGCAACAGTGTGCAGATGGTAAGTACTCCTGAATCTGTTTATTCTAGGTGAGGATATCCAAAGTCCTCAAGGAGTGTCAGTTCACATGTCTGTTGTATTTGCAATGCCAGGGCAGCTGGTATAAACATTTCTTAAAGGGGTGGTTCACCCAATCATCTTAGTGAGGAACAGTTGTTTTAACTACTTCAATCTCTTCCAGATGAATGAGGATGAGCTTGTCTACACCTTCTCTCTTACCTACACCCCTGAGGCTCTTGCGGGTACTCCGATTACCCGGGTCGAGGGTGCAGTTGTTGGTGTTCAATGCCACTATCAAAGGTAAGTGGTCTGTGACTTTCACTTCCTCTCGTGCAAAGGGGAGCCCATTTAATGGGTCCTTTAATGAACCACAGGCTTCAGAATGTAAGCAGTGATGCCTTGAGGCCAACATGGGTCCCTTATGCCTCAACGGAGGTTGGTGAAGAAGTCTTGGTGTTCTCCCTGAAGCTTATGATGGGTTGGTACAGGTTTTTGATAAAAATAAATCCTTATTCTTGTTTTTTTTCTAAAATGTTCCCCCTTTTTCTGTAGATGATTGGTCCAGTCAGAGACCTTCATCCATCTATTTCCTGGGTGGCATTATTAACATTGAGGCATCTGTGAAGCAGTACAATCATGTGCCTCTGCGTGTGTTTGTGGACAGCTGTGTGGCCACTCAAGGGCCTGATGTGAACTCCCTTCCGAGATATTCCTTCATTGAGAATCATGGGTAAGGTCATGGCCCTTGATGCTATAGGACCATTTTGGTTGCTTTTTAACCAGTCATGGCTAGGGTCTAGTTGCTCACTTTCTCTATAGTTGAGTTGCTCTTTGTCTTCAGGTGCTTTGTGGATGCCAAGGCTACAGCTTCCAGCTCCCGCTTCATGCCTCGGTCCCAGGTTGACAAGGTCCAGATCCAGCTGGAGGCGTTCGTGTTCCAGGAGAGCTCCAGTCCTTCTGTATGTACTACGCATATCATGAGTTAATTCGACTTCTCTTCCCATCTTCTTTGGTTTTCTGACGTGTCTGTCATCCCTTGCAGATCTACATAACATGTGTTGTGAAGGCAACTATTGCTTCTGCACCCAGTGACGCTCAGCACAAATCCTGTTCATTTGCCAATGGGTACGTTGCACTTTATCTTATTTTAAAGCTGACTTTGCTCATGTTGAAGGTGGTGTCTTTGTCTTGGTTCAGGTGGTTTGCTGCTGATGGAAATGACCAAGTTTGTGGTTGCTGTGACTCAACATGTGGTCCTGATGGTGGAATTGCTGCTTCTCCCTATGGAGGTTAGTATCTCTTGCTATTTCTAAGGTTGCTTATGATAAGTGCTCTAACTTGTTTCTTCTCTCTAGGTGTTCAGTGGGAAGGCAAGGCTACACTTGGTCCTGTGGTGGTTCAAGGCCAAAAGAAAGTTCCTCAATAAAGCTGACATCAATTCTTGCTTGTATCTGACTTGCTATATTTCTTTGTTCTCCCTATCATATTTCTGTGCTCTCAAAAGGCTTGTTCATCTTCATGCAGCAACGCACAGACTGATCAGTGGCTTACTTTAGCAGTGCATTCTGGGTAGAAATTGTCTGACGTGAGATCATGCCAATTCCAAAGTGCTGTAAGTGGCTCGAGCAGCTGACTGGTGCTTTCTGCGCAGCTTCTCCAGAGCGGCTGCTTGACACTGTTTCATGACTGGCTGACTTTACGGCATGACAAGCACTCATTTGGTCCCTTTAGTTCCACTACTGTTCACAAATCTCTTACTCTAAACTATTATCATTTAGTTGCAACATTATATTGTCCTTTATTAACTGAATACTCATTAGACTTCACTTCAGTGATAGTGTAGTTTTATGTTGAGCTTCATAGACCCTTTTCACATTTCTGGGTTTCTCAGAGTGGAAGTCATCGTAGTTGAGTTAACTTTTATAGTGGTGACTGGAGGAGTACATTAAATATTGTCACCATTTGCTCAGATGGCAAAATAGAAATGCAGTAATAGTTTCACAACTTTCAAAAAGAGAGGGAAAATAGTGAGCTTGATAACTGCAGTGAAAAGAGCTGGTTTTTTTACCATCAATCCCATAGATGTTGTCTTTGAAACACCCTCACAGCAGTATTACAAATATGCAGCATTAAGCAGTACATCAAGTATTACATAACTATTAGGGGTGGGAATCACAGGATAACTCATATGATACTATCATATTTTACCAAAGATAACTATCACAACAACAGCGACTCTGACACACGATATATTTCAAGAAAATCATGATATATCACTATCATTCTGTAAATAAAATGTGCCAAAGATTAGTTTTTCATTTAGTAACAGTTCATCTATTTTTTTTTTAAAATAGCAACAATGTACAATAAGTATTATACAGCTACCAAACAGCCATACGCTTGAAAAATGCTTATTTCTAGAGAGAACAGATTTGTGACTAAATGATTTATAGTAAAAAAAGGAAAAATCTCTACTATTACTACTACTATGAATGATCATATCAGCAACATCTCCAATTTATATTACTAGTGGTAGTAATTTAATACTAGTAGTAATTAGGGATGTCACACAATTCCAGTAGTCGGTTTATTCAATGAGTTTATTCTTTATGATGATAATTATAATTAAATAATACAATGTAGTAAATGTGACAAACATAATTCACCTTTGTTGTTAAATGTATTTTTATACACTGTTGATTATAAAGGCAGCACTTTATTCTTAGCATGTTTCTTCAGAACTGTTCAGGGATCGCGGTCCCTTTAAATGTTCTGAATGCGTGTTGATCATGGTGTTGACGTGGGACTTGTCAGCACCATTTTGGTTTAGATTTTTCTTCTTCATAAAATAAATGACACACGTACATGTGTGGTCAACGTGAGAACTTGTCTCTTGTAATTTACTGCAATTTCCACAACATAAACATTTAAATTTAAGGCTGTATGCTGTTTAAAAGTAGACATTGTTTATAAAAAACACAAGTAAAAGCAACAATCTAGGCATAATTATTATTAGTAGTACATATTATTATCATATTCATATTACCTTATCATATTATAAGGGCACGGAGAAGTTATTTCAGCAAACTTTAATATTGTAGTTTGGGTACAATCATTGGTGTACAAATAGGTATATAGGTGAGGTGTGTGTGTGTGTGTGTGCGTGCGTGCGTGCGTGCGTGCGTGCGTGCGTGCGTGCGTGCGTGCGTGCGTGCGTGCGTGCGTGTGTGTGTGGTTTTCGATTAGGTTACGCACACGCGAGCCACCATCCCACAGAATGCGGAGTCGGCAATGATGATGCGATGCGCTCGGAAAGGATATGACATCATTACAGTTTCAAAATAAAATGTCAGGAATAAAAGACTTCCTGCCATAGCGCCCCCAAATTTAGCGATAAATTTGAATCCCAAAGGAAAGTCTACTTAGTTGGTGTCATCTTCATCCTCCCAGGCTGTCAGCCGCACAAGGCGCACGACTGGCCGTAGGTAGGTCTGTCCCTTGATCTTAACTTCAGCTGCCCTGACTCGTCCATCCGAACCGGAACAGGTCTTCACCACTCTCCCGATGAGCCACTGAGCTCTGGGTAGCTGTGAATCAACCACCATCACCACCTGGTCAGCAGCCAGATTGTCTGTGTCCTTGTGCCACTTCGACCGCTTCTGAAGGTCCGGGAGATGACGACGGATAAAGTTGGACCAGGTCGAGGCACCTCTTCACAGGTGATGGTCACAGGTGATGGTCATCTGAAGTCCTCCAGGAGTCGAGGCGCCTCTTCACAGGTGATGGTCACAGGTGATGGTCATCTGAAGACCTCCAGGAGTCGAGGCACCTCTTCACAGGTGATGGTCATCTGAAGACCTCCAGGAGTCGAGGCACCTCTTCACAGGTAATGGTCATCTGAAGTCCTCCAGGAGTCGAGGCGCCTCTTCACAGGTGATGGTCACCTGAAGTCCTCCAGGAGTCAAGGTGCCTCTTCACAGGTGATGGTCATCTGAATTCCTCCAGGAGTCGAGGCACCTCTTTACAGGTGATGGTCATCTGAAGTCCTCCAGGAGTCGAGGCACCTCTTCACAGGTGATGGTCACAGGTGATGGTCATCTATAGTCCTCCAGGAGTCGAGGCACCTCTTCACAGGTGATGGTCACAGGTGATGGTCATCTGAAGACCTCCAGGAGTCGAGGCACCTCTTCACAGGTGATGGTCATCTGAAGTCCTCCAGCAGTCGAGGCGCCTCATCACAGGTGATGGTCACTGGGGATGGTCATCTGAAGACCTCCAGGAGTCGAGGCGCCTCTTCACAGGTGATGGTCACAGGGGATGGTCATCTGAAGACCTCCACGAGTCGAGGCACCTCTTCACAGGTAATGGTCATCTGAAGTCCTCCAGGAGTCGAGGCACCTCTTCACAGGTGATGGTCACCTGAAGTCCTCCAGGAGTCAAGGTGCCTCTTCACAGGTGATGGTCATCTGAATTCCTCCAGGAGTCGAGGCACCTCTTTACAGGTGATGGTCATCTGAAGTCCTCCAGGAGTCGAGGCACCTCTTCACAGGTGATGGTCACAGGTGATGGTCATCTATAGTCCTCCAGGAGTCGAGGCACCTCTTCACAGGTGATGGTCACAGGTGATGGTCATCTGAAGACCTCCAGGAGTCGAGGCACCTCTTCACAGGTGATGGTCATCTGAAGTCCTCCAGCAGTCGAGGCGCCTCATCACAGGTGATGGTCACTGGGGATGGTCATCTGAAGACCTCCAGGAGTCGAGGCGCCTCTTCACAGGTGATGGTCACAGGGGATGGTCATCTGAAGACCTCCACGAGTCGAGGCACCTCTTCACAGGTAATGGTCATCTGAAGTCCTCCAGGAGTCGAGGCACCTCTTCACAGGTGATGGTCACCTGAAGTCCTCCAGGAGTCGAGGCACCTCTTCACAGGTGACGGTCACAGGTGATGGTCATCTATAGTCCTCCAGGAGTCGAGGCGCCTCTTCACAGGTGATGGTCATAGGTGATGGTCATCTGAAGTCCTCCAGGAGTCAAGGCACCTCTTCACAGGTGATGGTCATAGGTGATGGTCCTCTGAAGTCCTCCAGGAGTCGAGGCACCTCTTCACAGGTGATGGTCATCTGAAGTCCTCCAGGAGTCGAGGCACCTCTTCACAGGTGATGGTCACAGGTGATGGTCATCTGAAGACCTCCAAGAGTCGAGGTGCCTCTTCACAGGTGATGGTCACAGGTGATGGTCATCTGAAGTCCTCCAGGAGTCGAGGCGCCTCTTCACAGGTGATGGTCATAGTGATGGTCATCTGAAGTCCTCCAGGAGTCGAGGCACCTCTTCACAGATGATGGTCATCTGAAGTTAGTGTCCCCAACTGAGCAAGCCAAAGCGACGGTGGCAAGGAACTTAAATGAAGTCTTCATGATAGGCTGGATCCAGACTGGAGCTGACAGACTCTCTAGTTCCTTCGGGATGACTGTCCAGATAAAATAAAAGAGAACAGGAAAATAATTAGCGTAGCTGCTGTTCAAAGCATTAAGCAAAGGCAATCATGTGCACTGATATAACTGGAGTGCAAGGTGATGAGATGCATTATGTGAATGCTTGGCTAAAGAGATGCGGCTTTAATCTAGATTTTGGCGAGTCAACTGGGGGAGTCAATCCTGGGTGATTCTTCAAAAATTGAAGAAATGTAATGAGTGTCTGGGCTTTGAGATGAGAACAGTCTTCACTTCAGATTTGAGGCAATTAATCCAGTCATATTCACTCTGGCTATTACGATATTCAAACTAAAATGAACACATTTTAATTTTACTCCGTTTTTAAACGAGAATCAGTTTCTTAGTTCTTGTTTCCTTTATTGTTCCTTAAATTCACATCCACCTCGTCACTTTAATAATGATAATCAAACTCAAATTAAACCATTTTAATACTGTACACCTGAGACTATTAATGATAAAAAGATTACTAATTACTTTGAATATCGCATTTATTTCCCCAAGCGTGGTGATTCTGTCACAAGTCAACAACACAACAAAGAAAGCATATGGAAAGGTGGAATTACGTTCAGAAATCAAGTGAGAACAAACGAGAAAAGTCGATGTTTGAGAGTCAGAGAAATCTGATTTTATTCAGCGAGCAGTCAAGCTGTTTCTGCAGAAGGAAAACACAGAGTTTGAGGATTATATGATGTAAAGGATTATAAAGAAATGTGTGTAGAGAAAGTCATGAAGATGTTACCGTTGGAAAACTCTTACGGTTCTACCTCATAACAAAGACAACAGTAAATCAATGACGACGCATGAAGTGAAGCGTTCGCCAACACACTGCCCGCTGAAAGATCTAACATTACAGACGTTTGGGTCTCTCTTTTTTTGGTCAAACTGTTCCCTAGCACAGTCAGCATTACTCTGACTCTGGAAGCAGGAATCGATGGGTAATATTTACTGGGGAAACACAGGAGGGAAGCTGTCAATCAAGGCTCATTTTATTGTGCACATATTGGATGGCAGTTCTGTAGCATGCCACTGAGTTTGAACAGTCTGTCACTGCAAACACACTTCAATGATTGAACACAAACTCAAAGTGAGTGCAGAGACAGGCCTGCGGCTTCTTTTGCTGTAATTCACTGGATGCTCAGGTTTTTCCTGTCGATTGAAACCCATCATTCTGCTTTTCTTCGTTTTATGGGACCGGGGAGTTTGTCTTGCAGTCTGCACAAAGAGAGAACGGTTCGATTAGTCAACATCAGACAGAAAGAGCGTTTTCATGGACAGTACCGCACAGTCTAGTACAGTAGATTCGACCTGAGGGATGAGATGGGTCCGTAAGCACACTGAATCTGCAGTTGATGTAAAAGAGCCTCATCTACAGCACCTACTTTGATAAAGTAGGGAAGCTGGAGTGGATGAAAGGAAAGTGACTGGATGTGACATTATGATTTTTGTTTGTGCTAGCAGAGTTTTATCTTAGAGCTGCTGAAGTCTTCTAACAATAACTTAAATTTGTGCAGAAACATTAAAACATCCTTTGTATCTTTGTAACAGTGAAGACCTTCTCGTCTGAGCTGCTATTGTTTTACACAGCTAGGTTTACTGCATAAGCGGCTCAGGGGCCGTATTCACTAAACATCTTAAGGCTAAAGTAGAGCCTAACTTGCCGATTGAGGAGAAACTCTTAAAAATAATGGGCGTGTCAGTCCTAATTATAGGACTCCTAAAAATGTATCACTAAAACTAGCTCCTAAATCCATGAAGCTCTAGGAGTGGTCAAGAGGACTCCTGAGTCACTAACACCAAATCACTAAACAATCCTAATGGCTGTTACCCCAATCCACCCAAAGACACCAATTGCTGGGTTAGTCCACATTTGACCCAACATTGGGTTGTTTTTTTACCCAGAATTTTTTAGAGTTTAGCAGAACACACTCGCTTCACACATTTCACCGGGTGTGTGAGAGGACCCTGAGGATCTGGTAAATCCACAGCAGGATTATTAACGTTAACTAACCCTAAAATTAAAACCATTAAAACATATTTGGTAACTAAGGATGAACTAATCTAAAAACGTCAGATACGAATGACAAATGTTGCCTTAGCAATAAACTGAAATTATATCAGAATTCATCCTGCAACCCTTTCTTTCGTGCATGAATTATGAAAAACATGATCTACATTTTTTTTAAGTAATTGTCTTACCGTATTTTCCGGACTATAAGTCGCTCCGGAGTATAAGTCGCATCAGTCAAAAAATGCGTCATGACGCGGAAAAAAACATGTATAAGTCGCACTGGACTATAAGTCGCATTAGGGCAGAGCTGGAGCCGCGCGCATGCGAGCACGCGAGCACCCGCGCGCGCATGCGACCACCTGCTCGCGTGCACTCGCTCGTGCCCGCTTCACTGCATAACCCGAGCAGAAGAAAGAAAGTTTGAAGTGAGTGAGAAACTTGTAAGGGACTGGCGAAAAGCAGAGGTTACTTTAATTGTGATGAAGAAGAAAAAGAAATCTACTTGCGGACTGTAAGCAAGATGGCCAGAGCTGAAGGAACGAGTCCACAGAGAATTGAACTCTCTGCCGGGAGAGGCTCTGCCGCGCGAGACGAACGCTGTGAGAATCGTTCTCCGCTGCATGTTTTACTACATGCTGTTTGTATTTTGCAGAATAAGATTTTCTTTATGGGAGCATTTTGTTTGTGTTCAGTCTTTCTAAGTTGTTGTGTATAAGTAAATATTAGGCTACAGGAGCAGCATAGAGCGCATTCTCGCGGCTATATGTTTATTCTTGTCAGTCAGTATGAATTAAATTTGATATATAAGTCGCACCTGACTATAAGTCGCAGGACCAGCCAAACTATGAAAAAAAGTGCGACTTATAGTCCGGAAAATACGGTACATAGTTTTAACTGATAATTTAAAACCTAAGACTGCCTCTGGCTAAGTGCGGCCCTGGCCCGGCTGCTGTGCTGCGTTTCTCGCTTTACTTCATGAGTTTCGTACTCTACATCTTGTCTAGTGCTTGTATTGAGTTGTACATATGCTTAGACTTTATTTCGAAATGAGGTGCTTTATAATAGGAACAAAAATCCATCATACATACTTTGCCAGTTTCTCTTCAAGCTGGGACTGCACACGCACCAAATAACCATCAATCTGGGTCTACAACAAACCAAAGAGAGCTTAGAAAACAACCTGAAGAACACTAAAGCCAGAATAAAGAAGTGTATAAATGTGAAATCTCACTTTGTTCCTCTCATACAGCAGAGGTGTGCAAAACAAGATGATATCAGCTGGCAAGGAAAAGAACATTTTCAGTCTTTTCTTTTGAAACAAATTATATTTCATGCATATATATTTTGACCATTACTGCATCATATTATTACTTCATATTGTATGAGCACAGTGCCTTCTGGACTGCATTTTATGTGGTTTTCTTCAACCACCAATATATTTATATTTATCATCATTTTGACTATAAAGACGGGCTTACCGAGTATTAAAAGTGTGATCCCATTGAAGACGGCACCCACACATGTCAGAAACCACATGACAACCGCAAACTGCAGAAAAACACAACAGGTCAATCACTTTAACCTTTACATGACTTATTCAGTGCTGACTGATGACAGAATATTCATCTGGCTTAACCGTCAGATATTATCACAACACATTTATACCTGCTAAAGCTAAAGGATCAACTCAACAGTTCCTAAGAGTAGTTTTAGCTCATTGATCCAAGTGCAAACCGCACAAACAAGCATAATCTAGTCTGGTCTCAAGAATGGGCCTGCCTCCCTCGTTCAGGGGAAGTCTGTCATTATTATTGTATTAGCCTGTAGGTGGAAAACAATAGCTCAAAGATTGATAGTGCATATTTTTTTTAAAGGTGCCCTATAAAGAAATATCAGCAATGTTCACTTGGGTTTTGTAATTGAATGCAGTGGTAATCTGAGTGAACGTTACAATCTATAGATGAGCATTGCCAGTGCAATTTACTTAAAAAATAAGTGGTTCTAGTAAGTAAATATTACTTAGAATAGCCTGAGTAAAGATTACAAGCACTTTCTGTGTGGAAAGAGTTGCCTAGCTTTTTTTAAGTAAACGTCACTCCAAATTTTTGCTTAGTGTAGAAAGGACAACTGTGTTAACCTTGGCATAGTTGAATAATAAGCGTTCTGCATGAGTCCTAAACGCCATTGTTTCTTCCTTCATATGCAAACCTTGTGCTTGATAAAGACATACATAAAAATACATAACAATCGCAACATAACACCGACTGTGACGCAACAGTCGGGATCATTAATATTTACTCATCCCCATATTTGCATATAACCAGCCCATGTCCAAGGCCAGGCAGTGTTCATGTGGACCGGCACTGAATCCACAGAAGTTCTGCAGGTATTGTGAAGATGAGGACGATATAGTAAAACAGCAGATCATGGATATAAATGTGCTGTGCAGGGGATGGGAGACTTTTCATAGCCTTCCCACAGGACAGAACTGTCAACGGGAGCATGGCTGATGTTCATCTATAACAGGATACAGCGGAAAATAAAAACATAGTAGTTCGTTTGCTCTGACTAGACTAGATTCGTCAATATGAAGACCTTTTTTCCATGACTAAGACAAGACGAGACGTCCTAAAACGATTATTGTGACTATATAAACATGCAATATCGTTGACGAAAAAAGACGAGATTAAAATGTAAAAAGCACTCCTTGGTTTTGTCGGGAGGATAAAGAGGAGCGTTCGAGTGCTTGCGGTTGCCAGATTTCAGTAATTTAATCCCCCAATCAGAGCGTGAATTACTTAAACGTGTGCAATCTGGCAACCAAGTGCATGCTCTCTCTCTTTCTTTCTCTCTCTCTCTCTCTCTCTCTCTCCCTTTCTCTCTCCAATAAACAAGTAATCTGCTGTGGCAAGGGGGGCGTGGTTCAGCGAGGTCTGCAGCGGGAGAGAGAGCCGCGGGACGAGCGGTAAGTGAGTGGGTTGGACGCAGATTAATAACACCTGTCTCTTGTTCCAGTAATGGGCGTGGAGAGAGGATAAAACGCCAGTGGAACCGGAAGCCTGAGAGAGAGAGACGGACTGTTGACGCGAGACACCAACCCTGCGTCCCAATTCGCATACTATCCATCCTAAATAGTATTCGAAAATAGAATTAGTATGTCCCAAATCGTAGTATGTTGAAAAGAGTATTCCAAAGATTCCCGGATGATTTACTATTTCCGGTCCGAATTCGTAGTATGGATCGATGGGCACTCTAACGGCTGATATTGCCCACAACCCATTGCGAGTTGGACGAGGATTCGATTAGAACTACAACCGCGGATAAAAAGCGTTAAAAAACTACAAACATGACGGATGTGCGAGTTCGACGGTTAAGTAGAGAAGTTTAGATAAAGGGGTTTGAGTGACCAACTATCAATATTTAACCTGACAAAAATATATTTATTCAGTGTTGTCACATTATATTTCACCCGCAGCAGCATTGAGAACTTTTGAAATGACACGTTTGGCCATTAACTTTTAAATGCATCATTATATTTAAACTGTAAATACATGAGGAGAGTCTCTGCATTAAAGACCCACACATGGCAGATCAACGAGCGGCTACATTTCTCTCCGATACGGTTGGAGATTAAACTGAATGTGGAAGATTTGAACTGTGACGAATCTGACGATGATTGACAGGGCAGATAAACGGTGACGGGATGCACGTAACTAAGCGACAGAGTCCGTTAAAGATGGCGAAGTAGTATGTCCCGAAGCTTGCATACTTTTCTGCTACACACTCAAAAGTATATACTTTTTCTTCACAAAAAGAGTACATACTTTTAGGACGTAGTATAAGTAGGCGAATTGGGACGCAGCACAAGAGACTGAGTAACCCCGGAAGCCAGAAGTGCCGACCCGGAAGTGATCGTTGTGTTTATGAGAAATCACACCATTGAGTGTGCTGCTGTGTCTTTGCCTTTTTGTTAAATAAAATTAAGCGTCAACAGTCCAGCCGACCCCAGTGTCCTCATCCTTCCACACCCACGATCTTGCTACATCTGCATTTCATCAATCTGCATTTCATCAATCTGCATTTGAGATGTTCTGCTTAAAGTGTCGTTCAGTCGGTCTGTGTTCTGTCAGGACTCACGAGCCGCTCTACTGAACTGCTGTGAGCTGATGAAATAAGCCAATCAGAGCAGAGCTCAACATTAATATTCATGACTCTTCCAAATAAGAGCATTACATTTACATTTAATCGTTTAGCAGACGCTTTTATCCAAACGCGACTTACAAAAAAGGGGAGAGCAATAGAAGCAACGAAACAAACAAGGCCAACAACCTGTAAGAGCTGTAAGAAGTCTCAGTTAATTAGCACAATACACAATTATTATTTATTTTTTATAAATATTTATTTTTATAGCCATCTACAATAGCCATGTACAACAAAAACTCACGTACGCAAAATACAGAACACTGGATTTTGATAGCCATGATAACATTACATCCTAGAGACAATTTATAGGGTTGTAAATGGACCTGTAAAACTGGATCTGGACAATTTTTGCCCTTAAATAAGCCACATGCCCTCTATGTAGATATCAGAGAACAATTTAACATTGTTCAACTCATTCTAGAGCACCTTTAATAGATTGTTTACATGCACAAACAGCAATATTGCACTTTAAATATACAAAAGAAACCCTGACTTGAATGTGGTTGTGAATGGTTGTAGATACGCAGACTTGCCTTCAGTGAATCCACCACATCCTCGACCAGCACAAGTCTTCTGGTCTGTATGAGAGCGGCGTTTATTCTCACCAAACATACGTCCATGTACCTGCGGGCGGCGTCCGGTGTAATGCAGATGTCTCTCTCCATCAGAACTCTGTGGATGTACAAACATCTCATATTACTTTTTCTTGTCTTGGCTTGTCAAGAACATCCACCATTGTGTGTCACACCAAGAGAAACGTTAGAGCCAAAACAGCATTAATAATAATGTTCTTGGAAAAAGTGTGTTTAGGTTAGTTTTTGTATCACGTGACTGTGACTAGTTATATAAGTATTACGTATGCGTAAGGAAAAGAAGAGTATAGTCGAAGAGGTAGACGGAAACAAGAAAAGCTTCGAGCTAGACAGTCCTTTGACCGTGATATTTTCTTGTTTTGTAACTGGAATAAGTGGAACAAATTTGTGTTTTGAGTTTCTTTTGTACTGTAACAAGACAAAGACAAGTAAACAAGTCCTTTGTGTCGAAGCTTATGGAAAGGTGAAGAACATGGCATGGATCGCCATTACAAGGAAGTAAAGCAAAGAGAGACTCCAGGAAAAGCTTCAATAGCCCACGTGACAATCAATAGCCAACTCCTCCAGATGAAACATTACACTGCTAATGAACAGGTGTAACAGCAGCGGCTGTATTAAACGCACAGTGGAACAGGTGTGATGGAACTAATTAACAGTCAGGGAATCTAACGAGGAAACCAAATGCAGAAATTAAACAGAAACAGAGCGTCCATGAGGGATCAGGGAGAGGCCAATCCTGGGAATAATCAGTGTTGGGAGTAAGAGTACTGCACTACAAAGAAGCGTGTTACTGTAATTCCACTGCTTTTAGCGGGAACGTGCATGTAACTAAATATATTTTTTAATCAAGTAACGCAATTCCTATTAACAAAATTACTTTAGTTTTTGAAAAATGAATGCTTGCAGACAAGAAGCTCAAATCTAGGCCCTCGCCCGGCCCGTGTTGCACATTGTTGCAGCCATTACAATAGCTCAGTTTTATTTTTAAAGTCAAAGTACTTATATTTTGTTGTGTTAATTTAAAAAAAATGTGTTTGTTAAATTAAAGTTTTTATTTTTTAAAGTGACGACTAAGCAGCCAGTGGCCGACAGTGAGTTAACCAACGCTTTAGCCTCTCAAATCAACACTTGACTTGTCTTGCTTATGATAAAATCCTAGATCTCAAACACTTCAAGCATCACAATGCTAGTTTAAGGGTTTAGCCAACTATCACCACCACAGTAAAACGGCATTTTTGATAAGTTGAGGATAGGCTGGTCGTAGGCGCTCGCAAACTAAATGGGCTACACGAACAAATAAAACATTGTCTTACCTTACACCTCTCCACAAATTGAATATAAATCCGATCGTCAATTCCTGCGCTATACGCACATTTAACGTTTCACGTCAACGAAAGCAACAGAAATGAGCAGCGTTTTATTCATCAGCTCATTTCAAGAAGAAAGCTCAGCTCATCATCCAGTCTCATTAGCTTTCATGAAGAGGATTGTGTTTTTGAGCATCTAAGACTCGCTTTCAGTGTCACCTTCGGCTGTTTGTGTTGGCTTGCTTTACTCATTTACTCGGCGACGCGTGTTGCAGTATTGTGTCATATCTGACTACAACATAACACGCTCTCACACATTTATTTTTTTAACAATTTGCCAGGAGTGAAATTAACATATGTGGTTTAACCAACCAGATGCATTTACAGTTTCGCCTGAAATGTGTCACAGACCTAGAAGCACGAAAACGCAACTCGGCCGTCGTCATTATGGCCCCGCCCACCGACTCTATACACGATGTGATTGGCCCGACCAGAGTTTGGCGATTACAGCTCAGAAGGGGATTGAGAGTTGCTAGACGACACTCACGGCAGATTAGATTTGCTGCCACTAAGGTGCGCTAGATTTCCAGGCTATCACAGACCACCTTCTGAATTGGTTTGTTTAAGTGATCTGATTTAAATCTTGAAAGAATTTCGGAAAGCATTTACTTCTGGTCTTTTCCCAATCGGATAGATATCTGGTCAGAGAAAACGAATGAAGTGACCAGGTGTAAAAAGGCCATAACTCTCTGCCGCTGCGCCACTGGACACTAAACACTGCTCTACTGCTTGATTTGAAGGCCTGTTGCCCAGTTGATCACAATAAATAGGTCTAAAAAAATGACGCTTATTGGGTTTGTTCAGTACTGTTCACTTTCCCTAGTAACTAATTACTTTTGATATACAGTGATTGGTAAAGTAATTCAATTACTTTTAAAAGAAGTAGCTAGTAACTGTAACTCATTACTCATTTTCAGAAACTTGCCCAACACTGGGAATAATAAAAATGATTAATTTCTCACCCAAGTATATTATAATATTTCTGGTTCTCTGGGATAGAGAGAGCTTTACTGTCAGAAACCCTTTCAAGTGCTTTAATGAAGTGTTTATACGCGACCTGTAACTAAATGCCGTTCACCTGGACACGTTCACCAGGTGCTGGTGTATTCTACCTTCATCCGTCAAAGGCTCAAACAGATCAGACTGCTGAATGGAGATTTATAAAATACTACAGAGGCATACGTACTTAAAAGGGTGTCCTTCGTCAGACTTCTGCACAGCCTGCATGACGGCCGTGTAGACTCTGAAGGTGATGGTGACACACAGCAGGGCCAGGAACAGGTAGGATATGATGCTGATAACACTGAATGTTGCTAGAGACACGAGCACCAGCATCGAGCCACCAAACACCAGCACAGACTTCTGTGGCTCCTGCCAATACACCAATCCCCGCACGGCACGGAGATGCGGATGCTGGAAGGATGGCAAGATGAACACTGCCTCCCCAAGGTCCTTTTCATTGGCCCAATCCTGGACTACAGAAACAGAGTTTGGAAAACTGAGAACTTTGACCTCTCAAATGTGAATTTAACATATTCACAAAACAATCAAGTAGTTCAAGATACAGTTGCATTTGAACAAGCAATACTGCGACATATTGGTGTGATTATATTGAATTCATTCTCTACTATAGATGTATTTCTGTAGTTCTGTAGTCAAGCCACCGTTCATCTATGGACTGAGGTTTAAGTCTCAGTTGCCCACATCTCTTCATCTAATCCAAGACTGACCGGTTTTTGCTTACTTGATTTGGATCAGTGGCGATTTCTTTAAGACTGCAAGGGAAGCTCGGCTTCCCTTATAATGTCACAAAATTAGTGGTCAAATATGTACTATTATATTAACATTGTATTGACTAAAATGCGTTAGAAAACGTTCATCTCAAAGACGGGTTCGTTCAGAATCAGTTACATAAGTTATAGCAGGTCGGCTGACTCGATTTCCTTCTCATACATTCCCGCAGCGTCACAGTGCATTTCCCTATTGAAGCCCAGCGTCCATTGACTTCAGTGGGGCTGCTTTGAACGGTTTTTTTCAGCGCTTCGAAACTAGACGGTCATTGGATAAACGCTGCGATTATGTCCCGCCCACGGACGCTCAGCGTCTCTGGGGGTGAATGGGGAGTGGGCTGGCCCGGACTCCGAGCTTCTGCGTGTTGATTGGAGGGTCTGCATCTCCTTTTGACTGACAGCGATTCTGTACTATAAGTAATCACTGAAGCTATTCGTGCTCAGTCCCATCGCGGATTTCTCAAGTTCAGTCGAAATAAAAACTGCTGCAACCTATTTCTTTGATATTTGCTTGGCGAAATTGCTTGATTTTCATCATACATTTCACTCAATTATACACCACATTCCTTGTTTCAGTTTTACAGAGTCTAATATTTTTTTAGATCGTTCATTCATTCACAGGGTAAAAGACCATTGTCTTGAAAAGGAATATAGGGCAGAATTTACTTTTAAATCAATAAGACAATTGGCCGAAAATGAGCTTCCCCTCTCTGAACGACCAGTAGCCGCCACTGATTTGGATGGTTATTTTATTTGTATACTTTATAGTTAAAGATTTTAAACTGTATTTAGACATGTCCAAAATGTATGTAAAAGGGTTGTAAAATACCTCAAACTTTATTTAAATTGAATACAAAATAAAGAGTTCCTCCTGTTTACGCTGATATACCTTATGTCATGTTCAGTTTTGTGGACTCTTCATTTGATATTCTGTTCTGTTTCCTTTGGTTCCTGTTTCCCTGATCTGTTTAGTTTCTGCTTCCGTGGTAATTGATTTAACTATTCACATGTATCCAGTTTTGTTAATTATCTACTTCTGTGTATTAAGCCCTTAGTTCCCTTTGTTCATTGTTCAGTCCTGTCTTTAGTTTACATGGCCGTGTGATATATATCCCATGTTTTCTAAGCATAGATAATAAAGGCTGTTTTTGCTTTATTCTCCAGCGTTCGTGCTCTTCATTACTGCAGCCATACGTGACAGAAGACTGAACCCAGAAAGAATTTACCTGCAGACCTTTGCTCAGTTTGGAGCAATCCCTTGAGGCTTTGTAATTTTTTCAACTGGCAGGCCTCACTAATCACGATGATTACTTCCTGAGCAAGTTTTTCAGGACCAGCCTGAATGAGCTCACAAAGGCACACCAGCTCAGTGATGGGTTTCCACAGCATTTGTGGAGTAGATGCTGGTGAACTGCGATCTCTATTCACCAACTGAGGAGGACATCGCCAGCCCCATTTCATACTCAGAGCCCACCGCAGACAAAAAGCACAGGCCTGCCTCTATAACTATGCCTGAGCCGACACGACAAAAGGTCTGACCAGGTGTGAGAGCCGGAAACACAGTCTGATCCCAGTGGGTGTGCTTCCTGCTCCAGCTCTGCTTTGGTAATCTGTCACCTTGCTCTCCAGGACCTGTTATTTCATCCAGTCTCTGTGTTTCCTCAGCTCCACCTCTATGCTGTGCGTGTTAGCCTCGGGTCTTCCTGTCAGCTTCATTGTGGCTACTCCCTCCCTTGTCTCCGCCTGTGACCATCGTCCTCACGGCTCTACCAGGCTCCCATGTCAATCAATCAGTCATCTTTATTTCTATCGCTCTTCTCCAGTGCCGATTGTGTCAGAGCAGCTTCAGTGTTAAACAGGACAATACTGCAGCAGAATTAGATTTGGCTGTACAGTCGTTCTGGAGTAAACAGTGATGTTATCAGCTTATTTTAATTTATCAGAGAGAGACAATGTTGGCAGATCAGTATTAGAGTTTATAGAATTAAATAAGACCTAATGAATTAATTGTATTTGTATATTTAGTTGAATAAGTTAGATCATAATGTTAGTGTCCCCAACTGAGCAAGCCAAGCCAAAGGCGACCAAAGGAACCCAAACTCCATCAGGGTATGATGGAGAAAAATAAACCTCACATTACGGTTGGTTTAATTTGTTGGCGTGCATATAATTATTTTTTTTATTTTTTTTGGCTACCATTTGTTTGACGCTGTAAGGCTGGAAAAAGCTAGTAGATGCTGGAAATGTCTAATCGCTCTGAGAAAACAAAGGAAATTAGCATCTGAACTCATTGATACAGTTAGCGTCTCTGTCCGAGACGACATCACACTGAGTGAACCATCTATGAATGACTCTAATTTACAGGCCTTTCCTTTCACATGAAACTTCCCCCAAACTACTGCTCCCCCAAACTTGAGATCACCTGAAATGCACCAGAAATCTCTTTGTTACAATGTCAATCCTCACGATACAGTATTATATGTGTTTGATATCATTTGAAATGTCTCAGTGCGACTGGTACAAATATCTCAACTCCACAGAAGTAAACTAGAACATCCTAAATGTTTTAAGAGTTTAAAGATATCTTTCCTTGGTGTATGGTGGGTGTGGCTTTCAGCCATTTGGCCTTTGCATCAATACAAGTCTTGATCAATGCAAATTCCCATTGTGCACTCGTGTTTACATTTGAAAGAGTTTCTACATTTGTTTCTGGGTATTTAAGGGAATGTTGCAAACAGCTCAGGGCTCGACACTTTAAACCGGTCAGCCCGTAATGCTGGACGTCTCAAGATAGCCAGCATTATGTAGTTTTCAGAAGTCAGGTATACATTTCATTCTTTACTTCAGACTATTTGATGTTATATATGGATTACCTTTGAATTGACTATGTAATTGGCTTTATACATTTACCTGACTGTAAATAAATTGTTACACTTTTGATGGATTCTGACTTGCTCTGGAATTATTCAGGTTGGGTATAATTTCAACAAAGGGTTAAACGGAATAATTAAATGTGTAGTTAAACTATTAAAAATGAATGACCAAATAAACAATTGGCATTCTAACCTAAATTCTAAATTATAATTAAATGGAGTCAGATTAACGAGGAATTGGAATAAATTCCCCTTTTCCCCGCTGAAAAGACGAACGCGCAGCGACCTTCACCCGCCGATCGTTAGCCTCCATTGGGACGATTTGGGCGGCCCTTACAACGCTTTTTGGGTTTTGCACTGCTGACGGTCCCTTATTCGTCCTCGTCTTGTGTTTTCTGAACAATGTTTAGAACATGAGTTATTGTTTCGGGAAGTTTGAATCTGAATATATATGCAAATTTTATCGAACTCGTTGAACTAAGCACTGACTGTATTTCTATCCTGGATTAAGTCCAAGTTCAAAATAAAACACTAACCGCTCCAGTGTTAAAGGGTTAGTTCACACAAAAAGTCCATCATCGATACCAAGATGGGCTGTGTGTCGATGTGTTTAGTGCCTTTATGGGTCTTGTGAGTGGGAATGGACTGAATGCCAATGGAGGCCTATCTGAAGCCTTTCTCAGCTTTACACTAAAATATCTTCATCTGTGTTCTGAAGAGGAACGCGGAAGAGTTCTGACGGGTGTCCAACGACATGAGGGAGAGGAGTTAATGATATAATTTACATTTTTGGGTGAACTAACCCTTTAACACTGGAGCTGTTTGAAACGTCTATCTATCTATCTATTTATCTATCTATCTATCTATCTATCTATCTATCTATCTATCTATCTATCTATCTATCTATCTATCTATCTATCTATCATCTATCTATCTATCTATCTATCTATCTATCTATCTATCTATCTATCTATCATCTATCTATCTATCTATCTATCTATCTATCTATCTATCTTCCACCACCACGTCCCGTTGTGGGCGGGGCTCCGTACAAACGAGCTCTTCTGATTGGCCGAGAGTCTCTGCTCTCTGCACAGGGCCTGCCGCTGCCTCTCAGATGCTCAACTCACTTTTGCTCCACAGTTCTCGGTGTATTTGGTGCAAAAGTGAGAGCGAGCCGAACTTGTCATTTGAAGGCGGAAAAACTGCGCGAGACTCGTAGCGGCAGATTCAAGCAGTTGTAGTGATTGGACTTGTGATTGTTTTAGAAAAATATACAAGAAAAGTAATGCATTTGTGATCAGATATTCTACAAGTGTTCAGCTCTCACTGCATGGATTCACATGTTAATTCACGGATGTGCAGAATTTGTCCGTGACTTCACATCTTTGATACGGCTGTGTGTCTGCGTTCTGCACCACATGCACCGCAGCCGCTGGAGCACTAATGTGAGCGCATGCGTTTCCTCATGTGGGATTCGTAGAGCAGGATTTGTGCACTGCGGTGACGAATGTGTGAAGGCGTAACTGCTGTGTTTGTATGAGAGTTTACAACTTCTAAAAGAGTTTACTCTGTGACTTTAAATGTATTGATACACACGTGTGGATATGCTCGACAGATACGAAGTTCCCTCTCACACGTGTTCAGGTGCTTAGCACCAATAATATCTGCATAGTGTTATTTTTGATTTAAATTTCTGAACTGTGTTGAGTTGTGGTGATTTGTGCTATTGCTAATTTGCTTATTTTTTCTTACTGTATTGTGTTTAATGTTTGAAATGTATATTAGTTAGTCTAGTTTATTAGTTGTTCTTTAGGCTGTTGATTTTTGTTCATGGTCTTCAGATGCAACAGAATGTTTCACAATAAATATGTTTGATATCTAAATGTGTGACGTCATTTTTTTTTTTTACCATATTCACTCTCAGAAAAAAAGGTACAAAAGCTGTCACTGGGGCAGTATTTTTCCAAAAGGTACACTTTTGTACCTAAAGGCTGTATACTGGTACCTTAAAGGATCAAAAGCTCTGCAACGACACCAGCTGATGGTCACACACACTTCCCTAATCAGGTGTCGGGTTGTGATCTCGGATACACTGATAAAGGCTGACAACCGGTGGGTGTTTCAAGAATTGCATGCAAAACCGCCATTAATACACTCACTGTGAGAGGATTTGCTTTAAAAATGTATTCAACTTAACAGCCCTTCATGCCTGATCTGTAATTTAATCCTCATGCTGAGAAACTGAGGCAAACTCAGGGAGTCATGGAAGAAACGGAGCCGTATGAGCCTTAAAGGAGTGCATAAATCAGTGAATTAAACTCAATAAACTGACAACAGAGAGCATTAATGAGATGCCCATGTCCTCTGTCATATTTCATATTATAGATCAACAAAAACACTGATAATTCTGAAAACATTTGTTATGTAAATACACTGCAAAAATGCTCTTCTTATTTAGTATATATTTTTTCTTATTTCAAGTCCAAATATCTTATCATTCCTAAATCAAGATGCATTTACTAGATCAGTAAACGACAGAAGATATTTTTACTTGTTTTGTTGAAAATCAAATCTAAATGAAGAGAGTTTTTGCTTAAAACAGGCTAAATGATCTGCCAATGGGGTGAGACTAATAATCTGATTTCTGTTTGGGACGGAAACGCGAAACAAGATTTCAATCAGAAATCAGATTATTTTTCTCACCCCATTGGCAGATCATTTGGCCTGTTTTAAGCAAAAACTCTCTTCATTTAGATTTTATTTTTAAGAAAACAAGAACAAATATCTTCTGTCGTTTTACTGATCTAGTAAATGCATCTTGCTTTAGGAATGATTAGATATTTGGACTGGAAACGAGACACAGTGACTGAGTCAGAAGAGTGTGTTTGTGGTGTATTTACTGTTTTCGTTATTACTTTCCTGACTCTTATTCCAGTGGACTAATTGTCTTTACTTTTGTCATTAGCTAGAAAAGAAAGCGTTCATGTCTCAGACTGACTGAAGCTATTGGGTCAAAGACACTAATCTGCTTACAAACCAGCCAATGAGAGTCATGTGTGAAGACTTAAAGGTCAGAGCAAACAAACGTGCAAACACACAAACGTAAAAAGACCACCATTGAGCGTCACATATGTGCCAATAAATCGGATTCTGAAGCTAAAGTTAATCCATGCAGATCTCATCCTGAACAGATCTGTTTAAACTCGATCAGATCAGATATAATCAGGACGGCGATTCTGTGGTGTGAACTTAGTTTCAGAAGTTTCTGCGCTAAACCAGACTAGACGGTCATGTGGAAAGTGATTTTACGGCAGTCTAATGCATTGGTGCTGTGTTTAGAGGACAGATTATAGTTCTAAGCACTTTTAATAACTTTTGTCCAACAGAAAGCATTGCTGACATTATTCTCCACCCATTCCTCAGTAATGATTTCTCTTACCTGATGAGTTGGAGTCTTTCAGCAACACAATGGAGTTGAGCCCTGAGGACGAGGACGTCGCCGGCTCTGCCATATCACAGCTCTAATGTTTTAAACAATAGCTGGACGGGTTAAATCAATGCTCAGCGCTCGTCTGAAGTGTTGAGGTGTAGCGGGTCTAAATGTTTCAGTGGATTAATGTAGTCTTGAGGCGTACCAGGGGTGTGTTTAAAGCTCTTTAAGCAGCTTTCGCCATGGCATGTACTTTTATAGATCAAAAATGTAGAACCGAACCAGTGGGACAATGTTCTTGCAGAATACACAATCAAAGCATTTATGCTTAACAAAAGGCCATTTCCTCCTTTACGGGCCTCCTCAAATAACTGGGTCAGATAATATCTCAAATAGAAAAATAAAACCTCATTTAAATAATGAAGAGGCAGCATAACGACGTGGGGCTTACTGAGCTTCGATGACTGATGATCTGGAAATCAGCTGACTATTAAAAGAAAGATTAACAGATATATATTTGTTAGTACTGTTAATCTCGGATCCTGTTTCCAGGATAAATAAATAAACATTATAAACATTAACGAACACCTTAACTTCAATTTCAGTCATCATGACACAACGGCTTCTAAAAGCACATTTTGAAGACATGTGGCCCCCAAAAATTGCTATAAAAAATAATAATAAAGATTTATTTGTATAGCACTTTTCCTACATGAAATGCAACTCAAAGTGCTTCCCAAGCGTAAAACAAATCATAAGAAGTTCACACAAAGACAGTTTTCTACTTAAAGCTATGTTTGCGTTATTAACCCGGTGTGTGTGAATGCTGTGTTACGTGGATATTCCCACAGGAGTAAAGCACAAAGCTGTGTTTACTAAGGAAATACATCTGCAGATGCCTCATTGAAGCCCGGGATGAGAGAGGAGGGCTGAGCCCAATTTAAGATCTGCCAGCTTTTTCATTCTGTTTTGCGATCTGGTCATCCGATTTTCCAATTTCCGTGAATTTTAACAATAGGCCTAACGTTAGTCCATTTAGGCATCACGATGGCGGCGCTCCATCATATATCGTCCATCGGCAGTAGCTTCGCTATAGAGCCCTTAGGTAAGCAGTAGCGTTACAATAATAAAGATAAGAGAAGATTAAAGTATGGGTGAGTTTTTTTGGCATCATCCAGGGTTAAAAAAGGACGAATCTTATATTTCTCAGATGATAAAAGCCTGTTTTTGTCACTTGATTAATATGAGACTTAAAACTCAGGTCACAGTCTAAAATAACATACAATAACTTACACTATCTGACATGTCTTTATTAATTTCCATTATACATTTACAAGGCCATGTTGTAAAGTGTGTGCACAGTTATGAAGCACATACAGAGTAAGACATATGTTATGAATTTGGCTGAACACATCTTTCCTCTTATTACCTCAACAGCTCTTTGAATCAGTGAGGGTTTTGTTGCTCATTTGTGAGGTCAGGCACTGATGTTGGACGAGAAGGCCTGGCTCTCAGTCTCCGCTCTAATTCATCCCAAAGCTGTTCTATCGGGTTGAGCTCAGGACTCTGTGCAGGCCAGTCCAGTTCCTCCACACCAAACTCCTCATCCATGTCTTTATGGAGCGACGCTTTGTGCACTGGAGCGCAGTCATGCTGGGACAGGAAGGGGCCGTCCACAAACTGATCCCACAAAGGTAGGAGCATGAAATTGTCCAAAATGTCTTGGTGAAGCATTAAGAGTTCCTTTTACTGGAACTATGGGGCCAACCCCTGAAAAACAACCCCACCCCATAATCCCCCCTCCACCAAACTTTACACCTGGCACAATGCAGTCAGGCGAGTCCCGTTCTCCTGGCAGAGAAGCGTGACAATGCAAGACTGGCTGTCTCTTTAGTATAGCTCAAACAAAAAAAAAAGAAACAATGGCCTTCCTGTTGAAGTCTCTTCAGCACCGGAAAGCTTTTCTAATATTTAACCCTTGTGTGGTGTTCATATATGTGTTACTCAGCCAGTGTTTGTGGGTCTGGTGGACCCGCTGCATTGTTGGGTTTTTAATTCCACTCAATCTAAAATGTAATGTTAAAATACTCAACAGATGTTTACTTCATCCCAATTACAAGCGATATAAACAGAATATATGGTTAATATTTAATCTCTTTACCTTTGTCAGATCACATTTAAGAATTGCAACCTCGTGTGGGAACGGCAGGGGTAGAAACAAAACTCACTCTTGTAGCGACTCTCTCACACTTACACACAGTCTCTCTCTCACACACACGCATTCACACACTCATGCGCGCACACACACACACACACACACACACACACACACACACACACACACACACACACACACACACACACACACACACACACACGCATTGAAAATGTGCTCTGATATATATTCCTCACAGAAAATGAGCCAAGGCCAATGAGTCTAGCTTTAATTTCTAAACATTTCCTCATTTCCATTACTGTTTATTTCACACCAACATAATTTATAAATATAAATATTTAAGCTATAAATATTAATATAAAACTTTCACACCAACATAATGAATTGTTCTGCATCTGTGAGAGTGTGGACGGGCTTTTGATATCGCCGCTGTACTTCCTGCTCTCAGACTCTGGGCCCGAATCTGAACAACATGTCAGCGCCATATTCAGACCTCCGGAGGCTTCAGTAACTTCAGCGGAAGAGAATGGAGTCGCATCGTCTATATTTTTTTACAGTCCATGTGTTCAACACACATAACTCAGAAAATGTAGTTTAGGGTTTCATGACCGTTTAATGCTAATCAAACAACATAAGACAAAGAGAAAACCACTCACTGCTCTTGACTTAACATATAATTATATGATTCTTCAAAAATATCAGGGGTGTTGGACAAAACATCAGGCGGTTAAACCCCCGAAAGAGCAAATACAAAACTTTTTTTTTTTTAAAGGGTTCGTTCACCCAAACCTGAAATGTCCGTCATTAACTCCTCTCCCTAATGTCGCTCCACACCCGTAAGACCTCCGCTCATCTTCACACAAAGTTTAAGATATTTTATATTTAGTCTGAGAGCGTATGCAAGTGTATGCACACTATACTGTCCATGTCCAGAAAGGGAATAAAAACATCATCACAGTAGTCCATATGAGACATCAGTGGGTTAATTAGAGTCTCTTGAAGCATCCAAAATACATTTGGGTCCAAAAATAACAAAAACTACGACTTTATTCAGCATTGGCTTCTCTTCCGCGTTTGTGTTCAATCCTCAAATAAAGATCTGAACGGTTATGAGTCAGCGAATCGATTCATGATTCGGATCGCCAATGTCTCGTGATTTCAGCAGTTTGACACGCGATCCGAATCATGAATCGATTCACTGACTCATAACCGTTTGAATCTTTATTTGAGGATTGAACACAAACGCGGAAGAGAAGCCAATGCTGAATAAAGTCGTAGTTTTTGTTATTTTATAAGTCCTTCTGGTTTTTACAGCCGGTATGTTCCAGTGCCAAAGAAGGACTGAGATTTGCATCCTATCTGCATCTTCTAGAGTTACGCCCAGTTACTAAATTCTTCACCACCACAAACGGGTCATTATTTGCATGTGTTTCAAAGCCTTTACCAGGTAAACCACTGCTTTAACACAAAACACACAAGCGTGTCCTGTAAACTGTAAAAGACACTCCAGATCCACAGACACAGACGGTCATGTCTAAAGTGAAGGTAAACTGTGTGTGTGTGTCTCAATCAGAGCCCAGTTTCTGAGGCCGTACGTCAGGATATCACCGGTAACGCTAAGGAGCCTGACTCACACTGATCACACACACTCTTTCTGCCTACTATAGGAGTGGAAATAGGCATATTCAGACTCAGAGTTTGTCTTTCTGTGAGTCTAGTTCTCGGATTCCTTGTGATTTTCATTTCTTTAGACCATGATTTAAAACTTAATTTTGAATATATAAACATATACAGCACATATTGAACATATTGAATATATAAACATACACAGCACAGGCCAAACGTTTGGACACATCACTGTAATGTTTCTGACAGAAGTTTCTTCTGCTCATCAAGCCTGCATTTAACTGATCAGAAATACAGAAACAAACGGAATATTGTGATATATTATTACAATTTAAACTATTAGTTGTTCAGTGTATTCTCCTTTAAATGCTGATGTATTTGTGTGCTCAGAGCTGAATGTTCAGGATGGTTCCTCCAGTCTTCAGTGATCATGATCCTTCAGAAATCATTCTCAGATGAGGATTCATTAGGAGTGTTGGACACAGTTCTGCTCACTAATATATCTGAGGAAGAAAAGGCTCAGAAGAACGGCATTTAGTCAAAATAAACACATATTCAAATAATATAAATCTCCTTTACTATCCATTTTGATCAATTTAACACATCCTTGCTGAATACAATTATTGATTCATTTCAAAAAAAGAAGCAAAAAAAAAAAAGACTGACCCCCACCAGTAGAGTGTATCGCTGTTACAAAAGATTTCTATTTTTAAAACATTTGCTTATTTTTTTTCATTTGCTTCTTTTGTTCTCTCTCTAAAAAGGGGGATTGTGAAATCCACTGCCGCTTCAATATACCTGTAGATATTTAAATCCTAATTATCTTCATAATCAAAACCTTAATCAATATTTATCTTCCTATATTATTATAATGATTCCATCCAGTTATGATTTTGCTTTGGGTGTCTTCTTTTCTAAAGTGTGTATCTGGTCTCTGAGGAGTGACTGAGGGTCTGGCCTAGAGATGTGTGTGTGTGTGTGTGTGTGTGTGTGGGGGGGGGGGGGGGGGGTAACACAAGCGTTACTGAAAATGTACAGAGTAAAATATTACTGAAAATTCATTAGTAATGCCTTACAGCAAAAACTAATGTTACTGTAATGTATTACTTTTGTAATGCGTTACTCCCAACACTGTATATTAGGCAGCAAGTGAACATTTAGTCCTCAGAGTTGATGTGTGTGAAGCAGGAGAAATGGGCAAGCGTAAGGATTTGAGCGAGTTTGGCCAGATTGTGACGGCTAGACGACTGGGTCAGAGCATCTCCAAAACTGCAGCTCTTGTGGGCTGTTCCCGGTCTGCAGTGGTCAGTATCTATCAAAAGTGCTCCAAGAGGACCAGTGGAGAACCGGCCACAGGGTCATGGGCGGCCAAGGCTCATTGATGACCGTGGGGAGCGAAGGCTGGCCCGTGGGGTCCGATCAAACAGACGAGCTACTGGAGCTCAAACTGCTCCAGAAGTTAATGCTGGTTCTGATTGAAAGCTGTCAGAATACACAGAGCAGCTCAATTTGAGGCGTATGGACCAGTCAGGGTGACCTCTGACCCCTGACCCCGCCGAAAGCACCAACAGTGGCACGTGAGCATCAGAACTGGACCACGGAGCAATGGAAGAAGGTGGCCTGGTCTGAGGAATCACGTGTTCTTCTACATCCTGTGGATGGTCGGGTGTGTGTGTGTGTGTGGCTCACCTGGGGAACACATGGCCCCAGGATGCACTATGGGAAGAAGGCGAGCCGGCGGAGGCAGTGTGATGCTTTGGCCAATGTTCTGCTGGGAAACCTTGGGTCCTCCATCCATGTGGATGTTACTTTGACACGCTCCACCTACCTAAGATAAAGTTAAACAAGCTACTGCTCTCAATCATAAAGACCACCAGTCGTCGTTATTTACTTTATAAACTCTTCCGTTCCATTCGATCGCAACATTAGGGAACAGTCAAGCCTGGCTTAATAAAGCATATTACTTTAAATCGCTCACTAGCTGTTTTTAAATTAAACGTATTGTAAGTACATCTTTACAAAGAGCCTCACGAATTAACAGAGTATAGTGTCTTCTAAAATTATATTCACCGACTCTAGTCGTGAAGTTCCTCCCCCGTCGAGTCAGCCGAAGTGGTTCAGTCCATGAAAGCGGAAGTTCTGACAGTTAAACGCAGAGTGAGCTGAAGTTACGGCACTTGTATGAGTTTGTGTTGATATATTGAGGACGACGGCGTAGAGGTTAGCGAGAGACTCGGAGATGCGACGAAAGCAGAAGAGGCTACTGCAGATCGCGCTGCTCCTCATCGGGGCCTTTCTCTTCCTGCCCAACGTCGGCTTATGGTCCGTGTCTCTGGAGCGAATATTTGACAGCGGCTCGGCGGACGGACCCGGACTCTCACGCACACAGGTAACGTTACCGCGGAACACACACACACACAGTCACGCACACACACACACACACACTCAGCTCGCAGCTGTGTGACAGTGTCACGGGAATATAACTGTGTTTGACTTCTTTTAGCTCCGTCTAAACTGTGAACGAGGAGCGCGACGCGACGAGAACGCACTCGCTGAAGTTGTGTCGCGTCGCGCTCGTGGCAATAAGTTATCGGGTGATCAGGAATTATGGTCCTTATGAACGAAGTTCACAGACCGAGAGTGGACTGAGTGTAGACATGCACTGTTATATTGTTTCGTGTCACACAGATACCGGACGTTTGTCCATAACATGACTGTGATTAACTTAAGTGTTTTAAAGGGATAGTTCACCCCAAAAATTAAAATGACCTGAGCATTTACTCTCCCTCAAGTCATCCTAGGTGAATATGACATTCTTCTTTCAGACCAATACAATCAGAGTTATATTAAAAAGTGTCCTGGCATTATAAAAGTACATCCATGGATGCACTTTTATGACGGATCCATGCACTAATGATGGATAGATGCACTATTATGACGACAGATGGACTTTTATGATAGATAGATAGATAGATAGATAGATAGATAGATAGATAGATAGATAGATAGATAGATAGATAGATGCACTTTTAGGATGGATAGATGCACTTTTATGATGGACAGATGCACTTTTAGGATGGATAGATGCACTTTTAGGATGGATGAATAGATGCTATGATTGATAGATGCACTTTTATGATGGACAGATGCACTTTTATGATGGATGGATGCACTTTTAGGATGGACAGATGCACTTTTAGGATGGACAGATGCACTTTTATGATGGATAGATGCACTTTTATGATGGACAGATGCACTTTAATGATGATAGATGCACTTTTATGATGGACAGATGCACTTTTAGGATGGACATATGCACTTTTATGATGGATAGATGCACTTTTATGATGGATAGATGCACTTTTATGATGGACAGATGCACTTTTATGATGGATAGATGCACTTTTAGGATGGACATATGCACTTTTATGATGGATAGATGCACTTTTAGGATGGACAGATGCACTTTTATGATGGACAGATGCACTTTTATGATGGATAGATGCACTTTTAGGATGGACAGATGCACTATTATGATGGATAGATGCACTTTTATGATGGATAGATGCACTTTTAGGATGGACATATGCACTTTTATGATGGACAGATGCACTTTTATGATGGACAGATGCACTTTTATGATGGACAGATGCACTTTTATGATGGATAGATGCACTTTTAGGATGGACATATGCACTTTTATGATGGATAGATGCACTTTTAGGATGGACATATGCACTTTTATGATGGACAGATGCACTTTTATGATGGACAGATGCACTTTTATGATGGATAGATGCACTTTTATGATGGACATATGCACTTTTATGATGGATAGATGCACTTTTAGGATGGACAGATGCACTTTTATGATGGATAGATGCACTTTTAGGATGGATAGATGCACTTTTATGATGGATAGATGCACTTTTAGGATGGACAGATGCACTTTTATGATGGATAGATGCACTTTTAGGATGGACATATGCACTTTTATGATGGATAGATGCACTTTTAGGATGGACAGATGCACTTTTATGATGGACAGATGCACTTTTATGATGGATAGATGCACTTTTAGGATGGATAGATGCACTTTTATGATGGACAGATGCACTTTTAGGATGGACAGATACACTTTTTTATGATGGATAGATGCACTTTTAGGATGGACATATGCACTTTTATGATGGATAGATGCACTTTTAGGATGGACATATGCACTTTTATGATGGATAGATGCACTTTTAGGATGGACAGATGCACTTTTAGGATGGACAGATGCACTTTTAGGATGGACAGATACACTTTTATGATGGATAGATGCACTTTAATGATGGATAGATGCACTTTTATGATGGACAGATGCACTTTTAGGATGGACAGATACACTTTTATGATGGATAGATGCACTTTTAGGATGGATAGATGCACTTTTATGATGGATAGATGCACTTTTAGGATGGACATATGCACTTTTATGATGGATAGATGCACTTTTAGGATGGATAGATGCACTTTTATGATGGACAGATGCACTTTTAGGATGGACATATGCACTTTTATGATGGATAGATGCACTTTTATGATGGATAGATGCACTTTTATGATGGACAGATGCACTTTTAGGATGGACAGATGCACTTTTATGATGGACAGATGCACTTTTATGATGGATAGATGCACTTTTAGGATGGACAGATGCACTTTTAGGATGGACATATGCACTTTTATGATGGATAGATGCACTTTTATGATGGATAGATGCACTTTTATGATGGACAGATGCACTTTTAGGATGGACAGATGCACTTTTATGATGGACATATGCACTTTTATGATGGATAGATGCACTTTTAGGATGGACATATGCACTTTTATGATGGATAGATGCACTTTTATGATGGATAGATGCACTTTTATGATGGACAGATGCACTTTTAGGATGGACAGATGCACTTTTATGATGGATAGATGCACTTTTAGGATGGACAGATGCACTTTTAGGATGGATAGATGCACTTTTATGATGGATAGATGCACTTTTAGGATGGACAGATGCACTTTTATGATGGACAGATGCACTTTTATGATGGACAGATGCACTTTTAGGATGGACAGATGCACTTTTAGGATGGATAGATGCACTTTTATGATGGATAGATGCACTTTTAGGATGGACAGATGCACTTTTATGATGGACAGATGCACTTTTATGATGGATAGATGCACTTTTAGGATGGACAGATGCACTATTATGATGGATAGATGCACTTTTATGATGGATAGATGCACTTTTAGGATGGACAGATGCACTTTTATGATGGACAGATGCACTTTTATGATGGATAGATGCACTTTTAGGATGGACAGATGCACTTTTATGATGGATAGATGCACTTTTATGATGGATAGATGCACTTTTAGGATGGACAGATGCACTATTATGATGGATAGATGCACTTTTATGATGGATAGATGCACTTTTAGGATGGACATATGCACTTTTATGATGGACAGATGCACTTTTATGATGGATAGATGCACTTTTATGATGGACAGATGCACTTTTATGATGGACAGATGCACTTTTATGATGGATAGATGCACTTTTATGATGGACAGATGCACTTTTAGGATGGATAGATGCACTTTTATGATGGATAGATGCACTTTTAGGATGGACATATGCACTTTTATGATGGATAGATGCACTTTTATGATGGATAGATGCACTTTTAGGATGGACAGATGCACTTTTATGATGGACAGATGCACTTTTATGATGGATAGATGCACTTTTAGGATGGACAGATGCACTATTATGATGGATAGATGCACTTTTATGATGGATAGATGCACTTTTAGGATGGACATATGCACTTTTATGATGGACAGATGCACTTTTATGATGGACAGATGCACTTTTATGATGGACAGATGCACTTTTATGATGGATAGATGCACTTTTAGGATGGACATATGCACTTTTATGATGGATAGATGCACTTTTAGGATGGACATATGCACTTTTATGATGGATAGATGCACTTTTATGATGGACATATGCACTTTTATGATGGATAGATGCACTTTTAGGATGGACAGATGCACTTTTATGATGGATAGATGCACTTTTAGGATGGATAGATGCACTTTTATGATGGACAGATGCACTTTTAGGATGGATAGATGCACTTTTAGGATGGACATATGCACTTTTATGATGGATAGATGCACTTTTAGGATGGACAGATGCACTTTTAGGATGGACAGATGCACTTTTAGGATGGACAGATACACTTTTATGATGGATAGATGCACTTTTAGGATGGATAGATGCACTTTTATGATGGATAGATGCACTTTTAGGATGGATAGATGCACTTTTATGATGGATAGATGCACTTTAATGATGATAGATGCACTTTTATGATGGACTGATGCACTTTTAGGATGGACAGATACACTTTTATGATGGATAGATGCACTTTAATGATGGATAGATGCACTTTTATGATGGACAGATGCACTTTTAGGATGGACAGATACACTTTTATGATGGATAGATGCACTTTTAGGATGGATAGATGCACTTTTATGATGGATAGATGCACTTTTAGGATGGACATATGCACTTTTATGATGGATAGATGCACTTTTAGGATGGATAGATGCACTTTTATGATGGACAGATGCACTTTTAGGATGGACATATGCACTTTTATGATGGATAGATGCACTTTTATGATGGATAGATGCACTTTTATGATGGACAGATGCACTTTTAGGATGGACAGATGCACTTTTATGATGGACAGATGCACTTTTATGATGGATAGATGCACTTTTAGGATGGACAGATGCACTTTTAGGATGGACATATGCACTTTTATGATGGATAGATGCACTTTTATGATGGATAGATGCACTTTTATGATGGACAGATGCACTTTTAGGATGGACAGATGCACTTTTATGATGGACATATGCACTTTTATGATGGATAGATGCACTTTTAGGATGGACATATGCACTTTTATGATGGATAGATGCACTTTTATGATGGATAGATGCACTTTTATGATGGACAGATGCACTTTTAGGATGGACAGATGCACTTTTATGATGGATAGATGCACTTTTAGGATGGACAGATGCACTTTTAGGATGGATAGATGCACTTTTATGATGGATAGATGCACTTTTAGGATGGACAGATGCACTTTTATGATGGACAGATGCACTTTTATGATGGACAGATGCACTTTTAGGATGGACAGATGCACTTTTAGGATGGATAGATGCACTTTTATGATGGATAGATGCACTTTTAGGATGGACAGATGCACTTTTATGATGGACAGATGCACTTTTATGATGGATAGATGCACTTTTAGGATGGACAGATGCACTATTATGATGGATAGATGCACTTTTATGATGGATAGATGCACTTTTAGGATGGACAGATGCACTTTTATGATGGACAGATGCACTTTTATGATGGATAGATGCACTTTTAGGATGGACAGATGCACTTTTATGATGGATAGATGCACTTTTATGATGGATAGATGCACTTTTAGGATGGACAGATGCACTATTATGATGGATAGATGCACTTTTATGATGGATAGATGCACTTTTAGGATGGACATATGCACTTTTATGATGGACAGATGCACTTTTATGATGGATAGATGCACTTTTATGATGGACAGATGCACTTTTATGATGGACAGATGCACTTTTATGATGGATAGATGCACTTTTATGATGGACAGATGCACTTTTAGGATGGATAGATGCACTTTTATGATGGATAGATGCACTTTTAGGATGGACATATGCACTTTTATGATGGATAGATGCACTTTTATGATGGATAGATGCACTTTTAGGATGGACAGATGCACTTTTATGATGGACAGATGCACTTTTATGATGGATAGATGCACTTTTAGGATGGACAGATGCACTATTATGATGGATAGATGCACTTTTATGATGGATAGATGCACTTTTAGGATGGACATATGCACTTTTATGATGGACAGATGCACTTTTATGATGGACAGATGCACTTTTATGATGGACAGATGCACTTTTATGATGGATAGATGCACTTTTAGGATGGACATATGCACTTTTATGATGGATAGATGCACTTTTAGGATGGACATATGCACTTTTATGATGGATAGATGCACTTTTATGATGGACATATGCACTTTTATGATGGATAGATGCACTTTTAGGATGGACAGATGCACTTTTATGATGGATAGATGCACTTTTAGGATGGATAGATGCACTTTTATGATGGACAGATGCACTTTTAGGATGGATAGATGCACTTTTAGGATGGACATATGCACTTTTATGATGGATAGATGCACTTTTAGGATGGACAGATGCACTTTTAGGATGGACAGATGCACTTTTAGGATGGACAGATACACTTTTATGATGGATAGATGCACTTTTAGGATGGATAGATGCACTTTTATGATGGATAGATGCACTTTTAGGATGGATAGATGCACTTTTATGATGGATAGATGCACTTTAATGATGGATAGATGCACTTTTATGATGGACAGATGCACTTTTAGGATGGACAGATACACTTTTATGATGGATAGATGCACTTTTAGGATGGATAGATGCACTTTTATGATGGATAGATGCACTTTTAGGATGGACATATGCACTTTTATGATGGATAGATGCACTTTTATGATGGACAGATGCACTTTTAGGATGGACATATGCACTTTTATGATGGATAGATGCACTTTTATGATGGATAGATGCACTTTTATGATGGATAGATGCACTTTTATGATGGACAGATGCACTTTTAGGATGGACAGATGCACTTTTATGATGGATAGATGCACTTTTATGATGGATAGATGCACTTTTATGATGGATAGATGCACTTTTATGATGGACAGATGCACTTTTAGGATGGACAGATACACTTTTATGATGGATAGATGCACTTTTAGGATGGATAGATGCACTTTTATGATGGATAGATGCACTTTTAGGATGGACATATGCACTTTTATGATGGATAGATGCACTTTTATGATGGATAGATGCACTTTTAGGATGGACATATGCACTTTTATGATGGATAGATGCACTTTTATGATGGATAGATGCACTTTTATGATGGATAGATGCACTTTTATGATGGACAGATGCACTTTTAGGATGGACAGATGCACTTTTATGATGGATAGATGCACTTTTATGATGGATAGATGCACTTTTATGATGGATAGATGCACTTTTATGATGGACAGATGCACTTTTATGATGGACAGATGCACTTTTATGATGGATAGATGCACTTTTATGATGGATAGATGCACTTTTATGATGGATAGATGCACTTTTATGATGGACAGATGCACTTTTAGGATGGACAGATGCACTTTTAGGATGGATAGATGCACTTTTATGATGGATAGATGCACTTTTATGATGGATAGATGCACTTTTATGATGGATAGATGCACTTTTATGATGGACAGATGCACTTTTAGGATGGACAGATGCACTTTTATGATGGATAGATGCACTTTTATGATGGACATATGCACATAACCGTTTGAATCTTTATTTGAGGATTGAACACAAACGCGGAAGAGAAGCCAATGCTGAATAAAGTCGTAGTTTTTGTTATTTTTGGACCCAAATGTATTTTGGATGCTTCAAGAGACTCTAATTAACCCACTGATGTCTCATATGGACTACTGTGATGATGTTTTTATTCCCTTTCTGGACATGGACAGTATAGTGTGCATACACTTGCATACGCTCTCGGACTAAATATAAAATATCTTAAACTGTGTGTGAAGATGAACGGA
Organism: Pseudorasbora parva; assembly: GCF_024679245.1. Lineage (NCBI taxonomy): Eukaryota > Metazoa > Chordata > Actinopteri > Cypriniformes > Gobionidae > Pseudorasbora > Pseudorasbora parva. The sequence goes on along the minus strand of NC_090189.1, from coordinate 43,836,756 downwards.
GGTCTTACGGGTGTGGAGCGACATTAGGGAGAGGAGTTAATGACAGACATTTCATTTTTGGCTGAACTAACCCTTTAACAATTCAAGGTTTTTATAGTTTTGTAAAGATGATAATTAACAGGGCTCTACATAGCAGCCATTTTAGGCGCACTGGTGCGAGTGACCCGATCGATTCTCATGAATAGATACAATCGGAATAAAAACTACAATGCCCAAAGTGCATCAACACTGAGAAACTGATTCCTACAGCAGTCAACTGCTCTTCATGCCTTCAGTCAGCAGAGAGTGGAAAACGTGTGTGTGACGGACTACACTTCAAACAGAGATTGTTTACCAGGTGAAGCGAGTGTGAAGCCATGCGCACTAATCAGACAATCGCGCTGATGATCTGCAGCCAAATCAAAATTACCTGGAAATACCACAGGTGGATTATCATAAACAAGCTCAGAAATTAGCGGATGCTTGGGGCAAAAGTGCCACCAAAAACAAATGTATTAAAGGGGTGGTGTGTGTTTATGGGGCGCAGTATAACACGTCTTAATTCTTCTTTTATTGTTTTTGGTTGTTTTGTTAATTTATTGTGGATATTTAAAATATTTTCAGTGTTAAATAGTCTTTAGAGGTAAAATTTAATTGATCTTATAATTATTTTTCCTGCTTTATAATGCCATTATCATTATTTTATAAAATGGTCTCAGAACGACAATATTGTCGTTAGGCCTGTTACGATAACACATTTTGCTGGACGATAATCTGGCCAAGCAATGATTGCGATAAACGATAATATTGTCTTGCTGAGACCATTTTCATCTCCAATAATGATATGGCATAATAATGCAGGGACACCTTTTCAAAGATCAACACACTTTAATTTCTAAAGACTATTTAACACTAAAAATGGAAAACATTTTAAATATCCACAATAAATGAACAAAACAACCAAAAACAATAAATAAAATGGATGAAAACTGCAGCGGATGATTGTGTTTTAGGAGCATATTAGGGTCTGCTAAACCCACGGTCCGCTAAACCCACGGTCCGCTAAACCCACGGTCCGCTAAACCCACGGTCCGCTAAACCCACGGTCCGCTAAACTCACGGTCCGCTAAACCCACGGTCCGCTAAACCCACGGTCCGCTAAACCCACGGTCCGCTAAACCCACGGTCCGCTAAACCCACGGTCCGCTAAACCCACGGTCCGCTAAACCCACGGTCCGCTAAACCCACGGCCCGCTAAACTCACGGTCCGCTAAACTCACGGTCCGCTAAACCCACGGTCCGCTAAACTCACGGTCCGCTAAACTCACGGTCCGCTAAACCCACGGTCCGCTAAACCCACGGTCCGCTAAACCCACGGTCCGCTAAACCCACGGTCCGCTAAACCCACGGTCCGCTAAACCCACGGTCCGCTAAACCCACGGTCCGCTAAACCCACGGTTCGCCAAACCCACGGTTCGCCAAACCCACGGTCCGCTAAACCCACGGTCCGCTAAACTCACGGTCCGCTAAACTCACGGTCCGCTAAACCCACGGTCCGCTAAACCCACGGTCCGCCAAACCCACGGTCCGCCAAACCCACGGTCCGCCAAACCCACGCTCCGCCAAACCCACGGTCCGCCAAACCCACGGTCCGCCAAACCCACGGTCCGCCAAACCCACGGTCCGCCAAACCCACGGTTCGCCAAACCCACGGTCCGCCAAACCCACGCTCCGCCAAACCCACGGTCCGCCAAACCCACGGTCCGCCAAACCCACGGTCCGCCAAACCCACGGTCCGCCAAACCCACGGTCCGCCAAACCCACGGTCCGCCAAACCCACGGTCCGCCAAACCCACGGTCCGCCAAACCCACGGTTCGGATCGGCTCACGGTTTTCCGTTCTGTACGGTTCTTGTTTTTTTTCTTCTTCTTTTAATCCAGAAATGTACTTCAGCATATGATATATTAATTATCCACAATTTAGGATACAGTATAATTTAAAAAAATATATATATCATAGCCTAATGATGCACAAACTGAAGTTAACTTGACCGTCTCTGAGGAAAGCTCGGTGAGATTCTGACACAGCGAGAGAGAAGACATTGATGATGCTTTTCATTTATTTGGCAAAAGCAGATTGTGTATTATTATCTCTACAGGAACTCATGAGCCTTTAGCACACACAGACTGACCTGAAGAATTAACTTGCGTTATCAAACTTCAGTGTCGCTTTAAGCCTGTTCTATACTCGACGCATCCGCATGAGCACGAGGGTGCGCGGCAAAAATGACGTTGACGCGGAGTGCGCGAGACCCCGTTTCGCTTGCCGTTATGCGTGTCAGATTTCGTAAGTGTGCGTGTGGCTCCGCAACCGAAGAGCCACGAGTTCCAGACGAATCTCCTGGCAGAGAATGACGTCTCATCGCGCCGCACCCGTCTGCGCGCCGAGTATAAACACCTCCCCAAACGGATGAGGCGCGTGCAGTCAGCGAGAGACGAGGAAAACAAAAGCATGCAAATGGCAATTATCCCGACCGGAAAAATGATCGAGCTCATTTTTTTTATTGTGCGATTAATTGATTTATCGACTATCGCGACAGGCCTATTTGTCGTTTATCGCAGTAATTTCTTGGCCAATTTATCGTCCAGCAAAATGTGTTATCGAGACAGGCCTGCTATGTAGTATTTCTGCAGTAATCCGGCTGTGAGGTGAAGACCACATGCCCGAAGATGCTGAGCTCAAACTACGCCTTGGTTTAGAATAGGGCCCTCTAGTGGACGGAAAAAGTCGGACAGTGCACCTTTAATAAGATTAGAAAACATTGCTCTTATAATCGTAAAAAGGCCCCTGGATATTAATTAAAAGGATAAATCTCGTCCTGTAATGGGAAAGTAATTGAACTGTGTGTTATTGATCAGAGTGTGCTGCTGATTTCTCCTGATGAAGTGGTTATCGTAGAGCCTGCTGCAGATGAAGTGTCCCTCGGCCCTGGCAGGAAGAGAGGGCAGATGTGAGCGGAGCTTTTGAAAGGCGGTGTTGTTTTCTGCTCTCCTCCGCACGTGTTCTGGGTCTCTGGATCGGGTCCAGGCCCGCTGTTAGCGCCTCTGATTATTCCCTGAGCTCCAGCAATGACAGGCAGCTGCAGGACGGCCCGACACCCCTCACACACTCGCGGATCTCTGAGCATTCAGGCGTCTCAATGCCACAGAGTTGGAGTTCATTGCCAAAAGCGTATTTTTGTACAGTAAGCCGTATGTGTCTTTAAAAGAGGTGCGGCCCTGGACACTGTTTGTCTTTTACAAAACAGACACGTAGCAGAAAAGGATCTGCATCCCTGTGTGTTTGCACAACTACGCCCTGTAAGTGCGCACTCCTAGCAAAAGGGTTCATTTGGGTTCTGGAATAACATAGGGTTAACGGGAACACTTCAGTACGGGGAACACATATTCACGATTAACTCCGCCTTCTGCCTCAATAATCTCCTAATTTACTGCTTATTAATAGTTAGTGCGGTAGTTTTTGTAGCGGTTAAGTTTAGGTATTGGGTCGGATTAAGGGATGTAGAATAAGCTCATGCAGAATAAGGCATTAATATGAGCTTTATAAGTGCTAATAAACAGACTATATCATAGTAATATGCAGGATCATAAGACACTAGTTAATAGTTAATAACTGAACCTTTGAATAAAGTGTTACCGGGTTCTTTACTCGTCTCCAAAGAACCTTTAATGCTAAAAAGGTTCAATAATGTCAAGAAATAACCCTTTTTGTCACTGAGGTTCTTTAGGCTATTATTCATTCATATATTACATTATTCAGCAACATTTTGTAGGTGTAATTAAATTATTGTTTATTAAACTGTTGTAGTAACTTAATATCACATTTTAACATTTAGCTGATTTTTGGAGGAGAAACTGAAATGGCTCTCTTTGTGTGATATTGATTAACTACATAAGATTAATATATAGATTTTCTAACCCCCATATCTTGAATTGTGTGATCATTCACAGGCATTAATAAATGCATGTGAATACATGTAATATTCACGTAAACTGAATATTTGCGACACTGCGTTAGAGCACGACAGCAGGTGGCTGTGTGTGATGGGTTTGGCCCCAGCTGTATGTAACGTGAACACGGCTGCACATTGTCGAGTAAAAGATCCCAGTTTGTTCGGTACTCGTTGTACGTCTCCTCATTTTAAATTGCACGCCCCGTGTAAGAGCCATATTTCAATGGCCATATTTCAGACTGCCTTCCTTCAAGACTCAGAAGGGATAATGATGATGTCATTCGACTTGTAGACCAACTACAGAGACCATGTCTTCCAACTGGAGAATATGAATGGGTTGGTGTCTTTGACAACCGGTGATGTTGCTTCAGAAGATATAGAGAATGACCTTACACATGCTGCACTTTTTCAGCATCATCAAATCCTCCACTTATTTCAATAAAAAAGACCATACTGAATGAAAAGCCTTTCAAGTTCAATTGAAATGAATTGTGTCCCTCCTCCAACCACCAGTCTTGGTGGTCTTCATCATCTTCTCCATCATGTGTCTGTCCAAACAGGGATCTAGTGTCCTGTGATAAAGATGGACGCTCATTGTAGGTGATGGACCAAGGGTTTCTAGCTGTCTCCTTTCGAGTGATGCCTACCAATCCTCCAGCAACCTTTTCGGTTTTGTTGATGTGCTCAAGGCAAAGATCAAATGGCTCATTGTTGAAGCTGTGTTTGGCCTCTTTAGCTACAAAATCCCCATCTAGGAATCCCTGGTAGACCCGTGGTGCCGTCTGTGCCAGATGTACCGTGTCTGCTATGAATACAGCACCCCATCTTGTGTGATCATATGCAGTAAACCAGGGCATCATGCTCTTAATAATAATAATAATTCATTACATTTATATAGCGCTTTTCTAGGCACTCAAAGCGCTTTACATAGAAGGGGGAATCTCCTCAACCACCACCAATGTGCAGCATCCACTTGGATGATGCGACGGCAGCCATATTGCGCCAGAACGCTCACCACACACCAGCTGATTGGTGGAGAGGAGACCGAGTGATTAAGCCAATCAGGATAGGGGGAAGATTAGGAGGCCATGATGGACAGAGGCCAGTGGGCAAATTTGGCCAGGATGCCGGGGTTACACCCCTACTCTTTATCGAAGGACATCCTGGGATTTTTAACGACCACAGAGAGTCAGGACCTCGGTTTAACGTCTCATCCGAAGGACGGAGGTTGACGGAGGTCTTGAAGGTTGACATGTAAAGCTTCTAGTCACCACATCTCAGTGCCCGTGTGAAGGCCAGAAGAATAGACACAAGATACATATTGTCGCCAGAAGCTAAATGTTGGTTTGTCTTCATTAGCCTTCCAGCAGATCCATTAGCCCAGGGTCTGCTTCCTCATCTCAAATCACAGCGGTGCTGACACAACAGTCCCCTTTGTGCTGTGATTTTTTTAATGATCATGCTTGCACATAAATTGGATTATGTTGCACATTTTCCCAAAGTTACAGTAGGTAATTTAGCAAATGGAAGCACTTTGGGGGGAAAAATCCGCTTTTACCACTTTTAAGATTATAGTGTTAAAAACTCTAAGCTGACATTCTGGCTAAAACACATGTTGGGGGGTTAAATATTAATACTGGATAGGTTGTATGCTTGTACCAAAAAGTGTCCAACAAAGTATTAATATCAGTTTTGGCCTCCTGACTATTTCACCAAAATTGAATCGTGTCGTCTTCAGACCTTGTGAAAAAAAAATAGTTATGGATTTCGTGTTGATAGACAAACCATTTGTCATATACCACTGCAACAGAGTTGAGCTCTGATGCAAACATGACTCTTGAGGCTGTATCTCTGCAATGCTTTGACATACTGACACCAAACTTTGCATGTGTCATTTCCACCTCAGTCTGACTACACCACATCAGTTTCGTAACAGTGCATAACAGTTTGTCGAAAATGATAAACCATTAAATCATTATTATTGACTGTATTTAAAATTGTACTGCTTTTTGCCTAAAATCAACTTAAGAAGTCTGATTGTTGCAGTTGGTCTTATACTCCTAGCTAGCTATGCTGGCATGTCTTAGGGTCTTCATTTCGCTTGGCCCCGACAATTGCTGCTTGCAGCTATATTTTGGTTTATATTTGTTCGTTCTGCGCATGTTCAGCGACGTCATTTTTTCTCTGTAGAGCATGTAAGCCGGATTTTGACGCAAAGTTTTTGACCGTAAAGTAATCAATGTAGCATACATTGACCTACAAGTCTAGGATCTCAACAAATAAGTTGTTGAGAAGACATCGCTGCACACGAGGATAATGCTGTAAAAGACATTCACATGTCCTGTACACCCCGTGCAACACGTACAAAACAAAACCTAAGACAATACACTGAATAATGCAGTGAAATGTTCGTCAATAATATGAAATATTTAATCCGGAAAGGACAAAACAAATGATAATGAATGAACCCCTAAACGGCTCCATATAGAAACTTTTTCCTGTTAACAAAAACCCCAAAGTAGGGATGCACGATATTATCGGCACGACATCGGAATCGGCCGATAAACGCTTAAAATATAAAAATCGGCATCGGTCGATATGAAAACATTATGCCGATATGCCTTGCCGATATGATAACGTGTTGATATGCGCCTGCAATAACTCACGTGTGCAAGGAGTGCTACAGCGATAAGACCATGTCAGCACTGCGGTCATTCTTCAAGAAAATACATTGCATGTACAGTGATTTATATTGGCTGTTTTTAAATGCTGCCTTGAATTTCTGAATGCACGTACAGAAGGACGTGACCGTCAGCAGCAGATTTGCCACGTTTTCACAACAAAACTAGCCCAAAACAAGCCCAATCGCGTCTCCCCACTCTCTAGCGCGTGCGGCAGCCTCCACCGCAGCAGAAGCTCCTCCAGGTCCTAGTGCCCGCCAGCTAGACCGCTATATATTTATACATGTAGTGGGTGCGCTGTTGTTACAGTAATACAATGAAAAGTAGAATACACAAATAAATTGAAGTTACTTCTTGTTCTGAATAAACAAATCAGTAATGATGTCATAAATCACAAGCATGACACTTGTAAATTAAATACTTTTATATACAGTGTATTAATCTGTAATAAAATTTTACGAAATGGATGATGAAAAATAATCCAAGGAGCTCTACAATAATTGTAGAATTAAAGGACAGCATCAATGGATGTCATGCCACCCCCACTTCATGTGCACAAACGTTAAATCCAAAAATACAATATTTAGGTTACAGCTGCATCTGGGGTGAAAAATTACTGACTTTATTATTGTTATTTTCAGAGCTTTTAATATACTCTTATCATAAAAAGAACTTTATTAACATTTATTTATCTTCAACAAGAATCCTTTTAGTAAGGAGACCTCAGAAATCTGAAACCAGAATGAAAAAAAAATAGTTTTTGCTCAAAATGGTGTTGTTTCCAAACAAAGGGAAAAAATAAACATATATCGGCATCGGTATCGGCATCGGCCTAAATGAGCTGAAAAATATCGGCATATCGGATATCGGCAAAAATCCAATATCGTGCATCCCTACCCCAAAGGGCTCTTTAGATTGAACCCTTTCTTCTAAGAGTGTGTGTGCTCATGAAGAAGCGGAGGATGATTCTGAGTGTGTAGCAGAAGAGTAAAGCTCCTGTTGCTGTAAACCGGCCTGTCAATCATCCTAATCTCTGCTCATCTTTGGCTGAACGACGGATAAAAATAAAACTGGTAAAAAAATCTATTTTTACAACTTTCTGCACATTAGGGTGTGTGTATGTACTCACTGTAATGTAGTTAACCGTTTGACCTTTTCCCCATTAAATGTCATATTCTGTTAATATATTTTGTAATTAATTACATTTCCACCATTGTTGGCGTAATTAGAGCTTAACAAACAAACTACAGTTTAATCACAATTAATATGATCTGTGTGATTTCATAGAGACACGGGCTCAGTTTGGGCTGATGACTCACAATTCAGGAGCAAATCAAGAAATAAGCTGGAAAATGTTTTCGGATACAGTAAATAAGACTTGCTTTATCCGTAACTCAACAAAACACACAAGTGTGTGATCTAACACACACACACATGGGTTAAATTAATAGCGTTTTTAGACAGAGGGAAAGGATTACCATAACCATCCTTATACACACTTTTCAAAATATTATATTAAGTTTAAGATGTAACATTAACATGACGTTGATTTAAAACCTTTGTAGAAATATAAAGCAAAACATTAAATGTGCGAAACATATTATAAACGACCTGTACTTTCCAAGTGGACTAGTCTCACACATCCGCCATTATAACGGCCTACAAATACAAGTGAACAAATATGAATGAAAAACTAGATTATGGTTATCATGTCATTCTGGATAGCGAATCGCATGTCCTGCTAACAGAGGGATATAAACCATAGACAGTAAAAGAAATGGACCGAGCGATCCCATTGACTTCAGCGGCGTTAAGTGATGTCAGTATAGGAGCACTTACTTCCTGATGGCGGAGCGAACTGCGCCGGCTCAGACTGAGCTTGAGGACGTAGATGTGACGTGAGCCTCCTGTCTGACAGCTGTAGGTCTTCTAGTAGTTGTGGAAAGGGAAGGCTGAATCCCGTTGTTTAAATATTTTCTCCCGTTGCTTTTGGCTCACTATGGGCTTCTCCCCATTCTTCCCCCTTGACTTTATCAGACTTTATGTCTCCACGTCCCCCCGACTGTCTCATAGACAGTAAAGATTGCCTGCGAGCGTCTCCTCAGGTCTATACGGTAATTTCTCAACTGTGCGACAGAGTCGCGTTGGTTATGACGCAATAGTTAGCCTATTTTTACAAAAACAGCTTCTGCGGGGCGATAGTATAAGATACAAGGTAATGGAGCCTTTTATACATTGTCGTGTTTCTTTAGAAATATACAATGGACAAATGGAGTCTTTAAACGCCTCAGATGTAAAGTTATTCACTGTCAAAGTGACTCAAAAATGAATGGGAGTCAATGGGATGCTAACAGCAGGTGATGTCTTGGTTAGCAATGGCCGCCCCTAGGGGTGGAACGCTTTCCGAGCGCTAGATTACCCGCTTGATATAAACGTGTTGTCTTTATAATCAGGCACTAACTGAACCACCTGTGGGAAACTCAGCTGAGCCATCATCCCTTCAAGGGAATATTTCAGATCCAATTGATTTAAAAAAATATATTGTAAATGATTTATTCGTTTTATCCAGAGACGCAACGAAAATCAGAGCAATGGCCTATGACGAGTTTGAAAAATGTTCATGATGGAAAATGACATTATAGGATGCAATCGGATCGTCTTGATTTTGTTTCTATCACTTACGGTTCAAAAGTTATTAGCACAAGCGTGAGTGCAGCTTTGGACAGGTGGTGGCGCTAGAGGGATTGGGTTGAGACTCTAAGTTTGCTGTGGTGAACGCTCAGACTATCCTCTATCTGTGTGCCAGATACGCAGATGTGCTGTGTGTTCACAGCTTTATCATACGGTTCTCTGGTCGGCCATAGACTCACGAGCAGAAGAAGAGAACCGGCGGATGCGATAAACGTCTACACACTGATAATAACCTTCTCATGCGCTCTCCTTTTCCAGTGATGTCAGATCCTGTCATTTTCATTCTTTCAAAAGGTCTCATGCAGATGTTTTATACAGGCTCTAATAATTGTCCATAAAATATTTAGTAATGTATTTATTTTATTTGTTCATGTAATAATCTTGAAGATATTTCTGCTCTGGTATTTCCCCAACCCTAGAGACATGAGGCCTGTTGCATAAAGCTAGCTGAACAAACTCTGAGTTTCAGAGCAGGTTTAGAGTTGACAAATCCAGATAAATCCAACCTGGTTTAGATCAAGTTCAACCGTTTCTCAAAGCTCGGTGTAAACGTTCTCTGTCAGCTCAGGTTTAATCCAGAGTTAGCGATCAACTCTGAAGCGCCTGAAAGTGTGGCGCGTGCGGCAAACAGCCAATCACAGCGTCCGTTTGATTCACTTCTCTTCTGAAGATTAAGAGATCGTTTTACGAATTATCATGAAATTAAATGTGTTCACAAAGCAGGAATAAACACTGATGCTGCAGCGGAGAGAGTTTGAGAAGGCAGATGAAAGAATATAACAATACACGACGTCAATCAAAGAAATATGCCTAATAATTACAGGTTCACAAAGAGCTCAATGCATTCACGGTGTTTAAAAGAATTATGAATGCATGTTTTATATTTATATTAATATGTGGCTACTTGTCAACTAATATAATAATTATATGAATATATTCTATTCATTAAAAGTAATTATAATTCGTAGCCTATAATATAAATATAATAAATAAGTGCCAAAGGATAAGCAAATTTGTCTCTAACGTTTTTTCACTATAAACTGCTCATTTGGAACAGGGGGCGTGGCTTAAGTGCGTCTTTACTTGCAGCTGATTGGTCCAGAGTGGGTTTGCGATCTCTAACCCAGAATAAACCGGCTCAGAGCAGGCTAGTGTAGTGTAAGTTATCATGGTGATGAACACCGCTTAAAACCAATCCACCATCTTGAGCCCGAAAACCCAGAGTTTGCTCAAACTAATCTCGAACCAGCTTTGAGGAACAGGCCTCAGGTCAGCTCTGTTTCTTCAGGTTTTGTTGCACTACTAAGACGATCTTTGTGTGTTTTCAGAGGCCGAATGGACAGCGAGTGCAGAGCGATGGCGTCCGGAGACGGGACTGGCATGACTACGCCGTTATTAAGAGTGAAGCGGCGCGCTCAGGTACAGAACATGATTAAACACCACTTACAACAAACACACACCAGACATCATAATACATCGCAGTGTGGAAAACAGAATCCACACGGTAGGACAACAGTCAAGAAAGGCTTTGTGTGCCAAAATGTGTGATGTCAAAAAAAAGATAAACAAGGGGAAACGTGTTTTAATGAAGCGATATAGTGTAGGTAGGGCAGAATAAGATATGCTATTAATATTATTTCCTTTTGCAGGAGTATTATAATAGATCTGTTCTCTTTACATGCAACACCACAGACCTTTATCTCCCGAAGCACAAGACATAAGACGGAGACTCTTATTATTGGCACCCCTGGGAAATATGATCAAAGATGGCTGTGAAAATAATTCTGCATTGTTTCTCCTTTTGATATTTCCTTTAAAAAATTCACAAAAACCTAACCTTTCTTAGAAGGAGAAGAATGGAAAGTCGGGGGAAACACATTATGATATAAATGCTTTTCTCCAAAACGTGTGTCCACAATTACTGGCAATGTTTCATCAGTAAAATATCCCTGAAGTTTATTCCCATTAATATGTACGTTTTTAAGCACCCCAGGGTAGGAGCATGAAATTGTCCAGCTATGGTGGATTGTAAATATGAGGAACACACAGGCCAAATCCCCTGAATCATCATCACGATCAGTAAAACACACACTATAGATCTGATGTGCAGCAAAGATGGTTGAGCTTCACTAAAGAGAAGGCGGCTGAAGAAAAACAGCTGAAGCGTTTCCAGCATCTAGTCCCAGTCAACTAACGATGTTATGAATCTGTGTGTGTGTGTGTGTGTGTGTGTCAGGGGTGGATATTACCACCACCAGCAGCCAAATGCGGTGATTTTGAATTGTGGCGGTGAACTCGCTTCACCTACCGGCCACCATGGCGGATAAATAAAGCTAATAATAATAGATCCTGTTTCTCTTCTTTGTAAACTTTGATCGATGCATGCGAGTGCTGCCGTATGTTGAATATGAGCAGTCGTTTTCAACGTCATCACCTGCGTGTAGAGCCAGAAGACACGAATGAGAAGATCTGTCTCTGTGCACTCATCTGAAAGCACACACTCATCTCACAGCGCTCAGATTTTAAGACAAACTCACTCAAAAAGTATGCCAACACGTCCATTTTGATGAGTATTCTAGCAGACATAGTCTGAATATGCCTTAAAGAAGCACTGGGTAACTTTTGCTCTCGGGGTCCCCCTACAGTTTGGAAAAAATAATGTCCTCAGCTACTGTCGTAAGAGCTGTCATCCTACATCAGGGGACGCCGTCGCGCCTGCATTTGCTGACATGACAGCCCTGAACTAGTGATGCGCGGGTCGTCTCATAACCCGCGGACCCCGTATGTCTATTTAATGGTCGCGGGTGCGCGGCGGGTTGTAAAAATATATACAGTGGTGCGGTGCGGGCCAAATAACTTCATAAAAGCGTCCCGCGGGTCGGTGCAGCACTAACAGTTCCCCTGAACACTGCAGGAGGAGTTCACATGCAGGTGTTCTTCTGGCGGCGCGTGGGAAATGTCTTCATCAGGTACAGTCAGTGGCTTATGCTTCAGGATGTCATATGAATATCATTTCATGGGTTTTATTTTTTTCAAACGCCAAATAATCGCGATGCTCACGTTTACAAGCCAGCGTCATTATAGTAGTCTATTGGTTAGCGTTTTCCAGAATCTATATGATACTTCAGTTCAATGTTTGAGTGGTCGGTAATCACCGTAACAAGCAGGACAGCATCGGTCGGGCACGCCTCCTTCAGCTCACGCCGACGAGCAAACGCTGGTCACATGTTGATCCTCGTCCTGCCTTTAATCACAGCACTCTCTCGTTTCCTCTTATTGCTTTCCTCCAACAAAACCTTTTCTTTCTTATTTGTCTGTGCTGCTTCGGACATGACTATATTAGGCATAAAAAGCCAGACGTCCTAGGAAAAGGAAAGAATCACTAGTTTCACATATTCTGAATCACATATTATGACTATATTATCCGACGAACAAAGTTGGGCTGGCACGTCTAAATGTGAGGAAGTGTGTGTGTGTTGGTGGAAGTGACGTATATGCCGTAAAGCAGTCGAATTTTGTAGTTCTTTTTGTTCTCGGGTTACTACCCGAAACCCGAAGTTTAAAAGTACGATTAAAAACGATACAGACCCCATCAGGCTATGGCAGACGTGTCATTCAACCTATTGTAAGTCAATTTATCACCACAAGAGTCTTGAAAATATATAATGAAGGTTTAAAAGTTACCTAGTGCTGCTTTAAGAGAACGTTATACAGTCGAGAAACACGAGCATATCTCTGCATTAGGTGTTAAAGGAGCAGTCGCCTTTACTGCTGTCTGTTTAATGTCAAAAGATAAAGACATCACTCACTGCTCTGGATTGAATAGCTTTTGTAAGTTTAATAAGGATTAATCTTTCATTTAAACAGTTAAATATGCAGTTATTTTACATTTGATTACTTTATTCAGTTTCTGTCCCTTTCTGCAGGCCAGTAGACCTGTGCATGAGCTGTTATTAAATGTTGGCCTACACATGAGTGAGGTCGAGTTAAACATTTATTGCAATGTGCTAAATAAATATTTGCATAATTTGTTTATTTATTATTTGACATTTTTATATTAATTTATGCAATTGCAATGCCTTGATTTTTATTAAAGTTAGACATTCATAGCATTAGCCATAAATGCAATGGCACTAATGATTGGCATAATTTCTTTCGGCCTTGGTTTCCTCTTTTTCGGTTTCGGCCAAGAACGTTGATTTCGGAGCATCCCTGCTACCCCATGGGTGTGGGATAAAATGGGATAAAAAGGACCCCATGTCCACGGCTAAAAATCCCTCTGCATCTTTAATGTTGTGGCCTATTCTTTTGCTGGAGGTCCTGGACATCTTCAGATTCATGTAATCATGGAATGCCAGCAGATAAAAACTCAACAATCATCTTCATTAAAGAGCAGAAACTGAGTGATCTGACCAGTGCGGTCCGCTCTCGCTCATAATGCCGTCTCTGATTTATTTTTAATCATCTGATGATCAATAAAACGCAGCTCATATCTGTTGATTTCAGCGACGTGAACTCCATTAAATCTGCATATTGTGCGGGAACCGAAGCTCAGTTTTGCGGAGAGACATTTATGAGCCCAAGTGTAAATGAACTTGTTGATAAATCAGATAGCTTTGATTTACACACAGCGTGTGTGTGCATGTGCGTGTGTGCGCGCGCGCGTGTGTGTGTGTATGTGTGTGTGTGTGTGCGTGTGTATGTGTGTGTGCCGCTGAATCCGTATGGTAAAGCCACTGATAAACTGATGCCATTCTCTACTAATCCTCTAGAAGAGGAAGAGGAGGAAACCGTTCCTGATTACGCCAGAACAGCAGAACTCAGGATCAGCTCGTCTGAGCTCATTTTCTCAAAGGCAGAGAAAGGCAGAACTCGCTTTACACCGAATAACATTTTAGGCCACTTGGGGACAATATTCAGGCTTGGGGAACTCATATTAATGTTGACAAACCTCATAAAATGAAGATTTCATGCCATGGGACCTTTAAATAGTCTTATCTACATTGCCATTTGCTGAGCTACTTTTGATTTATTAATCCAAAATTTGGCAAACTCTGTGCCATTCCACGTCATACAGTAAATCCCATGTTTATGGCCGGATTCCCCGGTAACTGTGTGTGGTAACTGTGTTTATTATGGGATGTGTGTGTCAGGTGTGGGCGAGCAGGGCCGGCCGTACCCCCTGAGCGACTCGGACCGTGTGGATCAGGCCTACAGGGAGAACGGCTTCAACATATTCGTCAGCAACAAGATCGCCCTCAACAGATCCCTGCCGGACATCAGACACCCAAAGTAGGAGCGTTTCTCCTTCTTACTCCATATTAACCACACACACACACACACACACACACACACACACACACACACACAGCTGCTATCTGAACTGTGTAGAGCCCTACTAAGATAACAGGACAGTATTTTCTGAGATATATCACTTATCAAATACCTTTCATTCGCAGCACATCATCATCTACAGTTATGGGTAATAATGTCAGGACCATGGGCGTAGGAACCGGGGGACGTCCTACCCAAAATTAGCCTATAGCGCAGAAACATTTTGATGCTCAAATGATGTTGTAAATTATGAATGGGTCAAAGGCGTTTGCAAATCGGCCTGAATTTACTTGAATTAGTTTGGACTGCTCTCTCAGTAGCCGCGTTTCCATTACAGATCATTACTAAATGTCGATTAAAAAACAATTGCGCCATGACGGCCTTCCCATTAACCCGTCCCATCCTGATCAGTCAGTCCAAAAAGTATGCCACGTATTTTTGTAGGTTTGTGTGTCCCAGCCACCGCAATTTATTGTTAATGAAGGAGACATAGGCGTGTTATCCAAGCATTAATTAAAATGAAACGAGTGTTTGAACTTTCATGGAATTTCGTTTTTTTAGAAATGTGAACTGAATTTAGAAATGCTTTTGAAATTAAAAACTTAGCGTTTAATAAACAAAATACATTTTTGAAATGAAGACAGCGTTTGGAGTGGAGTGCGTGCAAAATAATCCCTTCTCTGAATCGACGGCCTTTGTGAGTCTACACAAATAAAGCCAGACAGTTTATAGTTTATAATTATGTCTTGCACAGTTTGTGAGTTATATCCGCTGTCATAAAGACAAACGTCCACCAGAATGTGCCAGTGCCTTCGTCGATCATGGGTTAAAGAAACGTAGCCTATTTAGTTAGGCAATGTTTGAATATTAGTCTATAATATTATTTTTTTTAATGTCATGTGTTGATTATGAAAAGTAAGCAGCATGAGTACGATAAGCTGTACATCATAAGATGCGCATATATCTGGAGACATGCGGAGTCGGGCATGATTTTGGTCACTTCATGGAGTATTGCTTTGAGGAGGACTTTCTTTAAAGTGAATTTCGTTTAGTGTTTCGATGAGCACGGATTTGTAGCCTGTTTACTTGAACTTTTTAGTTCTTAGGTAGTCTAATATCTACACTGTAAAAAAATATTTAGAAAATAAGTTCCCTGGTTGCCTTAAAATTTTGAGTTCATTGAAATTGAAATTTTGAGTTAAATCAATGAGCATTTTTTGAGATTCGAAAACCTTTATTAAAATATTATTAAAAGATTTTGTAAGCATATTGGGTAATTGTGTGTTTTATTTCTGATGATGCAGTGAAACATGCCAAATAGTGCTATTTTCATGATTTATCACATTTTTTATGTGGTTCAGATACAATAATATTTTGAGTTTCAATTTATTAAACAAATTTCCTTCATTGTATCTCAACTCAAATTTTCAATTGCAATAAACTCAAAATTTTAAGGCAACCAGGTTACTTATTTTTTTAAGTTAAACCAACAAAAAACAACCAATTTTTTTACAGTGTATGGTTTCAAAGGCAGCCTGAGTAAAGCTCTCTCTACGAGCCTGACGTGCGACGCCGCGCTGAGGGACTTATATGCGCATTAATCACAGTCTCACGCCAAGAGAAATATTGTAAGTTAGCCTACTGCATAATAAAATTAACACGCAGAATAACACAACATCACCGTACACATCTCTTAAAGGGGTACTTCAGCGCTGATGAGATGAATGTGTATTTAAACTGGGTCATTTATGGAGTAGAAATGTGAATCTGGTGCCTTCTAGACTAAGAAAAGACAGAAAACTCCAATATTTGTCTAATAATAATCAGATTGGATGATTTTGTTTATTTATTTGCTGTTTGTGATTCCATACGTTGTACCACGTCACCGTACTGTATGTTATTAGTATGGTCGTGGGATGGAGGTTTTGATCATAGTGGCCCTCCAATGTCAGTCATTCCTACGCCCTGGTCAGGACACTTCGAAATTGTGATTTATATATTCAGGCTCAGAAAAGCTGGGAAATTTCTGTTGTCGGTGCACATTTACTCAGCTCTAAATTATATTTTAGTAGAAATTAAACTCTTCTTGTACAGTAAATAGTGTTTCTGTTCAGGGTCATGTGATGATCTAGTCAGACAGAAGTGTAATATTTAATCTTGTATATTTCCCCTTTCCCTGTATTAGCACGGCATTAAATTATGCGAGTTTAAACCTCCTCACTGCGGTACATTTGTGAATACTGACCAATAGTTTTGATTCATCCACCGAATCAGCATGTCCTCCTCACATCGTACAACCCAGGAGTGAAAGAAACCAAACGAGAGACGGCAAAATCCACAGGAAATGATAAAGATTACAGCTTAACTTTCTAATAAAGCCCAGAGCGCAGTGAAGAATGGCTCGTTTTATCTCCAGAGAGGATCGTGTGTGTTCTTATATAGCCAGGGTCAGGGCCGTTTCTAGCCGGAAATCCTTATTTGTGCCCCTAATCAAAAATGTTTCCATTCATGATTCGGATCGCCAAAGTGTTCATGACTCGATTCATGAATCGATTCACTGACTCGTAACGGTTCGAAGCTTTGTTCTGAAATCGGCCATCACTATATAAGTCATTATTTAGTGTTTTCACACACTAACTCTATTCTGGCCTCTTCATCAATGATTGTCGAGCCGCTGTAGTGAGATGGGCTTTGTAACGACGTCTTTAGTGCCTTTATGGGTCTTGAGAGAGGAAATGACATTGGTGTCAATGAAGGCCTTTCTGAGCCATCGGATTTCAACACTAATATCTTCATCTGTGTGTGAAGATGAGCGGAGGTCTGACGGCTGGCCAATCACAGGAGGAATTAATCACAGAGTTTACATTTCTGGCTTAAGTAACCCGTAATTGTAAATGGCATCTAACATTACTCCAGTGTAAAATTCTGAGAGAGACGACCCACCCACTTTTTATTTGCTTCCGACACCAATGGGTTCATTCGTCAAAATGTATGAATGTGGGACTAAATTTGATGTATGCTTTTGAATAACTGGGCATATATTTTTCCTCCATCAAGCTGTAACGTTGTTTTGTGTGTGTGTGTGTGTGTGTGTGTGTGTGTGTGTGTGTGTGTGTGTGTGTGTCTGTGTGTGTGTGTCTGTGTGTGTGTGCGTGCAGCTGTAAGACGAAGCTGTATGCCGAAGATCTCCCCAACACCAGCATCATCATCCCCTTCCATAATGAGGGCTGGTCGTCTCTTCTGCGGACGGTCCACAGCGTCCTCAATCGCTCGCCGCCACAGCTCATCGCAGAGATCGTCCTCGTCGACGACTTCAGCGATAAAGGTACGAGACTTCAGCGATAAAGGTACGAGACTTCGGCGATAAAGGTACGAGACTTCGGCGATAAAGGTACGAGACTTCGGCGATAAAGGTACGAGACTTCGGCGATAAAGGTACGAGACTTCGGCGATAAAGGTACGAGACTTCGGCGATAAAGGTACGAGACTTCAGCTATAAAGGTACGAGACTTCAGCTATAAAGGTACGAGACTTCAGCTATAAAGGTACGAGACTTCGGCGATAAAGGTACGAGACTTCAGCGATAAAGGTACGAGACTTCGGCGATAAAGGTACGAGACTTCGGCGATAAAGGTACGAGACTTCAGCGATAAAGGTACGAGACTTCGGCGATAAAGGTACGAGACTTCGGCGAGAAAGGTACGAGACTTCGGCGATAAAGGTACGAGACTTCGGCTATAAAGGTACGAGACTTCAGCTATAAAGGTACGAGACTTCAGCGATAAAGGTACGAGACTTCAGCTATAAAGGTACGAGACTTCAGCTATAAAGGTACGAGACTTCGGCGATAAAGGTACGAGACTTCAGCGATAAAGGTACGAGACTTCAGCTATAAAGGTACGAGACTTCGGCGATAAAGGTACGAGACTTCAGCGATAAAGGTACGAGACTTCGGCGATAAAGGTACGAGACTTCGGCGAGAAAGGTACGAGACTTCGGCGAGAAAGGTACGAGACTTCGGCGATAAAGGTACGAGACTTCGGCTATAAAGGTACGAGACTTCGGCGATAAAGGTACGAGACTTCAGCGATAAAGGTACGAGACTTCGGCGATAAAGGTACGAGACTTCGGCGATAAAGGTACGAGACTTCGGCGATAAAGGTACGAGACTTCGGCGATAAAGGTACGAGACTTCGGCGATAAAGGTACGAGACTTCGGCGATAAAGGTACGAGACTTCGGTGCCAAAACAGGCTTATTGCGCAAAATCGCGCACACAATTATGTCAAAACACCGCCTTGGTGAGGGTTTCTTCAAGCATCTTGGAGATGTTGTAAAGTGAGAATGCTTTCAAAAATAATGCCATAAATAGATTTAATTTATCAATGAACACCTAATAACTAAATCAAATCAGTGTTTGGTAGGACTGTCAACAAATGTTATAAATTCGAATAGTTTTAAAAAACGAATTTCAAAGGTGAAAATTAATATTCAAATAAAAAAAAAAGTGACTATTCACCATTTCATGTCAAGGGAAAGCTCCATGTTTAGCAGAGCTCGCTCAGAGCGCTCAATATGCTGTAAAACTTACATTAATATTAATAATATTAGTTTCAATCGCTGATGAAGCCTGCTATATGAGGGACAAGAGTCACGACCTTACATCGCTTTCACAACACTCTCGATCAGCTCAGAGTTTGCTCATTTAAACCGTTATGAGCAGAAAGACGGAGGTCTGCGGTCTCTTGGCCATGTAATGGCAAAATAATTAACTCAGTCGCTTTACTGAATAAGACAAACATCATCAATATCTTTATAAAGGTTTATATCTTACAAGAAAGAGCCACAGTCAACAGGATGGCGCCAGCGTTAAGCACAGTAGTAGTACCGGTCAAGATAACTCGCAGTACCCGGATGAGTGGTGTGTGTTATCTGGAAATAACACACCGCTGGAATGAGCGATTGACCAATCAGAGTCAAGTATTTCACAGAGCCGTGTAATAATAAAAGTTAATATTTCAACTCAAGCTCAGATGAACTGTTAAATTCCCAATAAACAAACATGTGATATCATTAGTAACTGCACTTATTAACAAAACGATTCAAAACCACAGCAGTCGTATGATGACATGGAGTTGATGATCTATTTCCTCTAGTGCTTGTCTGGCCTGATGATAAATCGCTTCCCCATCTCCTGTTCTCAGCCAGTGTGGTGTCGTGGCACGGCAGATTTTAAGCTGGTGTTTTCGGCCAGATGATCCCGGTCTGTCCTGCGCTGCATCACATGATTGCATAAGCTCCGGATTGCTGTAATCCTCTGCCTATAGCTCAGATTTGACCGTTTGCTTGTTCTAATCAGACATAAATATGTTTCATTTCATCTCACGCGGATCATGATGCATTCAGGTTCCCGATACTCGAATCAGGACCGGCCCAGGCGGATTATAGATCGATTGGCTCACACACTTACACACGGTCAGCCCTTCATCTCAATGAGAGATTTGGGGACCAGAACCAGATCTCTCTCTCTGTCTGACGGTGAACATGGCTCATAACTTCAGTAATTCCTGCAGGATTCACACACACACCAAAACATGCGCACATAAAGCCGCCTCTCAAACAGCCGTACATATGAATTATGGCTTATTGCACATATTTGCTCACAAAATTGGCGAGTATTCAGTTACACACAGTCAGTTTTGGAGAAAAATAATAATATACTGTTAGTATATTTATGTTGTATTTGTCCTATTGCCATTTGTCCCTTTGTCCTATTGCTGTGGTTTACTGTTTGGTCATATTTCCGGCGATCATGTTAGTAAAGCTGGATAGCACAGCACTGGACCAGCCTTTCTTTTGTTGTAAAACCAAACCAGATGAATACGTTTAGTTTGTTTTATTGCCATTTGTGACTATAGGGCATCTGACATTACTGACATGGTTTATGGGGCATCCTAATTATGGAGAAAAAAACAAACAAACTATTTACGCTAATTAAATCAAATAAAACTTAATAAAACGCTGATTTCTGGAAATAACCTCCACAAAATCAGTCATTTTGATCTCACAAAAATCATGTATTTATCTATATTTACAGCTCTGAAAAAAATAAAACACCACTTAACATGGATTTCTCAGTGCTATGATCTATTATTATTTTCCAGATATACAGACAGACAGAGATCCTGGTGGGATTATTTTATTTATTTATTTTACTGCGTGATATATGTCTTACATTTCAATCATAATGTCTTAAAAAGTCTTGAGTTTGACTTGGTGAGACCTGCTGACACCCTGGCATCAGTCAGAGGCAGTGGTGGAGACTGAAAAGCGTACTCAAGTAGAAGTACTGTTACTTGACAAAAAATGTAGATCTAGTAGAGTAAAAGTACCGGTCCTAATTACTACTCAGAGTAGGAGAAAAAGAAGCCCTTTTAAAAGTACTCAAGAGCAGTGAGTATTATATATGAATGTTAGTCCATCTTATACCCTGATAATTAAAAATATAGCTTACTCGTTTATGGATGATTGTTTGTAAGAACAAAAAAACATGAGATCAACAGTATTTCAATATTTCTCCAAGTTTTATTTTTGACTGCAAGCACTAAAATACAGCCACACTGTAGAAAAGTCTGTCAACATAGGGCACAGTCTACTGTATAAATATGAAGGAATTTTCCGTATTTGTGTTTTACCTGTATTTTGAATTACACATTGCATTAGTTCGTGTTTTAACGGTTAATGGAAATGTATGTAAAATTACTGGATAATGTAGAAAATTACCAGTACATTTTCCGGTTTAATTTTTTACAGTGCATGTAATATTTGAGAAAGCAACCAATGATATTGTAGCATTTATGACAACTATTCTGCTTGCCGTTAATTAAAAAAGGTTACAAAGCGTTGTACTTTAAAGAGTTAGTTCACCCAAAAATGTAAATTCTGTAATTTATTTACCGACTGACAATTTTACAATTTTACGTAAAAAAAAATATTTCTTATATTTATTAAGTTATTTCTTTTCAAGACACATTTCTCTGTAAAAAATAATACACTTAATAAATCAGAATCGAGTAACTCACAGTTTTCATCACTGATTATTTTTGCTTGCAATTAAAAAATAAACCTGAATTTAAATATAAATCCGATGTTTTATGAAAGTTATTTGCTGTATACATGGACAACAATTTAAAATCGCCATGTGAGAACACATAACATTAAAATATGCTATTCAAGATGCAGTAAAATGTACTCAAGTAAAGTACACAGTTTTTAAACTACTTAAAAAAAAAAAAAAAGTAAAAATCCTTAGGAAAACCTACTCATTTACAGTAACGAGAGTTTACACCGCTGGTCAGCAGGCGTCACTGTGACCAAACGGGGGCATTTTGTGACCTTTTTTCTCTCTGGTGCGACTATATTTGGTTAGAGATCGCACTGGTGCCTCCACCCGACTGATAGGATCTGCCATTTCTGTTACATATGAGAAACCACAAACGAAATGAGCCGATCTCGATCACATGACATCGATACTACACAACACACTGCAAAAAATGCTCTTCTCACATCCAGATGTTTGGTCTGGAAACTCTCCATTGACGGCTCAATCAGAGGGGCGGATAAACGGCTGTCTGTCAAACTCCCTCTGCTCGCGATAGGATAGCGCTACACCAACCAGAGCAACGAAGGTGAAGCAGAGCTGACAGATTAAACATTCGCCGTATCCGGTCGGCTAAACTCCGAACACATCTTCCCTTCTTAAGAATGACTTCAGTGCCGTTCTTTGTTCTTTTCTCAGAGAAAAGCTTAACTCAAGTCTTCCAGAGTCGCGGTCAAAGCTGATTCGACAGACCGCCGCCGTTCGCCAGTTTCTGTGTTTACTAGAAGCACGCAAACGCAACTCGGCCGTCGTCATTATGGCCCCGCCCACCGACTCTATGCACGATGTGATTGGCCCAACAAGAGTTAGGGGATTACAGCTCAGAAGGGTATTGAGAGTTAGATTTGCTGCCGCTAGGGTGCGTCTAGATTTCTAGGCTACTAAACTGCCGTAACTTTAAAAGACAATATCTCCGTTTGCAGTGAACTTTCAGCGCTGTAACTTTGCAGAGACTGTTTATGCTCAAGCAGCGACATTACACACTAACTAAAGTTAAACAAGTCAAATCACATGACACCGGCCCTTTCAGATGAGGCTCAATGAGAGTCCTTCTGGAGCCGCTCTAGTGGCCAGTTGATGAACTGCAGTTTAAGTCACTTCTGTATCGGCATCAAGACACTGGTGGAGATTGCCGCTTGGCTTTAACCAATAAAGATAAAAGAGAGCAGCTTTCAGACATGACTTCTCGTTTTATAGTTCATCTGAGGGCGTTTCAATGCCGTTAAATATCCAGAGCGCAGTATTGTGATGTGAGAGTGCATCAGTGTAACGCATCTCTTTCTTTCACTTTTGCTTTCGTGAATATCTCCGTAATCTTTCTCTAGAATTGTCTGCTGATTTGTCCTGAAATCTGCCATTTTCCCTATAAGGATAATTGGCTAAGTATGCCTAGCGTCTTCACGCAGTCTTTGCAAGGGACTTGCCTTATGGTCGTAGCACCGGTTCGTCCCAATGTCAGATCACGTCAGAGTTTGGTAAATCATACCACACTGCTCAGACATACACGACCCATCAAACGCAGATTAAACATGTTCAGTCAGGAAAAAACACCCAGACCAATGGCACACACCGATCCAACAAACATTAATCAGGCTTGAATTTTAATGCACTGGGTTTGCATTTTGATGGGCTGAAATCCTAGCCTGGCGTGGTCATTCTCAGCTCGAGTCAGAATATGAGTCTGCTGCTCATTGGGCTGTGATTATGGGGCGTTTCAACCCAACCAGGAAAGACCTCGATTGGACAGACCGACAACCAATCAGAGCAGCGGAGCGACGCATAACGTTAGTTGTCAAATGTCAACAGAGCTCAACTGCACTGTGCTGCCAAGTCTGCGGTTTCCCCGCGTGTTGAAGAGACCTCAAATATGTGATGTATAGAACCAGGAATGCCTATTTTAGCAGCAACCTTGCCAAAATAACACACATTTTACCCCCCAAACACCATTATTTTCCCCAGAGAACTCTCTCGGGAAGCTGTTGGGCTTGTTTTGGGCTGTAGTTGGCGGGTTTTGTTGTAAAAACTTGGCAACCCTGTCTGCACGCGAGCTGGAATAAGTAACGCTAGAAGAAAAAGATGAGTGTAAACGATCTTTGCCGATGTTGTAGGTCTGTGGGGCGGGGCTGAATTCAGGTATGGGCGGGGCTGAGTTCGGCTGTGGGCGGGGCTGAGTTTGGCTGTGGGCGGGGGTGAGTTCTGATATGGGCGGGGCTGAGTTTGGCTGTGGGCGGGGCTGAGTTTGGCTGTGGGCGGGCTGCGTTCAGTTGTGGGCGGGGCTGAGTTTGGCTATGGGCGGGGCTGAGTTCGGCTGTGGGCGGGGCTGAGTTTGGCTGTGGGCGGGGCTGAGTACGGCTGTGGGCGGGGCTGAGTACGGCTGATCCAGGCTACTGATATTGATATTGAAAGCTGAAATGCAGTTGTAAGGAGGATGCTGTTGTCAGGTCTCATTGGGTCCCTGTTCCTCTTAGAGCACCTGAAGGCCCCTCTGGAGGAGTATATGGTGCGGCTGCCTAAAGTGCGGATCCTGCGCACCAAGAAGCGTGAGGGTTTGATCCGGACCAGACTGCTGGGCGCCGGCGCCGCCAAAGGGGACGTCATCACCTTTCTGGACTCTCACTGCGAGGCTAACGTCAACTGGCTGCCTCCCCTACTGGGTGAGACAAACGCCTCCTGTGCGAATCAACACTGCAAACGTGCTCTTCTAACTCAGTCATTGTGTCTTGTTTCCAGTCTAAATATCTAACAATTCTTAAATCAAGATTCATTTACTAGATCAGTAAAACGACATGAGATAGTTTGGCTTGTTTTCTTAAAGGACAACTCCGGTGAGAAATGCCCCTCGGGGTGATTAACAGATGGTCAGCGAGTAGATCGTTCTCTGGGATGCGTTTCATGAAAATCAAATGTCAAGAGTTTTATCTCTAAACACAGATTAGCTTATAACGCTAGTCTATGGGGCACAGGGTAAGTCAAATTAAACCGCTAGAATATCCTCACACTAACACGGCAGCATAATGAGGGTCCCTACATGCTAACCGCAGCATAACAAGTCGAGTCAAGTCGAGTCATCGAGACTGTTCTCCAAGATGGCTGCCGTCTGTAAACGCGTAATGCTCTGTGTTTATAAAGTATCTTCTTATTAAACTGTTTGTACACTTACAAAGTTCTCAATGCTTCGCTTTGCATGTAGGGACCCTCATTATGCTGCCGTGTTAGTGTGAGGCTATGTTGAGCCTTGTTAGTGGTGTTAACTAGCGGTTTAATTTGACTTACCCTGTGCCCCATAGACTAGCGTTATAAGCTAATCTGTGTTTAGAGATAAAACTCTTTACATTCGATTTCATGAAAACGCATCCCAGAGAACGATCTGCTCGCTAACCATCTGTTCATTACCCCTAGGGTCATTTCTCACAGGAGTTGAGCTTTAAAAATCAAATCTAAATGAAGAGAGTTTTTGCTTAAAACAGGCAAAATGATCTGCCAATGGGGTGAGGAAAATAATCTTATTTCTGATTGAAATCTTGTTTCTTGTTCCCGCCCCAAACAGAAATAAGATTATTTTTCTCACCCCAAACTTACTTCATTTTGATTTGATTTTCAACAAAACAGGAAAAGTATCGCATGTAGTTTAACTCATCTAGTAAAGGCATCATTGTTGTCTTTCGTCCTTCAGATCGCATCGCTCAGAACCGGAGAACCATCGTGTGCCCCATGATCGACGTGATCGACCACGATAACTTCGGCTACGAGACGCAGGCCGGCGATGCGATGCGAGGCGCGTTCGACTGGGAGATGTACTACAAACGCATCCCTATTCCCCCTCAGCTGGAGAACTCTGACCCCAGCAACCCTTTCGAGTGAGTCCTAAAAGTGTTCAAGTCTGCTCAGGGCTCCACATTAAAGGGTTAGTTCACCCAAAACTGAAATGTCTGTCATTAACTCCTCCCCCTAATGTCGCTCCACACCCGTAAGACCTCCGTTCATCTTCACACACAGTTTAAGATATTTTATATTTAGTCTAAGAGCCTATGCAAGTGTATGCACACTATACTGTCCATGTCCAGAAAGGGAATAAAAACATCATCACAGTAGTCCATATGAGACATCAGTGGGTTAATTAGAGTCTCTTGAAGCATCCAAAATACATTTGGGTCCAAAAATAACAAAAACTACGACTTTATTCAGCATTGGCTTCTCTTCCGCGTTTGTGTTCAATCCTCAAATAAAGATTCAAACGGTTATGAGTCAGTGAATTGAGTCATGATTCAGATCGCGTGTCATACTGCTGAAATCACGAGACATTGGCGATCCGAATCATGAATCAATTCACTGATTCATAACCGTTCGAATCTTTATTTGAGGATTGAACACAAACCCGACTTATTATGTTATGCCTGACCTGTGTATAATAGAATGCCTGATATAATCATTTATAATTTTATTGATTTTTAAAACCCCTGCAGATGCCCTGTTTATGCGTCTCGAGCAATCGGATCTCCATTCACACGTCACAGAGCAAACGGATATTAATCCATTCATCAGGTTACAGTCGATATGCAAATTCAACAGTGTTCCCTCCACAGAAACTGGTTCCCAAGCATCCTGGAAAAACCTGGAAAAATTGATGACTAGTTGGCAAACACATGGAAAATTGGAGAAAATGCCCCAGAAAATGTTGTTTTGGAGAAATGTTGTTGTGTAAAAGCTTCCTTCATACACAGATATGGAGGCGGAGTGTTTAGGCCACGCCCACACCGGGGGAATAATCCAGCGCTCTCCACTGACTTTCTGTGAAGCGTCTCCTTTTCTTTTCGGACTTATTGCTGAAAACAGAACAATGTCTAAAAGCTGATATGTGACCAGGTGTGCAGCAAACGAGCTAAAAAACACAGAGCTACGTCTTTATAAGCTGTCGGCCCCAAACATGAGCGTTTAAGGAGACTAAAGTGGACACAGATGTTGAGTCGTGAAGCTTCAGCAGAGGAATGGCTCAGTTTTGGGATCCTGACTCTCAGTGTGTCTCAGTATGTCTACGTGTGCAGTAAACATTAGTCAAATATCCAAATGTCAGTTTAATATATTATATTTCCTGTCTCTGATTACGTTCTCCTCCAGTGTGTGTAGTTCTCAGTGTGATATAACATGTCCCGCTCTGACTCTAATGCATGAATGGACTTTTATATCTTTAAACGCTCGTTTTTTGGGTCAGCAGCTTATAATCACTTGTTGTTGTTTTTTTGGTTCTGTGTTTTTTAGCTTGTTTTCTGTACACCTCGTCTCATATCAGCTTTTAGACACTGTTATATTTTTTGTTATAAGTGAGAAATGAAGAGGAGGCGTTTCCCGCAGTATAAAGTCAATGGAGGCGGCTGGATTGTTTCCTCCGCTGGGCTTCAGATTATGGAGTGTGTCGCTCCGTCTCCATTGAGTGTGTCGCTCCGTCTCCATTGAGTGTGTCGCTCCGTCTCCATTGAGTGTGTCGCTCCGTCTCCATTGAGTGTGTCGCTCCGTCTCCATTGAGTGTGTCGCTCCGTCTCCATTGAGTGTGTCGCTCCGTCTCCATTGAGTGTGTCGCTCCGTCTCCATTGAGTGTGTCGCTCCGTCTCCATTGAGTGTGTCGCTCCGTCTCCATTGAGTGTGTCGCTCCGTCTTCATTGAGTGTGTCGCTCCGTCTCCATTGAGTGTGTCGCTCCGTCTCCATTGAGTGTGTCGCTCCGTCTCCATTGAGTGTGTCGCTCCGTCTCCATTGAGTGTGTCGCTCCGTCTCCATTGAGTGTGTCGCTCCGTCTCCATTGAGTGTGTCGCTCCGTCTCCATTGAGTGTGTCGCTCCGTCTCCATTGAGTGTATCGCTCCGTCTCCATTGAGTGTGTCGCTCCGTCTCCATTGAGTGTGTCGCTCCGTCTCCATTGAGTGTGTCGCTCCGTCTCCATTGAGTGTGTCGCTCCGTCTCCATTGAGTGTGTCGCTCCGTCTCCATGGAGTGTGTCGCTCCGTCTCCATCGAGTGTGTCGCTCCGTCTCCATGGAGTGTGTCGCTCCGTCTCCATCGAGTGTGTCGCTCCGTCTCCATCGAGTGTGTCGCTCCGCCTCCATCGAGTGTGTCGCTCCGTCTCCATTGAGTGTGTCGCTCCGTCTCCATTGAGTGTGTCGCTCCGTCTCCATTGAGTGTGTCGCTCCGTCTCCATTGAGTGTGTCGCTCCGTCTCCATTGAGTGTGTCGCTCCGTCTCCATTGAGTGTGTCGCTCCGTCTCCATTGAGTGTGTCGCTCCGTCTCCATTGAGTGTGTCGCTCCGTCTCCATTGAGTGTGTCGCTCCGTCTCCATTGAGTGTGTCGCTCCGTCTCCATTGAGTGTGTCGCTCCGTCTCCATTGAGTGTGTCGCTCCGTTGAGTGTGTCGCTCCGTCTCCATTGAGTGTGTCGCTCCGTCTCCATTGAGTGTGTCGCTCCGTCTCCATTGAGTGTGTCGCTCCGTCTCCATTGAGTGTGTCGCTCCGTCTCCATTGAGTGTGTCGCTCCGTCTCCATTGAGTGTGTCGCTCCGTCTCCATTGAGTGTGTCGCTCCGTCTCCATTGAGTGTGTCGCTCCGTCTCCATTGAGTGTGTCGCTCCGTCTCCATTGAGTGTGTCGCTCCGTCTCCATTGAGTGTGTCGCTCCGTCTCCATTGAGTGTGTCGCTCCGTCTCCATTGAGTGTGTCGCTCCGTGTCGCTCCGTCTTCATTGAGTGTGTCGCTCCGTCTCCATTGAGTGTCTCCATTGAGTGTGTCGCTCCGTCTCCATTGAGTGTCTCCATTGAGTGTGTCGCTCCGTCTCCATTGAGTGTGTCGCTCCGTCTCCATTGAGTGTGTCGCTCCGTCTCCATTAAGTGTGTCGCTCCGTCTCCATTGAGTGTGTCGCTCCGTCTCCATTGAGTGCGTCGCTCCGTCTCCATTGAGTGTGTCGCTCCATCTCCATTGAGTGTGTCGCTCCGTCTCCATTGAGTGTGTCGCTCCGTCTCCATTGAGTGTGTCGCTCCGTCTCCATTGAGTGTGTCGCTCCGTCTCCATTGAGTGTGTCGCTCCGTCTCCATTGAGTGTGTCGCTCCGTCTCCATTGAGTGTGTCGCTCCGTCTCCATTGAGTGTGTCGCTCCGTCTCCATTGAGTGTGTCGCTCCGTCTCCATTGAGTGTGTCGCTCCGTCTCCATTGAGTGTGTCGCTCCGTCTCCATTGAGTGTGTCGCTCCGTCTCCATTGAGTGTGTCGCTCCGTCTCCATTGAGTGTGTCGCTCCGTCTCCATTGAGTGTGTCGCTCCGTCTCCATTGAGTGTGTCGCTCCGTCTCCATTGAGTGTGTCGCTCCGTCTCCATTGAGTGTGTCGCTCCGTCTCCATTGAGTGTGTCGCTCCGTCTCCATTGAGTGTGTCGCTCCGTCTCCATTGAGTGTGTCGCTCCGTCTCCATTGAGTGTGTCGCTCCGTCTCCATTGAGTGTGTCGCTCCGTCTCCATTGAGTGTGTCGCTCCGTCTCCATTGAGTGTGTCGCTCCGTCTCCATTGAGTGTGTCGCTCCGTCTCCATTGAGTGTGTCGCTCCGTCTCCATTGAGTGTGTCGCTCCGTGTCGCTCCGTCTCCATTGAGTGTGTCGCTCCGTCTCCATTGAGTGTGTCGCTCCGTCTCCATTGAGTGTGTCGCTCCGTCTCCATTGAGTGTGTCTTCTCTTCTTCTCTGCCAGGTCTCCTGTGATGGCAGGAGGTCTGTTTGCTGTGGACAGGAAGTGGTTCTGGGAGCTGGGAGGATATGACACGGGTCTGGAGATCTGGGGAGGAGAGCAGTATGAGATTTCATTCAAGGTAATGGCGGTGGCCTGGGGCTGTTCCCGAAACCAGCAGGGCTGTGCAATGTAGGGAAGTTATCGAAATATCGCAATTGTGCATATTACAATATGCATATCGCAACGGCACGCAATATCTGAGGGATTTTAATAGGCTGCTTCAACATTGTGGAAAATGTGTGTTTTAGGTTAACTCATATAGCAGCGAATAGACTGAGCTCACGACTGGTACTGATGGGACCTGCTTGACATTTAAAAAAGTTATTAAACGCAATAACTTGCGAAAAACACCTCCTTGCAGTCTCACACTGTCTGACACACACACACACACACACACACACACGCACACACATTGAAACTCTCTGAAAGTGTCTGATCTCTTCAGTTCTGTTTCATCTTGTTACACACTCAAACAGTCAAACACACACATAGTTATGTCTTGATGAGTGTTCATGTAAACCCAGTCGGTTATTCCTGAAGTGAAGGATATCAGTTTGGGGAAGAAGCCGGATGCGTGTTAATGAGATCCGGTCATTAGCTCTTAAAGTGACAGGCGGCTAATACAGTAAACCTGCCGCTGTCTGTCAAACAGCAGAAGAACAAGAGAAAATCACTGAAGAACCTTTATCATGTATCGGTGTATATTTAACTCCTATGAAGACTTCTGTTTTTATTTTTAATAACAAAGATAAATTAGCACAAATAATCGTCCACCTCTAGTTCAGGAGTCTTTGTTTATCTGGATGTTCTTGGTGTTCAGTGGTAGGCTGATATTACTATATAACCAAGTCAAGCAAAGAGGTTTTGGTATTTTAATATCTGCATTATATTTTTTGTTTTGTTTACGTTGATGTTTAAATGATATTGTCAGATTAGTGACATTAGTTTTTGCTAAAACGCTGCTGCTCACTTTCAGAAGTTGTAGCGACGCTTTCATTTCCCAGAGAGAATGCGAAACACATTAATAATATCATTCTCAGTTTTTAAGTACTTTTTGAAAATATGATTTAAATGGATTGTACACACTAATAGCAATAGCATATCCCATATCGAATATCGCATTATTTATTAAGATATCACATTTTTCTTCAGTATCACACAGCCCAGAAAGCAGGTTATGTGGCTTAGCCGGCTGTGTTTGAGAGTAACTCAGCGGATTACCTCGACTTTCGGTTTCTTTCTCAGTGAATAAAGATCTACTTTTCAAAAGAAAACATTAAAAAATTATTGCACAACCACCCAATAGGTGGCGATGTGTGTTAAGTAGATCACCATTAAACAAAAGAAGAAGAGGAAGTAGAATGAGCCAGTATTTCTTATAGTGCATCCCAATCCTACTTATACTGCAGCCTAGCAGTATGAGCTCTTTTAGTGAAGTAAAGTTCATACCCCTGAGTGTGTGGCAGAAGAGTGTGCAAGCGTCGGGACTACTGCGCCATCTTTAACAGACTGTTACGAGCATCCCATAACCGTTTAAACTGCCCTGTCAATCATCATCAGTTCAAATCCTCCACATTTAGTTTAATCTCCTGCCGTATCAGAGAGAAATGGAGCCGCACACACACACACACACACACACACACACACACACACACACACACACACGTTGGTCTATGTGGTTTACAGGGACTCTCCATAGGAGTAATGGTTTTTATACTGTACAAACCGTATTTTCTATCCCCTTACACTGCCCCTAAACCTACCCATCACACACACACTGCCCCTAAACCTACCCATCACACACACACACACACACACACACACACACACACACACACACACACACACACACACACACACACACACTGCCCCTAAACCTACCCATCACACACACACACACACACACACACACTGCCCCTAAACCTACCCATCACACACACACACACTGCCCCTAAACCTACCCATCACACACACACACACACACACACTGCCCCTAAACCTGCCCATCACACACACACACACACACACACTGCCCCTAAACCTACCCATCACACACACACACACACACACACTGCCCCTAAACCTACCCATCACACACACACACACACACACTGCCCCTAAACCTACCCATCACACACACACACACACACACACTGCCCCTAAACCTACCCATCACACACACACACTGCCCCTAAACCTACCCATCACACACACACACTGCCCCTAAACCTACCCATCACACACACACAGCCCCTAAACCTACCCATCACACACACACACACACACACACACACACTGCCCCTAAACCTACCCATCACACACACACACACTGCCCCTAAACCTACCCATCACACACACACACACACACACTGCCCCTAAACCTACCCATCACACACACACAGCCCCTAAACCTACCCATCA
The DNA here is from genome assembly GCF_024679245.1 of Pseudorasbora parva. Taxonomy (NCBI): domain Eukaryota; kingdom Metazoa; phylum Chordata; class Actinopteri; order Cypriniformes; family Gobionidae; genus Pseudorasbora; species Pseudorasbora parva. The sequence continues at coordinate 43,804,739 of NC_090189.1, read as the reverse complement.
CACACACACACACACACACAGCCCCTAAACCTACCCATCACACACACACACACACACACACACACACACACAGCCCCTAAACCTACCCATCACAGGAAACATTCTGCATTTTTACTTTCTCATAAAAACTCCTCCTGTGTGATTTATAAGCCTTTTGTAAAGTGGGGCCATGGGTAATGTCCTCATATTTCACCCTCTCCTGTAATACCTGTGTCATACCCATGGCATTATCCACATTTGTGTCCTCATATGTCACAAAAACAAGCCCACACACAAACACACACACACACACTCGTTGATCTGCCGTGAGTGTGTCTTTAATGCAGAGACTCTCCTCGTGTGTGTTTGCAGTTTAAATATAATGATGCTTTAAAAGTTAACGGCCAAACATGTCATTACAAAAGCTCTCAATGCTGCTGCGGGTGAAATATAATGTGGACAGCACTGAATAAATATCTTTAGTCAGGTTAAATACTGATAGTTGGTCACTCAAAGCCCTTTATCTAAACTTCTCTACTTAACCGCCGGACTCACACATCCGCCATGTTTGTAGTTTTTTATTTCTTTTTATCTGCATTTGTAGTTCTAATTGAATCCTCATCCAGCTTGCAGTGGGTTGTGGGTAATATCAGCCGTTAGAGTGTGTGTCGATCCGCACTTCAGATTCGGACCGGAGATAGTAAACCATCGGGTATCTGTGGGACACTCTTTTCAGCACACTACGATTTGGGACATACTAATTATATTTTTGAGTAATATTTAGTACGGATAGTGTGTGAATTGGGATGCAGGGCTAGTGTCTGTTTGAATGGCGAATCATCGATTCATCGCTCTGTTGAGACCGTCTTAACATACTCTGAGTGTTCTGAACTTACTCCCGGAAGTGTTTTAGGAACCAGCAAACCTCGAGTTAGCAGGGTTTGGGTGAATCAGCCGGAGTTCAGGGTGTATGTGACGGTTAGCTGGCTTTCTGCAATACACCCCTGGTCTAATGTATGCGTTTACGTCTGCCTGCGTACCTTTCTTCATATCCTGAAGCGTTTAAACTAGGCAGCCGGGACTCATTTAACGTCCTCTGATTGGCCAGTGTTTGCAATAGGCTTCCCATCACGAGGGATGTGCATATAAATCACTGTGAATAACACTGCGATATTCCCTTAGGATTCGCCTTCATGCTGACTTCAGGACTGTGCTCTCGCTCTACTGAGGTTATACAGCACAGGCCAAACGTTTGGACACATTACTATCTGTCATGTTTCTGACAGAAGCTTCTGCTCATCAAGCCTGCATTTATCTGATCACAAATAAAAATGTAATATTGTGATTTATTATTACAATTTAAACTATTAGTTGTTCAGTGTATTCTCCTTTAAATGCTGATGTGTGTGTGTGCTCAGAGCTGAATGTTCAGGATGGTTCCTCCAGTCTTCAGTGATCATGATCCTTCAGAAATCATTCTCAGATGAGGATTCATTAGGAGTGGAAGAAGAAGAAACTTCTGTCAGAAACATTACAGATAGTGATGTGTCCAAACGTTTGGCCTGTTCTGTATATGTTTTATTTAATGCTATATGCTTATATTATATGGTTATATAATGTTGTGATTGTGCTGTAGGTGTGGATGTGTGGCGGCCGTATGGAGGACATCCCCTGCTCCCGCGTGGGCCACATATACAGGAAGTATGTGCCTTATAAAGTGCCTGGAGGAGTGAGTCTGGCCAAGGTGAGCCGCAGATTATCGCTCATCATACGCGCTGCGAAACCAGTGCGCCTGATCGTCTCTGATTCAGGAGCTTCACACAGCAGCGGTCTTCATATACACACAGCATTTAACTCCGCACACGGCAAATGCTCTTCTTATTCAGTATCTCTTTCTAGTTTCCAGTCCAAATATCGAAATATTCTTAAATCAAGATTCATTTACTAGATAAGTAAAATAACAGAAGATATTTTTGCTTGTTTTCTGTTTTTTGCTTAAAGCGTTAGTTCAGCCTGTAGTGTAAATTGTGTGATTAATTCCTCCTGTGGTTGGCCAGCCGTCAGACCTCCGCTCATCTTCACACACAGATGAAGATATTAGTGTTGAAATCCGATGGCTCAGAAAGGCCTTCATTGACACCAATGTCATTTCCTCTCTCAAGACCCATAAAGGCACTAAAGACGTCGTTACAAAGCCCATCTCACTACAGCGGCTCTACAATCATTGATGAAGAGGCCAGAATAGAGTTAGTGCGCAAAAACACTAAATAACGACTTATATAGTGATGGCCGATTTCAGAACAAAGCTTCGAACAGTTATGAGTCAGTGAATCGATTCATGATTCGAACCGTTATGAGTCAGTGAATCGATTCATGATTCGGACCGTTATGAGTCAGTTAATCGATTCATGATTCGGATCGCGAGTCAAACTGCTGAAATCACAGGACTTTGGATTCGATTCACTGACTCATAACGGTTCGAAGCTTTGTTTTGAAATCAGCACAACTATATAATAATACGGAGGTCTGACGGCTGGCCAACCACAGGAGGAATTAATCACAGAGTTTACATTACAGGGTCAACTAACCCTTAACCAAAATAATCTTATTTCTGTTTGGGACGGAAACAAGAAACAAGATTATTTTTCTCACCCCATTGGAAGATCATCATTTGTTTTAAGCAAAAACTCTCTCCCTTTAGATTTTGGCAGTGGCTATACACTGTGTGTGTGTGTTGATAGTTGCTGTGGTCAGAGCAGATGTTTAGAGATGCTGAATGTCCCCCAGAATCTGAAGCGTGTGGCTGAGGTGTGGATGGACGAGTATGCCGAGTTCATCTACCAGCGGAGGCCGGAGTACCGGCACCTGTCGGCCGGAGACGTGGCGGCGCAGAAGGAGCTGAGGAGCCGACTCAACTGCAAGAGCTTCAGGTGGTTCATGACGGAGGTGGCCTGGGACCTGCCCAAACACTATCCTCCGGTGGAGCCGCCCGCCGCCGCATGGGGAGAGGTACTGACACAACTAGCTGATCAATGAGTCTTCAGCCCTGATATAAACACCTTGAGTCCAGTTAATTATCCACAATTTAGGATAGAGTATTTAAAAACAATGTTATATCATGTAATGATGCACAAACTGAGCTTGACCGTCTCTGAGGAAAGCTCAGTGAGATTCTGACACAGCGAGAGAGAAGACATTGATGATGCTTTTCATTTATTTGGCAAAAGCAGAGTGTGTATTATTATCTCTACAGGAACTCATGAGCCTTCAGCACACACAGACTGACCTGAAGAATTAACCTGCGTTATCAAACTTCAGTGTCGCTTTAAGCCTGGTCTATACTCGACGCGTCCGCACGAGCGCGCGGCAAACATGACGTGGACGCGGAGTGTGTGTGTGTGTGTGTGTGTGTGTGTGTGTGTGTGTGTGTGTGTGTGTGTGTGTGTGTGTGTGTGTCAGAAAGCGCGAGACTGCAAGGAGGTGTTTTTCACAAGTTATTGCGTTTAACTCTTTTTAACATCAAGCAGGTCCCATCAGTACCAGTCATGAGCTCAGTCTATTCTCTGCTGTTTGTCAACACTGCAAAAAATACATTTCTTACTTAGTATTTTTGTCTTGTTTCTAGTCAAAGTATCTAAAAATTCTTACATTAAGAAACATTCACCAGACGAGTACAAATGATTGTCTTGTTATGAGAGAAAAAGAACTCAAAATGAAGAGAGTTTTTGCTTAAAATAAGATAAATAATCTGAGAATAATCTTGTTTTCTGTTTGAATTAAGATTATTTTTCTCACCCCATTGGCAGATTATTTATCTTATTTTAAGCAAAAACTCTCTTCATTTTGAGTTATTTTCCCCAAAACAAGACAATTACTTTTGCTTGTCTAGTAAATACTTCTTGTTTTAAGAGTTTTTAGATGTTTGGACTCGAAACAAGACAAAAATACTGAGTAAGAAAAGCATTTTCGCAGTGAACCTAAAACAGACACACTTCACAATGTTGAAGTAGCCTAGTAAAATCACTCAGATATTGCGAGCCATTGCGATGTGCATATTGCGATTATATAGATTTGCGATATTTCGAAAATGTCGATATATTGCACAGCCCTAGAGGGAAATTAACGTTTATATGAAGAAATCCTCAGAGAGTGAGATGTGTTTGAGTGTTTGATGGCCATTTGAGTGTGTGTTTGCAGTGACTGTGAGTGTGAGAGTGTGAGAGAGTGTGAGTGATGGGTAGGTTTAAGGATAGGGGTTAGGGGATAGAAAATATAATTAACCTGATATAAAATCAATGGAAGTCTATGTTATGTCCTCACTAATATAGTGAAACGTGTGTGTGTGTGTGTGTGTGTGTGTGTGTGTGTTCCAGCTGCGTAACGTGGGCTCAGGCCTCTGCATGGAGAGCAAGCACTTTTCCTCAGGATCGCCGATCCGGCTGGAGAGATGCCTGAAGGAGCGCGGCGAGCCCAGCTGGAGCCACGGGCAGGTGAGCTTCCCCATACTGAAGGCTGCGTGATGCTCTGATGGGAAGAATAAAGGCCTCGGCACACTGAGTCCGATAGTTTCACATGCGTTTTTCCGTATGCATGATCTGGAGAATTCGTCACACACAGAGACCGTACACACACTGAGTCTGAGTCTTACGGGAAAAACACAAACAATACAAAATGACGTCTTCAAGTAGTGAGGAGGATTTATTTTGTCCTCTCTTCTTAAAAAGAGAAAAAGAAAGAGGAAATCTTGTGTCCATCCTCCACTCCAAAAGCTTACTTTAGTGTCAGCGGCTCAGTTTGAGGCTTCGCTAGCGATACTGGAGACTCATATTAAACAGAAGATCACCAACTTCAGTCAATCAATTCATCCTGAACAGAGACTGGCAGTATACTGGACGTCTAAGGTTTGGATCCGCGCGCATGCTTTACTGGGACTTGGAGTGCTATAATTATAGCGGAGATATAATATCTGTAGTATTTTTGATAGAATAATATGTATGGTGGCTCTGAGCTGTCAAAATGTCTCTCAAAATGTGTTTTTACGGATGCGAAAACGCAGAAAATCTTGTTCTGAATTTTTTTTTGACGGACGAAAGTTTCGGAGGCAGTGTGCAAGCGTGATTGACATAAGATGAGGAATTTATTTTTTGAAGTGCGAAAATTTTGCATACCAATTTCGGCCTTAAAGCGAGTTTGTATGTGTGTCAGGTCTTCACGTTTGGCTGGAGGGAAGATATCCGGGTGGGAGATCCGCTGCACACTAAGAAGGTTTGCTTCGACGCCGTGTCTCACAACAGCCCCGTCACACTCTACGACTGCCACGGGATGAAGGGCAACCAGCTCTGGGCCTACAGGAAGGTATATTAATAATACAAACATCAGCTGATGTGACAAAAGGATGCTGATATGATAACGTGTTCCTACAGGAAGGCATTTCCAGTGCCAGTTCTTCTCTGAAATCCCTGAAACGCCACCATTGTAGTCTTTTTTTATTTTATAAATGTTTATTGAAAGGAAAATAACTTATTACATTTCAGGCATTTCAAAATCACAACAAAACAATCAAAAGAAAATGTGTACATAAATAAACATGCCCACACACATACATAAAATAAAATATACATGCATATACAATATACATATGGAGAAAAAAATTATCATCATAATTAGGGATGCACAATATTATCGGCACAACATCGGAATGGGCTGATATGAAAAAAAGGATGCCGATATGCCGTACCGATATGATTGTGTTGATATGTGATAAGATCAGTGATAAGATTGTGTCAGCACTGCGGTCATTCTTCAAGTGAAAACAAGCAAATACATCGCATGTATGCTGATTTATATTGACAGTTTTTAAATGCGGCCTTGAATTTATAAATGTGCGTACAGAAGAATGTGACCGTCAAAAGCAGAGCAGCCAGGTTTTGACAACAAAACTAGTTCAAAATAAGGCAAAAATTAACCCTAAACAAGCCCAAAACAAGCCTAAAATTAGCCCAAAACGAGGCCTAGACAAACCCAAAACTAGCCCAAAGCAAACTCAAAACAAGGCCAAAACGAACTCAAAACTAACCCAAAACAAACCCCAAACAAGGCCAAAATTAGCCTAAAACAAGCCTAAAATTAGCCCAAAATGAGGCCAAAACTAGCCCTAGACAAACCCAAAACTAGCCCAAAGCAAACTCAAAACAAGGCCAAAATTAACTCAAAACTACCCCAAAGCCAACCCCAAACAAGGCCAAAATTAGCCCTAAACAAACCCAAAACATAGGCAAAACAAACCCAAAACTAGCCCAAAACAAACCCAAAACATACCCAAAACTAGCCCAAAACAAGCCCAAAACTAGCCCAAAACAAACCCAAACCTAGCCTAAAACAAATCCAAAACAAGCCCAAAACAAACCCAAACCTAGCCCAAACCTAGCCCAAACCAAACCCAAACCTAGCCCAAAACAAACCCAAAACAAACCCAAACCAAACCCAAAACTAGCCCAAACCTAGCCCAAAACAAACCCAAACCTAGCCCAAATCAAACCCAAAACTAGCCCAAAACAAACCCAAAACAAGCCCAAACCAAACCCAAAACTAGCCCAATTCTAGCCCAAAACAAACCCAAACCTAGCCCAAATCAAACCCAAAACTAGCCCAAAACAAACCCAAACCTAGCCCAAATCAAACCTAAAACTAGCCCAAATCAAACCCAAAACAAGCTCAAAACTAGCCCAAAACAAACCCAAACCTAGCCCAAAACAAACCCAAAACAAACCCAAACCTAGCCCAAAACAAACCCAAACCTAGCCCAAAACAAACCCAAAACAAACCCAAAACTAGCCCAAAACTAGCCCGAAACTAGCCCAAAACAAGCCCAAAACAAACCCAAACCTAGCCCAAACCTAGCCCAAAACAAACCCAAACCTAGCCCAAAACAAACCCAAAACAAACCCAAACCTAGCCCAAAACAAACCCAAAACTAGCCCAAACCTAGCCCAAACCTAGCCCAAAACAAACCCAAAACAAACCCAAAACTAGCCCAAAACTAGCCCAAAACTAGCCCAAAACAAGCCCAAAACAAACCCAAACCTAGCCCAAACCTAGCCCAAACCTAGCCCAAAACAAACCCAAACCTAGCCCAAACCTAGCCCAAAACAAACCCAAAACAAACCCAAACCTAGCCCAAAACAAACCCAAAACTAGCCCAAAACAAACCCAAACCTAGCCCAAAACAAACCCAAAACAAACCCAAACCTAGCCCAAACCAAACCCAAACCTAGCCCAAAACAAACCCAAAACAAGCCCAAACCAAACCCGAAACTAGCCCAAACCTAGCCCAAAACAAACCCAAACCTAGCCCAAATCAAACCCAAAACTAGCCCAAAACAAACCCAAACCTAGCCCAAATCAAACCCAAAACTAGCCCAAATCAAACCCAAAACAAGCTCAAACCTAGCCCAAAACAAACCCAAACCTAGCCCAAAACAAACCCAAACCTAGCCCAAAACAAACCCAAAACAAACCCAAACCTAGCCCAAAACAAACCCAAAACTAGCCCAAAACAAGCCCAAAACTAGCCCAAAACAAGCCCAAAACAAACCCAAACCTAGCCCAAACCTAGCCCAAAACAAACCCAAACCTAGCCCAAACCTAGCCCAAACCTAGCCCAAAACAAACCCAAAACAAACCCAAACCTAGCCCAAACCTAGCCCAAACCTAGCCCAAAACAAACCCAAACCTAGCCCAAAACAAGCCCAAAACAAACCCAAACCTAGCCCAAAACAAACCCAAAACAAACCCAAACCTAGCCCAAAACAAACTCAAAACTAGCCCAAACCTAGCCCAAAACAAACCCAAAACTAGCCCAAAACTAGCCCAAAACAAACCCAAAACAAGCCCAAAACTAGCCCAAATCAAACCCAAAACTAGCCCAAACCTAGCCCAAAACAAACCCAAAACTAGCCCAAACCTAGCCCAAAACAAACCCAAAACAAGCCCAAAACTAGCCCAAAACAAACCCAAAACTAGCCCAAAACTAGCCCAAAACAAACCCAAAACAAGCCCAAAACTAGCCCAAATCAAACCCAAAACTAGCTGTAATGATGTCATAAATCATGACACTTGTAAATGAAATATTTTCATATATAGTTTATTCATCCGTAATGAATAACTGGATGATGGAGAATAATATTTGGAGCTGCAGACGGCATCAGCGGGTGTCATGCCAACACCCCATCCCACCCCATCAGAAGAGTTGCCCGTGACTCAGCAAAGGTGTGCCAGCTCCAGAGTGGTTTCATTCGCATCATTAACTCGAGCAGTAGACCGCACTAAAGATCTCACGTCCAGAAATATAAGAGTCCAGTATTTAACAGAGAGTGAATGCGGAGGGGTTTCCTCTTCACAGCCGCTGTGAGGCCAGCTAGTGCGGCGAGCTTATGCTGAATATGACTGTTCAACACGGTTCCCTTATTCAGGAACCAAACGGCTCCGTTACGGGAGCGGTTGCTGAAGGCGGATCAGGCAGTCTAGATGCCACCTCTGTCCAGAAAGACCCTGAACCCTTGAGAGCTCGTAGGGTACGGTTTAGGTCAGCTAATCTCCTCATTAAATGGAGCTTGCGAGGGGTTAAATATGATCTATGTAGCGGTTGAAATGATCTGTTGGTGGTCAGGATTACGAGAGGCCTCCTTTATATTTACCCAAACGTCAGTCTAAGGCCAGTTTGGCATTAAAGGCCTCAAATAAAATGATATATATATATAGAGTTATCATAGAACTGAACATTTCTACAATAGAGGTTCAGTATGGTTCAAAGAGGCCTTATTGTAGTCTTGAGCTTCTTCAGGAACACACGTCACAATATTCCTCATCATAATGATTATTGGGCAGCATAACGCTGTGTTTGGCCTGGTTGAGTTAGTTAGTAGGATTTAAACTGGCCAATATGGTGAGGGGCGGGGCATTTCCCTAACACCAATAACAACACACTGCTCCCGCCGACCAATCAGAGCACAGTGTGGCGGGGCTTTATAGAGACAGGAACTAAACAGAGTTACTGACAGACTGGGAGGAGAGGAGCCGCAACAATGGAGAATATGAGGACTAATCAACCTTTAAGCAGGAAAACCTGAGCTAGTAGAGCCAGAAAACCCTATAACCCTATAACAACCCTATAAATGGTCCCCAGGATGTAATGCTCTGTTTTTGCCTTATTTGGAAGAGTCATGAATATTAATGTTGAGCTCTGCTCTGATTGGCTTATTTCAGCAGCTCACAGCAGTTCAGTAAAGCGGCTCGTGAGTCCTGAAAGAACACAGACCGACTGAAGGACACTTTAGAGAGAGAGAGAGAGCGAGAGAGAGAGAGAGAGAGAGAGAGAGAGAATGCATAGGTTGCCAGATTGGACATGTTTAGGTAAAACACTGAATAGTATACAGGTTTTTTTCACAGAAAAGCTCTGTTTGGGGGATTTAATGACTGAAATCTGGCAACCGCACGACCGCTCTTCATTCTCTCAGACAAAACCAACACCAGTGATTTTAGACTTGTCTTTTTTCGTCAGCGATATTGCATGTTTATATAACGTTAGTCACAATGTAGGCTAAGGTTACGCAGTGACTGTGATGTCGCCTAATCTGAAATACAAATAGGCAGAAACATCACAGGAAACACCATACTTCAGTTCTCAAAAATATAAATATATGACTTATATTTTTACTAAATGAATAGCCTTGTCAAATGACTGTCGTTTTACCTTATATGGTGGAAAAGGTGACGTTTGCTAAGAAGGATCGAGTGAACGATCTGTAAGCAAAGTATCTACGGTTGTGTTTTGTAATATAAAATCATATTCCCCTTTGTCCTCAGACACACTGTTTAGTTTGGTATGGTACTGTGAGTTTCCTATTCTTACTGTACTAGCATCTTCCGTTATCTAGACAATGCGGTCTCTCTGAGAAACTCTCAGTTTAATCAGAAATGGTTTAATCAGTCAATAAGAGGATAAACCGCTGCTCACTGCTGCAGGAATACAGTCGGCCCTTTCTTCAGTTTAAGACGCGGAGCGAAGCTTGAAATGGGCCGAACAAACGAACGATCTTGAATTGTTGTGGTATCGGATTATAAACATCACCCATGACTGTTGACATGTTTTATCTGTGGGAAGGGTAGAAGTCCTCAGGTCTCCTGCACAGCCTGAACATGACGTGTGTCCATGAGAGCAGCTTGTTTATCTGCTGTCCTGATGATTGGCGATGGTGTCTGAGACTCACAGTGTGTGATGTCCATGCCCTGAACTCTTATTATTTCATTATGGAAAGGTTAATTCAATTTTTTATTCTAGGGCAGCTTTAACACATTACTAACTAACTCAACCAGGCCCCACACCATTATACTGCACAATAATTATTATAATGAGGAATATTGTGGCGTGAGTTTCTGGAAGAAGCTCAAGACTACAGTGGAGGCGCTTCAGGAGTTCAGACACACTGACAGAGAGAGCTCAGAGCAACATCACACACTAAAGACACACAAGAGGATGAGGAGGCTATGAGCAGATGTTAACGTGTGTGTGTGTGTGTGTGTGTGTGTGTGTGTGTGTGTGTGTGTGTGTGTGTGTGTGTGTGTGTGTGTGTGTTGGTAGGATAAGAGCATCTATCACCCCATCAGTAACAGCTGTGTGGACTCTAACGCGGCGCAGAAGAAGATCTTCATGAGCTCGTGTGACTCCGCTTCAGCCAGTCAGCAGTGGCTGTTTGAGAACACCAACGCCTCCGTACTGGACTCCTTCAACCGCGGCCACAGCGCCTAACCCCGGAGACACTGCCTGATCTCGGACGCTCGAAGCGGAGCTGAACAGACACGTTCTGTGCCTTTACTGAACTCGTGTGTGTGTGTGTGTGTGTCTGAAGCCTGATGGGCCGCTGGTGTGTGTGTGTGTCTGAAGCCTGATGGGCCGCTGGTGTGTGTGTGTGTGTGTGTGTGTGTGTGTGTGGGTGTGTCTGAAGCCTGATGGGCCGCTGGAGAACCGCTCCTCACACACTTCTGCTTCGTCATGTCTGCGCTCACTTCACTTCTGAAACACCAAAGGCCGCTGAGAAGAGCGAGAAGTGTTTGTAAGGCTGCTCGTGTTCCTCAATCCGTTCACACTGAGAGATATTGCAGGATTAGATGTGCGATCTGTTTTTACACCGCACACATGCTCTTCTCACTCAGTCACTGTGTCTCGTTTCCAGTATAAATATCATTCTTAAATCAAGATGCATTTACTAGATCAGTAAAACGACATTTGTTCTTGTTTTCTGAGGAAAAATATCTAAATGAAGAGAGTTTTTGCTTAAAACAGGCCAAATGATCTGCCAATGGGGTTAAAAATAATCTTATTTCTGATTGAAATCTTGTTTCTTGTTTCCGTCCCAAACAGAAATCAGATTATTTCTCTCACCCCATTGGCAGATCATTTTGCCTGTTTTAAGCAAAAACTCTCTTCATTTAGATTTGATTTTCAAAAAAACAAGAACAAATATCTTCTGTCGTTTTACTGATCTAGTAAATGCATCTTGCTTTAGGAATGATTAGATATTTGGACTGGAAACGAGACACAGTGACTGAGTCAGAAGAGTGTGTCTGCGGTGTAATGATGGCTGAAGTGATGTTACTGTATTTAGAGGGTTGTAGGGATGCACCATTTTCAATATCTAACAGTTCTTAAATCAAGACGCATTTACTAGATAAGTAAAACGACATAGGATATTTTTCCTTGTTTTCTTAGAAAATAAAATCTCCCCCAGCGCCGCATTCGACCGCACTGATCACAGAATACCTTCAGATGGTCTGCAGTGTGAGGTTGGACATGCTCCTCCAGTGGTTCGCCTTGTTTTCTGCTAATCTAGGCAACGTTTCCTCTTCATCAGCACTTTAATTATGTGGAGTACCTCAGAAATGGCGGAGAGAATATTGTTTTATATGATCTTATAATTTTGCAGTTTATTAGGCTGCTGTCACTTTAAGAGCTGACGCGCGGATCTATTATACTGACACACATGCGTTTTCTTTCTCAACTATTTACATGCACTGAGAACTGTGAACTGTGTTTGTGAGCACTCACCAAGACCGGCATTTTGACATAATATTGTGTGTGTTTGACTGTTTAAGTGCTATAAGCAGCGAAACACACTCAGTTTAGTGCTGAGAGGCGACTTTGTGCACACTTTGGGTGAAAACACAATATCTGAGGGATGTTAAATTATGCACAAACCCACACCGAATTTTTAAGCTGCTTGGCATTTTTAATTCTGCTTTTACACCTTTTTATTCCTTAGCTTTTGACTCCGTGTTAAATCGTTAACCATGCTGTATAAATGAAGGTCGAGTTGAGTTTACGCTAGAGGAGAGGCAATGTCAGCGATGTGGGAGTTTTTCACACTGAATAAAGGGCATCATTACAATTTCCAAAAGGAATGAAAAGTTAGTTTTTAAAAATGTAGTTTAGTTTATTCTAGTTTATTTTCTAGAAATATTGAACAGTTTATATCGGTATCAATTAAAAATATCGGTTACAGTTTCCAGGTAGAGTTTTAAAATAAAAGCAGTTTTCCACTGTATTTATTTGCCATTTATTTTTGTAATCGGGATCAGAAAATGTATTTATCGATTTATAGATTTATCAGCCAATATATTGGTTATCATCTTCCAAATATAAAGTTATCGGTATCGCTTAAACTGTACATATCGGTTACAATTTCCAGTTTATATTTTATAAAAGCAGTTTTTCGCTGTATTTGTTTAACTCTGGCTCAGAAACTGTTATATGGATATTTAGATTGATCGGACGAGATATTGGTTATTGTCTTTCTAATATAAAGAGTTCTCGGTCTCGGTTAAACTGTACATATCGGTTACAATTTCCAGTTTATATTTTATAAAAGCAGTTTTTCGCTGTATTTGTTTAACTCTGGCTCAGAAACTGTTATATGGATATTTAGATTGATCGGACGAGATATTGGTTATTGTCTTTCTAATATAAAGAGTTCTCGGTCTCGGTTAAAATGTACATATCGGTTACAGTTTCCAGGTAGAGTTTTAAAATAAAAGCAGTTTTCCACTGTATTTATTTTCTATTTGTTTTTGTAATCAGGCTCAGAAAATATTATATGAAGATCTAGATTTATTGGCCTATATATATCGGTTATTGTCTTCCTAATATAAAGAGTTATCGGTATTGGTGAAAATTTACATTTTGGTTATGATTTCTAGTTAAGGTTTAACACAAAAGCAGTTTTCTGCTTTATTTGTTTGTCTTTTGTTTTTTATAGTCAGGTTCAGAATATTTGATATGGATATATAGATTTTTTTGGCCAATATATCAGTTATTGGCTTCCAAATATAAAGAGTAATTGGTATCGGTTAAAACTTACATATCGGTTACAAATTTCAGTTAACATTTTATAAAAGCAGTTTTCCACTGTGTTTGTTTGTCATTTGTTTTTATAATCAGGTTCAGAATATTTGATATGGATATTTAGATTTATCGGCTGATATATTGGTTATCGGCTTCCAAATATAAACAGTAATTGGTATTGGTTAAAATTTACATATCTATTACAATTTCCAGTTAAGATTTTATCAAAGCAGTTTCACACTGCATTTGTTTGTCTTTTGTTTTTTGTAGTCAGATTCAGAATATTTGATATGGATATTTAGATTTATCGTCTTCCAAATAAAAAGAGTAATCAGTCTCGGTTAAAATTTACATATCGGTTACAGTTTCCAAGTATAGTTTTAAAATAAAAGCAGTTTTCCACTGTATTTGTTTGCAATTTGTTTTTGTAATCAGGCTCAGAAAATATTATATGAAGATCTAGATTTATCAGCCGATGTATCGGTTATTGACCTCCAAATAGAAAGAGGTATCGGTTAAAATGTACATATTGGTTATAATTTCCAGTTAAGGTTTTATAAAAGCAATTTTCTGCTGTATTTGTTTGTAGGTTCAGGTTCAGAATATTTGATATGGATATCTAGATATATCGGATGAGATATCGGTTTTTGGCCTCCAATTATAAAGGTTTATTGTATCGGTTATAATTTACATACATCTTACGTTTTCCAGTTAAGGTTTTATAAAAGCAATTTTACTCTATTTGTTAGATTTAGGTTTAGAAAATTTGATATGAAGGTTTAGATTTTATTCGCCGATATATCGGTATCGGTTAACATTTCCGTATCGGTGCATCCCTACCGAGTTATGACTGGACGGATTTTCGCATCTCTTTAATCTGTTAATCTTGGTGTAGCTCTTTATTCACACAGAAGCACAGCGTGAACACGATTGCGCTGCCTTGCAAACACTGGTACAGTTTTTCCTTCAGGAAATGTAAATCTGACTGTCCCCTGTAAACTTTGACTGCTTATTTATTTGGCCGTTCTAGCGGGTCATTCCACAGACTTTACTGTGTTTGATTATCCATCTTCTCTTTGTTGTGTACGTAATGTTTTGTTACAAAAACTTGAAGGCTGTTATAATGATGCAAATTTAATTGCACGCATGTGTTTTTTGTTAGGGAAAGTCTAAGATTGTCTGTCCTGTTTTTATGATTTTGTACAGTAACTGCAATGCAATTGATCAGCAGATCCTATGTGGAATGGCCCGACTGTACCCAACCAGGTTTGGTGATGTTTTTCCCATTGTCTGTCCCTAACCCTGCCGGTTCTCCATGATTGCTTCCAGCCCAAAGATGGGACGCTGCAGTGTTCAGACGTTAAACTTGAATCCAGTCCATGTGCCTTGATCCTCGTGTGAAGCCTGTAGTTTTATACGTTCCTTCAACTTGAGACCCAATCCGTTTTTACCATTGAATATTTTTGCAGATTATCTCTCAAGCACTTTTAAATGTTTCTTTGTCCAGAGCCTATTTTCCAGTATTAACCGTTTTGTAGATTGTGAGGAGAGCCCAGGGTTTCATTCAGTGAATTATTGCTCTGATATGATCGTTTCGGTGTTAAAAAAAAGCACATGCAAATTATTGAGCAGAAATCTAATGCTGTCCTTCTGCACCCAATCGGTTGTGGGATCTGATGATGTTGAGGCTGGGGTTGATGGGAAATCTTGGGAATGCTGGTATTTTTATACATGCTTGTCAATACTGATGCATTAAAATGGTTTATGCATTATTATTAGTAGTATTTTCATTAATGATCTTTTTCTCCTTTAGTACACTTTTGTTAAAGTGCTATTTGGAGTAGTTTTGGGTTTAGGATGATATGAAGGCCAGTCAAAAGATTAGACATTACTATTTTCAATATTATAAAAAAAAAAAAATACAGTTTAAAATAATGGCTTTCTATTTTAATACACTATTTATGTGACGCAAAGCTGAATTTTTACAGTGTCACATGATCCGTCAGAAATCATTCTAATGTGATGATTTATTATTAATGTTGGAAACGGTGTGGATTAATATTTTTTATAACCTGTGATATCAATATTCATTGATCAATAAAACGTTGAAAAAACTGCATTTATTTAAACTAGAAATGTTACAATGCAGGTCTTGTTTAACACATCCGTGTGTGTATGTGTGAGAGAGAGAAATGGGTAGGTTTAAGTGTGTGTGTGATGGGTATGAGCATGAGACTTCAAAAACTTTAAAATGAGTAATACATCCAATCTTTTGAACGGTCCGGTATAACGTTATTAATTATTTTATTAAGCGTGTTATATAGTCCACATGACATTGCAAATAACTTCCAGTGCTTTTGTCCTGAATAAAGCACTTTGAGTGTGTTTCTCCAGTAGGGCCTTCATGTCAATAACGGATGAGGAAAGTTGCTAGCCCGTTTATTTCTCGATAGCACCAGCAGTGGTCGAGTAGCCCACAGTTATACTTTTTAGGACACGTGTCGTTAACGTGTCTAGTATAAACACAACTCTCGCTGTCGTTTCAGTTCATATTAAGAGTTACTGAAGTTAAAAAAGAGGAAAAGTGTGTGTGAGTGATTGAAGTGAGCCGATTCATGACATCAATGGCAGCGAGATCAGGAAGTTCAGTTTGAGTGACAGGCGCGCTTAGCCAATCGAAAGCAAAGACACGAGCTCGGAGGCCCGCCCTCGTCGGAAAGTAGCCAATGGGCAGCTCAAAGCCACGACTTCCGCTGTCTCTCAGGACATGTTTCATTGTTGAGATGAGCTCGACTGTTGCTCGGTAGTTCGGTTAGTTTCCGCGCGGACACGTTCGGTTCGGCGCGCGGGACCGAGTCCGGTTGGGTTAGTGAAGTCGAAGGATCTTTCGCGAACCGAATCTGAAGTTTCTTCCTCGGATTCTCCGTGCGTTGATTTGCGGCGCGTTCGGCTCCTGAGAGCGCGTCGAGCTCGGCTGTAAGCTGCGTTGACGTCGCGTCGCCATCGGTGCCCGGTATGAACGGGTTCAGCACGGAGGAGGACAGCCACGACGGGCCGCCCGCGCCGCCGTTCTTCGGGCAGAGCTGCTGTCTAATCGAGGACGGGGAGCGGTGCGGCCGATCGGCGGGAAACGCCTCCTTCAGCAAACGCATCCAGAAGAGCATCTCCCAGAGGAAGCTCAAGCTGGACATCGACAAGAGCGTGAGAACACACACACACACATACACTACCCCTAAACCTACCCTTCACACACACTACCCCTAAACCTACCCTTCACACACACTACCCCTAAACCTACCAATCACACACAAACACACACACATACACTACCCCTAAACCTACCCTTCACACACACTACCCCTAAACCTACCCATCACACACAAACACACACACATACACTACCCCTAAACCTACCCTTCACACACACTACCCCTAAACCTACCAATCACACACAAACACACACGCATACACTACCCCTAAACCTACCCTTCACACACACTACCCCTAAACCTACCAATCACACACAAACACACACACACTACCCCTAAACTTACCAATCACAAACACACACACACACACACACACACACTACCCCTAAACCTCCCCATCACACACTCACACACACTACCCCTAAACCTCCCCATCACACACTCACACACACTACCCCTAAACCTCCCCATCACACGCTCACACACACTACCCCTAAACCTCCCCATCACGCTCACACACACACTACCCCTAAACCTCCCCATCACACACACTCACACACACTACCCCTAATCCTCCCCATCACACACACACACACACACGACCCCTAAACCTCCCCATCACACACACACACACTGCCCCTAATCCTCCCCATCACACACACACACACACACACGACCCCTAAACCTCCCCATCACACACACACACACTGCCCCTAAACCTACCCATCACACACACTACCCCTAAACCTCCCCATCACACTCACACACACACTACCCCTAAACCTGCCCATCACACACTCATACACACTACCCCTAAACCTGCCCATCACACACTCATACACACTACCCCTAAACCTCCCCATCACACACACTACCCCTAAACCTCCCCATCACACACACACACACACACACTACCCCTAAACCTCCCCATCACACACACACACACACTACCCCTAAACCTCCCCATCACACACACACACACTACCCCTAAACCTCCCCATCACGCTCTCACACACACTACCCCTAAACCTCCCCATCACGCTCACACACACACTACCCCTAAACCTCCCCATCACGCTCACACACACACTACCCCTAAACCTCCCCATCACGCTCACACACACACTACCCCTAAACCTCCCCATCACGCTCACACACACACTACCCCTAAACCTCCCCATCACGCTCACACACACACTACCCCTAAACCTCCCCATCACGCTCACACACACACACTACCCCTAAACCTCCCCATCACGCTCACACACACACACACTACCCCTAAACCTCCCCATCACGCTCACACACACACACTACCCCTAAACCTCCCCATCACACTCACACACACACACTACCCCTAAACCTCCCCATCACGCTCACACACACACACTACCCCTAAACCTCCCCATCACGCTCACACACACACACTACCCCTAAACCTCCCCATCACGCTCACACACACACACTACCCCTAAACCTCCCCATCACACACACACACACACACACACACACACACACACTACCCCTAAACCTCCCCATCACGCTCACACACACTACCCCTAAACCTCCCCATCACACACACACACACACACACACACACACACACACACACACACACACACTACCCCTAAACCTCCCCATCACACACACACACACACTACCCCTAAACCTCCCCATCACACACACACACACACTACCCCTAAACCTCCCCATCACACACACACACACACTACCCCTAAACCTCCCCATCACACACACACACACACTACCCCTAAACCTCCCCATCACACACACACACACTACCCCTAAACCTCCCCATCACACACACACACACACTACCCCTAAACCTCCCCATCACACACACACACACTACCCCTAAACCTCCCCATCACACACACACACACTACCCCTAAACCTCCCCATCACACACACACACACACACTACCCCTAAACCTCCCCATCACACACACACACACACTACCCCTAAACCTCCCCATCACACACACACACACACTACCCCTAAACCTCCCCATCACACACTCACACACACTACCCCTAAACCTCCCCATCACGCTCACACACACACTACCCCTAAACCTCCCCATCACGCTCTCACACACACTACCCCTAAACCTCCCCATCACACACACACACTACCCCTAAACCTCCCCATCACGCTCACACACACACTACCCCTAAACCTCCCCATCACGCTCACACACACACTACCCCTAAACCTCCCCATCACGCTCACACACACACTACCCCTAAACCTCCCCATCACACACACACACACTACCCCTAAACCTCCCCATCACACACTCACACACACTACCCCTAAACCTCCCCATCACGCTCACACACACTACCCCTAAACCTCCCCATCACACACACACACACACACACACACACACACACACACACACTACCCCTAAACCTCCCCATCACACACACACACACACACACTACCCCTAAACCTCCCCATCACACACACACACACACACTACCCCTAAACCTCCCCATCACACTCACACACACACACTACCCCTAAACCTCCCCATCACACACACACACAACCCCTAAACCTGCCCATCACACACTCATACACACTACCCCTAAACCTGCCCATCACACACACACACACACTACCCCTAAACCTCCCCATCACACACACACTACCCCTAAACCTCCCCATCACACACACACACACACTACCCCTAAACCTCCCCATCACACACACACACTACCCCTAAACCTCCCCATCACACACACATACACACACACACTACCCCTAAAACTCCCCATCACACACACACACACACACATTACCCCTAAAACTCCCCATCACACACACACACACTCCTGTAATACCTGTGTCATATCCATGTCATTATACACATTTGAGTCCTGATATTTCACACACACACACACACACACACACACACACACACTGGTAGTGTGCGCTTGAGTCTAGTGTTGTGTTGAATAAACTCTGTTTTTCAGGTTCGGCATTTGTACATCTGTGACTTCCACAAGAACTTCATCCAGAGCGTGCGAAACAAACGCAAGAGGAAGACGAGCGATGACGGAGGAGAGTCCCCGGACCATGATGTGGAAGTCCCGGAGGTAATGACCGCCCCATCCTCGTGTGTGTGTGTGTGTGTGTGTGTGTGTGTGTGTGTCTGATATAGCCCTGTTTCACCAACATTACCCAGAACAATTTGCCCCAGGAACTCTTCTCCCTTAGCCGGGTTTAAACCAGAGCAGTCTCAGGAGTAGCTGAGTTACGGTCTGGCTTCATAGATGAATCATTTCCAAAGGTGTGTGTGTGTGTTGGGTAGGTTTAGGGGCAGTGTGTGTGTGTGTGTGTGTGTGTGTGTTGGGTAGGTTTAGGGGCAGTGTGTGTGTGTTGGGTAGGTTTAGGGGCTGTGTGTGTGTGTGTGTGTGTGTGTGTGTGTGTGTGTGTTGGGTAGGTTTAGGGGCTGTGTGTGTGTGTTGGGTAGGTTTAGGGGCAGTGTGTGTGTTGGGTAGGTTTAGGGGCTGTGTGTGTGTGTGTGTGTGTGTGTGTGTTGGGTAGGTTTAGGGGCTGTGTGTGTGTGTGTGATGGGTAGGTTTAGGGGCAGTGTAAGGGGATAGAAAATACGGTTTGTACAGTATAGAAACCATTAGGCCTATGGAGAGTCCCCATAAAACATGGAAACACTACGTGTGTGTGTGTGTGTCCTCATCCTCCTCATCAGTAGCCGGTGTGATCCACATCTGAGCCCAGTGTTGTTCTTTGCTCGGCTTAAAACAGACGCGATAACTCGAGCGAGTGGTGTTCATCCATCTTAGTAATGAACCAAATCTGCCTCGCGGTCGCTGAGCGGTCGTCCTCGTGTAGAGCGGCGCTTCTGATCGGGGCCGGGGTTGGCGGATTAGAAATGGGCTTGAAGGAGCTCTTCTCCAGACTACTGGAGGTCATCTGGGTTTTGCCAGGCTAGTTTTCCTCAGACCTGCTGCTGATTAACTTACCAAAGCTACTTTGCTTTAATTTTCCTTTGCTGTGTGAGAATATAAAGCCTTATAACAATAGATTTACACTAAACTAAATGTTCTCCCATCATCGACAGGAGCTCATTGGGAAAGGATGGACAATGCCCTTCATTTTGTTTGCAATAACCAGCTGCAATAACCAATAAAACTGTTCTATATATTGTTTCTATATCGTCATAAATATCGTTATCGCAAATATTCTTGAAATAGCCTGATATAATTTTGAGGTTATATCGCCACCGCTAGTCCGCTACAACAGGCCTGCAATCATAGTGGACGAAAACAAAACGTCAGTTATAACCGTAATTAAACTAAACTAACCTGCTCTGTGTCCATGCAGGCTCTGTAGGCATTATTACCCGACTCCGGTTCAAACTGAACCCGACTACTGAGTGTCTGACACTTCCTGTGTGTGAGATTGAAGCTCCGCCCTCTTCCTGATAGGGGGCGGGAGCAGCAGCTCATTTGCATTTAAAGGGACATACCCAAAAACAGTGTGTTTTTGCTCACCCCTAAAAGAGTGTGGGGTATTTTGAGTTGAAACTTCACATAAACACTCTGGGAACATCAGACTTATTTTACATCCTGTAACGGGGGGCGTAAGCGGACCTCTTTAAACTGGGTGATGGTTTGTGAGTTGGATTAGTCTGGACTTTGACTTGGCCATGTGTTTGTGGATTTGCTGTGGGTAGGAATGTGCGAAACTAGTTGGTTAATATGGTTTCCTCAGGGGAAGATTCTGGGTTAAAGCTCGAGCTTAAGCTGTAATTACGATTTCCACTTATAAGTTCAGGTTTATATTGTAATGGCTGACTCGTTCAGGTTCAGGCCATCCTTAAAAATATTTTGGTTTGCAGTAACAGTAAAAAAAAATTAAAAAAGGGTCGGTAGGTAGGTCTATATATTTTTTTTTTTTTTTTTTTATTACAAAAAAAAAGTAAATTTTTGGTGATGGTGATTACGTAGGTATGAATTTAAACTGACTGGGTCTTCAAGCCGTGCCTTCGGGCGTGTAGGCTAATTGCAGGCTATATAGACCACAGACAAATTGAAATATTTGTCAAAAACATGTTTATTGCATAAATTTCAGGTGCATTCATTAAGAAAATGTTCCAACCACCAGCTAGCTGTCATTGACTCAAAGCTGTCAACCCTCCCTTTTTCCTTCCGGGTTTCTCACGTATTTTAGCTCTTTTCCCGCTGTCTTCCCGTTTTAGTATTTTCCCGTGATGTGTTCCGTATTTTTACGCTCGATTGTGTTAACTCAGAACACGCAACTATCTGTGTCTCTGAAGTGGCTTGCACTTCTTGCCAGACCAACGCATCTGGTGATATAGACTAGTGCATTTGAATATTAAAAAGCAAAAAGTTGTTTTAATGAATTCAATTAATTAAGTAGCTATAACCAGCTATTCAATCAAGAGCAGTGAGTGAGTCCTTATCTTTTGTTTGACAGACAGCAGTAAAGGCTACTGCCCCTTTAAGACCTAATACAGAGATATGCTCGTCTTTCTCAACTGTATAAAGTTCTCTTAAGGCATATACAGACTGTCTGATGGATACTCATCAAGATCGACATGTTGACATACTTTTTGTGTGAGTTTATCCGTTCAAACGCAAGACTTGAAAGAACTCAATACTTGCGCGCTGTGAGACGTGCGCGCGCTGCGCACAGAGACAGATCTTCTCTCACTGCAGAGGGTTCTCATTCGCGTCTTCTGGCGAATATACTGAGTGATGATGGTGAAATGACTGGCCATACGGCAGCACTCGCATGCACTGAACACAGTTTACAAAGATAGACCGTTTTGCCCATGTTTTCTTTTATTATCGCTGTTGTAGTGTACGTGTATCCATCGACAGAACCATACATAAAGCATTATTTAACAAGTTACAACCAGTGCCGCCGCTCCCACCACACGCTGCGGTCGAGCAGAACACCCGCTACCCATAGCAACGCGTTATGACAACGACATTTCAGACTGACAGAGACAAGATAAACCATAGAGATAAACGGCTTTTCCGCCATTTGTTACTGTTTTGTACACGTTGTTATATTAATTATAATTCAAATTCTGTTTTATTGGCCACAATATAGTAATGATGAATGTTGAGAGGGGCACTTTTGATTCATTTTCAGAAAGGGCAGGGGCTCAAACCCCCAAAGCCGTCCCCTCTGCAGTGCTCTTGCCTGGTGTGTGTAACGTGTCCATGGTCCTGACTCCTGTCACACGGCGAAATCTCCGACAGGGCTTTAACAGTCTAACATCACAGTGAATGAGAGGATGAGCCGAAACGAACGCACAGGCCGTAGTGTGACATCCGTTAACCATAGTGTAAACATAGATGACGTCACGGGTTTTTCTATAAACGAAAGAACGTAACCTTCGTTTGTGTGGCCCAGGCAATTTATACATTTATAATACTTACTAAAATATAATTCATATTATTTTATTACTGTTGTATTAGTTGTTAGAAGAGTAAAAAAAGAAATTGGTCGGTCTTAAAGCCCATTTACAACCGGCAAGTCGGTCGGACTAAAAGGAAAAAAAATAAAAAATTGAGTCGGCCCTAAATTGACAGGGTCGGTCGGGTTACGGCAAACAAGAATATTTTTAAGGATGGCCTGAGGTAAGGCCGAAGCGGGCAGGACTCTCCCTCAGGGGGATTGCTGGGAACTTTACATTATCTTCCTGCCCGGTGAACTGAGATGGCACTTTTTAATATATCCAGCTCACATTGACACTTAAAATAGCCTAGAGGCTGTAATATATTCAGTGGGGATTGAGTTCAGCTTTTGATCAGTCTTGTCTTTGTCCAATTTTCCAACACTTTTTATTTCTCATCATAGTTTGTAATGATGTGACTCTTAGCTGGTTGTGTGGTTCATGACTTAACTCTTAATCCCAATGGGAAGCATTACAGTGTGACCAACGCCACAGCGAGTGTGTGCTGATGCAGCAGAGAATGCTGGAATCTGTGTGTGTGTGTGTGTGTGTGTGTGTGTGTGTGTGTGTGTGTGTGTGTGACGGTACTGATGCTGTTTGTTCTGGGACAGGTGGATCTGTTCCAGCTGCAGGTCAACACACTGAGACGGTACAAGAGGCACTACAAGATCCAGACCAGACCTGGACTCAACAAAGCCCAGCTAGCAGAGGTACTGCGCAAAAACACCACGAACATACTGCTAAAGCTACAGGAAAACTACTGCAAAAATACTGCTAAAGCTACAGGAAAACTACTGCAAAAATACTGCTAAACTACTATAAAGCTACTGCTAAACTACTATAGTTACAGAAAAATACTACTGTAAAACACTAGGGTTAGTGTTTCTGTCCACCTGCTAAAACTAGACCGAACCAATGAAATATTAATAACTGATTATGTTGTAGTCAATATATGATGTTTCCTCTCAGCTGTGTGTGTGTGTGTGTGTGTGTGTGTGTGTGTGTGTGTGTGTGTGTGTGTTTGTTTTGTTGCATAAACCTGTAGGTGTAAGTTTGCCTCTTGCCCAATAGTTTAGTCGGATCAATACCTCATGACCGGCCGCTGGTGTAAGTTCAGTGCTTGAGTTCTGGAGTTTATAATGTAATAGCAGCCAGATCGTCACACACTCGCTCTCGACAGATGCAGAGTTATAGAAACAAACGCCCTTTGGATAAATGAAGTTCACTGATCAGTGACTGATTAGTGTGTTTAGATGATATCAAATCAAACACTTTATTTTAAGGTTCAGTTATTATCTATTAACGAGTGTCTTATGATCCTGCATATTACTATGATATAGTCTGTTTATGAGCACTTATAAAGCTCATATTAATGCCTTATTCTGCATGAGCTTATTCTGCATCCCTTAATCCGACCCAATACCTAAACTTAAACGCTACAAAAACTACCTTACTAACTATTAATAAGCAGTAAATTAGGAGATTATGAGGCAGAAGGCGGAGTTAATAGAGAATATGTGTTCCCCGTACTGAAGTGCTCTCGTGTATTTCTCTTGACTCGTTTAACTGTTCAGATTAGATGTAGACATTGGGTTATATTATTGGGTCATTTATTCCTCTCCCTCATGTCATTCCAAAACCAAATCTCGCGCTGTCTCTCTCACACACACACACACGCATACACCCACACCGAAACATTGATGTTAAATGATATTGTCAGAGTAGTAACATTAGTTTTTGCTAAAGCGCTGCTGGTCACTTTCAGAAGTTGTAGCGACGCTTTCTTTTCCCAGAGAGAATGCGAAACACATTAATAATATCATTCTCAGTTAAATAATTGTTTTAATGTAATTTAAATACATTTTACACACTAATAGCCACATCGTATCGAATATCGCATTATTTAACAAGATATTTCATATCGCATTTTTCTTCAATATCGCACAGCCCTAATAACGCGTCTAGGCCTGTCACCAGAACACATCTTGCAGGACGATAAATTGGCCAAGAAATGATTGCGATGAACGATATTGTCGTTCTGAGACCATTTTCATGGTGCACCTGAGACCCGTAGTGCCGGATGGTTTAACAGCTGTCAGACTCGCAAAGATGGATAGTGACTGGAGTGAGGACAGCAGCTTTGCAGCAGAGCGGTCATCTAAAGTAGAGGACTTTTCTCCAGCACCGTCACCTGAAGTGGAGGAGGGTGAAATGTCTGTAGCTCGTGCCAGGGGCATGGTGAGCTCGTGCCAGGGGCGTGGAGAGCTCGAGCCAGGGGCGTGGTGAGCTCGAGCCAGGGGCGCGGTGAGCTCGTGCCAGGGGCGCGGTGAGCTCGTGCCAGGGGCGCGGTGAGCTCGAGCCAGGGGCGTGGTGAGCTCGTGCCAGGGGCGCGGTGAGCTCGAGCCAGGGGCGCGGTGAGCTCGAGCCAGGGGCGTGGTGAGCTCGTGCCAGGGGCGCGGTGAGCTCGAGCCAGGGGCGCGGTGAGCTCGAGCCAGGGGCGCGGTGAGCTCGTGCCAGGGGCGTGGTGAGCTCGTGCCAGGGGCGTGGTGAGCTCGGGCCAGGGGCGTGGTGAGCTCGGGCCAGGGGCGTGGTGAGCTCGGGCCAGGGGCGTGGTGAGCTCGGGCCAGGGGCGTGGTGAGCTCGGGCCAGGGGCGTGGTGAGCTCGGGCCAGGGGCGTGGTGAGCTCGTGCCAGGGGCGTGGTGAGCTCGTGCCAGGGGCGGGGTGAGCTCGTGCCAGGGGCGGGGTGAGCTCGTGCCAGGGGCGGGGTGAGCTCGTGCCAGGGGCGGGGTGAGCTCGTGCCAGGGGCGGGGTGAGCTCGTGCCAGGGGCGTGGTGAGCTCGTGCCAGGGGCGTGGAGAGCTCGTGCCAGGGGCGTGGAGAGCTCGGGCCAGGGGCGTGGAGAGCTCGTGCCAGGGGCGTGGAGAGCTCGGGCCAGGGGCGTGGAGAGCTCGGGCCAGGGGCGTGGATAGTGAGCCACCGTTCAGCCTTAAGAGGGCAGCACTAAGCAATTATACACCATAAATTATAGAATTAAAACACTTTATACCCAAATGTCAAAACATTTACTCGAATCAATAAACCGCATTAATAAAGCCCCAGTCTTGCAGATCATTAACTAAAATAAGTTGGTTTAGGGTTTAGTTACCCTTTAACACTCCAGAAACAACATTCTCTAAACTCTTTATAACTCGTGACGTGAGGATGATAATGCGGTTTTGTTGAAGTGTTTGATTAGCTTGGCCAGTGTCCACCTCTGTGGACCAATGAGAATCCAGCACCGTTTCCTGAATTCATTCTGTGTGTGTGTGTGTGTGTGTGTGTGTGTGTGTGTGTGTGTGTGTGTGTGTGTGTGTGTGTGTGTGTGTTGTTTTATTGAGTAATGTTTTCTCGTTTTCTTCTCCAGACTGTGAGCCGTCACTTCCGGAATATCCCAGTCAATGAGAAGGAAACGCTCACATACTTTATTTATATGGTGAAGAGCAGTAAAAGTCGGCTGGACCAGAAATCAGACGGGAGCAAACAAGTGGAATAAGGCTCTCCCCGACGCCATTATTTATGACCTGCAGATGATAGCTGGCGTTAAAGTTCCTGTCTGAATGCTTCGACGGTGTGTGTGTGTGTGCATATGTCCAACATCAGGTGACATATGGGAGTCAGATGAGGAGGGCTAACTGCTTCAACTTCTGTGCCAAACCCCAATAAACACCGCCGCTTCTGCTCAAACACACAGGACCTGAAGGAGACCAGGCTGGACTGCAGTGTGTGTTCTCCTTCATTCGGCCATATCTGATCTAATGTTTGGTGTGTGTGTCTGCTTTTATATGACTGCTGTATATCTGCTCTATATGGCTCTTTTGTAGATTGTAATGTTAGTTTTCTTCTTTTCTTTGTTTGGAATAATCAGAGTAAAGAGTTCTTGTGGCACTATTAATACTGGCATTTATTATTTTCATACGCATGCTGTCTGTGGCACCTCCCGTCATCAGAAGACTGAAGTAAAGGGTGTGTGTGTGTGTGTGTGTGTGTGTGTGAGAGAGAGAGAGGTGTGTGTGTGTGTGTGAGACAGTGTGTTTGAGTCAGATTGTGTGTGTGAGAGAGAGATAAAGTGAGTGAAAGTGTGTGTGTGAGATGGTGTGTGAGTCAGATTGTGTGTGTGTGTGTGAGTGAGAGAGAGATAAAGTGTGTGAGTCAGATTGTGTGTGTGTGTGTGTGAGTGAGAGAGAGATAAAGTGAGAGTGAGAGAAAAAAAATTGTGTGAGGGAGATAGTGTGCACGAGTGAGAAATTGTGAGGGTGTGAGAGAGATAGTGTGTGTGTGAGAGAGAAAGAAAGTGAGAGAGATAGTGTGCATGAGTGAGAGAAAAAGCGTGTGTGTGTGTATGTGTCCCACATTTAGAGGTAAGTTGTAAGTCCGATCATTGAGGACTATAAGT
Organism: Pseudorasbora parva; assembly: GCF_024679245.1. Classification (NCBI taxonomy): domain Eukaryota; kingdom Metazoa; phylum Chordata; class Actinopteri; order Cypriniformes; family Gobionidae; genus Pseudorasbora; species Pseudorasbora parva. The sequence continues at coordinate 43,777,241 of NC_090189.1, read as the reverse complement.
GACTCACGTTTCAAATAAAGATATGAGCATTAATGAGTTTATGGCTGAGTAAAACATCAATAATGCAGACGCATAACCTCTCGCTTCACCTGCCGGATTACAGGTGCACACACTGAGAAACAAGCACCACAACACACCTGTGGCCAATCAGCAGTAGGGGGCGTGTCCACTCAGGATAGAGAGGGAGCCAATCAGCAGTAGGGGGCATGTCCACTCATGTTGGAGAGGAGAGAGGGAGCCAATCAGCAGTAGGGGGCGTGTCCACTCATGTTGGAGAGGAGAGAGGGAGCCAATCAGCAGTAGGGGGCATGTCCACTCATGTTGGAGAGGAGAGAGGGAGCCAATCAGCAGTAGGGGGCGTGTCCACTCATGATGGAGAGGAGAGAGGGAGCCAATCAGCAGTAGGGGGCGTGTCCACTCATGTTGGAGAGGAGAGAGTAAGCCAATCAGCAGTAGGGGGCGTGTCTACTCATGTTAGGGAGGAGGAGAGAGCCAATCAGTAGTAGGGGGCATGTCCACTCATGTTGGAGAGAGGGAGCCAATCAGCAGTAGGGGGCATGTCCACTCATGTTGGAGAGGAGAGAGGGAGCCAATCAGCAGTAGGGGGCGTGTCCACTCATGTTGGAGAGGAGAGAGGGAGCCAATCAGCAGTAGGGGGCATGTCCACTCATGTTGGAGAGGAGAGAGGGAGCCAATCAGCAGTAGGGGGCGTGTCCACTCATGATGGAGAGGAGAGAGGGAGCCAATCAGCAGTAGGGGGCGTGTCCACTCATGTTGGAGAGGAGAGAGTAAGCCAATCAGCAGTAGGGGGCGTGTCTACTCATGTTAGGGAGGAGGAGAGAGCCAATCAGTAGTAGGGGGCATGTCCACTCATGTTGGAGAGAGGGAGCCAATCAGCAGTAGGGGGCATGTCCACTCATGTTGGAGAGGAGAGAGGGAGCCAATCAGCAGTAGGGGGCGTGTCCACTCATGTTGGAGAGGAGAGAGGGAGCCAATCAGCAGTAGGGGGCATGTCCACTCATGTTGGAGAGGAGAGAGGGAGCCAATCAGCAGTAGGGGGCGTGTCCACTCATGATGGAGAGGAGAGAGGGAGCCAATCAGCAGTAGGGGGCGTGTCCACTCATGATGGAGAGGAGAGAGGGAGCCAATCAGCAGTAGGGGGCGTGTCCACTCATGTTGGAGAGGAGAGAGTAAGCAGTAGGGGGCGTGTCTACTCATGTTAGGGAGGAGGAGAGAGCCAATCAGGAGTAGGGGGCATGTCCACTCATGTTGGAGAGAGGGAGCCAATCAGCAGTAGGGGGCATGTCCACTCATGTTAGGGAGGAGGAGAGAGCCAATCAGCAGTAGGGGGCGTGTCCACTCATGTTGGAGAGGAGAGAGAGAGCCAATCAGCAGTAGGGGGCGTGTCCACTCATGTTGGAGAGGAGAGAAGGAGCCAATCAGCAGTAGGGGGCGTGTCCACTCATGTTGGGGAGGAGAGAGCCAATCAGGAGTAGAGGGCGTGTCCACTCATGTAGGGGAGGAGAGAGAGCCAATCAGCAGTAGGGGGCGTGTCCACTCATGTTGGGGAGGAGAGAGGGAGCCAATCAGCAGTAGGGGGCGTGTCTACTCATGTTGGAGAGGAGAGAGGGAGCCAATCAGCAGTAGGGGGCATGTCCACTCATGTTGGAGAGGAGAGAGAGAGAGCCAATCAGCAGTAGGGGGCGTGTCCACTCATGTTGGAGAGGAGAGAGAGAGCCAATCAGCAGTAGGGGGCGTGTCCACTCATGTTAGAGAGGAGAGAGGGAGGCAATCAGCAGTAGGGGGCGTGTCCACTCATGTTGAAGAGGAGAGAGCCAATCAGCAGTAGGGGGCGTGTCCACTCGTGTTAGGGAGGAGAGAGGGAGCCAATCAGCAGTAGGGGGCGTGTCCACTCATGTTGGAGAGGAGAGAGGGAGCCAATCAGCAGTAGGGGGCGTGTCCACTCATGATGGCGAGGGAGCCAATCAGCAGTAGGGGGCGTGTCCACTCATGATGGAGAGGAGAGAGGGAGCCAATCAGCAGTAGGGGGCGTGTCCACTCATGATGGAGAGGAGAGGGAGCCAATCAGCAGTAGGGGGCGTGTCCACTCATGATGGAGAGGAGAGAGGGAGCCAATCAGCAGTAGGGGGCGTGTCCACTCATGTTGGAGAGGAGAGAGGGAGCCAATCAGCAGTAGGGGGCATGTCCACTCATGTTGGAGAGGAGAGAGGGAGCCAATCAGGAGTAGAGGGCGTGTCCACTCATGATGGAGAGGAGAGAGGGAGCCAATCAGCAGTAGGGGGCGTGTCCACTCATGATGGAGAGGAGAGAGGGAGCCATTCAGCAGTAGGGGGCGTGTCCACTCATGATGGAGAGGAGAGAGGGAGCCATGCAGCAGTAGGGGGCGTGTCCACTCATGATGGAGAGGAGAGAGGGAGCCAATCAGCAGTAGGGGGCGTGTCCACTCATGATGGCGAGGGAGCCAATCAGCAGTAGGGGGCGTGTCCACTCATGATGGAGAGGAGAGAGGGAGCCAATCAGCAGTAGGGGGCGTGTCCACTCATGATGGAGAGGAGAGGGAGCCAATCAGCAGTAGGGGGCGTGTCCACTCATGATGGAGAGGAGAGAGGGAGCCAATCAGCAGTAGGGGGCGTGTCCACTCATGTTGGAGAGGAGAGAGGGAGCCAATCAGCAGTAGGGGGCATGTCCACTCATGTTGGAGAGGAGAGAGCCAATCAGGAGTAGAGGGCGTGTCCACTCATGATGGAGAGGAGAGAGGGAGCCAATCAGCAGTAGGGGGCATGTCCACTCATGTTGGAGAGGAGAGAGCCAATCAGGAGTAGAGGGCGTGTCCACTCATGATGGAGAGGAGAGAGGGAGCCAATCAGCAGTAGGGGGCGTGTCCACTCATGATGGAGAGGGAGCCAATCAGCAGTAGGGGGCGTGTCCACTCATGATGGAGAGGAGAGAGGGAGCCAATCAGCAGAAGGGGGCGTGTCCACTCATGATGGAGAGGAGAGAGGGAGCCAATCAGCAGTAGGGGGCGTGTCCACTCATGATGGAGAGGAGAGAGGGAGCCATTCAGCAATAGGGGGCGTGTCCACTCATGTTGGAGAGGAGAGAGGGAGCCATTCAGCAGTAGGGGGCGTGTCCACTCATGTGAGGGTGGTTTAGAGCCGGTGTGATTATGTCCTGCTCTCTCCTGAGTAAAGGGTAAGGATGTAAGCTCCTTCTTGGATGAGTGGCCATACTGAAGGCAAGTGCTAAAGTGGTTTTGTCTGCTCCCCTGGGTAGGCTTGCTCATGAACCCTTAGGGTGAGCAGAACTATTAGGCTGCCCCAGAGTCCTTGTGTGTCCTCCTCCCCAACTCCTGTGTGATTTGATGAAGCCCTATATGCTCCCTTTGGAGCGGCGCTATAGGGATGATCAGGATGAGTAGAGGTGATCGCAGATGAGGTCCCTCATTATCAGTGTAGCATTCTAGAGTTAAGCCATTAACTGCATCGAGTCCTGGAGAAGTGCCCGCGTATGAGCTAGAGTTTAAATTCCCGGCCTGAGCCCGAATCAACCCGAACCTGAACCAAACCAATGTCAATGGTCGTCTTTTGGACAACTGTCAGGTCAGCAGTCTTCCCCATGATTGTGTAGCCGACAGAACTAGACTGAGAGAAAGGCTTCGCAGGTGTTTGAGTTCATGAGCTGAGTCTGGCTCCAGCTGTCTGAGATAGTCAACCTTTTCACAATATTCTAATTTACTGAGATACTGAATTTGGGATTTTCTTAGTTGTCAGTTATAATCCTCAAAATGAAAATAAACATTGGAAATGAATGTAATATATGTTTCACCTTTTAAATGGAATTAGTGAAATAAATCAACTTTTTGATGACGACCAGCACCTGTATATCTCTAATATTAAGGTTTCAGAGAAGGGCAGGTATTCTCATTCATTCCCAGTTCTCTTTACGCATAAAGCAAATTATATCTTTTGAATATGTGAGTTTTACATAAAACGCTGCAGGTTATAATGCATTCTCCCAGCTAACGGGGAAGGTTCCCACAACTCACTGATGCTTTATAAAGGTTATGTACTAGCATGTTAAGTTTAAACAGTACTCTTTTTTATAGAATGTTTAAAGGTGCAGTGTGTAATATATATGAGGATATATTGACAGAAATGCATCACTATGTTTTCAATGGTTTAATCGCCTAGCGCTGAAACCCTTGTGTAACTGTTTGAATTTATAAGGATCAGCATTCTTCCCTGATCAGACAGACCACACCGTAAAGTGGGAGAAAATGCCTTGTTGATGCTCGAGGTCAGAGGAGAATGGGCCGACTGATTCAAGCTGATAGAAGAGCAACTTTGACTGAAATAACCACTCGTTACAACCGAGGTATGCAGCAAAGCATTTGTGAAGCCACAACACACACAACCTTGAGGCGGATGGGCTACGACAGCAGAAGACCCACTGAGTGCATGGGAACGGTTTTTCTCCCGTGTGAATTCTTATGTGTGTCTTTAGGTCTCTTTATCTGAAATTCTTTCCACAATGAGAGCAGGTGAAAGATGCTTTGACTTCAGGTTTTTCTGCTCGTCTCGGTGTCAAACTCCATTCAGTCTGAGAAAGGACAGCGTGTCCATCTTCATTTATGAGATGACAAGGCTTTTGAAACCGATGGTGTTTGTCTTTCTTCACTTCCATTTAGTCTAAAATATTAACACAGAACCGTAAATTCTCAAATAACATTGGGTTAACCCAAAAAGAAAGAGTCAGTTTAACACAATGAAATCATGTTTAAAGGGGCGGTGAAATGCTGTTTCCTGCACACTGAGCTTTACGCTGTTAAAGACTTGGATTCCCATCCTAAACATAGACAAAGTTTCAAAAACTAATGTTGGACGTTTGATGGAGTATTTCTGTGTCAAAAATACTCCTTCCGGTTTCTCACAAGTTTCGGAGAGTTTTTTTCGAGTATGGGTCTACTTGACGTTAATAGAGCGGAAGGTCCTTGTATGGGCCGTACGGGCTCTTCTCCCGGTAGGGTGCGCGCGCGTGACTAGAGCGAGAGAGGAAATGCACGCCCATAAACACTCTCAGCTGCAGATCCAGTCGTCCGTGAACACTTCTGTCGTTATAGTCCGCGCCGCGCTCCACTTTATTCCTATGGGTGACGTCGAGCGACTTCAACGCTTCAGCACAGCATTCTGGGAAGGCAGCGCTGCATTTGAACCGATTTGAACGCAGAAATGACGGGAAGGTTCACAACATCGCTTCAGTCGCGTCTCAAAGTGGATCTCCACGGTCACTGCTGTCAGGACTTCACCAAATCATACCAAAGAAGTGTGTTTCTGACGGAGCGGTCCCAGCGATAAAGGTTCGGTCCTGCTTTGGAAGCAGCCGGTGAGTTAAACTGCTTCAGATGTCTGTGCTGTCGGCTATCGTCGCGTGAGTAAACATCAGTAAACGACACGATCGCGTGCTTCGTCATTCAAATGCGCTAACGGACTCCATTGCTGTTCTCTGTATAACGTTACACTAGTCTGACGTGCAAAACCGTTTTGCTTGCTACTGCTAAGGTTTAGTCGCATACAATAGTCCATAAACCGAATCATGTCCTCATAAACTGCGAGTAAACACACACAAATGTTGACAGGCCACTTAATACAGTCCATACCACAGAGACGGACGTCCTGCTGCTGTTGCTTCTCCTGTTCAGTTTATTTCAGCCTCAGATGTGATTCTGGATCATTATCTGTATTAGCTGAGATCGATAGCCATGGGTTTCTCCACGCTTGAGGACGTCACCGCTTTGTGCATTCGTCATTCTTTAGCTCCGCCCACACGATACGCCTCGTCATTCTTTAGCTCCGCCCACACGATACGCCTCGTCATTCTTTAGCTCCGCCCACACGATACGCCTCGTCATTCTTTAGCTCCGTCCACACGATACGCCTCGTCATTCTTTAGCTCCGCCCACACGATACGCCTCGTCATTCTTTAGCTCCGCCCACACGATACGCCTCGTCATTCTTTAGCTCCGCCCACACGATACGCCTCGTCATTCTTTAGCTCCGCCCACACGATACGCCTCGTCATTCTTTAGCTCCGCCCACAAGATACGCCTCGTCATTCTTTAGCTCCGCTCACACGATACGCCTCGTCATTCTTTAGCTCCGCCTACACGATACGCCTCGTCATTCTTTAGCTCCGCCCACTCGATACTCCTCGTCATTCTTTAGCTCCGCCCACTTGATACGCCTCGTCATTCTTTAGCTCCGCCCACTCGATACGCCTCGTCATTCTTTAGCTCCGCTCACACGATACGCCTCGTCATTCTTTAGCTCCGCCCACACACGATACGCCTCGTCATTCTTTAGCTCCGCCCACACGATACGCCTCGTCATTCTTTAGCTCCGCCCACACACGATACGCCTCGTCATTCTTTAGCTCCGCCCACACGATACGCCTCGTCATTCTTTAGCTCCGCCCACACGATACGCCTTGTCATTCTTTAGCTCCGCCCACACGATACGCCTCGTCATTCTTTAGCTCCGCCCACACGATACGCCTCGTCATTCTTTAGCTCCGCCCACACACGATACGCCTCGTCATTCTTTAGCTCCGCCCACTCGATACGCCTCGTCATTCTTTAGCTCCGCCCACACACGATACGCCTCGTCATTCTTTAGCTCCGCTCACACGATACGCCTCGTCATTCTTTAGCTCCGCCCACACACGATACGCCTCGTCATTATTTAGCTCCGCCCACATGATACGCCTCTTCATTCTTTAGCTCCGCCCACACGATACGCCTCGTCATTCTTTAGCTCCGCCCACACGATACGCCTCGTCATTCTTTAGCTCCGCCCACACGATACGACTCGTCATTCTTTAGCTCCGTCCACACGATACGCCTCGTCATTCTTTAGCTCCGCCCACACGATACGCCTCGTCATTCTTTAGCTCCGCCCACTCGATACGCCTCGTCATTCTTTAGCTCCGTCCACACGATACGCCTCGTCATTCTTTAGCTCCGCTCACACGATACGCCGTGTCATTATTTAGCTCCGCCCACTCGATACGCCTCGTCATTCTTTAGCTCCGCTCACACGATCCGCCTCGTCATTCTTTAGCTCCGCCCACACACGATACGCCTCGTCATTCTTTAGCTCCGCCCACTCGATACGCCTCGTCATTCTTTAGCTCCGCCCACACACGATACGCCTCGTCATTCTTTAGCTCCGCCCGCACGATACGCCTCGCCATTCTTTAGCTCCGCCCACACGATACGCCTCGTCATTCTTTAGCTCCGCTCACACGATACGCCTCGTCATTCTTTAGCTCCGCCCACTCGATACGCCTCGTCATTCTTTAGCTCCGCCCACACGATACGCCTCGTCATTCTTTAGCTCCGCCCACACGATACGCCTAGTCATTCTTTAGCTTCGCCCACACGATACGCCTCGTCATTCTTTAGCTCCGCCCACTCGATACGCCTCGTCATTCTTTAGCTCCGCCCACATGATACGCCTAGTCATTCTTTAGCTTCGCCCACACGATACGCCTCGTCATTCTTTAGCTCCGCCCACACACGATACGCCTCGTCATTCTTTAGCTCCGCTCACACGATACGCCTCGTCATTCTTTAGCTCCGCCCACACACGATACGCCTCGTCATTCTTTAGCTCCGCTCACACGATACGCCTCGTCATTCTTTAGCTCCGCCCACACGATACGCCTCGTCATTCTTTAGCTCCGCCCACTCGATACGCCTCGTCATTCTTTAGCTCCGCCCACACGATACGCCTCGTCATTCTTTAGCTCCGCCCACACGATACGCCTAGTCATTCTTTAGCTTCGCCCACACGATACGCCTCGTCATTCTTTAGCTCCGCCCACTCGATACGCCTCGTCATTCTTTAGCTCCGCCCACATGATACGCCTAGTCATTCTTTAGCTCCGCCCACACACGATACGCCTCGTCATTCTTTAGCTCCGCCCACTCGATACGCCTCGTCATTCTTTAGCTCCGCCCACTCGATACGCCTCGTCATTCTTTAGCTCCGCCCACACGTTACGCCTCGTCATTCTTTAGCTCCGCCCACACGATACGCCTCGTCATTCTTTAGCTCCGCCCACACGATACGCCTCGTCATTCTTTAGCTCCGCCCACTCGATACGCCTCGTCATTCTTTAGCTCCGCCCACACGATACGCCTCGTCATTCTTTAGCTCCGTCCACACGATACGCCTCGTCATTCTTTAGCTCCGCCCACACGATACGCCTCGTCATTCTTTAGCTCCGCCCACACACGATACGCCTCGTCATTCTTTAGCTCCGTCCACACGATACGCCTCGTCATTCTTTAGCTCCGCCCACACGATACGCCTCGTCATTCTTTAGCTCCGCCCACACGATACGCCTCGTCATTCTTTAGCTCCGCCCACACACGATACGCCTCGTCATTCTTTAGCTCCGTCCACACGATACGCCTCGTCATTCTTTAGCTCCGCCCACACGATACGCCTCGTCATTCTTTAGCTCCGTCCACACACGATACGCCTCGTCATTCTTTAGCTCCGTCCACACGATACGCCTCGTCATTCTTTAGCTCCGCCCACACGATACGCCTCGTCATTCTTTAGCTCCGTCCACACGATACGCCTCGTCATTCTTTAGCTCCGCCCACACGATACGCCTCGTCATTCTTTAGCTCCTGCTAGTAAGATACTGTACATCCAGAAAGTATTCACAGGCTTCACTTTTTCCACATTTTGTTGTTATAGCCTTATTTCAGAAATGTATTAAATTCATTATATTCTTCAGAATTCTACAAACAATAACCCATAATGACAACGTGAAATAAGTTCGAAATCTTTGTAATTTTTTTTTTTTTTAAACGGAAAAAATCACGTACATAAGTATTCACAGCCTTTGACATGTCACTCATTATTAAGCTCAGGTGCTCCCGTTTCCACTGATCATCCTTGAGATGTTTCCAAAACTTGTTAGGAGTCCACCTGTGGTAAATTCAGTGGATTGGACATGGTTTGGAAAGGCACACACCTCTCTATATAAGGTCCCACAGTTAACAGTGCATGTCAGAGCACAAACCAAGCCATGAAGTCCAAGGAATTGTCTGTAGACTCTGAGATAGGATTGTATCGAGACACAGATCTGGAGAAGGGGACAGAAACATTTCTGCAGCATTGACGGTCCTAATGAGCACAGTGGCCTCCATCATCTGTAAACGGAGGAAGTTTGGAGACACCAGGATTTGTCCAAGAGCTGCCGTCCGGCCAAACTGAGTGACTGGGGAAGTTGGGCCTTAATCAGGGAGGAGACCAAGAACCTGAAGGTCAGTCTGACAGAGCTCCAGCGTTTCTCTGTGGAGTGAGGAGAACCTTCCAGAAGAACAGCCATCTCTGCAGCTCTCCACCAATCAGGAGAGTGGCCAGGCGGAAGCCACTCCTCGGGAACATGACAGCCTGCCGGGAGTTTGCCAAAAGGCTCCTGACGGACTAATGAAACAGATTGAACTCTTTGGCCTGAATGGCAAGTGTCATGTCTGGAGGAAACCAGGCACCGCTCATCAGCAGGCCAATCCCATCCCTACAGTGAAGCAGGGTGGTGGCAGCATCATGCTGTGGGGGTGTTTTTCAGCGGCAGGAACTGGGAGATTAGTCAGGATCAAGAGAAAGATGAATGCAGCAATGTACAGAGACATCCTTGATAAAAACCTGCTCCAGAGCACTCTGGACCTCAGACTGGGGAGAAGGTTCATCTTGTTCATCAAGGAAGGACCAGTGGAGAACCGGCCACAGGGTCATGGGCGGCCAAGGCTCATTGATGACCGTGGGGAGCGAAGGCTGGCCCGTGGGGTCCGATCAAACAGACGAGCTACTGGAGCTCAAACTGCTCCAGAAGTTAATGCTGGTTCTGATAGAAAGCTGTCAGAATACACAGAGCAGCTCAGTTTGAGGCGTATGGACCAGTCAGGGTGACCTCTGACCTCTGACCCCGCCGAAAGCAACAACAGTGGCACGTGAGCATCAGAACTGGACCACGGAGCAATGGAAGAAGGTGGCCGTGTAAGTGTAATCAATCTGAGGTTTTGTCCTTTTTAAAGAATGTAAAAACACAAGGTTGGATATCACAGTCAGAGTTTTACTGACTAAAAAAAAATCTAAATTTACTATGCTTTTACCTCAGAAACTGTGGTTTCACTGTGATATTTTAAAGCACAATAACATGACACTTACCATAGTTTTACCTCAGTAACTATAGTTTCACTGTGGTATCTGTAGTTAATAACATATAACATTTACCATATATTTTTACCTCAGTAACTATAGTTTTACTGTGGCATTTGTAGTTAAAGCACAATATCATGGAACTTACTATAGTTTTTGCGTGTCAAACTGCTGAAATCACGAGACATTGGCGATCTGAATCATGAATCGATTCGCTGATTCATAACCGTTTGAATCTTTATTTGAGGTTTGAACACAAACCCGGAAGAGAAGCCAATGCTGAATAAAGTCGTAGTTTTTGTTATTTTTGGACCCAAATGTATTTTGGATGCTTCAAGAGACTCTAATTAACCCACTGATGTCTCATATGGACTACTGTGATGATGTTTTTATTCCCTTTCTGGACATGGACAGTATAGTGTGCATACACTTGCATACGCTCTCGGACTAAATATAAAATATCTTAAACTGTGTGTGAAGATGAACGGAGGTCTGACGGGTGTGGAGCGACATTAGGGGGAGGAGTTAATGACAGACATTAAATTTTGGGTGAACTAACCCTTTAATGTGAAGTTTAGCAGAACATATTTGTGTTATGACGAGTGTGGGAAGTCAGAGCTGGTCATGTTAGTGAGCTCCATGGACTTGAAGTGCCCTTGGTCTGAAATGCCCCAGCATGCCCTGCTTATTGAGCAAATCCACGTTTTAAAGCTTTGGGCTGTGATTTGCTGACCAGCTGCTGAGTTGAGTTTTTATGGCTGGAGCCAGGGGCCGTTTCACCGCTGATTACACTACTAAAGAGGCTGGAGAGAGGCAGAACAATACGACCGCGCTCACGTGTCCCTAATGCCAGTGCTTTCAGAGAATGGGCCGTGATCACTGCACTCTCTGCCATCACAGTCGATCATCTGATAGGGGGCCATAATTCATCCTTAATAAATAAGACTTTTACTGTGGGCCTGTCAATCACAGAATTTGCTAAATCACTTAAATTTCTTATACACTGAAAAAAAAAGATTTTTACTGCTTGTCCAATTTGCTTGATCTAAAATCAGCTAAAGCAACACAATTGCTATACATTTTGTCCAAACTTACTTTGATTGCGTTCAGTCCACTTAAATATAAGTCAAATTGAAGTCAAACTTTATCCGTTTGTGTAGCGATAACATAAATGATTTGAGCTGCATTAACTGAAACTGGGCGGGGCTTGTAAGTTCCCAGCATGATTTGCATATGGCTAAATCAAGAGCGAGTAAATGTTATTTTATGTGTAAAAGTGTTTTTTTAATGTATTTTTGAGCAAGATGAGAAAGGGAGACACTTGATTGTGTTTAATAGAGTTTAATATATTTATATATTGAATATTTAATTATGTTGAAATTATTAGAACAGTTTAAATTATTGTGGGTTACCATTGTGGAGAAGAGCGGAGCATTTGGGCATGAAAGCTCAGCCCCACTGGTCTTTTCTTTCCTATTGTGCCGTAAATCGAGTGAAACGTTTCAGGAACAAGAGAAGATATGGGCGGGGCTTGATTGTGTCTGTGGGGAATTGACTGGATGGCTGTGATCGCCCACGAATGTCGATGGACTCTTCCCTATTAGCATAGACCTGCCCTGTGGCGTCACATATGCTTAGGCCCCGCCCATGACTGCCGACGGACTCTTGCCTATTAGCATAGACCTGCCCTGTGGCATCACATATGCTTAGGCCCCGCCCATGACTGTTGATGGACTCTTCCCTATTAGCATAGACCTGCCCTGTGGCGTCACATATGCTTAGGCCCCGCCCACGACTGCTGACAGACTCTTCCCTATTAGCATAGACCCGCCCTGTGGCGTCACATATGCTTAGGCCCCGCCCATGACTGCCGACGGACTCTTCCCTATTAGCATAGACCCGCCCTGTGGCGTCACATATGCTTAGGCCCCGCCCACGACTGCAGACAGACTCTTCCCTATTAGCATAGACCCGCCCTGTGGCGTCACATATGCTTAGGCCCCGCCCATGATTGTCGATGGACTCTTCCCTATTAGCATAGACCTGCCCTGTGGCGTCACATATGCTTAGGCCCCGCCCATGACTGTCGATGGACTCTTACCTATTAGCATAGACCTGCCCTGTGGCGTCACATATGCTTAGGCCCCACCCATGACTGTCGATGGACTCTTCCCTATTAGCATAGACCTGCCATGTGGCGTCACATATGCTTAGGCCCCGCCCATGACTGCCGACGGACTCTTCCCTATTAGCATAGACCTGCCCTGTGGCATCACATATGCTTAGGCCCTGCCCACGACTGCAGATGGACTCTTGCCTATTAGCATAGACCCGCCCAGTGGCGTCACATATGCTTAGGCCCCGCCCATGACTGCCGACGGACTCTTGCCTATTAACATAGACCTGCCCTGTGGCATCACATATGCTTAGGCCCCGCCCACGACTGCCGACGGACTCTTCCCTATTAGCATAGACTCGCCCTGTGGCGTCACAAATGCTTAGGCCCCGCCCACGACTGCCGACGGACTCTTCCCTATTAGCATAGACCTGCCCTGTGGCATCACATATGCTTAGGCCCCGCCCACGACTGCCGACGGACTCTTGCTCATTAGCATAGACCTGCCCTGTGGCGTCACATATGCTTAGGCCCCGCCCACGACTGCCGATGGACTCTTGCCTATTAGCATAGACCCGCCCAGTGGCGTCACATATGCTTAGGCCCCGCCCACGACTGCCGACGGACTCTTGCCTATTAGCATAGACCCGCCCTGTGGCATCACATATGCTTAGGCCCCGCCCACGACTGCCGACGGACTCTTGCCTATTAGCATAGACCCGCCCTGGGGCATCACATATGCTTAGGCCCCGCCCACGACTGCCGACGGACTCTTCCCTATTAGCATAGACATATACGTGTTATATAGATATATTACGTGTGTAAAAAGATTTGTATGTCATAATTAGTACAATCATACATCACACATTTATGGGTACTTTAAGGTCATACTTTTTTTTTCTATAGATACACCCAAAGAAAGTGTGTGTAAGACTGTGGCCAAAACTGGTACTGCAATCCCTTTCAGATGACTGTAGAGCGGTGTATCCCCCTCCCCCTCCCCCTGACTCGAGGTTGCCAGATTGGCTGCAGGATCAGCAGAAACGTTTGTAGATCTGCAGCGGTGGTAACTAGAGCAGATCTGGCAACCCAGATTTGAAACATTACTGACTTTGTAATTGGTCGATCAGTGGATGAGGGCGGAGCTTTAGGCCAAAACACAACATGATATCATCAACAGTTGAGGGCTGCAACAACATCTTTATAATGACAATATCCTGGCCGGACTACGGTTGTCAGTGATATAAGCATTTGAAATTAACATGATTTCTGAATGTCTAGTGACATATCAGGGCCATTTTATGATTCATAAAAATACATTTCTTACATACAGTTCCTTTAAAATGAACAGTGCACACATACTCTCATATCAGATCCTATAACTGTCCCTTATTGTGTCAAATGTTTTCTAAAAATATGAATCGTAAGAGGGACGTGCTCTTTTTTTCTCACGAATATGATATAATAAAAAAATAAAAGTCACTCATACGCTCGTTTGATATGTAAGACAGTCACGTGGTGTCGCGGACTGGCGTCGCCACGCCCCGCTACGTGAGCGTACGTGCGCGCTCACGTACAACGCGTGGTTCTTTCACATTGCCGTAAGTAGGGAAGGCTAGTCCGTCGTTTTAAAGGTTCCAAGGGTTCTTTTACATGTTTTAATTGCAATAAGCCACTCTGCGTCTTAGACTGAAGCCTTTTTGGTCTAGGGGTGGAGTGGAGAGTGCCGAGAGTCCACCGCTGGAAGTCGAGCGATCTTTTTTTGGGCAGCACATTGCGGCGGATTTCATTCGAGGGGTGTTAGTGTGAAGAGAAATGGCCACTGAGGTGGAGACGCTCCTGCCGAACAACCCGCTGCTCCAGGCGGAGGAGCGCGAGTGCCAGGGCGGGGAGAACGACGGAGGGTTCGCGGGGAAGGAGCAGAGCCTGAAGCGGGCGAAAGACGAGAGCAACAGCCAGGCGAAGGAGAACTTAAGCCGGGAGAGCGAAGGAGAGGACGGCGGTAAGACGGAGTTTACGGAGGCTCCGCCGCCCAAGGTGAACCCGTGGACGAAGAAGATGAGCGGCGGCGGCGTCAACGGACAAACGCTGCACGGTCGGTACCTGTGTGTGTGTGTGTGTGTGTGTGTGTGTTTCCGATTTAACACAACAAACCGTTGCCAACGGAGGTTCATCTGAACGTCCGTCCGGTAACGTCTCTTCGGTTATCTAGCGTTTAATACCGTTAGCATGTTTACACAACCTCATGTGACCGTTAAAAACGTTTCACCTGGACGCTTGTTTAACGGTTTTGTTATATATTTAAATGCTGCAACTGTTTCAGAACACTTACAAATCCACATAATGGAATGTTCCCTTAAAGCGTTTAAAATAATAACGGCCGCTTGATGGGAAGGTTAGCAAGCCGTTCGTGTGTGTGTGTGTGTGTGTGTTTGTTCGCTGGGATGTCAGATGGTGTTTATCTCGTTTCTCTCACACACACACACTCATGACAGCGGATTGCTAGGCCTCACTAGCTTTGTATAATGGCTCGCGTTTAACACACACACACACAAACGAGTGCAAAGCATACAAACATATGACGCGAAGTGAGTCGCAGATGAGACGCTTGTTCTTCTTCATCGCTTTTGCGAACAAATGGCTATCGTGCTAGCATTAGCATTAGCGGCCTGTGGGGTTGCAGCTCGTCTGACAGGCCAGTACTAATGCGGGTTTGCTGTAACGGGAAAAAATCCCGATTGTGTATCGTTTTATACGCTGTCAGCCGACATTAAATGCATTTGTTCGCGGTAATGCTTTGCAATCGCGCGATTATCCGCCGTTTAGTTGTGTGGCGACACGTGTGAGATCCACGTGTTTGTCGCGGACCCTCTCGGATTGGGTTAAGCGCGTGTCCGATCGCACGTTTGCTTAAAATGGGGATTTTATAAACGGGGCTCGTGACGGTTCGTCGCTCTCGCGCTGTTTAAAGCACACGCGCGTGCTTAGTGCCGCGGCTAGCCGTTAGCATTAGCCTCCGATCGCCGCTAACTGATTAATATTCATCGGTTTGATTGACATTCGGGTGGCTACTGCGAGCGTGCACGCGCTGCTTTATCTCAGCAGCGGAAAATGATGTGAAAAAGGGCTCGTGGAGCTGTTATCAATCCCAGTGTGAAGGCCACGTGGTGTGTGTGTGCCATGCGATCACGTGCGGCATCGCTGCTTTTCATGAGCTTTCCGTGATAACGTGTGGTGTGACGTCATGACAGCTGGCTATTATTGCGTCAGAGGCGATCGATCCGCCGCCATGTTGGATGATTGTTTGCTGAATTTAGCACATTAAGTGCTTCTGCATGCAGTGTGTTAGGGCTGCACGATAATGGTTAAACGGATAATCACGATTGCTTTGCTCGATTATAATCACGATTAATAATCACGATTATTCTATCCAAAGGGTGATGTAGTAATCGGTGCAGTCTCGTGGCATGTATACGCCAAAATGTTTTTTGCATGCATATGTTACTCAGTCTTCCGCGTGCAGATATGCACTTTATAGTGTGTTTATGACGCGCTCTTGGGTAGGATGGGGGTGGTGGGTCGTGCGTAATACGCCATAAAGTGCGTATCATTTGCATGCGAAAAACTGCACATAACTCATTTTGGCGTATAGCCTACATTCCAGGGTGGGTTTTTTTTGGGGGGGGGAAATGGGAGGAGAGACACTTCGATTAGATTAGAAACACATGCGGGATCTTAATTATTAAGAAAACGAAGCGAAATAACTGATTAAATCACGTCTTTATTACACACTGTAACGCTAGGCTATAGCATACAGCATTCAGAACAAGAACAGATTGCGACTGCTTTTCCAAAAGTGGGCTCTCTCAGTTGATCTGCTGATGAATTCTCCAAGCAGCGTCGACACATGAACATCGCTTTCATCAATAATATAAGAGAGAGGCCATTAATACCAGCGGAAAAACATTAATTTATCTGAGATATCTTCTGCTGGATGCTAAATTTGTGTCAACATGTTATGACAGTAGCCACTGTGAAGGGATTACAGCGTGACATTTAATATATAAAGACATTTCTACAGGATAAAGAAATGACAGTTACTGTGTGTGTGTGTGTGTGTGTGTGTGTGTTAGGGCTGTCACCGAATAATCTAAATTCAAATATCTATTCGAATAGTTTTTAAAAAACGAATTTCGAAGGTGAAAATTAATATTCAAATATAAACAATAAAAAGCTGAAAACCCCCCGCCGCGGTAGTGGAGGCGTGGCTGTGTGCTTTGCGAGTGAGCGTGCGCCTGAGGGTTCAGGGACAGGTCAGAGGTCACTGCTGAAAGTGGACGCGTCTTGCAGTGAAGATGGCAGAAAGTGCAGAGCCCAACTCAGAGACAGAGATTTAAACCCTCCCAAATCTAAAGCCATGTCTGGAAGTACGCTGGATTTTGGTCGGTAGGAGGTAAAATTGTTGAGCCGCGTGATAAAGCAAGCTCTGTGAGATACAGTTAGCATACATCCCTCAATTTATTTAACATTAAACCGAAACACTAGAAGTGAAGGCTACTGTGAAGAGAGAGCGCATGAATAAAGGATAATGCACTGCTAACACTGCTGTGATTATTCACCATGTCAGGGAAAAGCTCCATGTTTAGCACAGCTCGCTCCGAGCGCTCAATATGCTGTAAAGCTTAAATTAATATTAATAATAATTGTTTCAATCGCTGAATGAAGCCCGCTATATGAGGGACAAGAGTCACGACCTTACATCGCTTTCACAACACTCAGAGTCTGCTCATTTAAACCGTTATGAGCAGAGAGAGAGAGGTCTGCGCTCTTGGCTATTAGTTAATGTATGTATAATTATATATAATAATAATTATATAATTTATACCATTAGTTATGTCTCTTTGTATTAGTTTGGTTATTGATGTAATGCGCCCAGATGTTCAAATAGTTTGAATATTCGTGTTTGTTTTAGAGGGAATATTCAAACGTCATTTTTGACAGCCGTGTGTGTGTGTGTGTGTGTGTGTGCCTGCAGAACATCCTCCCTGCTAGCACCGAATTTGTTTTTCTTTTTCTTTATTATAATTGTAATGTAGGGATTTACTAATGCTTAGTAACTTTTCTGCAAATAATGTCTATGCTACAGCACAGGTACACCCTTACGGACATTAACCATGGGTATAACCGTGGAAAAAACATGTTTTTATTATAATACAACCAGGCTTTTGCCGAATTGATTAGCATTTGTATAACCACATACATACAATATATTTAAACTATGGATTTGTAGCAAAACAAAGGTTAATTTGTGGTTACCATTAAATAACTACAATAGCCCTGTTAATTACTTATTTATTAATATTATAGTTTGTTTGTGTGTGTTCATAGCACTCAACTGACACGTGTGTTTGAAGGACAGCATTGGACAGGATGTGGAATAGCGTTTTGACAATAAAATAAAAAACAGCCCCTTTATCCGATTAAGCGAAAAAATAATCGGACAAGTAATCGATTATCTAAATAATCGGCCAAGTAATCGATTATCTAAATAATCGGACAAGTAATCGATTATCTAAATAATCGGACAAGTAATCGATTATCTAAATAATCGGACAAGTAATCGATTATCTAAATAATCGGCCAAGTAATCGATTATCTAAATAATGGTTAGTTGCATCCCTGCTGGTGAAGAGACCGGCTGTGTGACGCGGTTGACTGAAGCAGAATTTCGCTGTGGAGAAGCCCAAGCCCAGCGTTTGTTTCAGATCATCAGATCTTCTGCATTTAGAGGCAGCGTGTGCTCGGAGTAAACCATCGGGAGGAGAGTGTGTCCTTTAGAGGGGAAAGCTCTATTAAGGGGATTTTAGCTCTTTGCATCTGGCAACCGCTAGCACGACTGCTAATGGAGGCTCATTACTAATGCAAGATAACCCAAAGAAACAACACGCTTGAAGGATAATAACGAGCGGGCCAATATCGTGACGATTATTCGAACTCAATCGAGAGAGGCAGAGATCGTTATCGCGATTAAAACACGATTAATCCTGCAGGCCTACAGTGTGTGTTTTTATATATTCGTGACCCTGGACCACAAAACCATCATAACGGTCTGATCTATAATCATCTGAAAGCTCAATAAATCATATTTTCAAAGATTTATGCTTTGAATGGGCTGAACTATGTGAGAATCTGAGGGGGCAAAAGCATCTTAACATTGACAAAATCTGCTTTACAGTTGTCCTAATGAAGTCCTCAGCAATGCATATCACTACTAATAACACATTTATGATATATGTACGGTATGACATTTACACAATATCTTCATGAGCATGATCTTCATACCCTAATGATTTCTGTCATTAAAGAAATGGATCATTTTGAGCGTTATAATGTATACTTGGCTATGGCCTCAGATATACCCGTGAGATATGACTGCTGTTGAGCTCCAGGGGCACGTGGAGCTGAATTATTATCCTTAACCGCATTATATTACTGTTGGAATGCGGCTGCACCGTAAAATGTGAATGGGTGAGTTTTGTACGTGTGAATTATAACAACTCTTAAGCTGACGAGACACAGGGCAACTTTTTGAGCAATGTGGCTGTGGCCACTTTCCCTTTGAGAATGGGCAACACATTTCAGTCTGGATATCCACAGCTACATCTACATTGCTCAGTTGCCCTGTGTATCGTCAGCTTAAGAGTTTTGTTAGTTCACCCAAACATGATTCACTCGCCCTCAAGCCGTCATTATAAACACAGTCAGTTATGTCTTAAAGGGTTAGTTCACTTTTAAATAAACTTTCACTGATAGTTTCCTCACCCCGGTGTCATCCAAGATGTCCATGTCTGTCTTTCTTCAGTGGAAAAGAATTAGTTTTTGATGAAAGTAGGAGTGTCCATGGTTAACCGATTAACCATTAAAAATTGCGTAACAGAGTGAAACATTTTGCTCGGTTAAGTGGCGTCAATGACGTGCTTTGAATTTAGTTGTAATATATTTTTGCACCACTAGAGACCGTCAGAGCGCTGCCAGACATTTGTAATATCCACAAGAAGAAGTCATGACCAGCTTTCTAACATGAACCAGGCAAAGAAAAGTACATTGTGGGAGCACTTTAAAAATGAGAGTGACGGGGCAAAATGCAAGTATTGCAATGCAGCGCTTACCGCATTCTTCAGGCTATAAGTCGCTCCGGAGTATGAGTCGCATCAGTCAAAAAATGAAGAGGAAAATAACATACGTCGCACTGGACTATCAGTCGCGTTAGGGCAGAAGCAGAGCGGGAGCCGCGCGCGCTGGGCATAACGGAGCAGAAGAAAGAAAGTGAGAAGTGAGGGACTAGCGAAAAGCAGACGTTACTTTAACTGTAATGAAGAAAACAAAAAAGCTAATCGCGGACTGAAAGCAAGATGGCCAGAGCTGAAGGGACGAGTCCACAGATGCTTGAACTCTCTGCCGGGAGAGGCTCAGCCGCGCGAGTCAAACGCTGTGGGAATCGCTCTCCGCTGCATATTTTACTACATGCCCTAATCATAACGGCGCCCTCGCGGCCACTCGCACTGCTCGTGAACTGGAGCGCATCTCATCCTAATTTAACGAAACTCAGCGTACGCCTCGCAGACATGAAATAGATCTTAAGAAACTTGAAATGTCTTTTAACAATTTAAAACGAAAAGAAATAGGCTACTCTCTGATTATGTAATCCATGATGTGCATTTCTCTCTATAGGCGCGTTCACTACGGAGATGGCGGTCGTCAAATTAATAAACTAATAATAACCCTGACGCACACTATGGTTAACCGAGTATTAACCGCTAAGGGCCTCGGTTAACGGTTAATGAAAAACTTGAAAACGTGCAGCCCTAGATGAAAGCCATCTATATAATCTCCATATAATCTTCAATGGGCCTCAAACGGCTCAAGGGCCAGATGGCAGTTTCAGTGCAGCTTCAGACGACGAGTAAGGGTCTAATCTAGACAAACCAGCGCTCATTTAAACACTAAATAAGAGTTTAAGTTTTAGAAGCACAAATACTGGCCTTAATCTGTGATGCACGTTCGTGACGTTGATAAGCTCCCGCTTGACGTAAGCGGAAATATCGAGTCAGTGTTTACAAGTGAGTGTGTAAGAAGGACCATACACACTTATTCAGATGTCTGTGTGTCAGTTTATCGTTTAAAACTCTTTTACGAACACTTGTAAACTCTAACTCGGTACTTCTGCCTACGTCAAGCGGGAGCGTTTCAATGTCACGAACACGCATCACAGAACACACACACACACACACTCTAGGGCTGGGCGATATGGAGCAAAAAATATATCTATATCTTTACAGGAAAAATAACCCCCCAAAACTACAGCAAAAACAAATATGCCAAATACCACAAAATCTTTTTTTTTTTTATTGAAGTGCAAAGAGGTAGTCAGTTCATGAAGGAACAAAGGGCTTTTGTGACATTTAAAAAAACTCCCTGATTTCATAAATAATAATAATTTAACTGTAAATTAAAATAAATAATAGGCCTACATATAGCCATCTTTTCATTCATTTCATGCTTTCAAAAGACGAATCAAAACCCTTTATTACACATTAACAGTAAGCATTCTGCAGAAAGATGGGGCATGACTGAGATATTAATAAGCTGATTTTGTCCTAACACCACTTCCTGTTAAATTTGTACCAATAATCAAACCGTAGATGTCGCGCTCTTTACTACAGCGTGACGGAGCGCCTCATCGTGCGGATCATGGTCTCTAAACTGAGTATTGAACAACGCGCGCGCTTGGCAACTTAATAAACAATCCTCACCTCTGGGGAACAGCACAGAGAAGGCTAACAATCAGAAGTGGAGGAATCAGAATTAAATATGAACAATATATCGATATATACGATATGTCAAAATCCATATCAAGTTTTAAAAATATCTCCATATATTTTAAATAGAGATATCGCCCACCCCTAACACACACACACACACACGGGACATACTCTGCAAGAACAAAGAAATGTGTTCGTTTTTTCGAGGTGGCAAGACCAAGAACATCCCACACTTCACGAGGAAAGCAGGTGCCGGTCATCTGCGTTTATCCGCATTAACCACGCCCACTTTAAATGTCTGACCAATCACACTATAGTTCTCGGATACCCAGAAGAAAAAAGTTCTGTTCAAACGATGCGTCGAGAACGAGCTGCGAAAACTCCCAAACTGAAGGAAGTCATGTTGGTCCGCAGCCCTGGGAAAGAGAACTTGCGGAGTATGTTGTAGCCTTTACACACACACAGACACACACACACTGACATATCTTCCGCATGTCAAGTTTCTTTGACGGGGAAGTGTGTGACCTCGATGAAAGGTGAATGGTGCTGTCGTAAGTCATCAGAGGTCACTCATACTTCAGTTCATAATAATAGTGACGTTCATGATTATTAACACACAGGCGTGCAGCAACACACACGCCGTGGATCAGTAACGCTGGCGTAATGAGCTTACATCAGCTTCAAACAGGCCTCAACCAATCAGAATCAAGCACCGCAACTATCCGTTTTATAATTTAGCTTTAGAATCAACTCTGCCAAAGCACTGGTGCTAAAGACCTTTAGTGTTGTGTGACGTGTGTGTGTGTGTGTGTGTGTGTGTGTGTGTGTGTGTGTGTGTCTGCTGACACGCTCTTATAACTGGAACAGAGACTAATCAAGTTAGCAGTAATGCTGTCCGAGTTCCCACAAACAACCCATGACCCACATGACTTGACCAGAAATGCTAATTTTATGCTAGTCTTTCTTTTTGGATGATTATCAGATTTCTAATGTTATATTTTTATGAATGTGTCTTTCAGGTCATTTAATGTACAATAAACTTTCTCTTCAAAATGATAGTTTCCTCATCCCAGATGTTCATGTGTTTCTTTCTTCAGTGGAAAAGAAATGACGTTTTTTGAAGAAATCACTCCAGGATTGTTCTCCTCATAATGGCCTTCAATGGGAACCAGCAGCTGAAGGTCCAAACCAATGAGGAAGAGCTTCAGAGACTCTGATGATCCAGAGGAATAGAGTCTGATCCACACAAACCATCACACATTTACTGCACTAACACACATTTACACACTTTAACCTCAAACGCTGCTTCACAGAGTATGACATCACGTCAGAAAGGTCACATGACGCAGGAGGAAGAGCCGGAAAACTCATCTCACGTTCTCCTCACACCTTAATATATATTTAATATAATATTAATATATATAGGCTAATGTCAGATTTTTTTGTAAAGGCACTTGATTTAGTCTTTGCACGTTTGTTTTAACACTGGGTCGGCTCTTCCTCTGCGTCATGTGACCTTTCTGACGTGATGTCATACTCTGTGAAGCAGCGTTTGAGGTTAAAGTGTGTAAATGTGTGTTAGTGCAGTAAATGTGTGATGGTTTGTGTGGATCAGACTCTATTCCTCTGGATCATCAGAGTCTCTGAAGCTCTTCCTCATTGGTTTGGACCTTCAGCCGCTGGTTCCCATTGAAGGCCATTATGAGGAGAAAAATCCTGGAGTGATTTTTTTTTTTGAAAAGCTGAATTGTGTCACTGCTGTGAACTGACCACCACACCAAATATGAGGAATATCAGAAACTTCAGGAGTCAGCTGATCACCGGCACAATAACACACACAGCAAAATATAGTCTAATTATCGTTATCGAGAAGTCAATATCGCACACCCCTAGCAATGGGTCTATTCCCGTTGATCACGCTTCTTGTGCAGTAGAAAATACAAGCAGACTCAACAGACGAATGATCAATCTTAAACTGAGCTTGGTCTGGTGATGGCACCCAGTTCACATCCTTTACTCTAAATGTACTAAATTTGACATCTAGTGTGATTGTTTTCTGAGGTTGACGGATAGGGATGCACAGATCATGATTTTACATGGCCGATTCCGATACAGATTTCCTATTTTATTTTAAGCACAAACAATAAAGAAAGAAAGTATACATGAAGATGTTTATTTGGTGTTTAATAGGCCAAACTGGCTTTTGGCCAATGAAAACAAGTTTGCAATCTGAAATTAACGGGAAATTAAATTAGGCTGAACCTATTTAAAAATGAACATTACCTATTAACTTTAACAGCTGCATATTCTGCAATACGCACAACACGATCAACACGCATTCAACGATACGCACAACACAATCAACACACATTCAACAATACACACAACACAATCAACACACATTCAACAATACACACAACACAATCAACACACATTCAACAATACACACAACACAATCAACACACATTCAACAATACACACAACACGATCAACACACATTCAACAATACACACAACACAATCAACACACATTCAACAATACACACAACACAATCAACACACATTCAACAATACACACAACACAATCAACACACATTCAACAATACACACAACACGATCAACACACATTCAACAATACACACAACACAATCAACACACATTCAACAATACACACAACACAATCAACACACATTCAACAATACACACAACACAATCAACACACATTCAACAATACACACAACACGATCAACACACATTCAACAATACAAACAACACAATCAACACACATTCAACAATACACACAACACGATCAACACACATTCAACAATACACACAACACAATCAACACACATTCAACAATACACACAACACAATCAACACACATTCAACGATACACACAACACGATCAACACACATTCAACAATACACACAACACAATCAACACACATTCAACAATACACACAACACAATCAACACACATTCAACAATACACACAACACGATCAACACACATTCAACAATACACACAACACAATCAACACACATTCAACGATACACACAACACGATCAACACACATTCAACGATACACACAACACAATCAACACACATTCAACGATACACACAACACAATCAACACACATTCAACGATACACACAACACGATCAACACGCATTCAACGATACACACAACACGATCAACACACATTCAACGATACACACAACACAATCAACACACATTCAACGATACACACAACACGATCAACACACATTCAACAATACACACAACACGATCAACACACATTCAACAATACACACAACACAATCAACACACATTCAACAATACACAACACAATCAACACACATTCAACAATACACACAACACAATCAACACACATTCAACAATACACTCAACACACATTCAACAATACACACAACACGATCAACACACATTCAACAATACACACAACACGATCAACACACATTCAACAATACACACAACACGATCAACACACATTCAACAATACACACAACACGATCAACACACATTCAACAATACACACAACACAATCAACACACATTCAACGAGACACACAACACGATCAACACACATTCAACAATACACACAACACAATCAACACACATTCAACGAGACACACAACACGATCAACACACATTCAACGAGACACACAACACAATCAACACACATTCAACGAGACACACAACACGATCAACACACATTCAACAATACACACAACACAATCAACACACATTCAACGAGACACACAACACAATCAACACACATTCAACAATACACACAACACGATCAACACACATTCAACAATACACACAACACGATCAACACACATTCAACAATACACACAACACGATCAACACACATTCAACAATACACACAACACAATCAACACACATTCAACAATACACACAACACAATCAACACACATTCAACAATACACACAACACAATCAACACACATTCAACGAGACACACAACACGATCAACACACATTCAACAATACACACAACACAATCAACACACATTCAACGAGACACACAACACGATCAACACACATTCAACAATACACACAACACAATCAACACACATTCAACGAGACACACAACACAATCAACACACATTCAACGAGACACACAACACAATCAACACACATTCAACAATACACACAACACAATCAACACACATTCAACAATACACACAACACAATCAACACACATTCAACAATACACACAACACAATCAATACACACAACACAATCAACACACATTCAACAATACACACAACACAATCAACACACATTCAACAATACACACAACACAATCAACACACATTCAACAATACACACAACACAATCAACACACATTCAACAATACACACAACACGATCAACACACATTCAACAATACACACAACACGATCAACACACATTCAACAATACACTCAACACAATCAACACACATTCAACAGTACACACAACACGATCAACACACATTCAACAATACACACAACACAATCAACACACATTCAACGAGACACACAACACGATCAACACACATTCAACAATACACACAAAGGATTTACTCAAATCAGCATTTGTTTTTAAATTCAGTGTAAAGGAAAAAAGTCTTTACCAGTTCAATAAAATAAATCATTTAATTAAATAACTATAAATAGTCTACATAGTTCCACAAATGTTAAATCAAATAATGTTAAGAGCAACGAAAAAACAAAGAAAACAGATTCTACATCAGGTGCTTTTTAAACCAAATTAAGTCAATGTAAGTAATATAAAATACAAAATTAAAATGATCATCCTTAACTGATAGCATTTCACTTCAAAAGTGCATGGATGTTCTTTACAGACAGAAGCATTTCAGCTTTCTCACAAGTTAGTCCGTTTCGTTTCTCATCCAACACGTGAGAAGCTGAGCTGAACTAGCGCTCACTAGCTACGTGTGCACGGCGCAGAGAGGAAAGCTCGCGCAGCTTCAGCGAGTGCTGGAAAGCGGCTCTTATGTGTGTGCCAGGACACCGACGGCTGTTCGCGTCGTTATCTGTGCTTCAGACCGGTAGCGCTGCATTTCCAGTCCTGCTCGCATATTGCAAAATCCTTCCACACAAGTGACGTGTTCGCGAATGATTGCAATATAAGCGTATGTGGACCGTATCGGCGGAAAGAAAAAAAAACTGTCCGGTTGCGCGCTAGAAGCAAAAACCAGCCGGTTGCGATTTTTAGCCGTTCAACCGCTGCATCCCTAGTTGACGGCTTAAACCTGTTCCAGCCTCAGTTTGACGTGGCACCGCTTGGACATGTTTAAGAGCTGTAGGGGAAACATGAGCTGATGTAGAGTTGATTTGACCTGTTTTTAATTGTGCTGCTCTTATTGTCTCTTCTCTAGAGCATTCTGGGCCCACGAAGGTTGTGAAGGCAGGAAATACACGAACGAGACGCGGAGGAAAGGTGAGTGGCGTTCACTTGAGTCTCCCTACACTGACCAGGTTTACAATCACTGAAGAAAATCCCTAAAGGTCCGTTCACACACGGAACGATAACTATATTAACCGGTTCTAGGGCTGTAATATAGCCCCTAGAATAATTATCAAAATATAGCAAATGTACATATCGGAATATGCATATCACAACGGCTCGCAATATCTGAGTGATTTTAACAGGCTACTTCAACGTTGTGGAAAGTGTGTGTTCAGTCCTTCGTGTGTCAGCAACGTCCCAAACGCGGCCTGTTTTAACTGTGAACAACACAATGGACTCGGAGAACCGTTCCTATCCAGGAAATCTGACTGAATCCAGATTATTAATCCGCTTGTGTTCATGCACGTTTATGCGGCCGTTGTCTGAGCATAGATGTGATCGCTCTCAGTGGGTGGCCGACTGTAATACGATAACCATGTGATTATTAGGTAAGCTGTAAACTATAGCGAGCCCTTACTCGCACATTACTGAAATATTAAAGATTAACAACAGAGCCCAAACTATTGGCATAAATTCAGCTGCCATTCATGTTCAGACATAACCAACACATCAAACGTGAACCTCACAGCAGGCGGTTTTTGCATTACTGGAACACCTGAACTGCCGATGGGAACCGGCTTTTATTAGGGGCAGGCCTGTGTTTCTAATTCCTTAATTGCTTTAACCCTTTAGGCGCCAGAGGTTTTTTCCTAAAACGTTCGATTTTGACATCTTAATTCCAAAAGGCTATATCTTAAAATTGATAAAAGATAGAAACTTTCTGTAAATTAGAGAAATATTAAGGAGGACCCTAAGTTTATGTAGAGATTACATTTTCCCATCTAATTTGCATATTATGACGTCATAGCGTGGGGGCAATCTTGGATTATAGAATTTTCATGAAAAGCCACATGTTTAAATGATAAAATGCAGCACTTCTTTCCCCCCAAAATGTCCCTCGCCTTCTGTGTGCTATATTGCACAATACTGCATGTTCAGGTAAATAGTAAATAGTAAACAAACTGTAAATCATTACTAATAAGTGGTAGAAACAAACCGAATCCATAGCGGTTTGCCTTTTGCTGTAGAGATTTTCCATTTACCACATACAGTAAGCACTCTGATTGCATATATGATTGCATATTGCATAATAGCCCCTCTGCCCCGTGTCACAGCGCGTCTGCTCGCGTCCATATCTGCCTCACGCGCCGCCGAGTGTGCTGAGTGCACAGCCACGAACACTGTGCACTCAGCACACTTATTATCATTTTGACTCCCCACCCTGCCTCCACATTGCCCTCAAACTTGTTTATGAATACTTCGACCTCTTCTAACATACCCAGTGGCGTTAGATAAAGTCTCCACCACAATACTGTCGCCGCAATCGCGGAGAGGCGCGCGGTGAGAAGACGCGCGCTTCATGGTGAGCGCGGCAAAAATCTCCCGCGGCCGCCTCATTCCCAACACTAACACACCTGCTAACTTCGCGATGAACACTCGGACCCCGGGAAACATTATTCTCACCACTGACATTGGGCAAAGGACCATCTGCATTGGGCAAATGATCCACCGTTTGTGCTTAGTGTAACGTTAGGTTTAGTTTCACTTTCAGAGTCACCGTCATCTCACATTTCCCTTCAGAATCAGGGTCCGCGAATAGAAGACCCAACACTTCATTGCGGGTAAGCTTTATTGATGCCATTAGAACATAATAATAGTAATAATAATCTAATGCAAATACTCGCTGACGTTGACAATGCTCTGATAAAACAGCTCACTCGCACGTTAGCTCCGCTTTAGTTTACACTGATTCAATGCGCTCTTACTCGTATATTTTGTATAGGATCATGATGTTTGTATGAGTCAGGGATGAAGTACAACATGTCTACCATCTAGTGGAGGGGAGGTTGAATGAAATTTGACACCCTATTTGACAAAATCGGCCGTTTTATTCAGTGACGCATCTTGTCGAGTAAACTCGACCGTGGCGCCAAGAGGGTTAAATAAACCGTTTTAATGCGATCTTTCCAATGAACAAATCAGCTAATAGAGTGAATATATAGGGTAATATAGTGAATAGATAGGGTAATATAGTGAATATATAGGGTAATATAGTGAATATATAGGCTAATATAGTGAACATATAGGCTAATATAGTGAATATATAGGCTAATATAGTGAATAGATAGGGTAATATAGTGAATATATAGGGTAATATAGTGAATATATAGGCTAATATAGTGAATATATAGGGTAATATAGTGAATATATAGGCTAATATAGTGAATATATAGGGTAATATAATGAATATATAGGCTAATATAGTGAATATATAGGCTAATATAGTGAATATATAGGCTAATATAGTGAATATATAGACTAATATAATAAATATATAGGCTAATATAGTGAATATATAGGCTAATATAGTGAATATATAGGCTAATATAGTGAATATATAGGCTAATATAGTGAATATATAGGCTAATATAGTGAATATATAGGGTAATATAGTGAATATATAGGCTAATATAATGAATATATAGGCTAATATAGTGAATATATAGGCTAATATAGTGAATATATAGGGTAATATAGTGAATATATAGGCTAATATAGTGAATATATAGGCTAATATAGTGAATATATAGGCTAATATAGTGAATATATAGGGTAATATAATGAATATATAGGCTAATATAGTGAATGTATAGGGTAATATAGTGAATATATAGGCTAATATAGTGAATATATAGGGTAATATAGTGAATAGATAGGGTAATATAGTGAATATATAGGGTAATATAGTGAATATATAGGCTAATATAGTGAATATATAGACTAATATAGTGAATATATAGGCTAATATAGTGAATATATAGGCTAATATAGTGAACATATAGGCTAATATAGTGAATATATAGGGTAATATAGTGAATAGATAGGGTAATATAGTGAATATATAGGGTAATATAGTGAATATATAGGCTAATATAGTGAATATATAGGGTAATATAGTGAATATATAGGCTAATATAGTGAATATATAGGGTAATATAATGAATATATAGGCTAATATAGTGAATATATAGGCTAATATAGTGAATATATAGGCTAATATAGTGAATATATAGACTAATATAATAAATATATAGGCTAATATAGTGAATATATAGGCTAATATAGTGAATATATAGGCTAATATAGTGAATATATAGGCTAATATAGTGAATATATAGGCTAATATAGTGAATATATAGGGTAATATAGTGAATATATAGGCTAATATAATGAATATATAGGCTAATATAGTGAATATATAGGCTAATATAGTGAATATATAGGGTAATATAGTGAATATATAGGCTAATATAGTGAATATATAGGCTAATATAGTGAATATATAGGCTAATATAGTGAATATATAGGGTAATATAATGAATATATAGGCTAATATAGTGAATGTATAGGGTAATATAGTGAATATATAGGCTAATATAGTGAATATATAGGGTAATATAGTGAATAGATAGGGTAATATAGTGAATATATAGGGTAATATAGTGAATATATAGGCTAATATAGTGAATATATAGACTAATATAGTGAATATATAGGCTAATATAGTGAATATATAGGCTAATATAGTGAATATATAGGCTAATATAATGAATATATAGGCTAATATAGTGAATATATAGGCTAATATAGTGAATATATAGACTAATATAATGAATATATATGCTAATATAGTGAATATATAGACTAATATAATGAATATATAGGCTAATATAGTGAATATATAGGCTAATATAGTGAATATATAGACTAATATAGTGAATATATAGACTAATATAATGAATATATAGGCTAATATAGTGAATATATAGACTAATATAGTGAATATATAGGCTAATATAGTGAATATATAGACTAATATAGTGAATATATAGGCTAATATAGTGAATATATAGGCTAATATAATAAATATATAGGCTAATATAGTGAATATATAGGCTAATATAGTGAATATATAGGCTAATATAGTGAATATATAGGCTAATATAATAAATATATATAGGCTAATATAGTGAATATATAGGCTAATATAGTGAATATATAGACTAATATAATGAATATATAGGCTAATATAATGAATATATAGGCTAATATAGTGAATATATAGGCTAATATAATGAATATATAGGCTAATATAGTGAATATATAGACTAATATAATGAATATATAGGCTAATATAGTGAATATATAGGCTAATATAATAAATATATATAGGCTAATATAGTGAATATATAGGCTAATATAATAAATATATATAGGCTAATATAGTGAATATATAGGCTAATATAGTGAATATATAGACTAATATAATGAATATATAGGCTAATATAGTGAATATATAGGCTAATATAGTGAATATATAGGCTAATATAATGAATATATAGTCTAATATAATGAATATATAGGCTAATATAGTGAATATATAGGCTAATATAGTGAATATATAGGCTAATATAGTGAATATATAGGCTAATATAATGAATATATAGGCTAATATAATGAATATATAGGCTAATATAGTGAATATATATGCTAATATAGTGAATATATAGGCTAATATAATGAATATATAGGCTAATATAGTGAATATATATATATAGGCTAATATAGTGAACATATAGGCTAATATAATGAATATATAGGCTAATATAGTGAATATATATAGGCTAATATAGTGAACATATAGGCTAATATAATGAATATATAGACTAATATAGTGAATATATATAGGCTAATATAGTGAATATATAGGCTAATATAATGAATATATAGGCTAATATAGTGAATATATATAGGCTAATATAATGAATATATAGGCTAATATAATGAATATATAGGCTAATATAGTGAATATATATAGGCTAATATAGTGAATATATATAGGCTAATATAATGAATATATAGGCTAATATAGTGAATATATATAGGCTAATATAGTGAATATATAGGCTAATATAATGAATATATAGGCTAATATAATGAATATATAGGCTAATATAGTGAATATATAGGCTAATATAATAAATATATATAGGCTAATATAGTGAATATATATAGGCTAATATAGTGAACATATAGGCTAATATAATGAATATATAGGCTAATATAGTGAATATATATAGGCTAATATAGTGAACATATAGGCTAATATAATGAATATATAGGCTAATATAATGAATATATAGGCTAATATAGTGAATATATAGACTAATATAGTGAATATATAGGCTAATATAGTGAATATATAGGCTAATAGAGTGAATATATGGGCTAATATAGTGAATATATAGGCTAATATAGTGAATATATAGGCTAATATAGTGAATATATAGGCTAATATAGTGAATATATAGGCTAATATAGTGAATATATAGACTAATATAGTGAATATATAGGCTAATAGAGTGAATATATAGGCTAATATAGTGAATATATAGGCTAATAGAGTGAATATATAGGCTAATAGAGTGAATATATAGGCTAATAGAGTGAATATATAGGCTAATATAGTGAATATATAGGCTAATATAGTGAATATATAGGCTAATATAGTGAATATATAGGCTAATATAGTGAATATATAGACTAATATAGTGAATATATAGGCTAATATAGTGAATATATAGGCTAATATAGTGAATATATAGGCTAATATAGTGAATATATAGGCTAATATAGTGAATATATAGGCTAATATAGTGAATATATAGGCTAATATAGTGAATATATAGGCTAATATAGTGAATATATAGGCTAATATAGTGAATATAGGGGCTAATATAGTGAATATATAGGCTAATATAGTGAATATATAGGCTAATATAGTGAATATATAGGCTAATATAGTGAATATATAGGCTAATATAGTGAATATATAGGCTAATATAGTGAATATATAGGGTAATATAGTGAATATATAGGGTAATATAGTGAATATATAGGCTAATATAGTGAATATATAGGGTAATATAGTGAATATATAGGGTAATATAGTGAATATATAGGGTAATATAGTGAATATATAGACTAATATAATGAATATATAGGCTAATATAGTGAATATATAGACTAATATAATAAATATATAGGGTAATATAGTGAATATATAGACTAATATAATGAATATATAGGCTAATATAGTGAATATATAGACTAATATAATAAATATATATAGGCTAATATAGTGAATATATAGGCTAATATAGTGAATATATAGACTAATATAATGAATATATAGGCTAATATAATGAATATATAGGCTAATATAGTGAATATATAGGCTAATATAATGAATATATAGGCTAATATAGTGAATATATAGACTAATATAATGAATATATAGGCTAATATAGTGAATATATAGGCTAATATAATAAATATATATAGGCTAATATAGTGAATATATAGGCTAATATAGTGAATATATAGACTAATATAATGAATATATAGGCTAATATAGTGAATATATAGGCTAATATAGTGAATATATAGGCTAATATAATGAATATATAGTCTAATATAATGAATATATAGGCTAATATAGTGAATATATAGGCTAATATAGTGAATATATAGGCTAATATAGTGAATATATAGGCTAATATAATGAATATATAGGCTAATATAATGAATATATAGGCTAATATAGTGAATATATATGCTAATATAGTGAATATATAGGCTAATATAATGAATATATAGGCTAATATAGTGAATATATATATAGGCTAATATAGTGAACATATAGGCTAATATAATGAATATATAGGCTAATATAGTGAATATATATAGGCTAATATAGTGAACATATAGGCTAATATAATGAATATATAGACTAATATAGTGAATATATATA
This sequence comes from Pseudorasbora parva, assembly GCF_024679245.1. Taxonomy (NCBI): domain Eukaryota; kingdom Metazoa; phylum Chordata; class Actinopteri; order Cypriniformes; family Gobionidae; genus Pseudorasbora; species Pseudorasbora parva. The sequence goes on along the minus strand of NC_090189.1, from coordinate 43,743,613 downwards.
GGCTAATATAGTGAATATATAGGCTAATATAATGAATATATAGGCTAATATAGTGAATATATATAGGCTAATATAGTGAATATATAGGCTAATATAATGAATATATAGGCTAATATAATGAATATATAGGCTAATATAGTGAATATATATAGGCTAATATAGTGAATATATATAGGCTAATATAATGAATATATAGGCTAATATAGTGAATATATATAGGCTAATATAGTGAATATATAGGCTAATATAATGAATATATAGGCTAATATAATGAATATATAGGCTAATATAGTGAATATATATAGGCTAATATAATGAATATATAGGCTAATATAGTGAATATATAGGCTAATATAGTGAACATATAGGCTAATATAGTGAATATATAGGCTAATATAATGAATATATAGGCTAATATAGTGAATATATATATAGGCTAATATAGTGAATATATATAGGCTAATATAGTGAATATATATAGGCTAATATAGTGAATATATAGGCTAATATAATGAATATATAGGCTAATATAGTGAATATATATAGGCTAATATAGTGAACATATAGGCTAATATAGTGAATATATATAGGCTAATATAGTGAACATATAGGCTAATATAATGAATATATAGGCTAATATAGTGAATATATATAGGCTAATATAGTGAACATATAGGCTAATATAATGAATATATAGGCTAATATAGTGAATATATAGACTAATATAGTGAATATATAGGCTAATATAGTGAATATATAGGCTAATAGAGTGAATATATGGGCTAATATAGTGAATATATAGGCTAATATAGTGAATATATAGGCTAATATAGTGAATATATAGGCTAATATAATGAATATATAGGCTAATATAATGAATATATAGGCTAATATAGTGAATATATATAGGCTAATATAATGAATATATAGGCTAATATAGTGAATATATAGGCTAATATAGTGAACATATAGGCTAATATAGTGAATATATAGGCTAATATAATGAATATATAGGCTAATATAGTGAATATATATAGGCTAATATAGTGAATATATATAGGCTAATATAGTGACTATATATAGGCTAATATAGTGAATATATAGGCTAATATAATGAATATATAGGCTAATATAGTGAATATATATAGGCTAATATAGTGAACATATAGGCTAATATAGTGAATATATATAGGCTAATATAGTGAACATATAGGCTAATATAATGAATATATAGGCTAATATAGTGAATATATATAGGCTAATATAATGAATATATAGGCTAATATAATGAATATATAGGCTAATATAGTGAATATATAGACTAATATAGTGAATATATAGGCTAATATAGTGAATATATAGGCTAATAGAGTGAATATATGGGCTAATATAGTGAATATATAGGCTAATATAGTGAATATATAGGCTAATATAGTGAATATATAGGCTAATATAGTGAATATATAGACTAATATAGTGAATATATAGGCTAATATAGTGAATATATAGGCTAATAGAGTGAATATATAGGCTAATATAGTGAATATATAGGCTAATAGAGTGAATATATAGGCTAATAGAGTGAATATATAGGCTAATAGAGTGAATATATAGGCTAATATAGTGAATATATAGGCTAATATAGTGAATATATAGGCTAATATAGTGAATATATAGGCTAATATAGTGAATATATAGACTAATATAGTGAATATATAGGCTAATATAGTGAATATATAGGCTAATATAGTGAATATATAGGCTAATATAGTGAATATATAGGCTAATATAGTGAATATATAGGCTAATATAGTGAATATATAGGCTAATATAGTGAATATATAGGCTAATATAGTGAATATATAGACTAATATAGTGAATATAGGGGCTAATATAGTGAATATATAGGCTAATATAGTGAATATATAGGCTAATATAGTGAATATATAGGCTAATATAGTGAATATATAGGCTAATATAGTGAATATATAGGCTAATATAGTGAATATATAGGGTAATATAGTGAATATATAGGCTAATATAGTGAATATATAGGGTAATATAGTGAATATATAGGGTAATATAGTGAATATATAGGGTAATATAGTGAATATATAGGCTAATATAGTGAATATATAGGGTAATATAGTGAATATATAGGGTAATATAGTGAATATATAGGGTAATATAGTGAATATATAGGCTAATATAGTGAATATATAGGCTAATATAGTGAATATATAGGCTAATATAGTGAATATATAGGCTAATATAGTGAATATATAGGCTAATATAGTGAATATATAGGGTAATATAGTGAATATATAGGCTAATATAGTGAATATATAGGCTAATATAGTGAATATATAGGCTAATATAGTGAATATATAGGGTAATATAGTGAATATATAGGCTAATATAGTGAATATATAGGCTAATATAGTGAATATATAGGCTAATATAGTGAATATATAGGCTAATATAGTGAATATATAGGCTAATATAGTGAATATATAGGGTAATATAGTGAATATATAGGCTAATATAGTGAATATATAGGCTAATATAGTGAATATATAGGCTAATATAGTGAATATATAGGCTAATATCGGTCATATTTTGAGGTTTAGAGTTGATTTCTCTGGTGAACTCTCAGCTCTGGACACTGAAGGACTTCTGAGGTAAATGTGAGGCTGGTTGTTCTCGGGCTGTTTTATTGACGTCTCTCCGCCGTTGAGACACTGATTGAGCGATTACACACACATATGAAGCGCTTCAGTTGTAGTGTATCCTCAACACACCTTCAGATGTTCATTCATGTTTATTCTCTGACTATGACGATCACGTTCACTCGTCTATACAGTGATCAGTCACGCCACATTAAAGAGCGGCAAACGGCATTTATCGCTTGAGTTTCCTGCTAAAACAGACGATGCTTCATATGTTCATGTGTGAGCTGGGATTGCAGTGTGCTCTGCGTGTTAAACAAGCAGTTACCTGTTAAAGACTGCATTCGGGACACACGTGCACCGCACCGAAGCGGTTCTGACGAATCCCCGCACCGCTACACCCCTCATCATTAATGTTCTCGGTCAGTGCGATGGCCTTGTGCTCACTCAAACAGGCTTAACTCTGGTGTTTTTGAAGGTGGGGGATTTTGGAGATGCTAACAACTGGCCGACGCCTGGAGAGATCGCTACGAAGGAAGTTCAGGTAAGAGAGTGTTAAACGATGTCTTAATGACGGCTTTTCTCATCTATGCCAGATCACAGTCTCTGAAGATACACACATCTAGGCCTGTCAATAAATCAATGAATCGCGAGATTTAACAAAAATAGCTGTAATTTTTCCGGCCGCAATAATTTTAATTTGCATGTTTGTTTGTTTTCCTCATCTCTCGCTGACTGCGCTCGACTCGTCCGTTTGGGAGGTGTGTGTACCGTTAGACTGTAAATAGACACATCTGGGTCAAGCATGTTTGCGCTTGTTTTACAACGTGTGCAAAGTGTCCTTTAGGGCGGGGGTTTACAAACTATGAGGCCAAGGGCCCCCAAATCTGATGAACCTTTTATGAGGGACCCCCTTCCTAAAATCCATCTATTTTTATGTATGAAAAAAACATTTAAACATTATAAATACAACATATTGCCCCAAACTTAAATTGGCTATACTTAATAATCAAAAATGATTTATATAAGCACTGGGGTTCTTAACATACTGCGTTAGGACCCCCAGTGAGCAGGATAAAGGGGACTATAGTAAGAACAACTCACTAGAAAGATACAAAGCAAACATATACAATTATGGAAAGTACAGCAACAAAGCTGAAGAACATTTAGAAATGAAACGGTTAGACTGTTCTGTAGACTAGTGTCAGGTTTTTGCGTTGTATTTGTATTCTCTGAAGTGTTCTGGGGACCCCTTAGAGCCTTCTTGAGGACCCCTGCTTTAGGGAGTAGGGTTAGATTGAATTTAAAATTGGCTTTATAAAGAGTTTATTTTATTTTATTTTTTTCATGCTTTCATGTCAGGGCTTGACACTTGCTTTTTCCCAAGGAGCACCAAAGTTGGAAAATGTAACAGCGCATTTAGAAACTTTAGGGGCGCAACTAACTATATCTGCATTAATATATAAAACACTGAAAGTATAGTTATTTTAGTGTTTCTCAGATATACTGTAAAGTTTCAGTTCATATTTATTAGAGTTAATATTTATATTTTCTGCTTTCATTTTAGTTGAAAGTTTTTTTTGTTGTTGTTGTTTTAAAATGTGTATAGTTTTTAATGTTTATTTCAGCTTTAGTTTGGTACATCAGGTAAACTGCAACTAAATGAACATTTATTTTATTTTATTTTTTATACAAGTTAACATTTATTTCCAGGAAAGATATTTTATATACAAGGATTTACTTTACATTAATGAAAATTACATTAAACTACACAGTTTGTGTAACCAGGGGGTGTAAATTAGACACACGGCGGGACTTTTATTTAATAAACGAGCCTGAAATGCACGCTAGGACTCATTCAGATTCAGACGAGGAGATTAAATATAGTTTTATAGTTTAACAGTTCTTACACCCATACACATTACAGTATAAAGGCCGTACTGATCCGCATTAGTGTCGTTAAATGTGACGTTTATTAATGAAATCACAGCCATATGAAGATTAATAATCACAGTATGCAGTTTTAGTGTTTCACATTGTTTTTCCACCCCCAAAATATAAGTCGACTTAAAATGATCATTAAGATGCTTGATAAACCATTTAAGTTTTTATATGATCTTGCGTTATCCGCAGGGATCAGTCAAAACACATCGTGCAGTTCACACACACACACACACACCTATTTTTAGTGGCAGATGTGAGTGAAACGCTCTCACTGTCGAGCCCTGGCTATAAAGGCAGGTGAGTTTGGTAAAAGGCCTCAACATGATTGTGTTTTTGTCTTTTGCTGAACCTGTCAGGTTGTGAAGAAGCCCGTGGTCAAACGAGAGTCGAAAGGAAAGAGGGAAAATGAAGAGAGCAAAGAGAACCTCAAGGCCAAATCAGACGACTCCGGAGAGGAGAAAAACACCGATGAGGAGTCGCAGAAAAACGGACACAAAAAGAGAGGTGTTTACGCCACTGTTCATTCCTTTCCTACGCTCGTCGTTTCTCGTATCAGTTTAATGTGTAAACGAGAACTAATGATGATGCTAACCTGACCCTGTTAACACTGAAGCTGCTTTGAAACCGCTGGACTTGTATAAAGTGCTGTATAAATAAAGATGATTTGTTTTGTTGTAGGAAATAAGCACAAGTGGGTTCCTCTTATGATCGAGGTGAAGTCTGAAGGTCCGCGCGAGCGCTCGGCCTCCAGGAATAACACACGTCAGTTTGACGCTCACCGAATCCCGCCCGGCAGCAGGAACGACCTGAGAGGTATTCACACTCGCTCTGCTTTAAATCGCTTTAATAAAAGTCACCCGCCACCGCCGGGGTGTTTGACCGTTCCACCTAAATCTAAAAGCCCATAGAATACTGTGTTTTATGAATATCTGAGCCAATAAATCAAAATAAGGAGCTGACCCTCTCCTTTTAAACAAGTATTATAATGTTTTATTATAGCTTCATGCATTCGTTTATTTATCAACACTTCAATATGGGTAATTTTAATTAAAAAAAAGCAAAATTTGAACAAAAAACAATCACATCTTTGATCAACTCCATTTTAAAATGCACACATCAAGTTTATGTGGCGGAAACGTGCATATTTATACATATATCACAAAACAAACATTAAAGTGTTTATTCAGAGCTCTGATACAAACTAAATAAACTCGGTACAATAACACTTTCTCAGCAATCTTTCCCCATCTCTCTGTCTCTAAGCCACGCCCCTATCTTAGCCACACCCCCTCGTTAAGCCACGCCCCCACTGCCACGTAATCTCATTTCAAATGCAAAGATGTCAGCCAATCACAGCAGTGGGTGTTTTCACTGAAGACTCGCAGCAGACACGCCCTTTGAAACTTTTATCAGTATAGACAAAATGCCTTTTATTTCTAAATTATGACATTGTTTGATGTTAAAAAATGTGTGTGTATTTGGTAGTTCGAGTGTGTAATAAAACAGAACTGAAGGGATCACACGCTTTCAGAGAGGAGGCTTGTGCTTATGTTTCTGTGTGTGTGTGTGTCAGACAGTACAAGACTGCAAGGAGTTATTTTTTCGCAAGTTAACTCTTTAACATCAGCAAGTATCATTCGTGTGCCCAGTCTATTCTCTGCTATATGCGTCACAGGTTCGACACTTTTCACAATGTTGAAGTAGCCTATTAATTTCACTCAGATATTGCGTGTCGTTGCGACACAAACAGCAGTCTTGATGGGTGTGTGTGTTTGCAGATTGGCACAGTGGGAAGTATGAGCCGGAGCTGAGGGATGACCATGACGAGGTGTCGAGTGTGAAGAGCGAGGGAGCGCCGTATAGAGCGGCTGTGCGAGGCCGCGGGCGAGGAAGAGGACGGGGACGAGGACGTGGAAGAGGCAGAGGTACACACTTAATCACACTATAAAAATAATGAGCTCGATCAGTTTTACAGCCGCGATAATTTCCATTTGCTTGTTTGTTGTCCTCGTGTCTCTCGCTGACTGCGCTTCTCGTTTGATGAGGTGTGTATACTCGACGCTCAGACTGGCGTGAGGAGTCGTCATGCTCGGCCAGATTCGTCTGGAGCTCGTGGCTCTTCGGTTGTGGAGCCGCACGCAAACTTACACAATTAGACGTACAGACGGCCAATCGAAACGGGGTCATTTCACTCCGCGTCCACGTCATGTTTGCCTCGCGCTCGTGCGAACGCGTCGAGTATAGAACAGGCTTAAAGCGACACTGAAGTTTGATAACGCAAGTTAATTCTTCAGGTCAGTCTGTGTGTGCTAAAGGCTCATGAGTTCCTGTAGAGATAATAATACACACTCTGCTTTTGCCAAATAGATGAAAAGCATCATCAATGTCTTCTCTCTCGCTGTGTCAGAATCTCACCGAGCTTTCCTCAGAGACGGTCAAGCTCAGTTTGTGCATCATTACATGATATTACATTTTTTTTAAATACTCTATCCTAAATTGTGGATAATTAAGCTATACATCATATGCTGAAGTACATTTCTGTATGCTGGAGTGTTAACGATTAAAAGAAAACAACAAGAACCGCACAGAACCGAAACCGTGACCTGAACCGTGGGTTTAGTGACCCGCCGCCCCTAATATGCTCCTGAAACACAATCATCCGCTGCTTTTATTGTTTTTGGTTGTTTTGTTCATTTATTGTGGATGTTTAAAATGTTTTCCGTTTTCAGTGTTTAATAGTCTTTAGAAATTAAAGTGTATTGATCTTTGAAAAGGTGTACCTGCATTATTACACCATTATCATTATTGGAGATGAAAATGGTCTCAGCAAGACAATATTATCGTTTATCGCAATCATTTCTTGGCCAATTTATCGTCCAGCAAAATGTTATCGTGACAGGCCTGAGTGCATCAGGAAGCCAGTCTGCCATTAGGACTTGAGTGGGTGACTGTCAACCCCACAAAAACAACACCGCAAAGGAGATTCAGTCACAAATGTATTAACAGTCATAAACAGGACTCAGGCCACAGCCTGGAAAAATACATGGTTATCTTAATGTTTGAAACGGCTACGCTGTAGAACCCAAAATGTTTCCAGACACTACTTTTAGGATGGGTTGGGGTCGTAATTGTCTGGCCGTTCTGAGAGTTATCTTCCATTTTAAAAACAGACGGGCTATTATCCGCTTGATTTGGTCATGGGCTACTCCACAATACGTTTAGTGCCCTCGATTGGATGACAAACAATAAAATAAAATAAACAAACAGTCTTATCATAGAGTAAAAAATGCGCTACATGGCACTTTAAAAACCGTATGGTCTATTTATAGTTTGATTACGGATATTTCATGTCATGTTCGAAAGCATAATTGAATATCGCATAAAAAGTGACGGCCCTAGAGAGCAGTGGGGCCTTAATATGATGCTACACTATTTAATATAAAGATAGATGAAACACATGCATAATAAATGCTGTCATTTAAATATGTGTTCTGTACTAGTTAGAAATAAGTAAATGGAAACGCATAATAGGAAAAAAGGTGTCCCTATTATGCAAAGGCTCCTAATTTCATTTTGGCGTCTCCTACAACAGGTTCACAGGGGTCAAAGGTCAAAAACACTTTTTAAACATGCGTTTCATTTTTCTCCTTCGGGAGTTTAGGGTTTATAAAGCGGGAAATTAACGCACATGTTTATTATTATATGAATCAACAAAGATTATCACATGAATTCAGGCTTTGAAACCTTTCTAGTGGAAGAGTCTCATGCACTAAAGCTCTCAGTGCTCTCCGATTCAACGCTTTCATTTGGGGACCGCTGACGGAAACCACTTCTCAAGCCTGGCCAATGGGAACATGAGAGCCATTTTATAGCATTTCCAGATATATTTTCTATTTCCTATTTATTCCTTATATTCTGCTTAACCTGTTAGTGATGCCTTTTGTATGTTTAAATAAATCTGTCATGATTTATACACAGCCGTGTATAAATTATTATATTTCAGTAACGAATTCGAGAAAAAAGAAAATTATAACCGCCTTAAGTGAAGCTTATGAGTGTTGATTATTATATCTAAAATTAAATAACTGAATTGAGGCTGATAGTTGGGCTCTGATGTTAAGCAATGTGTGGCCTAAGGAAGGACTCCCTATATTTACAGCTTTATCTTTAAGAAACTGTTATTATTTAATTAATTTAAGGACAGACACATTTTTTCAGTAAAGCACTGTTTAATAAAAATAAATAAAGTAATTTTGTAAATTTTCTGTACCGAAATCGCACCAAACCGTGACTTCAAAACCGAGATGTGTACCGAACCGTCAGAGTTGTGTACCGTTACACACCTAATGCCGCTATTCAACACATCCATAATTCTCTCATAATCGTGCGAATCCGCCTCTAAGCCCCGCCTCTCTGAGAGCTGCTCTCCTCTGATTGGTCAAACGGCCAGTTTGCTGTGATTGGTCAGAAAGTAACGATGGCGTCGATTTGAGGGTCTCAATCTCAGCAGAAAACAGCGTCTCCTCCACATGAACAACACACACCAAACTCTTGCAGTCTGAGGCGACTGCAGTGTGTGTGAGGTGCGGTGCTAAGAGACGCTGCTCAGCCAATCACAACCAGAGACTGGCATTATGAAAATGAGTTGCATTGTTACACAGGTTCAGCAGGAAGTGTGACTGGAATTACTGACAACTCCTTTCAGTTCAGAGTCGCTTTCTCTAGGAGAGGAGTTTGATTCTGTTGTTTTTCCTTCTCATCAGGTCATTATGACTACTACGGCTATAAAGGCTTCGATGGGAAAGATGGAGCCTGTGGTCAGAAGTTCAACAGCACGGTGACCTACTATTACGACAACATGAGCAGTAATGACCTGTATACTGTGGACCATGACCTGCTCAAGGACTACATCAAGAGACAGATGTGAGTAACGATTCACACACAGCTCGACATTAACACAAGCCGTGTCAAAGAGCCAACAACATTCATAACACACATAGTGTCAGGTTTATTAGACAGCTGCATTAGGACACGCGCTGGGCAAATAGTGTTAGTGTGTCAGCGTTATAATGTGTACCTAGTGATGCCAACAGATCATTTTATTAGAGCTGAGGATCGAGATCCTGATTCTGAATAGACAACTGAACAAATGATGTGTTTTACTGCAGGGTCTGATCAAACGTTAGTCTATTAAAAAAGTTTAATTGAGTTATTGTTTTTAAAAAGCCAGATTGAGTGTCTGATTGAAGGACTCCCTCATGAAGACTTCACTTGTTTTACGTCTGCCCCCCAACAAGATTTTTCCTGTCGACTAGTCGTTCATTCAAGCCATTAGCCGACTAATTGCACATTTATATTAATTAAAGGGTTAGTTCACCCCAAAGTGAAATGTCTGTCATTAACTCGTCTCCCTAATGTCGCTCCACACCCGTAAGACCTCCGTTCATCTTCACACACAGTTTAAGATATTTTATATTTAGTCCGAGAGCGTATGCAAGTGTATGCACACTATACTGGCTGATGCGGAGAAGCTTGTCCATGCCTTTATCTAAGGGAAAGGGAAAGGGAATAAAAACATCATCACAGTAGTCCATATGAGACATCAGTGGGTTAATTAGAGTCTCTTGAAGCATCCAAAATACATTTGGGTCCAAAAATAACAAAAACTACGACTTTATTCAGCATTGTCTTCTCTTCCGCGTTTGTGTTCAATCCTCAAATAAAGATTCAAACGGTTATGAGTCAGTGAATCGATTCATGATTCGGATCGCCAATGTCTCGTGATTTCAGCAGTTTGACACGCGATCCGAATCATGATTTTTCTCGTTCTTTAAGGGTTAATTACACTATAGATGACGGCTTCAGTAAAACATTGTCAGTTGTTCTGTGGAGGTTGTTTTTCTGCATGTTTTCCAGCTGGAGTCACAGCGTTTGAAGCCCTTCTGTGAATGGTTACTAAAGCGATGTTTGTCCCGTCTCTGTGGTGTTTGTCTCCGCAGCGAGTACTACTTCAGCATTGATAATCTGGAGCGGGATTTCTTCCTGCGCAGGAAGATGGATCAGGAGGGCTTCCTGCCGGTGGCTCTGATCGCCAGCTTCCACCGCGTGCAGGCGCTCACTACAGACGTCAGCCTCATCCTGCAGGTCAGAGACACATTTCCCTATCGCCAGATCCACAGGCCATATCCAAAACACCATTACATCTCCATATTGCCAAAATGTTTACAGTATTCGATATACATCTCTGTTTGCACTTGCTTTAAAATAAATTAAAAGTAAATATTTTCTTTTGCCTCCATTAAAAACAACAAAAACTATTATGATAGAACTAAATTAAATACACAATGTGTACGTTTACTGAACAGGTTGTGATCTTATTTCATGATACGAGTATAGGTTAATATTTTTGAAATGTACTTTTAATAAATGCAGGGTTCCTGATGGGTCTTAAAAAGCCTTAAAAGCATTAACTTTATTAATTTGGAAATAATACCTTAGAAAGACTTGAAAAAGTCTTGGATTTTGATGTCTGGGTCTTCAAAATTGTGCTGTATTTAACTTTTCCGTATTATATTTTTCCTCAAAGGTTTCATTCCTCAACTATTGACCACCATTATTTTGATTAACTAACGTTGCATAAATAAAGAGTGGCGGAACAAATTATTGAGAACGCAACGCTGCCCCGGGTCACAGTACATAATGCTGCGAACACGAGATGGCTTCAGTAAATGAAGATCACAACCAGAGACCGCAACACAACACACACCTCGAGCAAAGGAGAAGCGGCAACATTAGTCTTTCTTTGCTGATAGGGACGTGAAATCGGTATTCATTTTTTGTATGAATGGTCTTAAAAAGACTTGAATCTAACTTGAAGAAATCTGTAGCGACCCTGTATAGATTTAAAATCTTATCTTTATTTATATATATAAAAAAGCAACACATACAAATTATAAACAATATGACAAACACAGTGCTTTATTTTTCAGATATAGGTCTATTAAACAGTAAGTCAAGAAATAAATCAAATTTATATAAAAACAACTTCTCAGTCATCACTCTATAAACTCACTATAGGCTACACTGATTCTTAATACATTTATTAAAGTTGTTTAGCCAAGCATGGGGTGTTTTTTTTACTTTTCATTGTTGTTTGATTAACATTAATCACAGAATATGAGGTCCGGCTTAACCTGCAGGGATCAGTTTCCTCAACTATAAGTCCACTAAAGACATCCTGACCGTTTACCTGAATACTCGTCAGGCCGTGCATTTTTACATATTTTTGACCATTCAAACCCAATAATCCACCAAAGAACTGAATGGCATTTGCATGTAGTCTGCAAGGTGTGTGTGTGTGTGTGCTTCAGGTCAGAGTCCGGCTCTGCGGTTTATTCTCTCATGCGTGTGTGTTTCTGTCTTTATCATGCGCTGTGTGTATATATTTAACTCTTCTGCTTCAGTGTTTAGTGAGCGGTTGAAGCCGAGCTCTGCTTTATCTGGTAACGCTCTTTGAGGAAGTATGCATGTTGAATTTGAAATATTCGCTAATCACGATATTTTCAAATTTGACATTGTCGTCAAAGTGATTGTGATAGTATGGTGATATTGGATATATTGCCCAGCCCTGCTGGTTCATGAGTGTCCGTGTCGTAATGGGTGTTTGCTGTCGTTTCAGGCGCTGAAGGACAGTAAGGTGGTGGATATCATTGATATGAAGATCCGCTGTAAGGAGGAGCCTGATAAATGGCCCCTGCCGGGCCTGGCTCTGCCTGACCAATCGCAGACGGATTTCTCTCAGTTCATCAACTGCCCAGAGTTCATTCCCAGGACCATTGTGGACACACACACAGGTGAGCCTGAGCCGATGTGGAGGGCTGAGAGTGCTTCCGAAGGGCCGATCTGACAGTGTTTGACCTCTACAGGTTCTCCCAGATCCTCCACACCGGCGCAGCATAAGACCGAAGACATGAGCAACCTGAAGCTGATGCCGAAGGGCCTTTCTGCCAGTCTGCCGGATCTGGACTCGGAGTCCTGGATCGAGGTCAAGAAGAGGCCTCGGCCGTCTCCAGCTCGACCTAAAGTAAGACTGGGCCATCTGCTTCTTATGGTCTCAGAACGACAATATTATCGTTTATCTCTCTTGGCCAATTTATCGTCCAGCAAAATGTGTTCTGGTGACAGGCCTACCTGTAGCATGAGGAGCGCTCTGATGGGTTTTGCAGAAAGCAGATGCGGATGCAAGAAAGCAAGCAAAAATATTGTAGTTTTATCATATTTTCTGGACTATAAGTCACACTTTTTTGCATTGTTTGGCTGGTCCTGCGACTTATAGTCAGATGTGACTTGTATATCAAATTTAATTCATACTGACTGACAAGAATAAGCATATAGTCGTGAGAGGGCGCTCTAGGCTGCTCCGGTAGCCTGCACCTGAAAATCTTAACCCTTAAAGTAGGGCTGGGCGATAAAACGATAACGTTAATTATCACGATATAATTTTCCTCGATAAAACGATAACAACAGGTCGATAAATTCTCGATATAATGCTTACGCGCTATGCGTAATGCTGCGCATGCATATTGCAGACCGGGCGTCTGCGTGCTGCACGCGGTAATGTTTACAGTCTGTGGCTGACAGGCTTGGAGGATCGGAGATAAGTGGAGCGATTAAAAAAAGAGCAATAGTGAAGAAAATGCAGCGCTCGCGACCAGCTCGGAGGACACAGATATCGTTGACAAGTTAGTTCGCTCAACTTCAGTGGTTTGAGGATATTTTAGCGATCCCATCCGACATAAAACAGAGCGACGTGCGTGGACTGCTTATCATAGGTTCACGTTCACCACACAGAATTTAATTATTAAATTATCGTGTTTCTTCAAAGTTCTTCCATATAACATGCAGCCCAACACAGCGGTGAATCTACATTAACTACATTCACACACCGGCTTATTGTTAGCTGTAGTGGGTGACTTATTTACAACAGGCTAACGTTACCAAACTATATAATCACTAAAACATCGGACTTGTACATTGCTATCATAATTGTTTGTCTTTGGTGATGTATTAATGACTCCGCATCGCCTGTATCAAAAGAGAAATAATGTCATCTGGTGTTTAAAATGAATAAAATAGACTAGACAGCCCTTACTGGAGAGCCACAAATACTGAACTTTGCTCTCTCCCGACCAGCCCACTGTCGGTGAGGTGTGTGTGTGTGTGTGTGTGTGTGTGTGTCGGTGAGATGCACGGTGGACCAATCCACTGTGAGGCAAGAGAAGGGGCCTCAAAATGTTTCTTAAAACGCTTTTTTTTGACCTTTTGCGTTTTTAGTGTTTTACTTAGACAATTAAATATATAAACGCTCAATATTGCATTATTTGTTCTGTTTCAGCTGCGAAAATCGTTCACAGCAGAACCGCAACGCGTCTCACAACAACGTGTGTAAATGAACGATTCATTGTTTGAATGAATCGTTTGAATGAACGACTCAATGACTCGCTCATTAAGACGGCCACCTGCTACCACCTACTGGTGGTTTAATTTGATCTTTAAACATACTTTCCAACATGTCTTATTTGTCTATTCAAAACTACAAATCTCAAAACATTATTTAATGCTGTTGTAATTTTTCAGTGTAAATTATTTAATTTGATTGGTAACAGCCCTTATAGTGTTTTATTTTAATTTAATGTATTGATCAAAATTACAAATATAAAATGAAACATGAAGCTTAGCCTATAGTTAATAAGATTAAGGGAAAATGCCCTTTATAAAAGGTGAAAATATCACAAATTTCAAATGATTCAATAAAAATAAAAACCACAAATATGCAGATTTAAATATGTCAAAGCTGATTGAACACTGGTGAGAATATTGCTTCAGAATAAATTATATTTACAACACACAAACACACACACACACACACACTTTTCCGGACAAGCTAATTTTTTACTTGGACAAGCTTGAACGATGTACTTGTTCGAAGGACAAGCACATGAACATGCTTAATGTCAAGCCCTGTATAATGATATATTATTGATATATAGTGTTGAGTAAAAAAATGCTGACCACAGTTACGATTTTAATAAATAAATCTACCTCAGTTTAAATAAATTGTTCACTTGTTTGGGAAGTGTTTGTCATGTTTTGACAATAAAGGATAGTTTAAAACCACAGCTAACTGTCTGTTTTCTACATATTTCACTCAGGAGCAAAAATATGCCTTTAAACTTTAAAGAAATAAAGATTTTACATTTATCGTGATATTTATCGATATCGACTGATATGCTAAATTATATCGTGATAATTTTTTTGGGCCATATCGCCCAGCCCTACCTTAAAGACAAAGACAGCCATCCGCGGCTAAAAATAACTATCATTCTAAGATGTTTAATAACTTTTAAACCACGAATCCAATCTGTTTGCTGTAAACAGCACAATAAAGAGGAGAATCTCCACTTCCCATAGATATTACATGTCTTGTGATTGATCATTCAGAGGTTTCGTAGTCAGCGTGGATACGTCAATAAAATATGCAGCACTGATTTGTCCAGGAAGCACACGTGGGCTGGTCCCCTGAGCCAAACGGAAATTATTTTTTATCATTAGTCCTACACCACATTTTTGCTGCCGTTTTTCTTGAAATTATATTAAATTATTATAATTCTTAGAATAAATAAATGTAAAATTGGGACATCAAATGAGCTAGATGGAAACTTCAGGCTCTCCGGTTTAAAATGATATATAGCACTTGATGCTAACTGCTAGAACGGGGGAGAAAAACTAAGAAAAGTAGAGGCACGTCAGGCGCCCCAAACATGTTCTAGGGCTTTAAGGGTTAATTACCCCTCGGTTAATGTTGTCACCGGAGTTGTGCTTTAATTGCTCTTTATTTGTGTCTGTATCGTGATGAGCGCTCTGTGTTTTTCAGAAAGCGGATGCGGTGCGTTCGCCGGTTCAGACGGCGCCGGCGGCAGGAGATGAGCCGGAGGAGCCGGAGGAGCTGGACTTCATGTTTGATGAGGAGATGGAGCAGATCGACGGCCGCCGCAACACCTTCACTGACTGGTCGGATGAAGACTCGGACTGCGAGATCGACGACAGAGACGTCAATAAGATCCTCATCGTGACCCAGACGCCGCCGTACCTGCGGAAGCACCCTGGGGGAGACCGCACCGGCAACCACACCTCACGCTCCAAACTCAGCAGCGAACTGGTGAAGGTCATCAACGACGGCCTCTACTACTACGAGCAGGACCTGTGGGACGACACCTACGAGCCCGAGTATGCCATGATCAAGGTGAGCACTCATGCATATATATTTTAGAGACCATATGGAATAGCGTTTATATCGTGGTTTGATGCGAGCGCTTCTGAGAAATAGCAGATGCAGGGAAAGGGCATCATCCAGTGTGTCCGAAGCATTGGTTCTGGTATCTGGTAAGATATAGTTAACATTAGGGAGGCCACAATACGAGCCAGATTATGCCATGATCAAGGTGAGCCGGTCCCTGTGCCGCAGGAGAGCTCACACAATCCGTCATCTTTATTTCTATCGCTCTTCTCCAGTGCCGATTGTGTCAGAGCAGCTTCAGTGTTAAACAGGACAATACTGCAGCAGAATTAGATTTGGCTGTACAGTCGTTCTGGAGTAAACAGTGATGTTATCAGCTTATTTTAATTTATCAGAGAGAGACAATGCTGGCAGATCAGTATTATAGTTTATAGAATTAAATAAGACCTAATGTATTAATTGTATTTGTATATTTAGTTGAATAAGTTTGATCATAATGTTAGTGTCCCCAACTGAGCAAGCCAAGCCGAAGGCGACCAAAGGAACCCAAACTCCATCAGGACATGAAGGAGAAAAATAAACCTTAGAGAAACCAGACTCAGTTCTCCTCTGGCCTATTAACACACAGTGGAGGATTATTATTCTGGACACCGCACAGCTCAGAGGTCATATTAGATCGCAATATTCAACATTTCTGGGTATCACGCAAGAGACTGGTTTATTGAGGATGATGCGTCGATTACACAAGAGTATGAACACTTGAACGATCAGAGTTATTGCGCTGGAGACGGTTTATTGAGGAGGACACACATGCATAGGGCTGGGTGGTGTATATATTAGAGACCATATGCAGTAATAGTTAACACTAGGGATGCCACAATACAGTTAGTCTACGGTTCAACACACACCTCGGTTTTCTGGTTCTGTTTTTTGCTATTCTATCCTTAAAGGGATAGTTCCCCCTGAAATGAAATAAAAGCCATCTTTTACTCACCCTGCTGTTGTATGTCCTTCTATCCCTTTCGGACCTCAAAAGCAGTCATTTTAAAAAGTTATTTTCAATAGTTCAATATTACACATTGATGCCTTAAGACACGAACTGATCGGTTTGTGTGAGAAATCAAGCCATATTTATATCATTTTTTACCTCAAATAAAACGCCATATCAGCCTGGAACGCGCGTCCTTCCGGCAAGGTCAATAATGTATGCTCTGGATATGGGATATAAGAGCTAGAGCATGTATTATTGACCTTGCCGGAAGTGACACGCGTTCCAGGCTGATACAGCGTTTTATTTGAGGTAAAAAATGAAATAAATATGGCTTGAAGGGGTGTGACGGTTATTATATTACCGTGAGACCGACGGTTATAGTTAAACACCGTCATTAGAACTCTATAACCGCCAAAACCGTATTATTAAAATATTTTTTACAAACATAAAAAAAAAAAGATGCACTCCGAGGGGAAATTGTATCAGCTGACAAGGGAAACGGAGGCGGAGTTAGTGGTGCTTCGGAGGCTACTGCTGGAGATGATTCGGGAGAGGTCTGTGCTCCTTATACCAAGAAGAGAAGAAATCTTGGAGATCATCATCATATCCTTAAACGGAGGTTTGAAATCTCTGCCCCTTTACCGATCAGAGCATGCGCTGACACGGAGTTAACCCACTATCTCCAAGAACAACCAATTGACTCTACGGCTTATCCACTAGCATGGTGGAGAGACAATGAAACGCGCTATACGCTCTTAGCAGAACTGGCACGTAAATACACCAACATGCTTCAGCATGTACACGACCTGACCGGATTACTTTTGAGTGTGCGTCCTTATATGCCGCGCTCACATGCACCAAGCTATAATGTTGACAAGAGAGGGATAAAATTATTTCGTAAGAAGTTGTGAAGATAATGTTGGCATAATGACACTGTCCCTAAACCTACCCAGGTAAGCAAACAATCAACTGCGCCTGACGTTAGAATGTATTTTGTCTGAGATGATAATTACACTTTACAACAGATAAATAGCTTTAAACCCTATAGGTCCTGGTGGCCGTTGAGAGCTGCTATGGCATCCGTGAACACGTCCAGCTGTTGAGAGGACGGCGTCGCATCTGATGCGGAAGACAAACTGAGAGCTGGGATGATCGCATATAGTGGCACCTCATATCGATTGAGCTAATAACCTGCTGTTTCAAACATTATTTGAATATTATTTCCAATTTATGCACTACTTTATTCAAACTAAGTTGTCCTATAACAGACGAACATGACCTCACCCCCCACCGCCGGTTATGTTTCACATCATAAGTCATCACCAGTTCTGAAGCCGGCACACCCCTAATGGCTTGATTTCTCACACAAACCGATCGGATCTCGTCTTCAGACATCAGTGTGTGGTCATGAGCCACAGGGCTCTGTGTGTGTGTTGCCCAAGCATGCTTTTGTTGCTCTCATAGTATTGTTACCCATTCACATCATTATATGACCGACACACAGCAACGGTTGAGTTAAAATCTTCATGTGTGTTCTCCTGAAGAAACACACACACCTACATGTTGGACACACTGGGGGTCAGCAGATCAACATCACAGGCTCATTATTGGGTGAACTAACCCTTTAAAGTGTTGTTAGAGCGCTTGACGAAGAGCTAAATGGGTTAAAAGCTGCCAGATTTAAAAATGCTTTGAGCGCATTCCTTCAGTGCTTCCAGCACAACACTAATATATCCTAGTCATGTGACGTGGCAGAAATGTGATGGTTTGTGAGTGTTTCTAGCCGATCTGAGGTGGAGTTGCTGGACTGATGTGGTGTGTGTGTGTGTGTGTTCATTGTGTTGGCTGTCATGAGTTTAATTCTGTCAGATTCTGGGTGTGTGTCCATTCTCCGGCGCTGCTTTTCTTCTCATGGGCAGTGAGTGTGTGCTTTAGCGCAGTGCTTCTGGACATGGCAGGAGTGTTTGTTGTGGTCTTTTGTGTGGTGCTCTTTGTGCCGTCACGGACTGCTAGAAAAGCCAGCTAGCGTTAGCTTGAGTTTACTGCAGTTTGAGCGGCAGCTCCAGAATCATGGATCTCCACGGCTCACAGGTATAGGCCAGGTGCTCAGTGTGGCGGTGTGTGTAGCGTTAATGCTCAGTGTAGCGGTGTGTGTGTGTGTGTGTGTGTGTAGCGTTAATGCTCAGTGTGGCGGTGTGTGTGTGTGTGTAGCGTTAATGCTCAGTGTGGCGTTGTGTGTAGCGTTAATGCTCAGTGTGGCGTTGTGTGTGGCGTTAATGCTCAGTGTGGTGTCGTGTGTAGCGTTAATGCTCAGTGTTGCGTTGTGTGTAGCGTTAATGCTCAGTGTGGCGGTGTGTGTGGCGTTAATGCTCAGTGTGGTGTTGTGTGTAGCGTTAATGCTCAGTGTGGCGTTGTGTGTAGCGTTAATGCTCAGTGTGGCGTTGTGTGTGGCGTTAATGCTCAGTGTGGTGTCGTGTGTAGCGTTAATGCTCAGTGTTGCGTTGTGTGTAGCGTTAATGCTCAGTGTGGCGTTGTGTGTGGAGTTAATGCTCAGTGTGGTGTCGTGTGTAGCGTTAATGCTCAGTGTGGTGTCGTGTGTAGCGTTAATGCTCAGTGTGGTGTCGTGTGTAGCGTTAATGCTCAGTGTGGCGTTGTGTGTAGCGTTAATGCTCAGTGTGGTGTCGTGTGTAGCGTTAATGCTCAGTGTGGCGTTGTGTGTAGCGTTAATGCTCAGTGTGGCGTTGTGTGTAGCGTTAATGCTCAGTGTGGCGTGTGTAGCGTTAATGCTCAGTGTGGCGTTGTGTGTAGCGATAATGCTCAGTGTGGCGGTGTGTGTAGCGTTAATGCTCAGTGTGGCGTTGTGTGTAGCGTTAATGCTCAGTGTGGCGTTGTGTGTAGCGTTAATGCTCAGTGTGGCGTTGTGTGTGGCGTTAATGCTCAGTGTGGTGTTGTGTGTGGCGTTAATGCTCAGTGTGGCGTCGTGTGTAGCGTTAATGCTCAGTGTGGCGTTGTGTGTAGCGTTAATGCTCAGTGTGGCGTTGTGTGTAGCGTTAATGCTCAGTGTGGCGTTGTGTGTAGCGTTAATGCTCAGTGTGGCGTTGTGTGTAGCGTTAATGCTCAGTGTGGCGTTGTGTGTAGCGATAATGCTCAGTGTGGCGGTGTGTGTGTGTGTAGCGTTAATGCTCAGTGTGGCGGTGTGTGTGTGTGTGTGTAGCGATAATGCTCAGTGTGGCGTCGTGTGTAGCGTTAATGCTCAGTGTGGCGTCGTGTGTAGCGTTAATGCTCAGTGTGGCGTCGTGTGTAGCGTTAATGCTCAGTGTGGCGTCGTGTGTAGCGTTAATGCTCAGTGTGGCGTCGTGTGTAGCGTTAATGCTCAGTGTGGCGTTGTGTGTAGCGTTAATGCTCAGTGTGGCGTCGTGTGTGTAGCGTTAATGCTCAGTGTGGCGTCGTGTGTGTAGCGTTAATGCTCAGTGTGGCGTCGTGTGTGTAGCGTTAATGCTCAGTGTGGTGTCGTGTGTGTAGCGTTAATGCTCAGTGTGGCGTCGTGTGTGTAGCGTTAATGCTCAGTGTGGCGTTGTGTGTAGCGTTAATGCTCAGTGTGGTGTCGTGTAGCGTTAATGCTCAGTGTGGTGTGGTGTGTAGCGTTAATGCTCAGTGTGGCGTTGTGTGTAGCGTTAATGCTCAGTGTGGTGTCGTGTGTAGCGTTAATGCTCAGTGTGGTGTCGTGTGTAGCGTTAATGCTCAGTGTGGTGTCGTGTGTAGCGTTAATGCTCAGTGTGGTGTTGTGTGTAGCGTTAATGCTCAGTGTGGCGTTGTGTGTAGCGTTAATGCTCAGTGTGGCGTTGTGTGTAGCGTTAATGCTCAGTGTGGCGTTGTGTGTAGCGTTAATGCTCAGTGTGGCGGTGTGTGTGGCGTTAATGCTCAGTGTGGCGTTGTGTGTGGCGTTAATGCTCAGTGTGGTGTTGTGTGTAGCGTTAATGCTCAGTGTGGCGTTGTGTGTAGCGTTAATGCTCAGTGTGGTGTAGTGTTAATGCTCAGTGTGGCGTTGTGTGTAGGGTTAATGCTCAGTGTGGCGTTGTGTGTAGAGTTAATGCTCAGTGTGGCGTTGTGTGTAGCGTTAATGCTCAGTGTGGCGTTGTGTGTAGCGTTAATGCTCAGTGTGGCGTTGTGTAGCGTTAATGCTCAGTGTGGCGTTAATGCTCAGTGTGGCGTTGTGTGTAGCGTTAATGCTCAGTGTGGCGGTGTGTGTGGCGTTAATGCTCAGTGTGGCGGTGTGTGTAGCGTTAATGCTCAGTGTGGCGTTGTGTGTAGCGTTAATGCTCAGTGTGGCGTTGTGTGGCGTTAATGCTCAGTGTGGCGTTGTGTGTAGCGTTAATGCTCAGTGTGGCGTTAATGCTCAGTGTGGCGGTGTGTGTGGCGTTAATGCTCAGTGTGGCGGTGTGTGTGGCGTTAATGCTCAGTGTGGCGTTGTGTGTGGCGTTAATGCTCAGTGTGGCGTTGTGTGTAGGGTTAATGCTCAGTGTGGCGTTGTGTGTAGGGTTAATGCTCAGTGTGGCGTTGTGTGTAGCGTTAATGCTCAGTGTGGCGGTGTGTGTAGCGTTAATGCTCAGTGTGGCGTTGTGTGTAGCGTTAATGCTCAGTGTGGCGTTGTGTGTAGCGTTAATGCTCAGTGTGGCGTTGTGTGTAGCGTTAATGCTCAGTGTGGTGTTGTGTGTAGTGTTAATGCTCAGTGTGGCGTTGTGTGTAGCGTTAATGCTCAGTGTGGCGGTGTGTGTGGCGTTAATGCTCAGTGTGGCGTCGTGTGTGGCGTTAATGCTCAGTGTGGCGGTGTGTGTAGCGTTAATGCTCAGTGTGGCGGTGTGTGTGGCGTTAATGCTCAGTGTGGCGGTGTGTGTAGCGTTAATGCTCAGTGTGGCGGTGTGTGTGGCGTTAATGCTCAGTGTGGCGGTGTGTGTAGCGTTAATGCTCAGTGTGGCGGTGTGTGTAGCGTTAATGCTCAGTGTGGCGGTGTGTGTGGCGTTAATGCTCAGTGTGGCGTTGTGTGTGGCGTTAATGCTCAGTGTGGCGTTGTGTGTAGCGTTAATGCTCAGTGTGGCGTTGTGTGTAGCGTTAATGCTCAGTGTGGCGTTGTGTGTAGCGTTAATGCTCAGTGTGGCGTCGTGTGTAGCGTTAATGCTCAGTGCGGCGTCGTGTGTGGCGTTAATGCTCAGTGTGGCGTCGTGTGTAGCGTTAATGCTCAGTGTGGTGTCGTGTGTGGCGTTAATGCTCAGTGTGGCGTTGCGTGTGGCGTTAATGCTCATTGTGGCGTTGTGTGTGGCGTTAATGCTCAGTGTGGCGTTGTGTGTGGCGTTAATGCTCAGTGTGGCGTTGTGTGTAGCGTTAATGCTCAGTGTGGCGTTGTGTGTGTAGCGTTAATGCTCAGTGTGGTGTCGTGTGTAGCGTTAATGCTCAGTGTGGCGGTGTGTGCACAGGATTTTTGAGGGGCAGTTGCTCTGACCTAAAAAAGGGACCCACCCCACCCCCACCCCTCATGATCTGTCCAATTACATATTATTGTTATTGCCATTATCATTATTATTTCAATGCCCCCTAGTGGTATTTATGTTCTGCTCAGGAAAAATCTTATAGGTGGGGCTATTTTTTTGCAGGGGGGTCTGGGGGTTTCTCCCCCAAGAATTTTTTTTATTTCGTAGATGTGATTTCCTGCATTTTGGTGCGTTTGAGGCCATTTCCCTTGCCTATACCAATAAAGACCTCAAACCAGTCAATATCAATAGTCTAATAAAAAAAGACAATATTAATTTAACTGCCATCAACAGTTTATGATCGTCCATTTGTTATACCTTTCCGACAACGTTAAGTCTCACCCGACAACGGCGACAATCTCCTTCTAGTGCCGCTCATGCAGGCTCAGCCAAGGCGGTTAGAAGGATTTTGGGGGCCCCAAGCAAAATGGACATGGCTAACTTTCTACAAATAAACGGGTAATGATTAAAAAATGTTTGTAAAACTTTAAGAAACCATTTTTAAAACATCTATAAACATTACATAGATAGACAGACCAAATATTCCTAACACTTTGTTAAGGGTTACTAGTTGGTTTGTAAACTGTCTATAATTATCTGGATGGTTATTATGAAGTTGCAACAGATGACTATAATACCTGTTAAATAGTTAATAAACAGTAACAGTAAAACATGTGGGTTGTCCTGATACTGTACTTCAAAATGCAACAGTGTAAAAATTGCCACACCGAATAAAGTAACTGTTCAAGATCCATTGGTAACTTATAAAAATAATATCATATTTGCATAAACTGTTACTACCATACATCCCGACACTAACTCATTAAGATAAGCTATGAAAAAAATCATGTTCCTCTGCCTCTTTCTGGTTAAATAATGTTTATAATAATAGTTAATGCTATATTAACTATTCCAGGTTATTTATGCATAGCATAAAAATAGTTAGTATAGCATGCGCATGCTATGCCACTTTCATCAAAACCTATTACAAAGCTATAGCAATTTTATGTCGTTAAATACGATAAACAGTTATTCTGGAACAGATCTGCTTCTTCCTTATCCCGTTAAAAAAAAAACATATTACAGTAAGTAACCATATTCCATCCGTTCGAAAAAAAAAGTTGCACTAACTGTTCGTTACAAGCAGCATTTGCCAGGCAGGTAACGTTAGCTAACATAAACATATTTTTGCTAGCCTACCTGCTGCAAAAATAACACAATTTTTGTACAAATAAAGCTATTTTATATAGTGTAATTTATCACTTACCACTATCTTGTTTTTTCTCTTTTTTCTTTTCTGGCTTCCTAAAGCATAATTCCGCTTCATGATCGCCGAGGAGGATTTGTATTTTGCCGGCAGCAGAGATTGCGTGGTTGGGTGGCTGTTGTCAGCGACGACTGAGAGGGCCCCCTTGAGGGGGATTCCGATAACAGTGTCAATGCACTTTACTGCATTGACTATCAAAGGGGCGCTCAAGCACTTTGTCGTTGCATTTTATTCATAACCTGTCGCTGTCTTGAGGCCCCAGGCCAGCTCGGTGCCCCAAGCAATTGCTTGACTTTCACTTTCGAACGGGTACCCGAATATGGAAGTGAACGAGGCTTTGCGATTTTTTTTTTTTTTTTTTTTTTTTTTTGTATCTAGGCCTACATGAAATTCTGCATCCATTATACGATTTTTTTATTTATTTTTTTCCACCTCGGAAGGGCAACGTGAGTCGAGAAGGGCATATGGGCAGTTGCCCGGGCAACCTGAGCAACCCCCCTGTGCACGTCCCTGGCGGTGTGTGTAGCGTTAATGCTCAGTGTGGCGTCGTGTGTAGCGTTAATGCTCAGTGTGGTGTTGTGTGTAGTGTTAATGCTCAGTGTGGCGTCGTGTGTAGCGTTAATGCTCAGTGTGGCGTTGTGTGTAGCGTTAATGCTCAGTGTGGCGTCGTGTGTAGCGTTAATGCTCAGTGTGGCGTCGTGTGTAGCGTTAATGCTCAGTGTGGCGTTGTGTGTAGCGTTAATGCTCAGTGTGGCGTTGTGTGTAGCGTTAATGCTCAGTGTGGTGTCGTGTGTAGCGATAATGCTCAGTGTGGCGTCGTGTGTAGCGTTAATGCTCAGTGTGGCGTCGTGTGTAGCGTTAATGCTCAGTGTGGCGTCGTGTGTAGCGCTAATGCTCAGTGTGGCGTTGTGTGTAGCGTTAATGCTCAGTGTGGTGTTGTGTGTAGCGTTAATGCTCAGTGTGGCGTTGTGTGTAGCGTTAATGCTCAGTGTGGCGTTGTGTGTAGCGTTAATGCTCAGTGTGGCGTTGTGTGTAGCGTTAATGCTCAGTGTGGCGTTGTGTGTAGCGTTAATGCTCAGTGTGGCGTTGTGTGTAGCGTTAATGCTCAGTGTGGTGTTGTGTGTAGTGTTAATGCTCAGTGTGGCGTTGTGTGTAGGGTTAATGCTCAGTGTGGTGTTGTGTGTAGCGTTAATGCTCAGTGTGGCGTCGTGTGTAGCGTTAATGCTCAGTGTGGCGTTGTGTGTAGCGTTAATGCTCAGTGTGGCGGTGTGTGTAGCGTTAATGCTCAGTGTGGCGGTGTGTGTAGCGTTAATGCTCAGTGTGGCGTTGTGTGTAGCGTTAATGCTCAGTGTGGCGTTGTGTGTAGCGTTAATGCTCAGTGTGGCGTTGTGTGTAGCGTTAATGCTCAGTGTGGTGTTGTGTGTAGCGTTAATGCTCAGTGTGGCGTTGTGTGTAGCGTTAATGCTCAGTGTGGCGTTGTGTGTAGCGTTAATGCTCAGTGTGGCGTTGTGTGTAGCGTTAATGCTCAGTGTGGCGTTGTGTGTAGCGTTAATGCTCAGTGTGGCGTCGTGTGTAGCGTTAATGCTCAGTGTGGCGTTGTGTGTAGCGTTAATGCTCAGTGTGGCGTTGTGTGTAGGGTTAATGCTCAGTGTGGCGTTAATGCTCAGTGTGGCGGTGTGTGTGGCGTTAATGCTCAGTGTGGCGTTGTGTGTGGCGTTAATGCTCAGTGTGGCGGTGTGTGTAGCGTTAATGCTCAGTGTGGCGTTGTGTGTAGCGTTAATGCTCAGTGTGGCGTTGTGTGTAGCGTTAATGCTCAGTGTGGCGTTGTGTGTAGCGTTAATGCTCAGTGTGGCGTCGTGTGTAGCGTTAATGCTCAGTGTGGCGTTGTGTGTAGCGTTAATGCTCAGTGTGGCGTTGTGTGTAGGGTTAATGCTCAGTGTGGTGTTGTGTGTAGCGTTAATGCTCAGTGTGGCGTCGTGTGTAGCGTTAATGCTCAGTGTGGCGTTGTGTGTAGCGTTAATGCTCAGTGTGGCGGTGTGTGTAGCGTTAATGCTCAGTGTGGCGGTGTGTGTAGCGTTAATGCTCAGTGTGGCGGTGTGTGTAGCGTTAATGCTCAGTGTGGCGTTGTGTGTAGCGTTAATGCTCAGTGTGGCGGTGTGTGTAGCGTTAATGCTCAGTGTGGCGGTGTGTGTAGCGTTAATGCTCAGTGTGGCGTTGTGTGTAGCGTTAATGCTCAGTGTGGCGGTGTGTGTAGCGTTAATGCTCAGTGTGGCGGTGTGTGTAGCGTTAATGCTCAGTGTGGCGGTGTGTGTAGCGTTAATGCTCAGTGTGGCGGTGTGTGTAGCGTTAATGCTCAGTGTGGCGGTGTGTGTAGCGTTAATGCTCAGTGTGGCGGTGTGTGTAGCGTTAATGCTCAGTGTGGCGGTGTGTGTAGCGTTAATGCTCAGTGTGGCGGTGTGTGTAGCGTTAATGCTCAGTGTGGCGTTGTGTGTAGCGTTAATGCTCAGTGTGGCGTTGTGTGTAGCGTTAATGCTCAGTGTGGCGGTGTGTGTAGCGTTAATGCTCAGTGTGGTGTCGTGTGTAGCGTTAATGCTCAGTGTGGCGGTGTGTGTGGCGTTAATGCTCAGTGTGGCGTTGTGTGTAGCGTTAATGCTCAGTGTGGCGTCGTGTGTAGCGTTAATGCTCAGTGTGGCGTCGTGTGTAGCGTTAATGCTCAGTGTGGCGTTGTGTGTAGCGTTAATGCTCAGTGTGGCGTTGTGTGTAGCGTTAATGCTCAGTGTGGCGTTGTGTGTAGCGTTAATGCTCAGTGTGGCGTTGTGTGTAGCGTTAATGCTCAGTGTGGCGTTGTGTGTAGCGTTAATGCTCAGTGTGGCGTTGTGTGTAGCGTTAATGCTCAGTGTGGCGTTGTGTGTAGCGTTAATGCTCAGTGTGGCGTCGTGTGTAGCGTTAATGCTCAGTGTGGCGTCGTGTGTAGCGTTAATGCTCAGTGTGGCGTCGTGTGTAGCGTTAATGCTCAGTGTGGCGTTGTGTGTAGTGTTAATGCTCAGTGTGGCGTTGTGTGTAGCGTTAATGCTCAGTGTGGCGTCGTGTGTAGCGTTAATGCTCAGTGTGGCGTTGTGTGTAGCGTTAATGCTCAGTGTGGCGTTGTGTGTAGCGTTAATGCTCAGTGTGGCGTCGTGTGTGGCGTTGTGTGTAGCGTTAATGCTCAGTGTGGCGTTGTGTGTAGCGTTAATGCTCTCTGTGTAAAATGGCTGTCCCTTTAAATAATGCCCTATTTGTGGATATAGGGGCGATTTCAGATTCAGCCTTTGATTACAGCGGAGAACTCAAACTTCAGAGTGGATTCTGCGCGGGGGTCATATAGGGGTCATAAATCAGGTTCAGAGCGAGTGCGTTTACGTTTTTTTATGGACTCATTTCATATAGCCTAATCTAACGCTCTAAACATGAACTGCGCACATATTTCATCACGTCTTCTTTACAGTAAATGTAAAGGACACACACAACCGTACGTCTGATCACGATAGCGATGACCATAGATTATTCTGCTACACGACAGACAATGATGTTAATTAATGAACAGACATAATTCAACGATTGGGCAAAGAATAACTGCTGTTAAAGTGACGTGTGCCGTTTGTTCAGAGGCTGTAGTGCTTTAAATGTATTTAAGATATCATTAGACCTTTTAAATGTTCTTCTGCGTTTCTCCTTCGCTTGGGCAGTTTGTTGTTATATAGGGTTAGATTTTTAAAATGCTTAAGGTGCCCTCAACTCAGTTTTTTTCTTTCTCTATGGTCATATTTTAATATTCATGCATCTGTATTGTGTTTTATTGGTTGTCTCCCCACAGCATCATTTTGTGGGGTTTTGCAAACTTTGTATTAACTCTAGTGTGGATTTCTTTTCCGATATTCACTCCTGACAGTAAATGGGGCATTCTAATCAATCTACTGCAGTTTCCTCTCAATCAGCAGAAAATGTGGTTAACGCGCTCATGCATAGGGGAAGAAATAATCATATATTATGCCAACCGATATAGTTTAGAAAAGTACCGTGATATAAATGTTTGGTCTTACCGCCCAGCACTAGGTTGACCGTGTGTTGTGTTGATGGCATGAGCTTGTAAATGTTGTACCTGTTGTCTGTTTTTTGCAAACAGCAAGAGGTGGAGAACTTCAAGAAAGTGCACCTGATCAGCAGAGAGCAGTTTGACTGTCTGACCCCTGAGCCGCCCATTGACCCCAATCAGGAGGTTCCTCCAGGACCACCCCGACCCCAGCAGAGTGAGTCTGACCTCCACACTTCACCCCTGACCTCCACACTTCACCAGACAGACGGTTACTAGGGCTGGGTAAAAAATATTGGTTTCTCGATTTTAATCATTCTCACTTTTACAAAACAATATTGATTCTTAAATCCCAAGAATCGATTAGTCATCCTGTTCCAATCCAGTAAATGGCAATCATTTTTGTGCTTTAAGGCTATTGATATGAAACACAGTCTCAGATTTCAAGATTTCAGATTTCAAGTTTTATATTTTTACATAATGTAAAAACTTAAATACTGTTTTGGCGTTGTGGCGCGAGATCGCTCCGCTCAAGAGAATCGGAGAATCGGCACATGAACAGATCTTCTCTTCCGCATTAACACCAGTAACACCAGTAACAGTCCCAAATAAACATGGATGAGCATCTCAAACATCAGATAATCTCAATCAAAAGTAGGCTATGAAATATTTATTATTTAACATAAAATAATAATCTACCAGCTCAGGGTTCCTCTTTCGGCTGTTGTTGCACATCATATTGCAGGCGTTACTGAGACCGTCGGTCGTAAAGATGGCGGTCCAAAGCTACAGTGACGTCATGTGACCCGAACGTGTATATTAGGGCTGTCAAACAGGAATTTTTTTAAATCGCGATTAATCGCATGATTGTCATGAGTTAACTCACGATTAATCGCAATTTAATCGCAGATTTTTATTTGTTGTAAATGTATCTTAAATTAAGTTTGAATTAAGTTTTTAATACTCTAATCAACATGGGTATATGGACAAATATGCATGCTTTATGCAAATGTACGTTTATTATTAGTGAAACCATATAATACTTATTCACTAATAATCAATAAAACAGCATGAAGACTAGACATGTATCAAAGGTCATAGATGTTTATCAAAGAACTTGTTCATGTCTCTTAAGCCTAGCTTAAAAATTCAGAATAAGCAGGGATTTCTCTCATTTTAAGAATATAAATAAAGGTAATATTACTGACAGTTTAGTTCAGAACAGGGCACAGTTCGTATGAAACACTGGTAATGTGAAAGCTGTCATGCGGACCGGTGAGCACACCAGTACCACACCATACCCGTATTCCACCAGTAGGAATATAGTGCGGCCACTTTAAGAGAGGCGCACTCTCTATTGCACTGCCGGTATTTTGCGTGTGCGCGCCGAACTATGCCTCGAGTCACGTGAACAGTGTGAAGAACGGACTCGGGAGCGCTCTTGATCAGAAGAGGAGCCTGTGCATTCGTTTTAGCCGATTGTAATGCATTTAGTTCAGTATAACACACGTTCTGTAAGTGGAGATGTGTCAATGATTTACCTCAGACATGAGCGAGAGTGAGCTTCAGTGTATTCACGCATCACGCTCGGACTGCAGAGAATGGGCTCAGTGTAAACACACTTTTCTTCCGACCTGCTGTCTAATATGATTAAACAGAAAATATGGTAGCATATAGGCAATAACTGCACTTTTGGTTTAGAATATTAATGATAACCATTTTCTTTCCCTATTAATTTTTGCTGCTGCATCCTTTACGTCTATGGCCCGATTTCTCCAACTACGGGCTATGGATCAAACAGAAAATGCTCGTGCCGTTAGCGCGCGTTAATAAATTTAGTGGCGTAAAAATGAATTTGCGTTAACTTTGACAGCCCTAATATTATTACTTATTATTTATAACATGATGTAGTGTAATTTAAGTATTTGTATACAAATGAGTTAAATGTGCATGTATTGGGCCTGATATATATCCAAAATAATCCATATTGAATTGAAATCTTGTGAAATTTGTGTCAATACCAAGCCCTATTGATTACGTGACTAATCAATCCCTGAGTTAATCGAGCGTTTGTCATTAGGGTTGAGTATCGTTTCAGATTCTTATCGATTACAATAAGGTAAAAAAAACTTTAGATATCATTCACATTCATGTCTTATTACAAAATGTTTCATTTTAGCTGAACACCATGAACAGAATATCTGAACTAACTATCTCTGAACAATGAACTATCTCTACTCCGCCTGCGCTTTCCCTTAATATAGTCCCAAATCAGTATCTGCCTAAATCGCCTGGTCTTAATCTACATCGCTATTTGGACTCGTTGTGAATACATAGGACACAAGAAGTAATTAGGTGTTTTTTATTTTTTTTGCATCACTTTTATCACGTGCTAGCTGGCACCATAGGATTCCATTCATTAAGCTAAGCTAGCGGCGACCCTGCCAAACTAAAAAAATGCATGCACTGAGACAACAATGCATTTGCCCACATATCTAAATGTAGGAGAGAAGTTGAATAAGCCCTATTTCTAAAAACGGTGGAGTGTTCCTTTAAAACATTATATAATATATGAACTTTTTAGTTGTGGTGCTCCTACGGTTTTGCTGGTGTTCCTAACTTTAAGTTGTGAGCTGTACTGCTACTAAGTAAAAAAAGATATTTCGAGCCCTGTTCAGTCCTAGTTGTGTTGCATTGAGGTCAGCAGTCATCTAAAGCATCCTGCATGACTGGACTGTCTCCAAAAGCTTTCCCACATGAGTGTTTTCTCTCCTATAGTCCCCACGGAAGCCTTGGCCAATAAGCTGTTCGGAGCCCCAGAGCCGTCGGCCATGGCCCGCTCTCTGCCCACGACAGTGCCTGATTCGCCCAACTACCGCAGTGCCAGAACGCCCCGCACGCCGCGCACACCGCGGCTAAAGGACCCCGCGCAGACGCCGCGCTTCTACCCCGTGGTGAAGGAAGGACGGCCGCTCGACGCCAAAGTGTGTATGAGCTCCTGCACTGCAGATACAGCGCTTAAAGGGTTACTTCAGCCAAAAATGAAATGTCTGTCATTAACTCCTCTCCCTAATGTCGCTCCACACCCGTAAGACCTCTGCTCATCTTCACACACAGTTTAAGATATTTTATATTTAGTCCGAGAGCGTATGCAAGTGTATGCACACTATACTGTCCATGTCCAGAAAGCACACGCTCTCGGACTAAATATAAAATATCTTCATCTGTGTGTGAAGATGAGCGGAGGTCATACGGGTGTCCAACCACAGGAGGAATTACTGACACGATTTACATTTCTGGCTGAACTAACCCTTTAAGACAATGAATGTCGTAACGAGCCGCAGGGTTTCATTTGAAGTTGTCTGTGCATGTTTTTGTTTTTTTTACTCTAATAGAATTGGACACTGTTGAAATGTTTATATGACCGGCACAGCAACGGTTGAGTTAAAAATTGTCATTTGTGTTCTACTGAAGAAACACACACACCTACATGCTGGATGCACTGGGGGTCAGCAGATAAATGTCAAATTGTCATCTTTGAGTGAACTAACCCTCAATCACACTTGTGCGACGCATAATCGCTTTCTAGTGTGTTTATCAACGACTTTTCATTCTATCCCCCTGGGGCAGTGCCTCATTTACGCAAAGTCATGATGCTCATTCAGACGAGGCAAGAGGAAGATTGTCACGTTTGGGTGAACTCGCTCCCTTTGTTATCTGACTCTCTCACACCTGTGTCCTCTTCCAGACGCCTCGCAAGAGGAAGACGCGGCACAGCTCCAATCCGCCCATGGAGTGTCATGTGGGCTGGGTGATGGACTCCAGAGAGCATCGCTCGCGCACCGCCTCCGTCAGGTGAGAGGGCACACCACACCAATACTTATGGGACGTTATAAACATGCACATTTCCCCCCTCAAAAATAGCCAACGTCTCTTTTGCTGAGAGTTATCAGGCGTCCCACACTGCAAACATGCTCTTCTGACTCAGTCATTGTGTCTCGTTTCTAGTCTAAATATCGAACAATTCCTAAATCAAGATGCATTTACCAGATCAGTAAAATTACATACAATATTTTTTCTTGTTTTGTTGAAAATAAAATCAAAATGGAGAGTTTTTGTTTAAAACAGGCAAAATGATCTGCCAATGGGGTGAGATAATTTTTGATATTTTTCCCCAGAAAACAAGACGAAATATCTTGTAATTTTTCTGATCTAGTAAATGCATCTTGATTTAAGAATATTTAAATATTTGGACTGGAAACTAAACAAAAGACTAAGAAGAGCTTTTTTTGCGGTGTTTTGTGTGTATGATGATATAGGCCGCTGAATATGATTACTGTAGTAGTTTACATCACTCTGTAGTGATTGATGCTCCTTTTTCTCACTTGCCCCCCTGAGAAAGTCTGCACATCCCTGTAGGCATTATATTGATTTTAATAACTTTATTGTACTTGAAGTGTGCGCCAAGCGCTAGGAAAATACAAGTATCGCATCAGGACTCGGTATCGGCAGATACTCAATATTCAGTGACTGGGATTGGATCGAGGTAATAAAAAAAAAACTTGATCGTTACATCCCTTGCCCCATATATAATTTTCATTTCATTTATGTTGTTACACAAGAGTCTATTTCAAATAAATGAACTTTCTGTTCATCAGAGAATCCTGAGAAAATATTTTACACAACTGTTTAATTATCATAAATCATATGAGAATGATTAGTGAAGGATCAAGTGACACTGAAGACTGGAGTAATGATGATAAATTCAGCTTTGAGCACATTCACACAGAAATCATAATATTTACAATATTTACAATATTTTTGATGAGCAGGAGCCATTTTTCCTCAAACCACCCCGATCCTTTGAACAGTATTGTGAACACTAATGCATGTAAACTGACCCCTGTGTGTGTGTGTGTTTGTGCCTTTCATGTTAAGGCTGATCTCTTCTGTCTTGTCTTGTCTTTAGCTCAAACGCGAGTCCGTCTGAAGGCACCACAGCGATGGGAAACTTTGGCTGCACACCTCAGTCTCTTCCCAAGTTCCAGCATCCCTCACACGAGCTACTGAAGGAGAACGGCTTCACACAACACGTTTACCACAAGTACCGGCGGCGCTGCCTCAACGGTGGGTTTCCCAGCTGCCGCAGACAGTCCTAATCAGTCATCTTTATTTCTATCGCTCTTCTCCAGCGCCGATTGTGTCAGAGCAGCTTCAGTGTTAAACAGGACAATACTGCAGCAGAATTAGATTTGGCTGTACAGTCGTTCTGGAGTAAACAGTGATGTTATCAGCTTATTTTAATTTATCATACAGAGACAATGTTGGCAGATCAATATTATAGTTTATAGAATTAAATAAGACCTAATAAATTAATTTTAATTGTATATTTAGTTGAATAAGTTTGATCATAATGTTAGTGTCCCCAACTGAGCAAGCCAAGCCAATGACGACCAAAGGAACCCAAACTCCATCAGGGCATGATGGAGAAAAATAAACCTTAGAGAAACCAGACTCAGTTCTCCTCTGGCCTATTAACACACAGTTATGATTATTATTCTGGACACCTTACAGCTCAGAAATCATATTAGATCGCAATATTCAACATTTCTGGGTATCACGCAAGAGACTGGTTTATTGAGGATGATGCGTCGATTACACAAGAATATGAATATTTTAAGGCTCGGAGTTGCCGTGCCGGAGCCGGTTTATTGAGGATGGCGTGCCGATGGTCAAATGTAATCTCCTGCCTCTCTCTCCTCCTGCAGAGCGGAAGCGGCTGGGCATCGGCCAGTCTCAGGAAATGAACACGCTGTTCCGATTCTGGTCCTTCTTCCTGCGGGATCACTTCAACAGAAAGATGTACGAGGAATTCAGACAGCTGGTGGTGGAGGATGGGAAGGAAGGATACAGGTAAGAAAAGAGTGATGGTTTTCAACCATCGAGTGTGACGGAGCGATTAATCGCTATTAATCAAATAGAGAGTGGGATTAATCGCTATTAAATCAAATGGAGAGGGTGGGATTAATCGCACAGAGGGAACGATTAATCAAATAGAGAGGGTGGGATTAATCGAACAGAGGGAGCGATTAATCGCTATTAATCAAATAGAGAGTGGGATTAATCGCTATTAAATCAAATGGAGAGGGTGGGATTAATCGCACAGAGGGAGTGATTAATCAAATGGAGAGGGTGGGATTAATCGAACAGAGGGAGCGATTAATCGCTATTAATCAAACAGAGAGGGTGGGATTAATCGCACAGAGGGAATGATTAATCAAATTGGGAGGGTGGGATTAATCGCACAGAGGGAGTGATTAATCGCTATTAATCAAACAGAGAGGGTGGGATTAATCGCACAGAGGGAATGATTAATCAAATAGAGAGGGTGGGATTAATCGCACAGAGGGAGCGATTAATCGCTATGAGTCAAACAGAGAGGGTGGGATTAATCGCACAGGGGGAGCGATTAATCGCTATGAATCAAACAGAGAGGGTGGGATTAATCGCACAGAGGGAGCGATTAATCACCATTAATCAAATAGAGAGGGTGGGATTAATCGCACAGAGGGAGCGATTAATCGCTATGAATCAAACAGAGAGGGTGGGATTAATCGCACAGAGGGAGCGATTAATCGCTATGAATCAAACAGAGAGGGTGGGATTAATCGCACAGAGGGAGCGATTAATCGCTATGAATCAAACAGAGAGGGTGGGATTAATCGCACAGAGGGAGCGATTAATCACCATTAATCAAATAGAGAGGGTGGGATTAATCGCACAGAGGGAGCGATTAATCACCATTAATCAAATAGAGAGGGTGGGATTAATCGCACAGAGGGAGCGATTAATCACCATTAATCAAATAGAGAGGGTGGGATTAATCGCACAGAGGGAGCGATTAATCACCATTAATCAAATAGAGAGGGTGGGATTAATCGCACAGAGGGAGTCTGATTAATCGCTATTAATCAAACAGAGAGGGTGGGATTAATCGCACAGAGGGAGTGTGATTCACACAAGTAGAGAGGGTGATTAAGATTTAATTGCACAGAGGGTGGGATTAATCACAATTGCACAAAGAGGGAGTGATTAATCGCAAATAAGTGCACAAAGAGCAATTGATTAATCACAATTAATTGCACACAGGAATTGATTAATCACAATTAATTGCATGATTAATCACAATTAATTGCACAAAGAGGGCATGAGTAATCACAATTAATGGCACAGAAAGGGTGTGATTAATCACAATTAATGGCACAGTGGGCATGATTAATCACAATTAATGGCACAGAAAGGGTGTGATTAATCACAATTAATTGCACAGAGGGCATGATTAATCACAATTAATTGCACAGGGAGGGCGTGGTTAATCACAATTAATTGCACAGACAGGGCATGATTAATTACAATTAACTGCACAGAGAGGGCATGATTAATCACAATTAATTGCACAGACAGGGCATGATTAATCACAATTAACTGCACAGCGAGGGCGTGATTAATCACAGTTAATTGCACAGAGAGGGCGTGGTTAATCACGATTCATTGCACAGAGGGCATGATTAATCACAATTAATTGCACAGACAGGGCATGATTAATTACAATTAACTGCACAGAGAGGGCATGATTAATCACAATTAATTGCACAGAGGGCATGATTAATCACAATTAATTGCACGGAGGGCATGATTAATCACAATTAATTGCACAGAGAGGGCATGATTAATCACAATTAATTGCACAGAGAGGGCGTGGTTAATCACAATTAATTGCACAGACAGGGCGTGGTTAATCACAATTAATTGCACAGACAGGGCATGATTAATCACAATTAATTGCACAGGGAGGGCGTGGTTAATCACAATTAATTGCACAGGGAGGGCGTGGTTAATCACAATTAATTGCACAGAGAGGGCATGATTAATCACAATTAATTGCACAGGCAGGGCATGATTAATCACAATTAATTGCACAGACAGGGCATGATTAATTACAATTAACTGCACAGAGGGCATGATTAATCACAATTAATTGCACAGAGGGCATGATTAATCACAATTAATTGCACAATGGGCATGATTAATCACAATTAATTGCACAGAGGGCATGATTAATCACAATTAATTGCACAGAGGGTGTGATTAATCACAATTAATTGCACAGAGGGCATGATTAATCACAATTAATTGCACAGAGGGTGTGATTAATCACAATTAATTGCGCAGAGGGTGTGATTAATCACAATTAATTGCACAGAGAGGGCATGATTAATCACAATTAATTGCACAGAGGGTGTGATTAATCACAATTAATTGCACAGAGGGTGTGATTAATCACAATTAATTGCGCAGAGGGCATGATTAATCACAATTAACTGCACAGAGAGGGCATGATTAATCACAATTAATTGCACAGAGGGCGTGGTTAATCACAATTAATTGCACAGGGCATGATTAATTGCACAATGGGCATGATTAATCACAATTAGTTGCAAAGAGGGCATGATTAATCACAATTAATTGCAAAGAGGGCATGATTAATCACAATTAATTGCAAAGAGGGCATGATTAATCACAATTAACTGCACAGAGAGTGCGTGATTAATCACAATTAACTGCACAGAGAGGGCATGATTAATTACAATTAACTGCACAGAGAGGGCGTGATTAATCACAATTAATTGCACAGACAGGGCATGATTAATCACAATTAATTGCAAAGAGGGCATGATTAATCACAATTAATTGCACAGAGAGGGCATGATTAATCACAATTAACTGCACAGAGAGGGCATGATTAATTACAATTAACTGCACAGAGAGGGCGTGATTAATCACAATTAATTGCACAGACAGGGCATGATTAATCACAATTAATTGCAAAGAGGGCATGATTAATCACAATTAATTGCAAAGAGGGCATGATTAATCACAATTAATTGCAAAGAGGGCATGATTAATCACAATTAACTGCACAGAGAGGGCGTGATTAATCACAATTAACTGCACAGAGAGGGCGTGATTAATCACAATTAACTGCACAAAGAGGGCATGATTAATCACAATTAACTGCACAGAGAGGGCATGATTAATCACAATTAACTGCACAAAGAGGGCATGATTAATCACAATTAACTGCACAAAGAGGGCATGATTAATCACAATTAACTGCACAGAGAGGGCATGATTAATCACAATTAACTGCACAGAGAGGGCGTGATTAATCACAATTAACTGCACAGAGAGGGCATGATTAATCACAATTAACTGCACAGAGAGGGCATGATTAATCACAATTAACTGCACAGAGAGGGCGTGATTAATCACAATTAACTGCACAGAGAGGGCGTGATTAATCACAATTAACTGCACAGAGAGGGCATGATTAATTGCTATTAAGTGCACAGAGGGAGTGTTTGATCACAAATAATTGCAGAGTGAGTGATTAATCACAACTAACTGCATGGAGAGGACGTGAGTAATCGCAATTAATTGCACAGAGGGCTTGAGTAATCGCAATTAATTGCACGGGGTGGGATCAATCGCAATTAATCGTACAGAGGGCGTGTTTAATCCCAATAAATTGCACAAAGAAGGCTGGATTAATCAAAATGAAATGAGCAGAGGGAGTGATTAATCATAAGTGCACAGAGGATGTGATTAATCGCATAATTAATGTGTTTTGTTTTTGCACATGGTTACGGATGTTCTGACTTGACAGCGTTGTGTTGTTTCTCAGGTACGGTCTGGAGTGTCTCTTCAGGTTCTACAGCTATGGACTTGAGAGGAAGTTCAGGCCGGACATATTTAAGGATTTTCAAGAGGAAACCATTAAAGACTATGAAGCAGGTCTGTGTTTGCAAACCACAGATGCATTTCTGAACTCTGTGTGGAGCTCTTGTGTAATTCTCCTTCATGTATGCCCTGATAGGCCAGCTGTATGGACTGGAGAAGTTTTGGGCTTTTCTAAAATACTCGAAAACAAAGAACATGGAGATCGACCAAAAGCTGCAGGTGCATTTAAGCAAGTTCAAGCGTCTGGAAGACTTCAGGGTGGATGTGAGTGCTTTTCTCGTTTTACTTGCCATTTTCAAGCATGAAATCTACATGGTTTATTTCATAATGCACATTGCATTTTTTTCTAAAGGATTTTCATCATGTTAGAAGTCACTTAGTGTATGAAACTTTCCCTTGTCTGACGTCACTCTGCCCTGTTCACAGCTGGTGTGAAGATGTGTTTGTGTCTCTCTCATCTACTGATAATCCGATCCACCATTCTCATTCACACCTGCTGTTTTAAATCAGCAATGATATTTACCGTTGATATAAACGATAGAGTTGTTTTATCCAAGGTTTAGCTTACTATAGTTTTAGTGATTATTCAAAAGTTTCAGATGGTTTATTCTTATATAGTGCATTAAAAACGAGCAGTGTGCACGCGTGTGGCGTTATTTTGGATTAAAATATTGAGTTTGGTATCGCATCGTGACGCGAGTGTATTGGTCAAATGTGTTTGACTCCCTCTGGAAGTGGACAAAAGTGTGTGTTTTAGACCCGTTTACACCTGTATTTAGTGTCGTCATTTAATTCTGCATTTACTCTCTCGTGTGGTTTCTCAATCATCTGAGCGTTGAGTAAATCTGTTCATCATAAGCCGTCGCTCGAGTCTCTTCAGTAGACTTGGGTTCAGATTAGACACGCCGTTAGTTATTGTTACGATGCCTTTATGAGTTTTATCTACATCTCCATTTAGAGTCCATTATTCCTCTCAAACTTAAAAGAAACAGAAATCCCTCAGGTTTCATAAAGAATATCTTCATTTGTGTTTGGAAGTTAAACGAGAAACGACACGATGGAGTTCATGATGACTGAATTGACATTGGTGTGTGTGAATTATACCTTATAAACAGGCCGACTACAGCAAGCTGAGCCTCGGATAAAGCAACTCTATAACGCGGATCATATCGTTTACATCAACGATACATATCGGCACATTCTTATATCGCGATGTATCGTTACACCCCTAGTGTCCACTGGTGGTCCGCTCCACCAGAACACATCTTTAAGGGTTAGTTCACCCAACTAAAATATCTTAAACTGTGTGTGAAGATGAACAGAGGTGAACTAATCCTTTAACAGCAGCTTATGCTTCAGTTTCCTGGGGTCAAAAACAAACCCTGCTAAGCTACTTTGCTCTCTTTTTGTTATTTATTAAGCACCAAATGATGTTATTTCTGCCCTCAGCCGCCCATGGAGGAAGGTGGGCGTAAGAGGCACTCTTCCAGTGGCGAAGGCCGCCGCCGCCATCCATCCCAACAATCCAGCCGAACCCAGACGCAGGCCGCTCCAGGCCCCGCCCCCTCCACATCAGGCCACACCCCGTCTGCTACAGGCCCCGCCCCCTCCACTGGAGCCCCGCCCCCCAGAGATGATGCCAAAAACCCCAGCCAGCGAATGGCCGACGGAAAGCCGCCTAAATGAGCTCTGCGGATCAGACCGACCACAAGCATGACACAGCGGCTTGCCAACGAATGGCTCACGATTGTCCAATCAAGGCTCTTCCATCTTCCCCTCGTTCACAACATCTGTGCATCGGACAGCAGAGGGCACGACGACATCTTCCATTCTTCGTTTTATTAAAGACTTTGACGTTTTATTCCTGTTGTATCATTGGGGTACAAAAGGCTTTTGTTGAATCTTTCTGCTTTATATCCTCAGTGGACTCGCGGCAGGTTTTATTTGGCTGAGCGATGCGTGATTCCACCTTTTTTCTTTCTTTCCTTGTAGAGCGTAAAGATTGTGTTGAACGATGATAAGGTTGCTCTTGACTAGACTAGGTACTGGATGAGACGGAATAATGCACATGCTATAGATCTGCGGTTGTGTGAGCGAGATGGTTTCCGGTTTCCTATAGCAAATACCTTCGGGGGGTTCGTACCGTAAGCTTGGCCATCACTGTGACACTAATGTCCCGCTGCCAAATCCTCTCGCTCCGTTACAGAAGACGCGGCCATTCTTCCGCTCGCTTCCTCCATCTCGTGCGGATCGGGAGAGTCGATCCTAGTGTACATATGAATTCATGAAATTAAGACATTACACCGCCTGGCTGTACGTGTCATTTATTGTTTATAGAGATATATTTGCCTTACGTGTTCATCTTTTTTATGCTCGCCCTAATGCGTTTTGAGTTGTTATGGGTATGTTTTAGTATCACCCCTGCTTTTCTTCATTCACACAGCATGTCGGTCTGACTAAAGGGAAACTGACCTCAGGGTTTCAACTGGAATCATGTGAAGAATCATTATATGATCATAAGCAATATCTAATTTATGGGATTTCACTTCCGATTCGGCACCCATCTGCTAAAATGTCTTCGGGCTTGCTCTCGCTGGTAATATTCGGATTTAAGTTTTATTTCATATTAACATTTAGCAGCTCCCCGTTTTCCCAAATCATTCGCAGTAGCTGTGGTCAGATCCTGATGAGAAATTCCTGTGATCACTGATATAATTAAAGCTTTTACTCAACTAAACGGTCCATTGTGCGAGTTCATGACACGCTGCTTCTGAGGTCAACGGCTCGGATTACTGGGAACAGACAATAATTCATAAAGCCATATGAATACCTGTGTGTGATCCATTAAAACTGTTAATACTTTATTACCATGACTCGTGTATATCCGGCTTATTGACAGAAGACAAATGGAAACTGTAAAATACTTGAACCAAATCTTGTATCATAACACTTCATCTGAATTATAGGCAGATGTGATTTGCTATTAGTGTGATTTGTAATTTTGCTTTTAATAAACAAACAAAAAAAGTTTAAAATGGACAAAAACCTTAAATCAGCTGTGGAGCTTTTCTGTAACCCGTTAGCGCAGAGAGTGTGTGTTCTTCATTCGCAGGTGTGCAGGTGCTGATGGGATGTAGATGTGAAGTGAAAAAGCTCCCAAAAGTTTGTCCCTTACCCACTAGTCCCCCCCATTTTTTCCTACTCGTGTTTTTTTTGTTGCTGTACCAAATGTAGTTACTCAGAAAAAGTGTACTTCTTTTTCATAAGGGCACAGAAAAAGAGTTTCCTCCAAAGTGGATGTACAAAATCAGCTAATAAACAAATGTTCAGTACAAGAAGCAAGAGACGGGTCTGCTAACAGGCCACAACTCAGACTGGGCCCAGATAGCAGATCATGCTCATCACTGAGCCCTGACCCAATGGCTAAACCACCCACAACAATCTGGACACTACAGAGCAGAAACACCTGAAACACGAGCCAAAGGGTCATTAGCAGTGAAGCATAAATACGCTAGCAAAGTATGGTGAACTTAACAGTTAAACCAACAACTTTTTAAGAAACACAGTCTATGCAGCAGTTAGTTTCTTAAAAAGTTTATTTAGCACACACACACACACACACTCAGACAGGGTCCCTACGCAGTGTGCTCTGCTACTTCCTAAGCCAGGTCAAAGAAAGACAACAACGGTTCATGCAGATTATGATATAACATAAATATTGTAATTTACTTTCACATTTAAAATAGTATACAAAACACTATGATCAGTCTATTTTATTAATTTAATGGACTATTAACAGACATGAAGCTGTACTGTAACTAATAATACATTTTATTTTATTTATAGCATCTCAAAGTGCTACAAAGGGAGAAAAATAAAGTCGTTAGAGCAATTAAGAATAATAAAAAGCATTGTTCTTAATCAATGGCCCTGATTACTGTAGCGGTCTCGTCTGCTTTCTTCCCCACTGCTGCACAGTAATCATTCCTGAGGTGAAGTCAAATTAAATAAATGACATCGCTAGTCACCCGTTCACACCGCAAGTCCTAATGCTCAGATCTGAGTTTTGGTTTGGCTGTTCACATTACCTTTTAAAATGTGGCCCATATCTGATTCCAGTGAAAAAGAACAATATCAATGACATTAGACACAGCACGCTGTTGGACTAAAGTTCAGGAGGTTATAGAGAGGAGAAGAACGAAAAGAAGGAGAGCAAAATTGGTTATTTTGGCCTTTTGTCACCTTCCTTTGGCACTGAAGCCACGTTCGTCTGTGTCCCCGTTCTTCCATTTCGTGTGCTATTTTTTGCTAAAACGGCAGTTACGGTCGGATCCTTCTAGCGTAGCTTTAATTAAAGTATCTCCTAATGAGGTCTAACACCTCACTCTCCCTCCACTGACTCGCTCCATCGCTGTTCTCCATATCTAGGCAAGTTTTTAATGTTACGGTCTGTGTCTAGGGCTAACTCGCCGGTGCATAATGGGACAAATGTCGACATAGATTGACGTAAAATACGCATCATATCCGCATCAAATCCGCCTTGGTTGTTCACACTGCGACCGCATTGGAAAAAATCTGATCTGGGTCTGATTCAGGACCACATATGTATGTGGTCTAAATCTGATTTGAAAAAATCCGATCTGAGCTAGATTTGAGTGTTTACACTACCTCTGAAGAGATCTGACCTGGTCACTTGACCCCAAAGAAATCAGATATGGGCCACTTTTGCCTGCAGTGTGAACCTGTGTACCAGTGTGCCTGGAGTATGTTTTGCAATTATTCTGTTAGATATATATTTTATAATTTTCTAAAAATGTTCCCATACTTTATATAGTGCTTCTATAAGGAGGTTATCGTTAGTTCAGACTGGTGATGCGAGGCGCAGTGTCAGCTGGGTGTTTTATGCTCTCCACTTCCTGTGAAGTGATGTACGATGTTCCCTTATTCCCTACGCGGTCCGCAGTGCCCTTAGAACTGAACATGTTCACTCCCTTTGGATTAGAGTCTCACTTAAGATGGCGGAAAGCCCTGTGTGTGAAGTCCACGTACGGACAAATGGAACGAGCAGTGAACGACGGGAGCCCGTCAAATGGAACACAGCTACACACACACACACACACACACACAATCACTCACACACTTTGTATCTGTAATTGTGTGAATCTTTTTCTTCACACTTGAGGATTCTCTCTGGGTTTCTTCCGTTTCATGCTCTCTGCACTTCTGTTTTCCTAACCTTCTTTTTCTTCAAGACTTGTCATTTTGGCTGCTTGTGTCCTTTAGCTGTTGTTTCCCTGCTCAAGATCCCGATGGAGGACTGCCAGCTGCTTCAGGAGCTGTGTCGGGCTTGATGTATCTCACCTTGATGAGATGATCAATGGCATCCTCAGTCATGTCATGGTGGATCGTGAGGTATGCCAGAAAAAATGTAGGGGCGTAGCTGACACCGTCAGTGCAGTGGATGATCACCTTAACTGTGTTAAAAAAAGTCTCGAACAGTTTGTCACTCCAGAACACTTGCTAAAAGATCTTGCTTTCTGTGCTTTTCTTGGCCTTGCGGATGAATTTGGCAGCTTGTAGAGGTATCCGCTGATGTCTGAACCTTGCGATGCAGGCGAGCCACAATGCGAGATGTTCCTCTGTAGTAACTCGGCCCTGTGTGAGTAACGGCTTCTCTCAGGTCTTCCTCCCATGGCACTCCCAGCAGCACCCTGAGTTTGGCCTTCACTGCGGCCGCATTCAGGACGTGAGTTATACCCCGCTCCTTCAGTCTCATTCCGTCTTTCGCTATCTCTGCCCCAGAACACAGCCTAGATTAGCCTCACTAAAGAGGATTTACAATGTAGACATATACCCTGTTCATCCACGGTTTATATTAGTGTGAATGTGTTGTAGACTTACTCGTTTCCAGTGAAGATGTTGTTCCAGAGCGCAGTGACAGGTCTATGACGCTGTGTGCAGCCCTTCATTCGCTTCTCTAATGGTAAACACTGCTCTTCTGGAGATGGTTCCTGCTTAGAAGGATTTGGCACAGAACTGCTTGGACCAGAGTCATCTGAATCAAACAGATCCAATTCAGGTTTGGTCTCTGGGACACACGAGGACTCTTTTTGAAATACTTTTTGAAGAAAGCACTCTTCTTCTCTTTTTCAGGAGAAGCATCCGTGCCATCACTGACGTTAACCTCCAGACCTCCTGCAGACACAGGGTCAGTCTCAGGAACGCTTCCATCTGGGACACACAGGGGCTCAGACGGATCCAACGGAAAGCACTCATTTTCTTCTCTTCAGTACTTTCTAAAAAAAGAAGAACCCAAATATGTAATTAGAAACATCACTTACCACAGATCAAAAATGAATTATCAGTCCAACTTGAAAGAAATGTCATTTTTCATTTGTTCTGCACACACAGGGCGGCAGTGGCTCAGTGGTTCATGTAGGTTGTCTACAAACCGAATGGTTGGTGGTTCAATCCCCGGTTCCACTTGAGCAAGACACCTAACCCCAGCTGCTCCCGATGAGCTGGATGGTGCCTTACATGGCTGACATCGCCGTCGGTGTGTGAATGGGTGAATGTGAGGCAAGATGTAAAGCGCTTTGGATGGCCATAGGGTCTGTTAAAAGCGCTATATAAATGCAGTCCATTTACAGTTCAGTAATTTACAGGAGTGACGACCGCATTTACAAAAACGTCACTCCTGAAACCTCACAGTGTGTGTGTGTGTGTGGACATTGTAATGTTGCGTCTTAAATGCTCTGTTGACATTCACCTGTTTTCGGGCTCTTCTTTTTGATCCCTTCCCAGCCGATGCTGACCAGATTCACTCCAGGTTCAGGAGTTGGCTCTGGAACAGCCGGATCCATCCAAAAACGCAT
The DNA here is from genome assembly GCF_024679245.1 of Pseudorasbora parva. NCBI lineage: Eukaryota > Metazoa > Chordata > Actinopteri > Cypriniformes > Gobionidae > Pseudorasbora > Pseudorasbora parva. The sequence continues at coordinate 43,699,176 of NC_090189.1, read as the reverse complement.
TGGGAAGAATCCACTCAGTAGTATTTTCTGAAAAACCAATAACATGTTAAACCACAGATTTGAGCTGAATTATTAGTCTGACTGGAACGACATTTCTGTTTGCATCTTATTCGTTCTGTAAACACACACCGTTCAGTAATTTACGGGAGTGACAACAGCATTTACAAAAATGATACGCAGTCCCGGAACCGAACTGAACAACTAGTTGTTAATGATCAGTGGTGGAGGAAGTACTGAATCTTTGATTGAACCGATTCATTCGAACACTGAATCATTCATTAACACACCATCGCTGTGAGATGCGCTGTGGTTCTGATGTGGAAATGTGATCTGATCTGGAAATGTGATCTGATCTTGGAAATATTTTCGCTGCTGTAATAGAACAGAAGCAGTTTATATCACATCTAAAATGTAAATGACTCATTTTAATTAATTGTTTAAGGAGCGGTCATGAAATCAGTGTCAGGAGCCTTCTTACCGATTTCCTAGTGGCCAGTTTATGTCAGTGCAGATGAGGAGGAGTTATGAGACACTTTGGTCAGATAAATCTCAATCACTTTTATTTGCAAGGAGATATCAAGAAAATTTTTTTCCCCTGTTTAGTGCCAATTTATTGAATCAACAGAAACTTCCAAAAAGCTTGGAGACCAATATGATATATAAAAAAAAAAAAGATTTTTAAATAACAAATTATTTAAAAATAAATCAAAATATTTATATATATATATATATATTAGGGGTGTAACGATACGCGTATTCGTATTGAACCGTTCGGTACGAGGCTTTCGGTTCGGTACGCGGTACGCATTATGTACCGAACGGTTCTTGGACTAATTAATTAGATTTGGAAAATAAAAAAGTATGTGAAATATAATAATATGCGTTCAACAAGGTAGCCCAATAACCAAAACGACATAACAGCCAATGCCCCTGACACCGCCGAAGTGAAAGAAAAAAAACAAAACACCAAATATGTTTTAGGCTGCTCAGTCAGGTGCTCGCTTACTCAGTAGGCTACGTGCTGAATGCTCGTGGCAAAATGGCAATTGCGTTTAACAAACCAGAAATAGAAGATCCTCCAATAACCAACAGGTCTGGTGTTTGGGTGAACTTTGGATTCTCGGTAAGCTATGATGGTGTTGGCAAGATTGATGGATTAAAAAACAACGGCATGTCGCATTTGCTGATGGTACAGCAGCGGGAATAATTCATGTCATGTCAATCAAAGCCGACAACAAGACGATAAAAAGGAGAAACAGCCACAAACTATCCCACAAACTATCCCCGCAGCATTTAGACAGACATTTCCAACTTATTCAAATGGCAAAAGACATCACCGCGGCGAGTGGTCCATTTATAGCCGCGGATATGAGACCTAACGCCCGTTTCACACATACTCCGTCTGCAGTGCGTGTGCGGTGCGTATTTTTTCCGTACCCATGGGATGACAGCTTTAACACCGCACGCGGGTGCTGTCCGTCAGTCTGTTCCAGGAGCGGTGCGTCTGCATCAGTGCACGGATCGTTTTCGTACCGAGTCTATTTTTTGCTGCGCTGCGTTGCTGCATTAAAGTGGTAGAACATTGTTCGCATTAAAATAAACATGTACTGACGCGAAAATCTAGTAATTTTACCACAGATGCATCTCATTTAAAATATACTCTTGTTTCAAAGTCAACACATGGCTTTTTTTTCTCAAGTAAAGCAACAAAACAACACCATACCTGGCATTTAGGTTAAAAAAAATGTGCCATAATGGAGAGCACTCGTACTTTCTTGGAGGTGAAAAGCAAAGTTCTTTTTGACCTGCAGGATTTCTTTTAAAAGGGTGTAAAAACGAAAGAAAAGACGAGAGTCGGCTGTTTGTGAATAGACTATTGTAAGTTTCTAATTTAAAATGTTTGTGATTTAAGGCTATAAACTATGTTTAAATGTTTTGCCACTTGTGTGAGCTAAATCTAAAGTATATAAATATGAATAAATGAATTTAATAAAATGTTGTTTAAATGTAGTAGGCTACGTAACCTGACTTCTATTGAAGAGTAAACAAAGAAAATTGGAATTCTGACGAGGCATGTTCAGTAAAAACTTTTGGATTTTAAATAAAAAATAATGAATAAATGCTGTGTTTGTGGTATGCAACAGCGGATCAGTTGCGGACTGCAAACGCAGCATGTAAAGCACTACAGGGTGTGGGGCTCATGCAACGCACACGCACCGCACGCTAATGTAAAGAGCTAATGTCTTATTCCTGTAACTACATAGAAGATGGGTAAAATCATACAACAACAAAAAATCATACTTTGTTAGTTTTAATAAAAAAATAATTAAAAAAAAGGTAATTTCTGCCAATTTTTTCTTTTTGCTGTATCTAAAACATACCGAACCGTACCGAACCGAACCGTGACACCAGTGTATCGTATCGAACCGAACCGTGAATTTTGTGAACCGTTACACCCCTAATATATATCCGTATTAATATTGTATATACTTCTATTTTCTCAAATGCAAGGCAATTGCAATGCAAGGCCCCTCTGTACTTTCCAAGAAACGGCTGATATTTAAGCTAGTATCACTACAGAAATGTTCAACCAGATTGTCTCACACACACACACACACAATACGGTAAGAAATGAAAGGAGATATTATGCCCCAGTGTTTGTCCTGGACTCATCACTTCAGGTCCCCGGCCTCACTCTGGATGGTCTTCTTGATGCGCAGGAGCGTGGTGGTCTGCCACTGGTGGAGATCAAACCCCTTCACCTGGAGGACGTCAGCACAAGATGTAGAGATCAAAGTGAGCCAGAACTCCTGAGGAAAACCTCCAGGCTCATTGGAAATACGTGACTCTGCGTACCTTTTTACAACACCTGAATTATGAACCTCCAGGTACGTTTACCTGCACTTTTGGGGTGAAGCGTCCACCGGAGGCGCTAAGTGGTCATATGTTTTCTCCATTCCAGATGCGCAACGTGACATCATGACTTCGGGAAAACATACACACGCCAACCTGATCCCACAGAATGAATATTTATAGCCTAATTTGATATTTTGGAGCAACTAACCCCACTCCTACCCTAAACCTACACACTCTTAACAATATAAAACAATATAAAAAATATACAAAAAAGTGTACAGTCCAATGTATTTATTGCAAAAACTGACCAAAACACACACACACACACATGCACTCGTTCATTCATATTTCTAATTCAAATGATACACACGGAAAGTGACGCAATTGGTCACGAGACACACGACAGCCAATGACGTCAAAAGCCACGTTTCCACCGCAGGGACTTTACCCAGGGACTTTGGGTGGTTTTTTATTTTTATTATTATAATAACATGTAATACAGAATGACAACAATATTACATGCCAGGAGGCAGGAAAGCAGTATACCTTTTAAAAAGGTTAATAGTTTTTACAGCTTTCTTATTGGAGGAGTCAGAAATCAAACACGCATACAATTTGAGCTCTTCCAGAAAAAGGTTAAAGAAAGGCTTACAATTACAAACTTTACATTTATGTATAAAATATTTGGCGAGAAACAAAATAAGATTTAATAAATAAAAACATCTGATTGTTCTCTTTCAAATGTATATAACCCAGAATAATATGTTCATATTTCAATGAAATTTCAGGAATTCTATTGGAAAAAATACTCCAAATGTTTTCCACAGATTCTTAGTTCACACACAGTACCAGAACAAACGAGACACACTTTCAGTCTGGAGACCACAGAAGGAGACTTACACCAAAACCCTCAAAAAATACATCTTTGCAGAACACATTTTGTGGGATAGCACCGATGTATCATTTTATAAGAGACTTCTTTTATCTTATTGTACAGAACCCACTCTAGCCCAGTTCATTTCACCTACATGTCTGATCCAATAAAAGATGGCATTGGGTCAAGAGACAGCCTCATTCTGGAACAAACCATGAATACTCCTAATGTTTGACATGGTGGAGAGGCATAGTTTACCAACATACTGTGTCCATTACACTGAGATTTGGCACAATCTGAGAGAGTGTGTTATAAAGCCTTTCAGAAACATCATAACCCCAGAAGGGATAGCATGTTCTCTTGCTGTAACTGGGACTTTATAATGGGACAAAACATCCTCATATTTAAAAGGAATTCCTTGGTCATTAAACAACGGACTCACCAAAAGAATATTATTTTTAGCCCAATTATCTAAATAAATTGATTTATTCTTGTAAAGCAAATCCCTGTTGTGCCAAATTATACAACTGTGGGGAGAAATGATGTTTGTAAATTAAAGACCACGATAGAAGACATTATTTATGAAAGTGAGATAATAAGGAAGGAATTGTGTCAGGATTATAATTACATAAGAGCAAAAAATATAGACTACCTAATTTAGAAAAAACAGCGTTTGGTGTGAAGTTCCATAGGGAGGTGTTGTTTAATCCAATTTATTTTAAATGTGTAGTTGAGGTTGGAGAAGCTCATGAAATCAAGACCACCTTTTTCATAAGAATTCATAACTACAGATTTTTTAATATAATGTTTCTTATTTTTCCATAAGAAATTAAACAAACATTGACCTGCCCTAGAAGTCTGAGCTTCTACATGAAGAGATGTTTCAGAATAAGCCAGACGTGAAGACCCTCTGCTTGAGAAAGGAAAGATCTACCCTTGAGAGAGAAGTCTCTGTGTAGCCACAGATTTAGGGTTTATGGTCTTTTCTATAATCGGAGAGAAGTTATCAACACATCTATTCTTCATATCCTTAGAAACGACTATACCCAAGTAACTGACTTTATCTTTCACTGGGATGCCATCTATATTTGTCAAACAACAACTTTTAATTGAAAATAGTTCACATTTGTGGATATTTAGGTTTATGCCAGAGAGAATAATTGAATGCTTTTAATAGCTGGAGAAACGTGAGCAGAGTTACGTAAAAACAACGGTAGTATCCTCTGCACGTTGACTCAGTGTGATCTCTCTTCCTGCAGTATTAATGCCCTGTCCAGCACTCGCTCTAAGACAGAAAGTAGTTGACCAGCTAATACAAATAAATATGCTGAGGTCGGGCATCATTGCCTAATTCCACGTCATAAATTAAATCTGGTAGATGAGCCCATCTTCAATTTGATAGAACAGTTTGCATTTGCATAAAGTGTTTGAATATCTTTGATAAAGAAAGGACCAAAACCAAACTTTTCTAAGGAGAGAGAAAAAACTTATGTTCAACAGAATCAAAGGCTTTATAAAAGTCTAAAAACTAAATAAAACTGTCCTCTTCAATTAAATCAGAGTAATCAATAAGGTCTAACACCAGTCTAATATTATTGGAGATATGCCTCCCTGATGAGAAACCAGATTGAGATTCATCTATAATAGAGTCTATTACTTTAAGACACATAGCAAATACTAAGGCTAACATTTTGTAGTCATTATTGAGAGGACATATTGGACGCCAATTATCAAGATAAAGAACATCTTTTTTGGGTTTAGGGAGTAATGTAATAAGGCTTTGTGTGAGTGTACGGGGGAGAAAGCCTTCGAAAATACTTTCCCTGAAAACTTGTAAAAGAAAGGGTGCTAATTGTTTTGCAAATAATTTGTAAAACTCGGAGGACAAGCCATCTACTCCTGGAGATTTATTAATTTTAAGACATTTAATAGCTTCAGTGACTTCCTCCAAACTAAGCGGTAGATCACACGTTTCTTTCGATCCCAGCAATTTGACAAAAACTAGGTAATGAACTGAAGAAACCTGTGGCTGTGGCCTGTCAACATTTGTGTGTTTAAAAAAAAATGCTGCAAGCTGAACTGCGATCACACCAAATTTGTCAAAAATCGTGTCTACTAGTTTGACACGTGAACATTGAATCCAGTTGCATGTCCGCAGCAAATTAGACATGCGTAAAAATGGAGCATTTGAAGTGAAAGCAATGCACGTTAAAGGTGCTCCAGGTGAAACGGGTCCTAAAACACTACTCTGACTCTTCATTTAAAAATATAGGGGGGGGGGGGGGGGGGTAAGCATTTGAATATGCTCCAGGGTTTCTACTGGTACAGAGCCATATGCTAATTGCTGAAGTAACCCTTCTGGAACCCTATGGTCTTATGCTATCAGACTTGCAAAGGTACAGAAGGACTGTCAGGGTCAGTGGCAGAATGAGGCACTGTCCAAGTCCAAAGCAGTTAAACCAGACACAAAGGAAAACCAGTCAGATACAAGCAAGAATTGATGTCAAGTTTATTGAGGAACTTTCTTTTGCCCTTGAACCGCCACAGGACCAAGTGTAGCCTTGCCTTCCCACTGAACACCTAGAGAGAAGAAACAAGTTAGAGCACTTATCATAAGCAACCTTAGAAATAGCAAGAGATACTAACCTCCATAGGGAGAAGCAGCAATTCCACCATCAGGACCACATGTTGAGTCACAGCAACCACAAACTTGGTCATTTCCGTCAGCAGCAAACCACCTGAACCAAGACAAAGACACCACCTTCAACATGAGCAAAGTCAGCTTTAAAATAAGATAAAGTGCAACGTACCCATTGGCGAATGAACAGGATTTGTGCTGAGCGTCACTGGGTGCAGAAGCAATAGTTGCCTTCACAACACATGTTATGTAGATCTGCAAGGGATGACAGACACGTCAGAAAACCAAAGAATATGGGAAGAGAAGTCGAATTAACTCATGATATGCGTAGTACATACAGAAGGACTGGAGCTCTCCTGGAACACGAACGCCTCCAGCTGGATCTGGACCTTGTCAACCTGGGACCGAGGCATGAAGCGGGAGCTGGAAGCTGTAGCCTTGGCATCCACAAAGCACCTGAAGACAAAGAGCAACTCAACTATAGAGAAAGTGAGCAACTAGACCCTAGCCATGACTGGTTAAAAAGCAACCAAAACGGTCCTATAGCATCAAGGGCCATGACCTTACCCATGATTCTCAATGAAGGAATATCTTGGAAGGGAGTTCACATCAGGCCCTTGAGTGGCCACACAGCTGTCCACAAACACACGCAGAGGCACATGATTGTACTGCTTCACAGATGCCTCAATGTTAATAATGCCACCCAGGAAATAGATGGATGAAGGTCTCTGACTGGACCAATCATCTACAGAGAAAGAGGGAACATTTTAGAAAAAAAACAAGAATAAGGATTTATTTTTATCAAAAACCTGTACCAACCCATCATAAGCTTCAGGGAGAACACCAAGACTTCTTCACCAACCTCCATTGAGGCATAAGGGACCCATGTTGGCCTCAAGGCATCACTGCTTACATTCTGAAGCCTGTGGTTCATTAAAGGACCCATTAAATGGGCTCCCCGTTGCACAAGAGGAAGTGAAAGTCACAGACCACTTACCTTTGATAGTGGCATTGAACACCAACAACTGCACCCTCGACCCGGGTAATCGGAGTACCTGCAAGAGCCTCAGGGGTGTAGGTAAGAGAGAAGGTGTAGACAAGCTCATCCTCATTCATCTGGAAGAGATTGAAGTAGTTCAAACAACTGTTCCTCACTAAGATGATTGGGTGAACGACCCTTTAAGAAAGGTTTATACCAGCTGCCCTGGCATTGCAAATACAACAGCCATGTGAACTGACACTCCTTGAGGACTTTGGATATCCTCAACTAGAATAAACAGATTCAGGAGTTCTTACCATCTGCACGCTGTTGCAGTCCTGTAACTCATACTCAAAGATGAGCACCTTAGACTGAGAGTCCTGACCAACAACAGGACAGCCGCCTAAAGACAGGCCAGTTGGCTGGATCAAATGACCATTGCTAAACAAGTCCTGCTGGACCTCTACAAGAACCCGGTTCTCTCCGCATTGAACCGCTACGCTGCTGGGAGTCACGGGTTGCCTCAACTGGAAGTTCACCGCCAACTCGCTCTGCACCTCGGGAACAATGGGATACTTCCAATCCAAAGGCTTCACTAGACCCTGCAACAGCTGCTTCTCCTGAAGGCCAAAAGGCTCCTGTGCAAGGCCTCTGGAGGAAGAACCCAAAGGACTCTGAAACTGAGGAGACACTTGCAAAGTGTTCTGGAGCCCTGGAGGAGAAAGGGCAGGACTTCTGGAAGCTGGATCTAATTTTGGCCCCATGCTTCTTGGACTTTGACTGTATCTCAAACTTCCACATGCATTAGGCAGATCAAATGCAAGAATCACAACCACCACTAAGACACCTTTCAGAAACTCCATCATAGCAAACTTTGACACAAATGCCACAACACACACCAGTGCTTGGCTTGGCCATTTTGTACAGCATTGAGTGAAGGTGGCTCCTCCCCTTTTAGTTTAATTGATTACCTTTGATTCTCCTCTGGACCTGTAGAGTTTATCCATCTCTGGCACCCACAGCTCTGCGTTTTGTATGTCTGCGTTTACACTGGCACAAAAAAATCTGATTTTTTTACTCACATCTAACCCAGATCAAAATTTGTTGCATGCATATAAACGCAAAAATATATATTTTTTTGCATCCATTTTGAGCCACTCCCAGATGTGTTTTTAAATCAGATACATATCCGATATCTGGACATCTGACCAACGTCTAAAGATGAATATCTTATTCCCATTGGCAGTCCAAGCCACCACAAGGCCAGAGTAACACATTTGGCCACAAAGATAGCTTTTTGTGTCGTATTATGAAGCAGATGTGCCTGTATAAGCTCACATTAAAATGACGGCTATTTCCAGCCACGAGACGTTATCGATACTCTAGCACCAAGTATCAATATATTTTTTGTATAGGCTACATAGGCCTACCCACAGCTGCGTTCAGTCGCTTCCGTGTTTATCTAAGCGCAGGGCTCCAGACTGTAGCCGAATATACACTAGTGTCTGTGAATATTAAAATGCAAAATACTATTTAATAATTACTGAACTCTTGCATGTTCTGCGTCTCTGAACGACGGGCACTGATCTGTTATTATCTATTGCGCTGATGCACACGAGTGCACACACACACACACACACACGCACACACACGCACAAGCGCGAACAGAAGCACGTGACACTCGCTCGCAGTCTTATTAGCCTTAAAAGCTTAATCTGCCGTCTCACTATATGAGGGCACGAATGCATAAACTGTCACTGTCAGGAAGTCTTTTATTCCTGACATTTTATTTTGAAACTGTAATGATGTCATATCCTTTCCGAGCGCATCACATCATCATTGCCGACTCCGCATTCTGTGGGATGGTGGCTCGCGTGTGCGTAACCTAATCGAACCCCCCACCTATTTGTACACCAATGATTGTACCCAAACTACAATATTAAAGTTTGCTGGAATAACTTCTCCGTGCCCTTCTCTCTGACCGGAGCCCTGAGCCCTGTCAAAGGAAACTGCCAGACCAGTATTATCCCCTTCAGAGTGTCCCACTCTATCATATGGTCCTTCGAGCCGGACCTGACAGCTTTCTGGAGACAATATGGAGCCAGGACAACCATCTGCAGATCCAGCAGTGCGTTCTCGACCCCAGCGGAAGATACAGTAACCATCATCCCTTGCAAACTTTGAAGTTGGGTACACACTGAGAGTCACAGTACTCCCTTCCACCGAAGCTGAGGAACTCGGAGCAGCAGCCCCAGCTCAAGACATCCCAATCCCTGATCCATTTTCACTGCCATCTGTGAGAGCAGAGTCATGTCGATCCTGGATATCTTCTCATCATAGCAGACCGAGATCTCGAGCCAGTGCTGCCTCATCAACCTAGAGGTCCATTGCAGACGGGTTATCCGAGCTACAAAGTGCCATGTTGGAGGAACAGGTCAAGCGGATGGAATTAGCAGAAGTGCAGTGGCAGATCATGGAGCAGACGCTAGTGGACGAGCAGTGTACTCTTCTAGACAAAGAAGCCAGAGATGCCCTCTATGAGAAGGAGGATCTTCTCAGAGAACAAGAACGTCAGAGACTTCGACTGGAGGAGAAAGCAGAGATGGCATACAAGAGTAGAGAGGGTATCACCAGGCATCAGATGTTGCGACGGCGACAGAAAGAGAAAGAGATGGAATTGACGCAAGCGGCTCTTATCACGTCTTTCCTGAAGGAAGAAGGAATTGAGAGTTCCCGTTCCTCCAAGACCCTCAGTGAATGTGAGTACAACCGAATCTATTTGGTCCCTACAATGTCAAGGTGGGCCGATGCACAGAAAAGCGGTGGGGTCTGATTTTAAACGGTGGGGTCTGATGCTAAACCGCTTGGGTACCTCTCCTCGGATGCTGCAGATCCGGATCCCGTCACACCAAATCTACTGTTGATGGGACGCCGTGACGCATCACTCCCACAGGCTGTCTATGCATCTAGTGACCTTCTCAGCAGAAGAAGATGGCGCCACAGCCAGATCCTGGCGGACCATTTCTGGTCCAACTTTATCCGTCATCATCTCCCGGACCTTCAGAAGCAGTCGAAGTGGCACAAGGACACAGACAATCTGGCTGCTGGCCAGGTGGTGATGGTGGTTGATTCACAGCTACCCAGAGCTCAGTGGCCCATCGGGAGAGTGGTGAAGACCTGTTCCGGTTCGGATGGACGAGTCAGGGCAGCTGAAGTTAAGATCAAGGGACAGACCTACCTACGGCCAGTCGTGCGCCTTGTGCGGCTGCCAGCCTGGGAGGATGAAGATGACACCAACTAAGTAGACTTTCCTTTGGGATTCAAATTTATCGCTAAATTTGGGGGCGCTATGTCAGGAAGTCTTTTATTCCTGACATTTTATTTTGAAACTGTAATGATGTCATATCCTTTCTGAGCGCATCGCATCATCATTGCCGACTCCGCATTCTGTGGGATGGTGGCTCGCGTGTGCGTAACCTAATCGAAAACCACACACACACACACACACACACACACACACACACACACACACACACACACACACACACACACACACACACACACACACACACACACACACACACACACACACACACACACACACACACACACACACACACACACACACACACACACACACACACACACACACACACACACACACACACACACACACACACACACACACACACACACACACACACACACACACACACACACACACACACACACACACACACACACACACACACACACACACACACACACACACACACACACACACACACACAACAATATTAAAGTTTGCTGAAATAACTTCTCCGTGCCCTTCTCTCTGACCGGAGCCCTATCAAAGGAAACTGCCAGACCAGTATTATCCCCTTCAGAGTGTCCCACTCTATCATAGTCACTTAATTAGATTTTACCGTTTCATTGGAGAAAACTATCATGTCATGAATACAGACACTTGAAGGTCTTCACGGCAACCTGTCAAAATTAAAGTGCGGTTTAACGTGAAGAAATTAGAAATATATTAGGCTACTGTTGTACAGTAGATTTAGCCATGCCTCTATGTAATAATAATATGTACTACTAATAATAATTATGCCTAGATTGTTGCTTTTACTTGTAAATAACTTATAATCATCATAAAGAATAAACTCATTGAATGCAATTATAAATAACTTTTTTTAAAGTATGGTATTGGTACCGACTACTGGAATTTTGTGACATCCCTAATTACTACTAGTATTAAATTACTACCACTAGTAATATAAATTGGAGATGTTGCTGATATGATCATTCATAGTAGTAGTAATAGTAGAGATTTTTCCTTTTTTTACTATAAATCATTTAGTCACAAATCTGTTCTCTCTAGAAATAAGCATTTTTCAAGCGTACGGCTGTTTGGTAGCTGTATAATACTTATTGTGCATTTTTGCTATTTAAATAAATAGATGAACTGTTAATAAATGAAACACTAATCATCTTTGGCACATTTTATTTACAGAATGATAGAGATATATCATGATTTTCTTGAAATATATCGTGTCAAAGAGTCACTGGTGTTGTGATATAGGTATCGTTGGTAAAATATCATGATAGTGTCAGGAGTTAAGGCCCTTTCACACTGGACGCGATTTTGACGTGCGAATAATTCACGCGATGTTTTTTTTCCCGATCAGTTGTGTGTGTAATGAGCGCTTCCACACCGAACGCGAATGTGCTGAGGCGAAAAAATGACATTTAGTTTTTCCGTTTCAATGTTGATTTTTTTTTTACTCTAGCGGCGACAAAAACGGCTTCAACCAATCACATAAAAGGAAACAAGGGTGACGAAATGTCCAGTTGATGTCACAAGCTATTCAATCAACTTTAACCTTTGCTAGGCATGGCATTTCTCATGAGATTACATCTGTAAGCTGCATAGCTGCAGCTGTGTTTGCCCACTGCATGATACAGACAGCAATAACTTAAAAGTTAGTATAATAAGTTATTACCTTTTATAAATAGTTGATTTTTTTCTTAACATTGTGTCCGCGATTATGGAAAGTGAACGTGTAGCCATCAGTAGGCTACGTCTGTGGCACTGAAATGTTTACATGTGACTCGACTGGAAACACCTGCTCGGATCGATTGATTCCTGAAGTGCGCGGTTTGTCTCGTCAGATGCGCTGCCGTCTCTGGAGAAGATCCTCAAATTGTCCCACAGACTTTAGAAAGTAAGTGCTGAACCGGCCATGATAAAGTTTTAGCTCCTGTTCAAGATTAGCATCCTCCCCTTCAGACTCTGTTCTTTAAGACTGGCTGCACCCAAAACCTTCTTCTCGGTCCTTTAAATAATATGAAAAGCTCGTCTTCACTGAATGATGAAGTGCCCGTGTTTTCTCAGCTGTCGCTGCGAATGTTTTGGAATGTTGGAGCTCTGAAACGTTGCAAATTCGTGTCGCGGCTGATGTTAATGGTTTTGGCGCGAAACAGTCGCTTATTCGTTACGCGTCCGGTGTGAAAGGACCTTTATCCTGTGAGTCCCACCCCTAATAGTTATGTAATACTTGATGTACTGCATATTTGTAAAACTGCTGTGATGATGTTTCGAATACAAAATCTATGGGATTGATGTAAAAAAAAAAAAAAAAAAAAATGCTCTTTTCACTGCAGTTAAAGGTCACTATTTTGAGAGCACAGAAATATGATAGGGAGAACAAAGAAATATAACAAGTCAGATACAAGCAAGAATTGATGTCAGCTTTATTGAGGAACTTTCTTTTGCCCTTGAACCACCACAGGACCAAGTGTAGACTTGCCTTCCCACTGAACACCTAGAGAGAGGAGAGCCAGGTTAGAGCCGTTAAAACGTCAAACGCAACCTTAAGAGCAAAAGTTACTAACCTCCATAGGGAGAAGCAGCAATTCCACCATCAGGACCACATGTTGAGTCACAGCAACCACAAACTTGGTCATTTCCATCAGCAGCAAACCACCTGAACCAAGACAAAGACACCACCTTCAACATGAGCAAAGTCAGCTTTAAAATAAGATAAAGTGCAACGTACCCATTGGCGAATGAACAGGATTTGTGCTGAGCGTCACTGGGTGCAGAAGCAATAGTTGCCTTCACAACACATGTTATGTAGATCTGCAAGGGATGACAGACGTCAGAAAACCAAAGAAGATGCGAAGAGAAGTCGAATTAACTCATGATATGCGTAGTACATACAGAAGGACTGGAGCTCTCCTGGAACACGAACGCCTCCAGCTGGATCTGGACCTTGTCAACCTGGGACCGAGGCATGAAGCGGGAGCTGGAAGCTGTAGCCTTGGCATCCACAAAGCACCTGAAGACAAAGAGCAACTCAACTATAGAGAAAGTGAGCAACTAGACCCTAGCCATGACTGGTTAAAAAGCAACCAAAACGGTCCTATAGCATCAAGGGCCATGACCTTACCCATGATTCTCAATGAAGGAATATCTCGGAAGGGAGTTCACATCAGGCCCTTGAGTGGCCACACAGCTGTCCAAAAACACACGCAGAGGCACATGATTGTACTGCTTCACAGATGCCTCAATGTTAATAATGCCACCCAGGAAATAGAGGGATGAAGGTCTCTGACTGGACCAGTCATCTACAGAGAAAGAGGGAACATTTTAGAAAAAGAACAAGAATAAGGATTTATTTTTATCAAAAACCTGTACCAACCCATCATAAGCTTCAGGGAGAACACCAAGACTTCTTCACCAACCTCCGTTGAGGCATAAGGGACCCATGTTGGCCTCAAGGCATCACTGCTTACATTCTGAAGCCTGTGGTTCATTAAAGGACCCATTAAATGGGCTCCCCGTTGCGCGAGAGGAAGTGAAAGTCACAGACCACTTACCTTTGATAGTGGCATTGAACACCAACTACTGCACCCTCGACCCGGGTAATCGGAGTACCTGCAAGAGCCTCAGGGGTGTAGGTAAGAGAGAAGGTGTAGACAAGCTCATCCTCATTCATCTGGAAGAGATTGAAGTAGTTAAAACAACTGTTCCTCACTAAGATGATTGGGTGAACCACCCCTTTAAGAAAGGTTTATACCAGATGCCCTGGCATTGCAAATACAACAGCCATGTGAACTGACACTCCTTGAGGACTTTGGATATCCTCAACTAGAATAAACAGATTCAGGAGTACTTACCATCTGCACGCTGTTGCAGTCCTGTAACTCATACTCAAAGATGAGCACCTTAGACTGAGAGTCCTGACCAACAACAGGACAGCCGCCTAAAGACAGGCCAGTTGGCTGGATCAAATGACCATTGCTAAACAAGTCCTGCTGAACCTCTACAAGAACCCGGTTCTCTCCGCATTGAACCGCTACGCTGCTGGGAGTCACGGGTTGCCTCAACTGGAAGTTCACCGCCAACTCGCTCTGCACCTCGGGAACAATGGGATACTTCCAATCCAAAGGCTTCACTGGACCCTGCAACAGCTGCTTCTCCTGAAGGCCAAAAGGCTCCTGTGCAAGGCCTCTGGAGGAAGAACCCAAAGGACTCTGAAACTGAGACGACACTTGCAAAGTGTTCCGGAGCCCTGGAGGAGAAAGGGCAGGACTTCTGGAAGCTGGATCTGATTTTGGCCCCATGCTTCTTGGACTTTGACTGTATCTCAAACTTCCCCATGCATTAGGCAGATCAAATGCAACATTCACAACCACCACTAAGACACCTTTCAGAAACTCCATCATAGCAAACTTTGACACAAATGCCACAACACACACCAGTGCTTGGCTTGGCCATTTTGTACAGCATTGAGTGAAGGTGGCTCCTCCCCTTTAGTTTAATTGATTACCTTTGATTCTCCTCTGGACCTGTAGAGTTTATCCATCTCTGGCACCCACAGCTCTGCTTTTTGTATGTCTGCGTTTACACTGGCACAAAAAAATCTGGGCCCGTATTTATCAAACATCTTAGAATTACTCACAAGAACACTGCTAAGAATTGACTTAACGAGTAAAAAAATCTTGGCTCAAAGGTGCGCTTAAAAGTTAGTTATCAAGCGTCCCAATCATATTTTAAGTAAAGTGTAGGACTAGATCTTAAGTGTCAGTCTTAGAGTGGATCACTTAATAGATGTCCTTATTTAAGAATATAAAGATAAATTCACATTGAATGGTGAAATTCCTAAGAGGAGTTTACATTCAATACACATTTGACAATAAAGAGTTTTCAGGAGAATACATTATAATATACACATTTTAAATGAAAGATAAACATGTTTTCATCCATGTAATTAATTTTTTTAAACTGGTGTGCTGTTAAAATGCCTATATATAGCCTAGATTTTTTTTTAATATAATCAGCCACCATGGATTCCAAAAGAAATCTGACATGGCAGGAGAGAGAAACGATCGCTACTGCTTGCTGAATTAGTCGAACAGTGTTTTTTATTTTATTTTATTTTTTTATAAAACCCAACATTAACCAGCGCTGAAAAAGATGATGTCTGCTCTGTCCAAACGATACTGTTTGATGAACTATTTGTCGTCAAACATTTCGAACACATTCTCCCTCTATTGAAAGATTTGCGCACCTCTCTGTCTCCTCAGCGCCATCACTGCCCCTACGATGAGAAAGCATAGTCGCGGATCAAAAAACCGCTCTTCCGTTCCGATTAGAACATCAAACAGGTTCTCCCCACTCAGTGATGCACCCACTGAGGATCCTGTTGAAAGTGCCCTAGTTATTGGCGATTCTATTACACGGAATGTGAAAATAGAGACACCAGCCACCATAGTCACATGTTTACCGGGAGCCAGAGCGCCTGACATCAAAGCAAATTTAAAAGTGCTGGCTAAAGCTAATCGTAAATTCTCTAAGATTATTATTCACGTTGGCACTAATGATGTTCGACTTCGCCAGTCGGAGATCACCAAAATTAACATTAAAGAGGTGTGTAAACTCGCAAGTACGATGTCAAGAGCCGTAGTTTTCTCTGGTCCTCTCCCTGCGAAAAGGAGTGATGAAATAGTTAGCAGATTATCATCACTCAATGGCTGGTTGTCTAAGTGGTGTCTGCAAAATAACATAGGGTTCATAGACAATTGGAAAAGTTTTTGGGGCAGACCTGACCTGTTGAAGATAGACGGCATTCATCCCTCCTGGGCTGGTGCTGCTCTTCTCTCTAGTAATTTGGCACATAGTCTTAGAGCTAAACCTTGACTCACTGGGGCCCAGGTCAGGAAGCAGACAAACTGGCTAAACCAACCGTCTGCTAGCTGTCTCACGTCACCAAAGTCAGCTAAATCCCAGCACATAGAGACTCTTTCACCTAGATATTATCACATAGAGACTGTGTCTGTTCCCCGAATTAGTAAATACAAAAAACCATCAAAACCATTCAACAGTAAAAATTTAATTGATGTCCAACAAATAAACAACAGATATAATACGGATGAACAATTGATAAAGCTCGGGTTGCTGAATATTCGATCCCTTTCGCCAAAAACGTTTGTTGTCAATGATATGATTATAGATCATAACTTAGATGTGCTGTGTTTGACAGAAACCTGGCTAAAACCTGACGATTACATTACTTTAAATGAGTGCACTCCCCGAGATTATTGTTATAAACATGAGCCACGTCTGAAAGGTAAAGGGGGAGGTGTGGCTGTAATTTATAATAATATTTTCAGTATTACTCAGAAGTCTAGTTTCAAATATAATTCCTTTGAAGTTTTGGTGCTTTATGTAACGTTGTGTAGTGTAAATGATAAATTCCGTCTGACATTTGTGTTGGCTACTGTATACAGGCCACCAGGGCACAATACAGACTTTATCAAAGAATTTGCTGGTTTTGTATCGGAGTTAGTATTAGCTGTAGATAAAGTACTAATTGTTGGGGATTTTAATATCCACGTAGACAATGAAAAAGACGCATTGGGATTGGCATTTAGAGACATTCTAAACTCTATTGGAGTTAGACAACACGTATCGGGACCCACTCATCGCCTTAATCATACTTTAGATCTAATAATGTCACATGGAATAAATGTTGATACTGTTAAAATTCTGCAGCAGAGCGATGACATCTCAGATCATTACCTAATATCATGTATACTTAATTTACCTAAGGCTGCAAAGCCATCCCCTCGCTTCAAATATGGCAGGACGATAACCGCTGCGACTAAAGATTGCTTTGTACATAATCTTCCTCATCAGTTCCATCTCCTCAGCATTACAGATAGCCAAGAGGAACTTGATGCTGCAACAGAAACTATTGACTCTCTCTTTACTAGCACTTTAGACATAGTTGCTCCCCGGCGCTTAAAGAAGATTAAAGCAAATAATCCAACGCCGTGGTACAACGAGCACACTCGGGCCCTTAAAACAGCAGCCAGAAAAATGGAGCGCAGCTGGAAGAAAACAAAACTAGAGGTTTTTCGCAATTTGTGGAAAGAGAGCATGATTGCATACAGAAAGGCCATAAAAACTGCTAGATCTGCTTATTTCTCAACTCTTTTAGAAGAAAACAAACACAACCCTAAGTATTTATTCGATACAGTGGCTAAATTATCAAAAAATAAAGCTTCAGCTTCAGATGTTTGTAAACAACACAGCAGTAATGACTTTATGAACTTCTTTACTAGTAAAATTGATAATATTAGGAATAAAATTATAACCATGCAGCCGTCTATTACAGTATCACTTCAGACAGAGCGCTGTAGTGTCACTGAGGAAAAATTACACTCATTCACGACTATAGAAGGAGAAGAACTGGCTAAACTTGTAAAATCATCAAAATCAACAACATGTATGCTTGACCCTATACTGCCTAGGCTATTAAAAGAGATACTTCCAGAGGTCATAGATCCTCTGCTTAATATCATTAATTCATCTTTGACATTAGGATATGTACCGAAAACTTTTAAGTTGGCTATAATTAAACCACTTATTAAAAAAACGCAACTTGATCCTAAAGAATTAGTCAATTACAGGCCAATCTCGAATCTACCGTTTCTATCAAAAATACTAGAAAAGGCCGTGTCTTCACAATTATGTTCTTTTTTAGAAAGAAATGGTATATGTGAGGATTTCCAGTCAGGATTTAGACCGTATCATAGCACTGAGACTGCTCTAATTAGAGTTACAAATGATTTACTCTTATCATCTGATCGTGGTTGTATCTCTCTATTAGTGTTACTCGATCTTAGCGCTGCATTTGATACTATCGATCACAATATTCTTCTGAATAGAATCGAAAATTATGTTGGCGTTAGTGGAACTGCTTTGGCATGGTTTAAATCGTACTTATCTGACCGTTATCAGTTTGTAGCAGTAAATGAAGAGATGTCACACCGATCACAAGTTCAGTATGGGGTACCGCAAGGCTCAGTGTTAGGACCGTTGCTTTTCACCCTGTATCTGCTCCACTGGGAGATATCATTAGAAACATGGCGTTAGTTTTCATTGTTATGCTGACGATACTCAGCTCTATATTTCCTCACGCCCGGATGAAACCTACCAATTCACAAGATTAACAGAAAAAATGCATAGCTGATATAAAAAATTGGATGAATAGTAATTTTCTGCAACTTAATTCAGATAAAACTGAATTTTTAATTATTGGACAGAAAAGCTCCACAAGTAGTAACCGAGAATACTGTCTAACACTAGATGACTGCTCTGTCAAGCCCTCGTCGTCAGTGAGGAACCTGGGTGTGCTCTTTGATACCAATCTTTCATTTGAAAGCCACGTTTCTGGCATCTGTAAAACCGCATTCTATCATCTTAAAAATATATCTAAATTACGGCACATGCTTTCAATGCAAAATGCTGAACAGTTAGTACATGCGTTCATGAGCTCAAGGCTAGATTATTGTAATGCTCTACTGGGTGGTTGCCCTGCTCGCTTAATAAACAAACTCCAGCTAGTCCAAAATGCAGCAGCTAGAGTTCTTACTAGAACCAGGAAGTATGATCATATTAGTCCAGTTCTGTCAACACTGCACTGGCTCCCTATTAAACATCGCATACATTTTAAAATCTTGCTTATTACTTACAAAGCACTAAATAGTTTAGCTCCCCGGTACTTAAGCGAGCTCTTAACGCATTATACCCCATCACGTCGATTGCAGTCTCAAAACTCTGGCCAGTTGATAATACCTAGAATATCTAAATCAACTGCAGGCGGTCGATCATTTTCCTATTTAGCTCCTAAATTGTGGAATAGTCTTCCTAGCATTGTTCGGGAAGCAGACACACTCTGTCAGTTTAAATCTAGACTAAAAACACATCTCTTTACTATGGCATACACATAGAACATTTTTAACTTTCATTATTCAATTCAATTGACTGATTGTTAGGCTGCATTAACTAGGTCAGCCGGAACCGGGAACACTTCCCATAACACCTGATGTACTCGTTACATCATAAAAAGAGTGACATCTACGCTAATGTTAGTCTCTCTGTTTATCCCGAGGTTTATCCCGGATCTGGGCCCTGTCCGGATCGGATGGTGGACCTGCCTGGACATGACCAACGCATCCTGGAGTGTCTGCTGAGCCGTGTCAAATGGTGTCTCCTCCGAATTTGCCTCACTGGCACGACATGCTCAAAACCCGTCTTCAGCGCAATAATTCCGATCTTTCATGTATTCATACTCTTGTGTAATTGACGCCCCATCCTAAATAAATCTGTCTCTTCCGTGATACCCTGAAAATTTTGAATAATCCGATCTAATATGATTTCCGACCTGTAAGGTTGCCAGAATAATAATCTTACACTGTGTGTTAATAGGCCAGAGGAGAACTGGCACCCCGACTGAGTCTGGTTTCTCCAAGGTTTATTTTTCTCCATCATGCCCCGATGGAGTTTTGGTTCCTTGCCACTGTCGCCTTTGGCTTGGCTTGCTCAGTTGGGGACACTAAAAATATGATTAAAGTTATTCAACTTATTATACAAATAAAATATATGAATTAGGTCTTATTTAATTCTATAAACTATAATAGTGATCTGCCAACATTGTCGCTATATGATAATTTAAAATAAGCTGATAACATCACTGTTTACTCCAGTACGACTGTACAACCAAATCTAATTTTGTCGCAATATTATCCTGTTTGACACTGTGAAGCTGCTTTGACACAATCGTGATTGTAAAAGCGCTATATAAATAAAGTTGATTGATTGATTGATCTTTTCGCGATCAATCTTACACCGGTCTTCAGTGAATCGAAGCTTATTTTCTTGCAGAAAGGACGATTTTTTGGCCGCTTTCCAAATTGCGTCACGAAGTGCGCAAGAGATGAACCTCATGAGGATCCCTCTGGAATCCGTCTGCTCCTTCCTTTTGGGACCCAGGCGATGTACTGCTTCTATGCCATCCACAAACTTAGATTTCTCCTCAGGTAACAGAGCTTGACAGATCTTTGTGACTTCCCTCCGGACGTCCTCTGCCTCGGTCTCTCCAACTCCATATAATTTGAGGTTCCATCTCCTAGAATATGCTTCCAATTCGTACACACGCTTATCAATCTGATCGACCGAAGTAGTACACTTATCTACCTTTTGTTCTATGCAGGACTTACGAAATAAAAACAGAATCAGATCCGGAGCCTGAAATAAATTGAACAGGATAAACAGCAGCAGGATGTCCGTCTCTGTGGTGTGTACTGTATTTAGTGGCCTGTAAACATGTGTGCGTTTACAAAAATGGCAGCAGTGATTCCCCCAAGGGGAAGTACTTAGGGAAGTTTGCAAGTGCATGTCAAAGGGGAGTGGAACACAGCATGAGCTGGAGAACAGACACTACAATTAAATACAGAACGTGTCTGTTCAATATAATGATCAAGTCACCATGTGAGTCTCACAGCACTAACTGCAGGGAGTCAGATTACATTTATCATAAAGGAGCTGATGAGCTCTCGTGATGAGAGCTGAGGTTATCTTCAAAACAAGTTCTCAGTCTGGTGCATTTTCAGTTCATGCCTTTAGAAGCTAAACTTTCATAGAAATTAGAGAAGTTAAAACACTTACATTGCTCAGCATTGGTCTGTTTAAATGAATGCCTGCAGCTGCAAGCTGAACTGACGCTGCGCTCTCACCAAAATTGTCAAGAATCATGTCTACCACATGTAGTTTGACGCGTGAACATTTTGAATCCAGTTGCATGTCCGCAGCAAATTGGACATGCTTAAAAAGTGAGCATTTGAAGTGAAAGATGCACGTTAAAGGTGCTCCAGGTGAAACGGGTCCTAAAACACTACTCTGACTCTTCATTTAAAAATATGTATTAAGGTTTAACAGACACATGTGGTTTAGCCAACATACCACCTGGATTATCTTAATTGCAGCTAAATTTAAATTATGAAACTTTGGGGGGGGGGGGGGGGGGGGGGGGGCATTTGAATATGCTCCAGGGGTTCTACTGGTACAGAGCCATATGCTAATTGCTGAAGTAACCCTTCTGGAACCCTATGGTCTTATGCTATCAGACTTGCAAAGGTACAGAAGGACTGTCAGGGTCAGTGGCAGAATGAGGCACTGTCCAAGTCCAAAGCAGTTAAACCAGACACAAAGGAAAACAGTCAGATTCAAGCAAGAATTGATGTCAGCTTTATTGAGGAACTTTCTTTTGCCCTTGAACCACCACAGGACCAAGTGTGGCCTTGCCTTCCCACTGAACACCTAGAGAGAAGAAACAAGTTAGAGCACTTATCATAAGCAACCTTAGAAATAGCAAGAGATACTAACCTCCATAGGGAGAAGCAGCAATTCCACCATCAGGACCACATGTTGAGTCACAGCAACCACAAACTTGGTCATTTCCATCAGCAGCAAACCACCTGAACCAAGACAAAGACACCACCTTCAACATGAGCAAAGTCAGCTTTAAATAAGATAAAGTGCAACGTACCCATTGGCGAATGAACAGGATTTGTGCTGAGCGTCACTGGGTGCAGAAGCAATAGTTGCCTTCACAACACATGTTATGTAGATCTGCAAGGGATGACAGACACGTCAGAAAATCAAAGAAGATGGGAAGAGAAGTCGAATTAACTCATGATATGCGCAGTACATACAGAAGGACTGGAGCTCTCCTGGAACACGAACGCCTCCAGCTGGATCTGGACCTTGTCAACCTGGGACCGAGGCATGAAGCGGGAGCTGGGAAGCTGTAGCCTTGGCATCCACAAAGCACCTGAAGACAAAGAGCAACTCAACTATAGAGAAAGTGAGCAACTAGACCCTAGCCATGACTGGTTAAAAAGCAACCAAAACGGTCCTATAGCATCAAGGGCCATGACCTTACCCATGATTCTCAATGAAGGAATATCTCGGAAGGGAGTTCACATCAGGCCCTTGAGTGGCCACACAGCTGTCCACAAACACACGCAGAGGCACATGATTGTACTGCTTCACAGATGCCTCAATGTTAATAATGCCACCCAGGAAATAGATGGATGAAGGTCTCTGACTGGACCAATCATCTACAGAGAAAGAGGGAACATTTTAGAAAAAAAAACAAGAATAAGGATTTATTTTTATCAAAAACCTGTACCAACCCATCATAAGCTTCAGGGAGAACACCAAGACTTCTTCACCAACCTCCGTTGAGGCATAAGGGACCCATGTTGGCCTCAAGGCATCACTGCTTACATTCTGAAGCCTGTGGTTCATTAAAGGACCCATTAAATGGGCTCCCCGTTGCGCGAGAGGAAGTGAAAGTCACAGACCACTTACCTTTGATAGTGGCATTGAACACCAACAACTGCACCCTCGACCCGGGTAATCGGAGTACCTGCAAGAGCCTCAGGGGTGTAGGTAAGAGAGAAGGTGTAGACAAGCTCATCCTCATTCATCTGGAAGAGATTGAAGTAGTTAAAACAACTGTTCCTCACTAAGATGATTGGGTGAACCACCCCTTTAAGAAAGGTTTATACCAGCTGCCCTGGCATTGCAAATACAACAGCCATGTGAACTGACACTCCTTGAGGACTTTGGATATCCTCAACTAGAATAAACAGATTCAGGAGTACTTACCATCTGCACGCTGTTGCAGTCCTGTAACTCATACTCAAAGATGAGCACCTTAGACTGAGAGTCCTGACCAACAACAGGACAGCCGCCTAAAGACAGGCCAGTTGGCTGGATCAAATGACCATTGCTAAACAAGTCCTGCTGAACCTCTACAAGAACCCGGTTCTCTCCGCATTGAACCGCTACGCTGCTGGGAGTCACGGGTTGCCTCAACTGGAAGTTCACCGCCAACTCGCTCTGCACCTCGGGAACAATGGGATACTTCCAATCCAAAGGCTTCACTGGACCCTGCAACAGCTGCTTCTCCTGAAGGCCAAAAGGCTCCTGTGCAAGGCCTCTGGAGGAAGAACCCAAAGGACTCTGAAACTGAGGAGACACTTGCAAAGTGTTCCGGAGCCCTGGAGGAGAAAGGGCAGGACTTCTGGAAGCTGGATCTGATTTTGGCCCCATGCTTTTTGGACTTTGACTGTATCTCAAACTTCCCCATGCATTAGGCAGATCAAATGCAACAATCACAACCACCACTAAGACACCTTTCAGAAACTCCATCATAGCAAACTTTGACACAAATGCCACAACACACACCACTGCTTGGCTTGGCCATTTTGTACAGCATTGAGTGAAGGTGGCTCCTCCCCTTTTAGTTTAATTGATTACCTTTGATTCTCCTCTGGACCTGTAGAGTTTATCTATCTCTGGCACCCACAGCTCTGCGTTTTGTATCAAAATTTGTTGCATGCATATAAACACAAAAATATAT
The DNA here is from genome assembly GCF_024679245.1 of Pseudorasbora parva. Lineage (NCBI taxonomy): Eukaryota > Metazoa > Chordata > Actinopteri > Cypriniformes > Gobionidae > Pseudorasbora > Pseudorasbora parva. Next base: position 43,675,048 of record NC_090189.1, on the reverse strand, counting down.
ATTTTTTACATACATTCTGAGCCACTCCCAGATGTGTTTTTAAATCAGATACATATCCAATATCTGGACATCTGACCAACGTCTAAATATGAATATCTTATTCCCATTGGCAGTCCAAGCCACCACAAGGCCAGAGTAACACATTTGGCCACAAAGATAGCTTTTTATGTCGTATTATGAAGCAGATGTGCCTGTATAAGCTCACATTAAAATTACTGCTATTATCCGGTCTATCCGTTGTCAGATTGAGCTGCAAACATCCATGACAGATTTGAACTTATCCAAACAGGAAAATAATCATGGCCACCCGACATGAATTTTCCGGCAAGAAGCTAAAAACCGAAACATGAAGTCTAAGAAAGAGATACCAATCTTAATGAAAGAGGAGAAAGAGGAAGACTATTCCACAACTCTGGACCAATAATAGAAAAAGCACGGCCACCTCTTGTCTTAAGTCTAGATCTCGGAACCATCAGCAGCCTTTGATTAGAGGACCGTAACGATCTAGCAGGGTTTAGTTTCAGTAGATCACAGAGATATTTTGGAGCTGATCCATTTAGGACTTTAAAAACAAAAAGCAGAATCTTAAATCAATTGTACAGCAAACCGGCAGCCAGTGCAACGCTTGTAATATTGGGGAAATATGATTACCTTTCCGTGTTCCAGTCAACAGCCTAGCTGCCGCATTTTGGACCATCTGGAGACGACTAATATTGGATTGGCTCATCCCAATATAAAGAGAACTGCAATAGTCAAGTCTCGATGAAATAAACAAATGTATCACTCTCTCAAACTCTGCAAATGTTAAAAACTCTCAGCCTTAGCTAATAATCTTAATTGAAAAAAACTAGATTTGATTACAGCATTAATCTGCTTGTCAAATTTAAGGGCAGAATCAGTAATAACACCCAGATTTTTCACAATGTGTTTTACATTAGGGACCAAATCTCCCAGGTCACCATCAGCACTTGCTAAAACATCAGTGGGCCCAAAAACAATAACCTCACTTTTGCTCTCGTTTAGATGCAAAAAATGTAAGGAAACCAAGACTTAATATCAGACAAGCATGCTGATAAAGAGCTTAACGCTTTTTTGTCGTTTTTCTTTAAGGGCATATAAATTTGGGTGTCGTCAGCATAAAAATGAAATGACACCCCGTGTTTAGAAAGAATAGTCCCCAAAGGAAGCATATATAACGAGAACAAAGCAGGGGCCAGACCGGAGCCCTGAGGGACTCCATAATCCAAAGACGATACAGAAGAGGAGAACCCATCAAGACAGACAGAAAATGTTCTAGCATTCAAATAGGACTTAAACCAATTTAAAGCACAACCTTCAATTCCCACACATTGTTCAAGTCGTGAGATCAGAATGTTGTGGTCCACAGTGTCGAAGGCAGCACTTAAGTCTAACAGTAAGAGTATTACCGAATCCCAGTCAACAGACAACAAAATATCATTGAAGACTTTTAGTAAAGCTGACTCAGTGCTGTGATGTTTTCTAAACCCAGATTGAAATTCTTCACAAACATCATTTAACTCCAAATGCTTCTGCAATCGCTCCAAAACAACTTTTTCTAATTTTTTGGAAATAAAGGATAAATTAGAAATAGGTCTATAATTTGAAAGAATTATTGGATCAAGGCTAGGTTTTTTAAGCAAGGGTTTAACAGTTGCATGTTTTAAGTATTTAGGAACAACACCTGTAAGAAGAGACTTATTTATTATAGCTAAAATGCTCGTCCCAACAACATCAAAAACCTGCAGCAAAAAATGGGTGGGAAAAATGTCATGTATACATGCGGTAGGTTTAAGCTGCTTAATAATATCCTTAAGTGAATTAAAAGAAAGTGTCTGAAATTCCTTAAAAGGTAAAACACAGAGAGTGAAAACAGATGGATCGTAGCTTGTTAGTACAATGTTTTGTCTTATAGCAACAAGTTTACCTGTGAAAAACTTTAAAAGCTTTGACAAACAGAAGCTGATGCATTAAAACAGACAGTACTCACAGCGCTCACAACTGAATTTAAAATAGCAAAAAGCATTTTAGGTTTATGGGAGTTTTTAGCTGTAATATCAGAAAAGTACTGGGATTTTGCAGCTTTAACTGATTTTTGATATCGAATAAATGACTTGCGTAATATTTCATAGGATACTTGTAATTAGTCTTTTTTCCACTTTTGTTCAGCTCTACGACAATCCCGTCTAAGTTCAAGTATGGTACTAGTTACCCAGGGTTCAGCTCTAGAAGTTTTCAGTTTTGCTCTTAGTGGAGCCACAGAATTTATTATGTCACTACTGATGGAATTGAAGAACATTAAATGATCATCAACATTAGACAGATTCGAAAGGGTATCAAGACTATAACTTTGACAAGCCTCCTTGAAAAAGAACAGAAAAATCATCACTAGAGGATGGAGTAAAAGTGCGAATCTGCTGCGAAAGCCTTATATGTTTTGAAGCTCCATTTAAAATAGGACAAGTAAATATAACAGGCATATGATCAGAAAAACTTAAATCAAGGTGTGGTTCGGGTCAAGGATGTAAGGAAGAAGGCGGGGTCGGCGTTACTGGGACTCGTCACTTTTATTACTCTTTTACTTTCAAACAAAACACGTGCTCGAGGGCACATCAACTCATTAAACTTCACACACAGGTTTCAACACTCTGCACTGCTATCACTCTCCAGACAGGCTGCGCTCCGAGTCCCAGTCCAAACTCTCTCTCCCTCGTCTCTCTCTGCTGTGGCTTATAAGCCGTCTCTCCACGCCAACTACTGCAATCAGAGACAGGTGTTAGTCATTTGCACTTAACCCACTTACGCCCCGCTCGGCTCCGCCTCCTCTCTCCCTCTGCCGATCCCGCAAAACCACGCCTCCCCTGCCACATACCCCCACCGCCCGACTCAGGCCGGGGAGCCATCCGGCCTGCAGCCTCCCCCCCCCCCCCTCCGGGAGAGGAAGTCAGCCACAGCCATCTGAGCACCCGGCCTGTGGACCACCTTGAATTTAAATGGCTGTAAAGCTAGATACCACCGGGTGATCCGCACGTTGGTATCCTTCATGCGGTGGAGCCACTGCAGAGGGGCGTGGTCCGAACAGAGGGTGAACTCCCGCCCCAGGAGGTAGTAGCGAAGGGTGAGGACGGCCCACCTGATGGCTAAACATTCTTTCTCTATGGTGCTGTACACCGCCTCCCTCTTAGAGAGCTTACGGCTGATGTACAGCACCGGCCGTTCCTCACCCTCCACCTCCTGGGACAGGACGGCGCCCAACCCCCTGTCCGACGCGTCGGTCTGCAGAATAAAAGGGAGAGAAAAATTAGGAGCCTGTAAGAGCGGACCACCACACAGAGCAGCCTTTATCTGGGTAAAAGCCTGCTGGCACCGCTCCGTCCACTGAACCGTATCTGGTACCTCTTTTTTAGTTAGATCAGTCAGCGGGCTAGCGAGGTCCGAATAATTAGGCACAAACCGTCTATAATATCCCGCTAGCCCCAGGAACTGTCTAACCTCCTTTTTGGTCTTGGGTCTCGGAGAAGTCGCAACTGCCGCTGTCTTATCAATTTGGGGACGCACCTGCCCATGACCCAAGTGGAAGCCCAGATACTTTACTTCTACCCGCCCAATCGCACACTTCTTCGGGTTGGCGGTTAGCCCCGCCCTCCTCAGCGACTTCAGTACAGCACGCAGATGCTGCATATGGCGCTGCCAGTCCGTACTGTAGATGATAATGTCATCTAGATAGGCAGCGGCATATGCAGCGTGCGGCCGGAGAATCCTGTCCATCAGTCGCTGGAAGGTTGCTGGGGCCCCGAACAACCCGAACGGAAGCGTGACAAATTGGTGCAATCCGAACGGCGTGGTAAAAGCGGTCTTTTCTTTAGACATTGGAGACAAGGGGATCTGCCAATATCCCTTCGTTAAGTCCAGCGTCGAATAAAAGCGAGCGGTCCCTAGCCGATCAAGCAATTCGTCCACCCTTGGCATTGGATACGCATCGAATTTTGACACCGCGTTGACTTTCCGATAATCTACACAGAATCGCACGGAGCCGTCCGTTTTGGGCACCAAAACTATCGGGCTCGCCCAATCACTGTTAGATTCTTCTATTACCCCCATGTCCAGCATCGCCTCTAATTCGTCCTGCACTACCTTCTTTTTATGTTCCGGTAGTCTATATGGCCGACTGCGAACCACCACGCCCGGCTCCGTCTCAACGTGGTGTTGGATGAGGTCAGTCCGCCCCGGTAGGGGCGAGAACACGTCGGCAAACTCGGCCTGTAGCTGTTTCACGTCAGTGAGCTGCGAGGGTGAGAGGTGATCCCCCCCCGGGGCCAGAGCGAGAGAATGAGGCTTTTGGACCGCCTCCGGCCCGAGATCCTCCTCCCCGCCCACTACCGTCGCTAGCATCACTGACTCCGCCTCTGACCATTTTTTTAAGAGGTTGAGGTGGTAGATTTGACGTGCCCCGTCCCTATCTGACCGGCTCACCTCATAGTTGAGTTCTCCGACTCGCCGCGTGACCACAAAGGGTCCTTGCCACTTTGCGAGCAATTTCGAGCTGGACGTGGGCAGCAATACAAGCACTTTATCTCCCTGTGAAAATTGTCGCAGCTTCGCACCTCTGTTGTAGAGCTGTTTCTGTCTGTCCTGAGCCTGGAGCAAATTCTCCATGGATAGCCGCCCCAACGTGTGGAGTTTTGCTCTTAGGTCCAGGACATACTGAATTCCGTTCTTACTCGCTGAAGGCCCGTCCTCCCAAGCTTCTCTAAGGACGTCCAGCACCCCCCGCGGCTGGCGCCCATAGAGCAGCTCGAAGGGGGAAAACCCCGTGGAGGCTTGGGGGACCTCGCGAACAGCGAACAACAGAGGCTCAAGCCATTTATCCCAATTCTTGGCGTCTTCGTGAACGAACTTACGAATCATGGTTTTTAACGTGCGATTAAAACGTTCCACCAGACCATCTGTCTGTGGGTGATAGACGCTGGTACGGATCGCCTTAATGCCCAATAATTCGTATAGTTCGCGGATCGTCCGTGACATAAACGCCGTGCCTTGATCGGTGAGAATCTCTTTCGGGATTCCCACCCGGGAGATTAATGAAAACAGAGCGCTCGCCACACTTTTCGCCGAAATCGTGCGGAGAGGAACTGCTTCGGGATATCGCGTTGCGTAGTCCACGAGCACCAACGCAAAGCGATGTCCCCGTGCGGACCGTTCCAATGGCCCGATGAGGTCCATACCAATTCTTTCGAAGGGGGCCTGCATTAATGGGAGAGGGCACAACGGTGCTTTTGGGGTGGCCGGTGGGTTCACCAACTGACATTCCCGACAAGACGCACACCACCGGCGTACATTCTCGTGAATGCCCGGCCAAAAGAATCGGGCCATGAGACGGTTTAATGTGGCCGTTTGACCTAAATGCCCCGCCATTGGATTAGAATGAGCCGTCTGGAAAAGCATTTCCCGGCGGCTTTTTGGTATTAACAATTGCGTTGTATCTTGCTTTGACTGGGTGTCTTGGACCACCCGATACAAGCGGTTATTTATTACTGAGAAGTACGGATAGGAGAGCGGTTGTTCAGGGTGGACGCGGTGGCCGTCGATGGAGCGGACCTGAGCAAAGGCATTTTTGAGCGTCTCGTCCCGGGACTGTTCCAAGGGAAAGTCATCGCGCTCTGAGAAGATGGGCGGACCCATTGCGCTCGGTTCCCCTGGAACTGCCCCCGGCGGTCCCGAATCCACCTCGCCCGCCTGCGCAACCGCTATCCTCCCACCTCCGTTCTTCCCCCAAGAGGCATCCACACATAAGTGCCCTAATAATTTATTAAACGCTGGCCAATTCGTCCCCAGAATTATGGGATGCCGGAGGCGCGGGTTAACTGCAACCTCAACACTATGCGGTTGACCCCTAAATTGGATATCCACGGGCACCAACGGATAGTCCACCACTTCCCCGTGCACACACCTCACCTTAACCATGCGGCTGTTATCCAATGCCCTAGGTGAAATCAGGCTTTGATGGATGGAGGTTTGGTTACACCCCGAATCCACCAAAGCCTGATAGGTACCCCCCTTGATACTCACGGGTATCTGGTACAGGCCAGCTTGATCGGGGGCGGCTTGTGGCGCGTCGGGGACCCGGACCAGCGTCCCCACATCCATCATCGGACACCGATCAATAAAGTGTCCCGGGTCCCCACAGCGCCAACAAGCCGGCCCAGGCCTCCCCGCCGCCCTAGTGGCTGGAAGTGGGTCCAGCCCTTGGCGTGGAGAGAGGGACGGAGATAAGGACCCCGGGAAGGGATCGAGGCTCCCTCCTCCCCGGGCCGCCGGCCGGGGAGTCGCCGCTGTCTCGGCCGCGGGCCCCGTTCTCCACCTCGGCGCCGGCCGGGGCGGCACTCCAGCTCTGGACCTGGGAGCGGGGACAGGTTTAGAGAGAGACGGGGCGGGGTTAGGAGGAGAGAGAGAGAGAGAAGAGAGAGAGAGAGAAGCCGCTGGCAAGGGCTCGCCGACCCCGTGGCACGCCACCATCTGGTCTTCCGCCAACTGGATGGCCTGGTCCAGCGACGCCGGGCGGTGGCACTGGACCCACTGCGCGGTCTTCTTCGGAAGCCGCGCGACGAACTGCTCCAGCACCACGCGATCGATGATCCCCTCGGCGTCGCATTCTCCGGCCATCAGCCACTTGCGGCACGAGTCCCGGAGCTGGTGCGCGAAGATGAAGGGCCGGCCGGACTCTTCGAGCGCCAGTGTCCGGAACCGCTGGCGGTGCTGTTCCGGTGTCCGGCCGACCCGCTGCAGGATGGCGCGCTTGAGGTCGTCGTAGACCAGGAGGTTCTTGACTGGCAGTTGGTGGGCGGCTACCTGCGCCTCTCCCGATAGCAGGGGCAGGAGCCGCATTGGCCAGTCCTCCTTGGGCCAGTCCCGAGCGGCGGCGGACCTCTCGAAGAGGTCGATGAACGCCTCCGGGTCGTCCATCGGTCCCATCTTCGAGAGCGCGATGGTGGCGGCTGAGTCGCTGGTGGGTTTGGGACTGGCCTGAACCTCCCGGTCCATCCAGCTCCGGAACAGCTCGCGGTCCTCATGCTGGGCCTGGAGGAGCGCCTCAAATCTTTTTTGCTGCTCCTCCCTGACGGCCCGCAGATCTTGATGAGTCTCCTGGTGGAGGCCCGCGAGCGATTGCACTAGGTCCGCAAGTGGGTGGCGGGATGGAGTTTCCATGGCGGCGTGCACACTTCTTCCTCCCGGGTTTCGGCACCAGTGTGGTTCGGGTCAAGGATGTAAGGAAGAAGGCGGGGTCGGCGTTACTGGGACTCGTCACTTTTATTACTCTTTTACTTTCAAACAAAACACGTGCTCGAGGGCACATCAACTCATTAAACTTCACACACAGGTTTCAACACTCTGCACTGCTATCACTCTCCAGACAGGCTGCGCTCCGAGTCCCAGTCCAAACTCTCTCTCCCTCGTCTCTCTCTGCTGTGGCTTATAAGCCGTCTCTCCACGCCAACTACTGCAATCAGAGACAGGTGTTAGTCATTTGCACTTAACCCACTTACGCCCCGCTCGGCTCCGCCTCCTCTCTCCCTCTGCCGATCCCGCAAAACCACGCCTCCCCTGCCACACAAGGGTTTCAAGATCACGAATAGAGATACCATGCACCAACACAAGGTCTAATGTGTGGCCCTGTTTGTGAGTTGGACGGTTTATCATTTGAATAAAATCAAAAGAGTCCATCAAATTAGTACAATCCTTGGCCAAGGAATTTAATTCACAACAAACGTGAATATTAAAATCCCCCACAATCAAAAGATGATCATACTGAAGGACAATATCTCCTAAAAAGTTTGCAAACTCAAAAATCCTTATTTGGTTTTGGTGGGCGGTAAATCGCAGCGATGGTTAGCTGATCTGTATTCAGTTCAAATAAGAGAACTTCAAAACTTCAAAACAATTCAGTCTTTTTAACTAAACTTTAAACTGGGTAATGAACTGAAGAAACCTGTAGCTGCTTCATGATCAAACGAGGAACTATACAATTTTTATAAAAATCAGCACAGATTTGTGCAATTTCTTTTGGACTGTCAGATATACGTCCATTCGTCTTTAATTTATGAATTGTGTTATGACTGGAATTATTTCTCTCAAGTTTAAAAAAAGAAGATGAATTTTGTTCACCATGCTCTAACCAACACTGCCTCGATCTGATGAAGCTCCTTCAGCTTTGGTTCTGCACAACACGTCTAGCTTATTCTGCAAATTAGAGAGTTACACATTTTCCTGGTCAGACAATGTTACTACGGGGTTTTGAGAAAGAAATGCTATTTTAGAAATTATCTCATTTTCCTCAGACCTCTTCTTTTTAGCTAAATCACTACCATATCTTCTTAGGAATTTGCCGACCTCAAATTTGAACAGTTCCCAATAGAGACAAAAGTTTTCTCTTTTGTAGCTTTACCTAAATATTCTAAAATTAAAGCTTGTAAATTAAGTCTAACAGACTCATGTTTCAAATGCGAGTTGTTCACTTTCCAGAAAGATGCTCTATAATTATAATCCTGAGTAAGAGACAAATTAATATATATAGCTTTATGATCAGTAGGAGGGGTCACTACGATATTAACAGATGCATTGTCAATAAATTGTTTGGAAATTAAACAAAAATCAATACAAGATTGATATGAGCCTGCTTTGTTTTGCCATGTATATGATATTTTAGAAGGAAATATTCCCTCCATATATCCACCAGTTCAAAGCGGTCCATAAATTCGTTTAAGTAATTTCTTGAAGTGGGAAGACGAGGAGGCCATCTATCAAGAGTGTTGTCAAGAACAGTATTAAAATGGCCTCCCATAATTATTAAAGAATCAGGATATTTACCAAGCCAAACCAGTAACCGCTCTTCAACACAGTCTAGTAAGCTTTCCTTATCAGATTTGGAATTATATCCATAAAAGTTAAGCAAAATAATCTTGGAACATTGTGAGTTAAACTCGATCACTAAGAGAAGGTAATGTCCCATAGGATCAGAATCGCTGTGCAAGATGCCACCAGAAAAATGATTTAGTAAGGTACAAACACCCGCTGAATGCTCTGAAGCATGTGAAGCCCAAATAGCATTGCCCCATTGTGAACGCCAAAAGTTTACATCCTGAACGGTGGAATGTGATTCCTGGAAGAAAACAAAATCAGTTTTAAGGTTTTTAGTGAACACAAATAACGCCTTACGTTTAATATTGCAACTCAACCCCCTAGCATTTAAAGAAACAAAAGATAAGGACATGTCAACAACCAACCTTGAACAAAAGCTGTTTCAGTCAGCTGAACAATAGCGTATACTTTGCCAATATATATATAAAAAAACGGTACTGTGAACAAGTGTATTATTTACACAATACAGACAGACTTAAGAGTCGATGTTTACACCGAGTAGATTCAACCCAAACAGATACGGCTTCATACCACTGCAGCGATCACATAAGTCAAGCATCGCTGCGGCCCGCGGATGGGGGATACACCTCCCTCCCTTCAATAAAAGCTCGGCCACCCACAAAGTACGCTTTCTTACCCGCCTGGCGTGCGGTATCAATTACGGGCCATAACAACTGTCTCTTTTCGCGATCAATCTTACACCGGTCTTCGGTGAATCGAAGCTTATTTTCTTGCAGAAAGGACGATTTTTTGGCCGCTTTCCAAATAGCGTCAGGAAGTGCGCGAGAGATGAACCTCATGAGGATCCCTCTGGAATCCGTCTGCTCCTTCCTTTTGGGACCCAGGCGATGTACTGCTTCTATGCCATCCACAAACTTAGATTTCTCCTCAGGTAACAGAGCTTGACAGATCTTTGTGACTTCCCTCCGGACGTCCTCTGCCTCGGTCTCTCCAACTCCATATAATTTGAGGTTCCATCTCCTAGAATATGCTTCCAATTCATACACACGCTTATCAATCTGATCGACCGAAGTAGTACACTTATCTACCTTTTGTTCTATGCAGGACTTACGAAATAAAAACAGAATCAGATCCGGAGCCTGAAATAAATTGAACAGGAGAAACAGTAGCAGGATGTCCGTCTCTGTGGTGTGTGCTGTATTTAATGGCCTGTAAACATTTGTGTGTGTTTACAAAAATGGCAGCAGTGATTCCCCCAAGGGGAAGTACTTAGGGAAGTTTGCAAGTGCATGTCAAAGGGGAGTGGAACACAGCATGAGCTGGAGAACAGACACTACAATTAAATACTGAACGTGTCTGTTCAATATAATGATCAAATCACCATGTGAGTCTCACAGCACTAACTGCAGGAGTCAGATTACATTTATCATAAAGGAGCTGATGAGCTCTCGTGATGAGAGCTGAGGTTATATTCAAAACAAGTTCTCAGTCTGGTGCAGTTTCAGTTCATGCCTTTAGAAGCTTAACTATCATAGAAATTAGAGAAGTTAAAACATTTACATTGCTCAGCATTGGTCGGTTTAAATGAACGCCTGCAGCTGCAAGCTGAGCTGATGCTGCGCTCACCAAAATTGTCAAGAATCGTGTCTACCACATGTAGTTTGACGCGTGAACATTTTGAATCCAGTTGCATGTCCGCAGCAAATTGGACATGCTTAAAAATTGAGCATTTGAAGTGAAAGATGCACGTTAAAGGTGGTCCAGGTGAAACGGGTCCTAAAACACTACTCTGACTCTTCATTTAAAAATATGTATTAAGGATTAACAGACACATGTGGTTTAGCCAACATACCACCTGGATTGCATGTAATCTTAATTGCATGTAAATTTAAATGAAATTATGAAACTTTGGGGGGGGGGGGCATTTGAATATGCTCCAGGGGTTCTACTGGTACAGAGCCATATGCTAATTGCTGAAGTAACCCTTCTGGAACCCTATGGTTTTATGCTATCAGACTTGCAAAGGTACAGAAGGACTGTCAGGGTCAGTGCCTCATTCTGCAAGTCCAAAGCAGTTAAACCAGACACAAAGGAAAACCAGTCAGATTCAAGCAAGAATTGATGTCAGCTTTATTGAGGAACTTTCTTTTGCCCTTGAACCACCACAGGACCAAGTGTGGCCTTGCCTTCCCACTGAACACCTAGAGAGAAGAAACAAGTTAGAGCACTTATCATAAGCAACCTTAGAAAAAGCAAGAGATACTAACCTCCATAGGGAGAAGCAGCAATTCCACCATCAGGACCACATGTTGAGTCACAGCAACCACAAACTTGGTCATTTCCATCAGCAGCAAACCACCTGAACCAAGACAAAGACACCACCTTCAACATGAGCAAAGTCAGCTTTAAAATAAGAAAGTGCAACGTACCCATTGGCGAATGAACAGGATTTGTGCTGAGCGTCACTGGGTGCAGAAGCAATAGTTGCCTTCACAACACATGTTATGTAGATCTGCAAGGGATGACAGACACGTCAGAAAACCAAAGAAGATGGGAAGAGAAGTCGAATTAACTCATGATATGCATAGTACATACAGAAGGACTGGAGCTCTCCTGGAACACGAACGCCTCCAGCTGGATCTGGACCTTGTCAACCTGGGACCGAGGCATGAAGCAGGAGCTGGAAGCTGTAGCCTTGGCATCCACAAAGCACCTGAAGACAAAGAGCAACTCAACTATAGAGAAAGTGAGCAACTAGACCCTAGCCATGACTGGTTAAAAAGCAACCAAAACGGTCCTATAGCATCAAGGGCCATGACCTTACCCATGATTCTCAATGAAGGAATATCTCGGAAGGGAGTTCACATCAGGCCCTTGAGTGGCCACACAGCTGTCCACAAACACACGCAGAGGCACATGATTGTACTGCTTCACAGATGCCTCAATGTTAATAATGCCACCCAGGAAATAAAGGGATGAAGGTCTCTGACTGGACCAATCATCTACAGAGAAAGAGGGAACATTTTAGAAAAAAACAAGAATAAGGATTTATTTTTATCAAAAACCTGTACCAACCCATCATAAGCTTCAGGGAGAACACCAAGGCTTCTTCACCAATCTCCGTTGAGGCATAAGGGACCCATGTTGGCCTCAAGGCATCACTGCTTACATTCTGAAGCCTGTGGTTCATTAAAGGACCCATTAAATGGGCTCCCCGTTGCGCGAGGGGAAGTGAAAGTCACAGACCACTTACCTTTGATAGTGGCATTGAACACCAACAACTGCACCCTCGACCCGGGTAATCGGAGTACCTGCAAGAGCCTCAGGGGTGTAGGTAAGAGAGAAGGTGTAGACAAGCTCATCCTCATTCATCTGGAAGAGATTGAAGTAGTTAAAACAACTGTTCCTCACTAAGATGATTGGGTGAACCACCCCTTTAAGAAAGGTTTATACGAGCTGCCCTGGCATTGCAAATACAACAGCCATGTGAACTGACACTCCTTGAGGACTTTGGATATCCTCAACTAGAATAAACAGATTCAGGAGTACTTACCATCTGCACGCTGTTGCAGTCCTGTAACTCATACTCAAAGATGAGCACCTTAGACTGAGAGTCCTGACCAACAACAGGACAGCCGCCTAAAGACAAGCCAGTTGGCTGGATCAAATGACCATTGCTAAACAAGTCCTGCTGGACCTCTACAAGAACCCGGTTCTCTCCGCATTGAACCGCTACGCTGCTGGGAGTCACGGGTTGCCTCAACTGGAAGTTCACCGCCAACTCGCTCTGCACCTCGGGAACAATGGGATACTTCCAATCCAAAGGCTTCACTGGACCCTGCAACAGCTGCTTCTCCTGAAGGCCAAAAGGCTCCTGTGCAAGGCCTCTGGAGGAAGAACCCAAAGGACTCTGAAACTGAGAAGACACTTGCAAAGTGTTCCGGAGCCCTGGAGGAGAAAGGGCAGGACTTCTGGAAGCTGGATCTGATTTTGGCCCCATGCTTCTTGGACTTTGACTGTATCTCAAACTTCCCCATGCATTAGGCAGATCAAATGCAACAATCACAACCACCACTAAGACACCTTTCAGAAACTCCATCATAGCAAACTTTGACACAAATGCTACAACACACACCAGTGCTTGGCTTGGCCATTTTGTACAGCATTGAGTGAAGGTGGCTCCTCCCCTTTTAGTTTAATTGATTACCTTTGATTCTCCTCTGGACCTGTAGAGTTTATCTATCTCTGGCACCCACAGCTCTGCGTTTTGTATGTCTGCGTTTACACTGGCACAAAAAAATCAGATTTTTTTACTCACATCTAACCCAGATCAAAATTTGTTGCATGCATATAAATGCAAAAATATTTTTTTTTTGCATCCATTCTGAGCCACTCCCAGATGTGTTTTTAAATCAGATACATATCCGATATCTGGACATCTGACCAACGTCTAAATATGAATATCTTATTCCCATTGGCAGTCCAAGCCACCACAAGGCCAGAGTAACACATTTGGCCACAAAGATAGCTTTTTATGTCGTATTATGAAGCAGATGTGCCTGTATAAGCTCACATTAAAATTACTGCTATTTCCAGCCGACGAGACGTTATCGATACTCTAGCACCAAGTATCAATATATTTTTTGTATAGGCTACATAGGCCTACCCACAGCTGCGTTCAGTCGCTTCCGTGTTTATCTAAGCGCAGGGCTCCAGACTGTAGCCGAATATACACTAGTGTCTGTGAATATTAAACTGCAAAATACTATTTAATAATTACTGAACTCTTGCATGTTCTGCGTCTTTGAACGACGGGCACTGATCTGTTATTATCTATTGCGCTGATGCACACGAGTGCACACACACACACACACACACACACACACACACACACACACACACACACACACACACACACACACACACACACACACATACACACACACACACACACACACACACACACACACACACACACACACACACACAAGCGCAAGGACAAGCACGTGACACTTGCTCGCAGTCTTATTAGCCTTAAAAGCTTAATCTGCCGTCTCACTATATGAGGACACGAATGCATAAACTGTCACTGTCAGGAAGTCTTTTATTCCTGACATTTTATTTTGAAACTGTAATGATGTCATATCCTTTCCGAGCGCATCACATCATCATTGCCGACTCCGCATTCTGTGGGATGGTGGCTCGCGTGTGCGTAACCTAATCGAACCCCCCACCTATATACCTATTTGTACACCAATGATTGTACCCAAACTACAATATTAAAGTTTGCTGGAATAACTTCTCCGTGCCCTTCTCTCTGACTGGAGCCCTGAGCCCTGTCAAAGGGCCCTGCCAGACCAGTATTATCCCCTTCAGAGTGTCCCACTCTATCATATGATCCTTCGAGCCGGATCTGACAGCTTTCTGGAGACAATATGGAGCCAGGACAACCATCTGCAGATCCAGCAGTGGGTTCTCGACCCCAGCGGAAGATACAGTTACCAGCATCCCTTGCAAACTTTGAAGTTGGGTACACACTGAGAGTCACAGTACTCCCTTCCACCGAAGCTGAGGAACTCGGAGCGGCAGCCCCAGCTCAAGACATCCCAATCCCTGATCCATTTTCACTGCCATCTGTGAGAGCAGAGTCATGTCGATCCTGGATATCTTCTCATTGTAGCAGACCGAGATCTCGAGCCAGTGCTGCCTCATCAACCTAGAGGTCCATTGCAGGCGGGCTATCCGAGCTACAAAGTGCCATGTTGGAGGAACAGGTCAAGCGGATGGAATTAGCAGAAGTGCAGTGGCAGATCATGGAGCAGACGCTAGTGGACGAGCAGTGTACTCTTCTAGACAAAGAAGCCAGAGAGGCCCTCTATGAGAAGGAGGATCTTCTCAGAGAACATGAACGTCAGAGACGACGACTGGAGGAGAAAGCAGAGATGGCATACAAGAGTAGAGAGGCTATCACCAGGCATCAGATGTTGCGATGGTGACAGAAAGAGAAAGAGATGGCACACAAGAGGCAGCATTTTATTTTGAAACTGTAATGATGTCATATCCTTTCCGAGCGCATCACATCATAATTGCCGACTCCGCATTCTGTGGGATGGTGGCTCGCGTGTGCGTAACCTAATCGAAAACCACACACACACACACCGCACCTATATACCTATTTGTACACCAATGATTGTACCCAAACTACAATATTAAAGTTTGCTGAAATAACTTCTCCGTGCCCTTCTCTCTGACCGGAGCCCTATCAAAGGAAACTGCCAGACCAGTATTATCCCCTTCAGAGTGTCCCACTCTATCATAGTCACTTAATTAGATTTTACCGTTTCATTGGAGAAAACTATCATGTCATGAATACAGACACTTGAAAATCTTCACGGCAACCTGTCAAAATTAAAGTGCGGTTTAACGTGAAGAAATTAGAAATATATTAGGCTACTGTTGTACAGTAGATTTAGCCATGTCTCTATGTAATAATAATATGTACTACTAATAATAATCATGCCTAGATTGTTGCTTTTACTTGTAAATAACTTATGATCATCATAAAGAATAAACTCATTGAATGCAATTATAAATAACTTTTTTTAAAGTATGGTATTGGTACCGACTACTGGAATTTTGTGACATCCCTAATTACTACTAGTATTAAATTACTACCACTAGTAATATAAATTGGAGATGTTGCTGATATGATCATTCATAGTAGTAGTAATAGTAGAGATTTTTCCTTTTTTTACTATAAATCATTTAGTCACAAATCTGTTCTCTCTAGAAATAAGCATTTTTCAAGCATATGGCTGTTTGGTAGCTGTATAATACTTATTGTACATTTTTGCTATTTAAAATAAATAGATGAACTGTTAATAAATGAAAAACTAATCATCTTTGGCACATTTTATTTACAGAATGATAGAGATATATCATGATTTTCTTGAAATATATCGTGTCAAAGAGTCGCTGGTGTTGTGATATAGGTATCGTTGGTAAAATATCATGATAGTATCATATGAGTTAAGGCCCTTTCACACTGGACGCGATTTTGACGTGCGAATAATTCACGCGATGTTTTTTTTTTCGATCAGCTGTGTGTGTAATGAGCGCTTCCACACCGAACGCGAATGTGCTGAGGCGAAAAAATGACATTTATTTTTTCCGTTTCGATGTTGATTTTTTTTTTACTCTAGCGGCGACAAAAACGGCTTCAACCAATCACATAAAAGGAAACAAAGGTGACGAAATGTCCAGTTGATGTCACAAGCTATTCAATCAACTTTAACCTTTGCTAGGCATGGCATTTCTCATGAGATTACATCTGTAAGCTGTATAGCTGCAGCTGTGTTTGCCCACTGCATGATACAGACAGCAATAACAGCTATAAGTTAGTATAATAAGTTATTACCTTTTATAAATAGTTGATTTTTTTCTTAACATTGTGTCCGCGATTATGGAAAGTGAGCGTGTAGCCATCAGTAGGCTACGTCTGTGGCACTGAAATGTTTACATGTGACTCGACTGGACACATCTGCTCAGATCGATTGATTCCTGAAGTGCGCGGTTTGTCTCGTCAGATGCGCTGCCGTCTCTGGAGAAGATCCTCAAATTGTCCCACAGACTTTCGAAAGTAAGTGCTGAACCGGCCACAATAAAGTTTTAGCTCCTGTTCAAGATTAGCATCCTCCCCTTCAGACTCTGTTCTTTAAGACTGGCTGCACCCAAAACCTTCTTCTCGGTCCTTTAAATAATATGAAAAGCTCGTCTTCACAGAATGATGAAGTGCCCGTGTTTTCTCAGCTGTCGCTGCGAATGTTTTGGAACGTTGGAGCTCTGAAACGTTGCAAATTCGTGTCGCGGCTGATGTTAATGGTTTTGGCGCGAAACAGTCGCATGCGAAATAGTCGCTTATTCGTTACGCGTCCGGTGTGAAAGGACCTTTATCCTGTGAGTCCCACCCCTAATAGTTATGTAATACTTGATGTACTGCATATTTGTAAAACTGCTGTGAGGGTGTTTCAAATACAAAATCTATGGGATTGATGTTAAAAAAAAAAAAAAAAAAAAAAAAAAAAAAAGCTCTTTTCACTGCAGTTAAAGCTCACTATTTTGAGAGCACAGAAATATGATAGGGAGAACAAAGAAATATAACAAGTCAGATACAAGCAAGAATTGATGTCAGCTTTATTGAGGAACTTGCTTTTGCCCTTGAACCACCACAGGACCAAGTGTAGCCTTGCCTTCCCACTGAACACCTAGAGAGAGGAGAGCCAGGTTAGAGCAGTTAAAACGTCAAACGCAACCTTAAGAGCAAAAGTTACTAACCTCCATAGGGAGAAGCAGCAATTCCACCATCAGGACCACATGTTGAGTCACAGCAACCACAAACTTGGTCATTTCCATCAGCAGCAAACCACCTGAACCAAGACAAAGACACCACCTTCAACATGAGCAAAGTCAGCTTTAAAATAAGATAAAGTGCAACGTACCCATTGGCGAATGAACAGGATTTGTGCTGAGCGTCACTGGGTGCAGAAGCAATAGTTGCCTTCACAACACATGTTATGTAGATCTGCAAGGGATGACAGACACTTCAGAAAACCAAAGAAGATGGGAAGAGAAGTCGAATTAACTCATGATATGCGTAGTACATACAGAAGGACTGGAGCTCTCCTGGAATACGAACGCCTCCAGCTGGATCTGGACCTTGTCAACCTGGGACCGAGGCATGAAGCGGGAGCTGGAAGCTGTAGCCTTGGCATCCACAAAGCACCTGAAGACAAAGAGCAACTCAACTATAGAGAAAGTGAGCAACTAGACCCTAGCCATGACTGGTTAAAAAGCAACCAAAACGGTCCTATAGCATCAAGGGCCATGACCTTACCCATGATTCTCAATGAAGGAATATCTCGGAAGGGAGTTCACATCAGGCCCTTGAGTGGCCACACAGCTATCCACAAACACACGCAGAGGCACATGATTGTACTGCTTCACAGATGCCTCAATGTTAATAATGCCACCCAGGAAATAGATGGATGAAGGTCTCTGACTGGACCAATCATCTACAGAGAAAGAGGGAACATTTTAGAAAAAGAACAAGGATTTATTTTTATCAAAAACCTGTACCAACCGATCATAAGCTTCAGGGAGAACACCAAGGCTTCTTCACCAACCTCCGTTGAGGCATAAGGGACCCATGTTGGCCTCAAGGCATCACTGCTTACATTCTGAAGCCTGTGGTTCATTAAAGGACCCATTAAATGGGCTCCCCGTTGCACGAGAGGAAGTGAAAGTCACAGACCACTTACCTTTGATAGTGGCATTGAACACCAACAACTGCACCCTCGACCCGGGTAATCGGAGTACCTGCAAGAGCCTCAGGGGTGTAGGTAAGAGAGAAGGTGTAGACAAGCTCATCCTCATTCATCTGGAAGAGATTGAAGTAGTTAAAACAACTGTTCCTCACTAAGATGATTGGGTGAACCACCCCTTTAAGAAAGGTTTATACCAGCTGCCCTGGCATTGCAAATACAACAGCCATGTGAACTGACACTCCTTGAGGACTTTGGATATCCTCAACTAGAATAAACAGATTCAGGAGTACTTACCATCTGCACGCTGTTGCAGTCCTGTAACTCATACTCAAAGATGAGCACCTTAGACTGAGAGTCCTGACCAACAACAGGACAGCCGCCTAAAGACAGGCCAGTTGGCTGGATCAAATGACCATTGCTAAACAAGTCCTGCTGGACCTCTACAAGAACCCGGTTCTCTCCGCATTGAACCGCTATGCTGCTGGGAGTCATGGGTTGCCTCAACTGGAAGTTCACCGCCAACTCGCTCTGCACCTCGGGAACAATGGGATACTTCCAATCCAAAGGCTTCACTGGACCCTGCAACAGCTGCTTCTCCTGAAGGCCAAAAGGCTCCTGTGCAAGGCCTCTGGAGGAAGAACCCAAAGGACTCTGAAACTGAGAAGACACTTGCAAAGTGTTCCGGAGCCCTGGAGGAGAAAGGGCAGGACTTCTGGAAGCTGGATCTGATTTTGGCCCCATGCTTCTTGGACTTTGACTGTATCTCAAACTTCCCCATGCATTAGGCAGATCAAATGCAACAATCACAACCACCACTAAGACACCTTTCAGAAACTCCATCATAGCAAACTTTGACACAAATGCCACAACACACACCAGTGCTTGGCTTGGCCATTTTGTACAGCATTGAGTGAAGGTGGCTCCTCCCCTTTTAGTTTAATTGATTACCTTTGATTCTCCTCTGGACCTGTAGAGTTTATCCATCTCTGGCACCCACAGCTCTGCGTTTACACTGGCACAAAAAAATCTGGGCCCGTATTTATCAAACATCTTAGAATTACTCACAAGAACACTGCTAAGAATTGACTTAAGAGTAAAAAAATCTTGGCTCAAAGGTGCGCTTAAAAGTTAGTTATCAAGCGTCCCAATCATACTTTAAGTAAAGTGTAGGACTAGATCTTAAGTGTCAGTCTTAGAGTGGATCACTTAATAGATGTCCTTATTTAAGAATATAAAGATAAATTCACATTGAATGGTGAAATTCCTAAGAGGAGTTTACATTCAATACACATTTGACAATAAAGAGTTTTCAAGAGAATACATTATAATTTACACATTTTAAATGAAAGATAAACATGTTTTTATCCATGTAATTAATTTTTTTAAACTGGTGTGCTGTTAAAATGCCTATATATAGCCTAGATTTTTTTTTTTATATAATCAGCCACCATGGATTCCAAAAGAAAACCGACATGGCAGGAGAGAGAAACGATCGCTACTGCTTGCTGAATTACTCGAACAGTGTTTTTTATTTTATTTTATTTTTTTATAAAACCCAACATTAACCAGCGCTGAAAAAGATGATGTCTGCTCTGTCTAAACGATACTGTTTGATGAACTATTTGTCGTCAAACATTTCGAACACATTCTCCCTCTATTGAGAGATTTGCGCACCTCTCTGTCTCCTCAGCGCCATCACTGCCCCTACTGGACACTCCTAACCACTGAGAGACCTCTCGAGCTGTCTTAAATAACTGGGAGAGGAAGAGTGATTCTTAGCTTTAAGAAAGTTGATAACTTGCTTTTATACTTAAGTTTGAAAGTAGGAGTAAATGTCATGAATTCTCAGCACTTAAGACTAAAATAGCACTTTGAGAAGCTTGATAAATACGGGCCCTGATTTTTTTACTCACATCTAACCCAGATCAAAATTTGTTGCATGCATATAAACGCAAAAATATAGATATATTTTTTTGCATACATTCTGAGCCACTCCCAGATGTGTTTTTAAATCAGATACATATCCGATATCTGGACATCTGACCAACGTCTAAATATGAATATCTTATTCCCATTGGCAGTCCAAGCCACCACAAGGCCAGAGTAACACATTTGGCCACAAAGATAGCTTTTTATGTCGTATTATGAAGCAGATGTGCCTGTATAAGCTCACATTAAAATTACTGCTATTATCCGGTCTATCCGTTGTCAGATTGAGCTGCAAACATCCATGACAGATTTGAACTTATCCAAACAGGAAAATAATCATGGCCACCCGACATGAATTTTCCGGCAAGGAGCTAAAAACCGAAACATGAAGTCCGACACTTTCTGCTTCCTATATCAATCAATCAATCAATCAATCAATCAAAATTTTATTTATACAGCACAATAAATACAAAAGTAGTTGGCCATTGTGCTGAACAAGAGGATAAATACATAAATATAATAATGCAATAATAAAAAATGAGTTTACATCAGAAACACTCGTTTGAAATCTTTAAAATAAAAATAAAAAAATAAAAAAATAAAAATTTAAAAAAACAGTCAAATAAAGTTATAAGCCTGAGAGAAAAAGTAGGTTTTCAATTTAGATTTAAATTCAGACTCTGTGGATACCAATCTTAATGAAAGAGGAGAAAGAGGAAGACTATTCCACAACTCTGGACCAATAATAGAAAAAGCACGGCCACCTCTTGTCTTAAGTCTAGATCTGGGAACCATCAGCAGCCTTTGATTAGAGGACCGTAACGATCTAGCAGGGTTTAGTTTCAGTAGATCACAGAGATATTTTGGAGCTGATCCATTTAGGACTTTAAAAACAAAAAGCAGAATCTTAAATCAATTGTACAGCAAACCGGCAGCCAGTGCAACGCTTGTAATATTGGGGAAATATGATTACCTTTCCGTGTTCCAGTCAACAGCCTAGCTGCCGCATTTTGGACCATCTGGAGACGACTAATATTGGATTGGCTCATCCCAATATAAAGAGAATTGCAATAGTCAAGTCTCGATGAAATAAACAAATGTATCACTCTCTCAAACTCTGCAAATGTTAAAAACTCTCAGCCTTCGCTAATAATCTTAATTGGAAAAAACTAGATTTGATTACAGCATTAATCTGCTTGTCAAATTTAAGGGCAGAATCAGTAATAACACCCAGATTTTTCACAATGTGTTTTACATTAGGGACCAAATCTCCCAGGTCACCATCAGCACTTGCTAAAACATCAGTGGGCCCAAAAACAATAACCTCACTTTTGCTCTCGTTTAGATGAAAAAAATTTAAGGAAACCAAGACTATCAGACAAGCATGCTGATAAAGAGCTTAACGCTTTTTTGTCGTTTTTCTTTAAGGGTATATAAATGTGGGTGTCGTCAGCATAAAAATGAAATGACACCCCGTGTTTAGAAAGAATAGTCCCCAAAGGAAGCATATATAACGAGAACAAAGCAGGGGCCAGAACGGAGCCCTGAGGGACTCCATAATCCAAAGACGATACAGAAGAGGAGAACCCATCAAGACAGACAGAAAATGTTCTGGCATTCAAATAGGACTTAAACCAATTTAAAGCACAACCTTCAATTCCCACACATTGTTCAAGTCGTGAGATCAGAATGTTGTGGTCCACAGTGTCGAAGGCAGCACTTAAATCTAACAGTAAGAGTATTACCGAATCCCAGTCAACAGACAACAAAATATCATTGAAGACTTTTAGTAAAGCTGACTCAGTGCTGTGATGTTTTCTAAACCCAGATTGAAATTCTTCACTAACACCATTTAACTCCAAATGCTTCTGCAATCGCTCCAAAACAACCTTTTCTAATTTTTATAAAATAAAGGATAAATTAGAAATAGGTCTATAATTTGAAAGAATTATTGGATCAAGAATAGGTTTTTTAAGTATTTAGGAACAACACCTGTAAGAAGAGACTTATTTATTATAGCTTAAATGCTAGTCCCAACAACATCAAAAACCTGCAGCAAAAAATGGGTGGGAAAAATGTCATGTATACATGTGGAAGGTTAAAGCTGCTTAATAATATCCTTAAGTGAATTAAAAGAAAGTGTCTGAAATTCCTTAAAAGGTAAAACACAGAGAGCGAAAACAGATGGATCGTAGCTTGTTAGTACAATGTTTTGTCTTATAGCAACAAGTTTACCTGTGAAAAACTTTAAAAGCTTTGACAAACAGAAGCTGATGCATTAAAACAGACAGTACTCACAGCGCTCACAACTGAATTTAAAATAGCAAAAAGCATTTTAGGTTTATGGGAGTTTTTAGCTGTAATATCAGAAAAGTACTGGGATTTTGCAGCTTTAACTGATTTTTGATATCGAATAAATGACTTGCGTAATATTTCATAGGATACTTGTAATTAGTCTTTTTTCCACTTTTGTTCAGCTCTACGACAATCCCGTCTAAGTTCAAGTGTGGTACTAGTTACCCAGGGTTCAGCTCTAGAAGTTTTCAGTTTTGCTCTTAGTGGAGCCACAGAATTTATTATGTCACTACTGATGGAATTGAAGAACATTAAATGATCATCAACATTAGACAGATTCGAAAGGGTATCAAGACTATAACTTTGACAAGCCTCCTTGAAAAAGAACAGAAAAATCATCACTAGAGGATGGAGTAAAAGTGCGAATCTGCTGCGAAAGCCTTATATGTTTTGAAGCTCCATTTAAAATAGGACAAGTAAATATAACAGGCATATGATCAGAAAAACTTAAATCAAGGATTTCAAGATCACGAATAGAGATACCATGCAGCAACACAAGGTCTAATGTGTGGCCCTGTTTGTGAGTTGGACTGTTTATCATTTGAATAAAATCAAAAGAGTCCATCAAATTAGTACAATCCTTGGCCAAGGAGTTTAATTCACAACAAACGTGAATATTAAAATCCCCCACAATCAAAAGATGATCATACTGAAGGACAATATCTCCTAAAAAGTTTGCAAACTCAAAAATCCTTATTTGGTTTTGGTGGGCGGTAAATCGCAGCGATGGTTAGCTGATCTGTATTCAGTTCAAATAAGAGAACTTCAAAACTTCAAAACAATTCAGTCTTTTTAACTAAACTTTAAACTGGGTAATGAATTGAAGAAACCTGTAGCTGCTTCATGTTCAAATGAGGAACTATACAATTTTTATAAAAATCAGCACAGATTTGTGCAATTTCTTTTGGACTGTCAGATATACGTCCATTCGTCTTTAATTTATGAATTGTGTTATGACTGGAATTATTTCTCTCAAGTTTAAAAAAAGAAGATGAATTTTGTTCACCATGCTCTAACCAACACTGCCTCGATCTGATTAATTCCTTCAGCTTTGGTTCTGCACAACACGTCTAGCTTATTCTGCAAATTAGAGAGTTACACATTTTCCTGGTCAGACAATGTTACTACGGGGTTTTGAGAAAGAAATGCCATTTTAGAAATTATCTCATTTTCCTCAGACCTCTTCTTTTTAGCTAAATCACTACCATATCTTCTTAGAAATTTGCAGACCTCAAATTTGAACAGTTCCCAATAGAGACAAAAGGTTTCTCTTTTGTAGCTTTACCTAAATATTCTAAAATTAAAGCTTGTAAATGAAGTCTAACAGACTCATGTTTCAAATGTGAGTTGTTCACTTTCCAGAAAGATGCTCTATAATTATAATCCTGAGTAAGAGACAAATTAATATATATAGCTTTATGATCAGTAGGAGGGGTTACTAAGATATTAACAGATGCATTGTCAATAAATTGTTTGGAAATTAAACAAAAATCAATACAAGATTGATATGAGCCTGCTTTGTTTTGCCGTGTATATGATATTTTAGAAGGAAATATTCCCTCCATATATCCACCAGTTCAAAGCGGTCCATAAATTCGTTTAAGTAATTTCTTGAAGTGGGAAGACGAGGAGGCCATCTATCAAGAGTGTTGTCAAGAACAGTATTAAAATGGCCTCCCATAATTATTAAAGAATCAGGATATTTACCAAGCCAAACCAGTAACCGCTCTTCAACACAGTCTAGTAAACTTTCCTTATCAGATTTGGAATTATATCCATAAAAGTTAAGCAAAATAATCTTGGAACATTGTGAGTTAAACTCGATCACTAAGAGAAGGTAATGTCCCATAGGATCAGAATCGCTGTGCAAGATGCCACCAGAAAAATGATTTAGTAAGGTACAAACACCCGCTGAATGCTCTGAAGCATGTGAAGCCCAAATAGCATTGCCACATTGTGAACGCCAAAAGTTTACATCCTGAATGGTGCAATGTGATTCCTGGAAGAAAACAAAATCAGTTTTAAGGTTTTTAGTGAACACACATAACGCCTTACGTTTAATATTGCAACTCAACCCCCTAGCATTTAAAGAAACAAAAGATAAGGACATGTCAACAACCAACCTTGAACAAAAGCTGTTTCAGTCAGCTGAACAATAGCGTATACTTGGCCAATATATATATAAAAAAACGATACTGTGAACAAGTGTATTATTTACACAATACAGACAGACTTAAGAGTCGATGTTTACACCGAGTAGATTCAACCCAAACAGATACGGCTTCATACCAGGGTTAGTATGAATTCGTATCACGAATCCAATTCGTACACACGCTTATCAATCTGATCGACCGAAGTAGTACACTTATCTACCTTTTGTTCTATGCAGGACTTACGAAATAAAAACAGAATCAGATCCTGAAATAAATTGAACCGGAGAAACAGCAACAGCAGGATGTCCGTCTCTGTGGTATGTACTGTATTTAGTGGCCTGTAAACATTTGTGTGTGTTTACAAAAATGGCAGCAGTGATTCCCCCAAGGGGAAGTACTTAGGGAAGTTTGCAAGTGCATGTCTGAAAGTGGAGTGGAACACAGCATGAGCTGGAGAACAGACACTACAATTAAATACAGAACGTGTCTGTTCAATATAATGATCAAGTCACCATGTGAGTCTCACAGCACTAACTGCAGGAGTCAGATTACATTTATCATAAAGGAGCTGATGAGCTCTCGTGATGAGAGCTGAGGTTATCGTCAAAACAAGTTCTCAGTCTGGTGCGTTTTCAGTTCATGCCTTTAGAAGCTTAACTTTCATAGAAATTGGAGAAGTTAAACTTCCTGATCTCCTCTACTTCCTGATTTCATACAGAGCAGACGTGTTTTCCCACTGCTCCTGCTCCGCTCTAGCGTTTGCTCTTGTTTTTCTTTTCTCTGACCCCCTGCTTGCTGGACTCCTGAAAATACTGAAAATGGAATTGATTAACTGGTCACTCAGCGCAATTGATAAGATTTTCCCACAAAGGAAGGGTGCTCCGGGAGAACCCATCTGCCCGGACGGGACCTTCACTGCGGGCTACATGCGGGACGCCTGGAACAACTGGCAAGTCCTGTGCCTGGAAGCCCCGTCCGTGGAGGATGCAGAGGATATATTCATATTTGTATTTTTGATAGCGGGGTTCCTATTTCTCGGCCTTGGGATTGCCCTGACATATCGGAAGATTTGTAAGACAGCTGCCAGCAAATTCACCCAGCCGCTGTCTGTGGAAATTATAGGGTGCTTTCGGGGTTGTGCGTGACCGACAGAAGGTATTAGATCAGAAAGTGACACAGATCGATGAACTGAACCGTTACATCTCAGCTCGGACTGTGGAGACACAGAAAGAGTGGACACTATCGGAAGGACAGACTGGTGAACTTCTACGGATTTTGACCGGTCTGGGTATGAAATTGGACGAAATGTCCAAGTCACTCCACGAACCGGACGTGCACCAGGAACGCTGAGGATCAGTGACTGATTGATTGATTATGATCCGGACAAATTACCGAAGATCAACTAAATGGATTAAAAATTGCTTCATTACACCCTGCAACCCCCACCTTCTCCCTTTCTCTCGGTTGGGAGGTCAGCTTGACAGCTGGGTCTGCTATCGTTCCCCGTGCACTGCCTTATCTCCCTTCAAGGGCAAGCCACAGAACTGAACTGTAAACATCTTAAGTTATGGCTGACATTCTCACAACACAAACTCAGACTCTTACTCGCACCATACACACCCACCCCCCCTCCATCCGTCTGCCTCCTTCCCACCCTTACCCAATCCAAACAAAAAATCCCATCACGTGACCACGTGTGCTGTGTTATGTTGAGTTTCTCATATGTACGTATGCTATGCTTTGCAAAATCAGCATTTTTTTCTTCAGAGAGCGTGTGGCAGTGCTGGTAAATGGCTGCAGCCCGGAGGCTTACTCCAAAAGACACATTTCATTGCAGTGTACTTGTACATTTGTAATGACAAATAAACTTCTAAAACATTTACATTGCTCAGCATTGGTCGGTTTAAATGAACGCCTGCAGCTGCAAGCTGAGCTGATGCTGCGCTCTCACCAAAATTGTCAAGAATCGTGTCTACCACATGTAGTTTGACGCGTGAACATTGAATCCAGTTGCATGTCCGCAGCAAATTGGACATGCTTAAAAATTGAGCATTTGAAGTGAAAGCGATGCACGTTAAAGGTGCTCCAGGTGAAACGGGTCCTAAAACACTACTCTGACTCTTCATTTAAAAATATGTATTAAGGATTAACAGACACATGTGTTTTAGCCAACATACCACCTGGATTATCTTCATTGCATGTAAATTTAAATGAAATTATGAAACTTTAGGGGGGGAACAAACATTTGAATATGCTCCAGGGGTTCTACTGGTACAGAGCCATATGCTAATTGCTGAAGTAACCCTTCTGGAACCCTATGGTTTTATGCTATCAGACTTGCAAAGGTACAGAAGGACTGTCAGGGTCAGTGGCAGAATGAGGCACTGTCCAAGCAGTTAAACCAGACAAAGGAAAACCAGTCAGATTCAAGCAAGAATTGATGTCAGCTTTATTGAGGAACTTTCTTTTGCCCTTGAACCACCACAGGACCAAGTGTGGCCTTGCCTTCCCACTGAACACCTAGAGAGAAGAAACAAGTTAGAGCACTTATCATAAGCAACCATAGAAATAGCAAGAGATACTAACCTCCATAGGGAGAAGCAGCAATTCCACCATCAGGACCACATGTTGAGTCACAGCAACCACAAACCTGGTCATTTCCATCTGCAGCAAACCACCTGAACCAAGACAAAGACACCACCTTCAACATGAGCAAAGTCAGATTTAAAATAAGATAAAGTGCAACGTACCCATTGGCGAATGAACAGGATTTGTGCTGAGCGTCACTGGGTGCAGAAGCAATAGTTGCCTTCACAACACATGTTATGTAGATCTGCAAGGGATGACAGACACGTCAGAAAACCAAAGAAGATGGGAAGAGAAGTCGAATTAACTCATGATATGCGTAGTACATACAGAAGGACTGGAGCTCTCCTGGAACACGAACGCCTCCAGCTGGATCTGGACCTTGTCAACCTGGGACCGAGGCATGAAGCGGGAGCTGGAAGCTGTAGCCTTGGCATCCACAAAGCACCTGAAGACAAAGAGCAACTCAACTATAGAGAAAGTGAGCAACTAGACCCTAGCCATGACTGGTTAAAAAGCAACCAAAACGGTCCTATAGCATCAAGGGCCATGACCTTACCCATGATTCTCAATGAAGGAATATCTCGGAAGGGAGTTCACATCAGGCCCTTGAGTGGCCACACAGCTGTCCACAAACACACGCAGAGGCACATGATTGTACTGCTTCACAGATGCCTCAATGTTAATAATGCCACCCAGGAAATAGATGGATGAAGGTCTCTGACTGGACCAATCATCTACAGAGAAAGAGGGAACATTTTAGAAAAAGAACAAGAATAAGGATTTATTTTTATCAAAAACATGTACCAACCCATCATAAGCTTCAGGGAGAACACCAAGGCTTCTTCACCAACCGCCGTTGAGGCATAAGGGACCCATGTTGGCCTCAAGGCATCACTGCTTACATTCTGAAGCCTGTGGTTCATTAAAGGACCCATTAAATGGGCTCCCCGTTGCACGAGAGGAAGTGAAAGTCACAGACCACTTACCTTTGATAGTGGCATTGAACCCCAACAACTGCACCCTCGACCCGGGTAATCGGAGTACCTGCAAGAGCCTCAGGGGTGTAGGTAAGAGAGAAGGTGTAGACAAGCTCATCCTCATTCATCTGGAAGAGATTGAAGTAGTTAAAACAACTGTTCCTCACTAAGATGATTGGGTGAACCACCCCTTTAAGAAGGGTTTATACCAGCTGCCCTGGCATTGCAAATACAACAGCCATGTGAACTGACACTCCTTGAGGACTTTGGATATCCTCAACTAGAATAAACAGATTCAGGAGTACTTACCATCTGCACACTGTTGCAGTCCTGTAACTCATACTCAAAGATGAGCACCTTAGACTGAGAGTCCTGACCAACAACAGGACAGCCGCCTAAAGACAGGCCAGTTGGCTGGATCAAATGACCATTGCTAAACAAGTCCTGCTGGACCTCTACAAGAACCCGGTTCTCTCCGCATTGAACCGCTACGCTGCTGGGAGTCACGGGTTGCCTCAACTGGAAGTTCACCGCCAACTCACTCTGCACCTCGGGAACAATGGGATACTTCCAATCCAAAGGCTTCACTGGACCCTGCAACAGCTGCTTCTCCTGAAGGCCAAAAGGCTCCTGTGCAAGGCCTCTGGAGGAAGAACCCAAAGGACTCTGAAACTGAGAAGACACTTGCAAAGTGTTCCAGAGCCCTGGAGGAGAAAGGGCAGGACTTCTGGAAGCTGGATCTGATTTTGGCCCCATGCTTCTTGGACTTTGACTGTATCTCAAACTTCCCCATGCATTAGGCAGATCAACTGCAACAATCACAACCACCACTAAGACACCTTTCAGAAACTCCATCATAGCAAACTTTGACACAAATGCCACAACACACACCAGTGCTTGGCTTGGCCATTTTGTACAGCATTGAGTGAAGGTGGCTCCTCCCCTTTTAGTTTAATTGATTACCTTTGATTCTCCTCTGGACCTGTAGAGTTTATCCATCTCTGGCACCCACAGCTCTGTGTTTTGTATCAAAATTGGTTGCATGCATATAAACACAAAAATATATATTTTTTTGCATCCATTCTGAGCCACTCCCAGATGTGTTTTTAAATCAGATACATATCCGATATCTGGACATCTGACCAACGTCTAAATATGAATATCTTATTCCCATTGGCAGTCCAAGCCACCACAAGGCCAGAGTAACACATTTGGCCACAAAGATAGCTTTTTATGTCGTATTATGAAGCAGATGTGCCTGTATAAGCTCACATTAAAATTACTGCTATTATCCGGTCTATCCGTTGTCAGATTGAGCTGCAAACATCCATGACAGATTTGAACTTATCCAAACAGGAAAATAATCATGGCCACCCGACATGAATTTTCCGGCAAGGAGCTAAAAACCGAAACATGAAGTCCGACACTTTCTGCCTCCTATAGGGATGCTTGTGCTGTTTGAATAGTTTATCAAAGATGGAGTGAAATAAATGCAATATTTGTCAAATACACAGATGTTTCAAAGAGATCATAGTTATTAGGGGTGGGACAAAAAAAAAATCGATATGCCGACGAGACGTTATCGATACTCTAGCACCAAGTATCAATATATTATTTGTATAGGCTACATAGGCCTACCCACAGCTGCGTTCAGTCGCTTCCGTGTTTATCTAAGCGCAGGGCTCCAGACTGTAGCCGAATATAAACTAGTGTCTGTGAATATTAAACTGCAAAATACTATTTAATAGTATTACACATTGGGATGTGGTGGAACGGGAGCTTCGTGCCCTGGATGTGCATCCCACAAATCTCCATCAACTGCAAGATGCTCTCCTATCAGTATGGGCCAACATTTCTAAAGAATGCTTTCAGCAGCTTGTTGAATCAATGCCACGTAGCAACATGAAATCATGACTTTGCGTAAACATACACGCCACGCTCTAAAGGCAAGTGTTATCTATACGCATTTTGAGCTATCCGCGTACATGTCTACGCCGTGTGATTCCACGTGTGTGTCTACGCCTAAACGACCCATCATCTCCAGGTGTATTTCGCTGTGTGATTCCGCGTGTGTGTCTACGCCTAAACGAACCATCATCTCCAGGTGTATTTCGCTGTGTGATTCCGCGTGTGTGTCTACGCCTAAACGAACCATCATCTCCAGGTGTATTTCGCTGTGTGATTCCGCGTGTGTGTCTACGCCTAAACGAACCATCATCTCCAGGTGTATTTCGCTGTGTGATTCCGCGTGTGTGTCTACGCCTAAACGAACCATCATCTCCAGGTGTATTTCGCTGTGTGATTCCGCGTGTGTGTCTACGCCTAAACGACCCATCATCTCCAGGTGTATTTCGCTGTGTGATTCCGCGTGTGTGTCTACGCCTAAACGAACCATCATCTCCAGGTGTATTTCGCTGTGTGATTCCGCGTGTGTGTGTCTACGCCTAAACGACCCATCATCTCCAGGTGTATTTCGCCGTGTGATTCGGCGTGTGTGTCTACACCTAAACGACCCATCATCTCCAGGTGTATTTCGCTGTGTGATTCCGCGTGTGTGTGTCTACGCCTAAACGAACCATCATCTCCAGGTGTATTTCGCCGTGTGATTCCGCGTGTGTGTCTACGCCTAAACGACCCATCATCTCCAGGTGTATTTCGCCGTGTGATTCCGCATGTGTGTGTCGACGCCTAAACGAACCATCATCTCCAGGTGTATTTCGCTGTGTGATTCCGCGTGTGTGTCTACGCCTAAACGAACCATCATCTCCAGGTGTATTTCGCCGTGTGATTCCGCGTGTGTGTCTACGCCTAAACGACCCATCATCTCCAGGTGTATTTCGCCGTGTGATTCCGCGTGTGTGTCTACGCCTAAACGAACCATCATCTCCAGGTGTATTTCGCTGTGTGATTCCGCGTGTGTGTCTACGCCTAAACGAACCATCATCTCCAGGTGTATTTCGCTGTGTGATTCGGCGTGTGTGTCTACACCTAAACGACCCATCATCTCCAGGTGTATTTCGCTGTGTGATTCCGCGTGTGTGTGTCTACGCCTAAACGAACCATCATCTCCAGGTGTATTTCGCCGTGTGATTCCGCGTGTGTGTCTACACCTAAACGACCCATCATCTCCAGGTGTATTTCGCCGTGTGATTCCGCATGTGTGTGTCGACGCCTAAACGAACCATCATCTCCAGGTGTATTTCGCCGTGTGATTCCGCGTGTGTGTCTACACCTAAACGAACCATCATCTCCAGGTGTATTTCGCTGTGTGATTCCGCGTGTGTGTCTACGCCTAAACGACCCATCATCTCCAGGTGTATTTCGCCGTGTGATTCCGCATGTGTGTGTCGACGCCTAAACGACCCATCATCTCCAGGTGTATTTCGCCGTGTGATTCCGCGTGTGTGTCTACACCTAAACGACCCATCATCTCCAGGTGTATTTCGCCGTGTGATTCCGCGTGTGTGTCTACGCCTAAACGACCCATCATCTCCAGGTGTATTTCGCTGTGTGATTCCGCGTGTGTGTCTACGCCTAAACGAACAGTCATCTCCAGGTGTATTTCGCTGTGTGATTCCGCGTGTGTGTCTACGCCTAAACGAACCGTCATCTCCAGGTGTATTTCGCCGTGTGATTCCGCGTGTGTGTCTACGCCTAAACGAACCATCATCTCCAGGTGTATTTCGCCGTGTGATTCCGCGTGTGTGTGTCTACGCCTAAACGAACCATCATCTCCAGGTGTATTTCGCCGTGTGATTCCGCGTGTGTGTCTACACCTAAACGACCCATCATCTCCAGGTGTATTTCGCCGTGTGATTCCGCGTGTGTGTGTCTACGCCTAAACGAACCATCATCTCCAGGTGTATTTCGCTGTGTGATTCCGCGTGTGTGTCTACGCCTAAACGAACCATCATCTCCAGGTGTATTTCGCTGTGTGATTCCGCGTGTGTGTCTACGCCTAAACGAACCATCATCTCCAGGTGTATTTCGCTGTGTGATTCCGCGTGTGTGTCTACGCCTAAACGAACCATCATCTCCAGGTGTATTCCGCTGTGTGATTCCGCGTGTGTGTCTACGCCTAAACGACCCATCATCTCCAGGTGTATTTCGCTGTGTGATTCCGCGTGTGTGTCTACGCCTAAACGAACCATCATCTCCAGGTGTATTTCGCTGTGTGATTCCGCGTGTGTGTCTACGCCTAAACGAACCATCATCTCCAGGTGTATTCCGCTGTGTGATTCCGCGTGTGTGTCTACGCCTAAACGAACCATCATCTCCAGGTGTATTTCGCTGTGTGATTCCGCGTGTGTGTCTACGCCTAAACGAACCATCATCTCCAGGTGTATTTCGCTGTGTGATTCCGCATGTGTGTGTCTACGCCTAAACGAACCATCATCTCCAGGTGTATTCCGCTGTGTGATTCCGCGTGTGTGTCTACGCCTAAACGACCCATCATCTCCAGGTGTATTTCGCCGTGTGATTCCGCGTGTGTGTCTACGCCTAAACGACCCATCATCTCCAGGTGTATTTCGCTGTGTGATTCCGCGTGTGTGTCTACGCCTAAACGACCCATCATCTCCAGGTGTATTCCGCTGTGTGATTCCGTGTGTGTGTCTACACCTAAACGAACCATCATCTCCAGGTGTATTTCGCTGTGTGATTCCGCGTGTGTGTCTACGCCTAAACGACCCATCATCTCCAGGTGTATTCCGCTGTGTGATTCCGCGTGTGTGTCTACGCCTAAACGAACCGTCATCTCCAGGTGTATTTCGCTGTGTGATTCCGCGTGTGTGTCTACGCCTAAACGAACCGTCATCTCCAGGTGTATTTCGCTGTGTGATTCCGCGTGTGTGTCTACGCCTAAACGACCCATCATCTCCAGGTGTATTTCGCCGTGTGATTCCGCGTGTGTGTCTACGCCTAAACGAACCGTCATCTCCAGGTGTATTTCGCTGTGTGATTCCGCGTGTGTGTCTACGCCTAAACGAACCGTCATCTCCAGGTGTATTTCGCTGTGTGATTCCGCGTGTGTGTCTACGCCTAAACGAACCGTCATCTCCAGGTGTATTTCGCTGTGTGATTCCGCGTGTGTGTCTACGCCTAAACGAACCGTCATCTCCAGGTGTATTTCGCCGTGTGATTCCGCGTGTGTGTCTACGCCTAAACGAATCATCATCTCCAGGTGTATTTCGCCGTGTGATTCCGCGTGTGTGTCTACGCCTAAACGAACCGTCATCTCCAGGTGTATTTCGCCGTGTGATTCCGCGTGTGTGTCTACGCCTAAACGAACCATCATCTCCAGGTGTATTCCGCTGTGTGATTCCGCTTGTGTGTCTACGCCTAAACGAACCGTCATCTCCAGGTGTATTTCGCTGTGTGATTCCGCGTGTGTGTCTACGCCTAAACGAACCATCATCTCCAGGTGTATTTCGCCGTGTGATTCCGCGTGTGTGTCTACGCCTAAACGAACCGTCATCTCCAGGTGTATTTCGCCGTGTGATTCCGCGTGTGTGTCTACGCCTAAACGAACCATCATCTCCAGGTGTATTCCGCTGTGTGATTCCGCTTGTGTGTCTACGCCTAAACGAACCATCATCTCCAGGTGTATTTCGCTGTGTGATTCCGCGTGTGTGTCTACGCTTAAACGAACCATCATCTCCAGGTGTATTTCGCTGTGTGATTCCGTGTGTGTGTCTACGCCTAAACGAACCATCATCTCCAGGTGTATTTCGCTGTGTGATTCCGCGTGTGTGTCTACGCCTAAACGAACCATCATCTCCAGGTGTATTTCGCTGTGTGATTCCGCGTGTGTGTCTACGCCTAAACGAACCATCATCTCCAGGTGTATTCCGCCGTGTGATTCCGCGTGTGTGTCTACGCCTAAACGAACCGTCATCTCCAGGTGTATTTCGCCGTGTGATTCCGCGTGTGTGTCTACGCCTAAACGAACCATCATCTCCAGGTGTATTTCGCCGTGTGATTCCGCGTGTGTGTCTACGCCTAAACGAACCATCATCTCCAGGTGTATTTCGCTGTGTGATTCCGCGTGTGTGTCTACGCCTAAACGAACCATCATCTCCAGGTGTATTCCGCTGTGTGATTCCGCGTGTGTGTCTACGCCTAAACGAACCGTCATCTCCAGGTGTATTTCGCCGTGTGATTCCGCGTGTGTGTCTACGCCTAAACGAACCATCATCTCCAGGTGTATTTCGCCGTGTGATTCCGCGTGTGTGTCTACGCCTAAACGAACCATCATCTCCAGGTGTATTCCGCTGTGTGATTCCGCGTGTGTGTCTACGCCTAAACGAACCATCATCTCCAGGTGTATTCCGCTGTGTGATTCCGCGTGTGTGTCTACGCCTAAACGACCCATCATCTCCAGGTGTATTCCGCTGTGTGATTCCGCGTGTGTGTCTACGCCTAAACGAACCGTCATCTCCAGGTGTATTTCGCTGTGTGATTCCGCGTGTGTGTGTCTACGCCTAAACGACCCATCATCTCCAGGTGTATTTCGCCGTGTGATTCCGCGTGTGTGTCTACGCCTAAACGAACCATCATCTCCAGGTGTATTTCGCCGTGTGATTCCGCGTGTGTGTCTACGCCTAAACGACCCATCATCTCCAGGTGTATTTCGCCGTGTGATTCCGCGTGTGTGTCTACGCCTAAACGAACCATCATCTCCAGGTGTATTTCGCTGTGTGATTCCGCGTGTGTGTCTACGCCTAAACGAACCATCATCTCCAGGTGTATTTCGCCGTGTGATTCCGCGTGTGTGTCTACACCTAAACGAACCGTCATCTCCAGGTGTATTTCGCCGTGTGATTCCGCGTGTGTGTCTACGCCTAAACGAACCATCATCTCCAGGTGTATTCCGCTGTGTGATTCCGTGTGTGTGTCTACGCCTAAACGAACCATCATCTCCAGGTGTATTTCACCGTGTGATTCCGCGTGTGTGTCTACGCCTAAACGAACCATCATCTCCAGGTGTATTTCGCCGTGTGATTCCGCGTGTGTGTCTACGCCTAAACGAACCATCATCTCCAGGTGTATTTCGCTGTGTGATTCCGCGTGTGTGTCTACGCTTAAACGAACCGTCATCTCCAGGTGTATTTCGCTGTGTGATTCCGCGTGTGTGTCTACGCTTAAACGAACCGTCATCTCCAGGTGTATTTCGCTGTGTGATTCCGCGTGTGTCTACGCCTAAACGAACCATCATCTCCAGGTGTATTTCGCTGTGTGATTCCGCGTGTGTCTACGCCTAAACGAACCATCATCTCCAGGTGTATTTCGCCGTGTGATTCCGCGTGTGTGTCTACGCCTAAACGAACCATCATCTCCAGGTGTATTTCGCTGTGTGATTCCGCGTGTGTGTCTACGCCTAAACGAACAGTCATCTCCAGGTGTATTTCGCTGTGTGATTCCGCGTGTGTGTCTACGCTTAAACGAACCGTCATCTCCAGGTGTATTTCGCTGTGTGATTCCGCGTGTGTCTACGCCTAAACGAACCATCATCTCCAGGTGTATTTCGCTGTGTGATTCCGCGTGTGTCTACGCCTAAACGAACCATCATCTCCAGGTGTATTTCGCCGTGTGATTCCGCGTGTGTGTCTACGCCTAAACGAACCATCATCTCCAGGTGTATTTCGCTGTGTGATTCCGCGTGTGTGTCTACGCCTAAACGAACCGTCATCTCCAGGTGTATTTCGCCGTGTGATTCCGCGTGTGTGTCTACGCCTAAACGAACCATCATCTCCAGGTGTATTTCGCCGTGTGATTCCGCGTGTGTGTCTACGCCTAAACGACCCATCATCTCCAGGTGTATTTCGCCGTGTGATTCCGCGTGTGTGTCTACGCCTAAACGAACCATCATCTCCAGGTGTATTTCGCCGTGTGATTCCGTGTGTGTGTCTACGCCTAAACGAACCATCATCTCCAGGTGTATTTCGCTGTGTGATTCCGCCAACCTGATCTGACAGAATTAATTTTATATTTTGGAGCAACGAACTCCACTCCTACCCTAAACCTACACACTCTCAGCAATATAAAACACGTAACGGGCAAATAAATGTACAGTCACAGGTATTTATTGCAAAAACAGACCAAAAACTGTATAAAGTATTAACTCATGTTTCATTCCAAGCCTTCTGAAGTCAGACGATATCTTCATGTGAAGAACAGAGTTGATCTTAATGTTTTAGTCGCTGAAATGATGATCGCGCCCCTTCGTGAGCAGAACACACACGCACTCGTTAATATGTCTGATTCAAATCATCTTTTGGGGATTTTCTTCACACAAATCAATCGTTTGGCCTCGGGACACTTGGAGTATTTGTACTTTCTGAATAAATTGTTCCTGCAGTCGTATCTGCCTGTTATCCTGTTTTTTATAATACACAGATGGGCAGGTTTAGAGAAGAGTTTGAGTTACGCGTTCAAAATGTGTCTGAATATGTGTGTGTGTGTGTGTGTGATGGGTAGGTTTAGGGGCTGTGTGTGTGTGATGGGTAGGTTTAGGGGCTGTGTGTGTGTGTGTGATGGGTAGGTTTAGGGGCAGTGTGTGTGTGATGGGTAGGTTTAGGGGCAGTGTGTGTGTGATGGGTTGGTTTAGAGGCTGTGTGTGTGTGTGATGGGTAGGTTTAGGGGCTGTGTGTGTGTGATGGGTTGGTTTAGAGGCTGTGTGTGTGTGTGATGGGTAGGTTTAGGGGCTGTGTGTGTGTGTGTGTGATGGGTAGGTTTAGGGGCAGTGTGTGTGTGATGGGCAGGTTTAGGGGCTGTGTGTGTGTGTGTGATGGGTAGGTTTAGGGGCTGTGTGTGTGTGATGGGTAGGTTTAGGGGCTGCGTGTGCGTGTGTGTGTGATGGGTAGGTTTAGGGGCAGTGTGTGTGATGGGTAGGTTTAGGGGCTGTGTGTGTGTGTGTGTGTGTGATGGGTAGGTTTAGGGGCAGTGTGTGTGTGATGGGTAGGTTTAGGGGCTGTGTGTGTGTGATGGGTAGGTTTAGGGGCTGTGTGTGTGTGATGGGTAGGTTTAGGGGCTGTGTGTGTGTGTGTGATGGGTAGGTTTAGGGGCTGTGTGTGTGTGATGGGTAGGTTTAGGGGCTGTGTGTGCGTGATGGGTAGGTTTAGGGGCTGTGTGTGTGTGTGATGGGTAGGTTTAGGGGCTGTGTGTGTGTGTGTGTGTGTGTGTGTGTGATGGGTAGGTTTAGGGGCAGTGTGTGTGTGATGGGTAGGTTTAGGGGCTGTGTGTGTGTGATGGGTAGGTTTAGGGGCTGTGTGTGTGTGATGGGTAGGTTTAGGGGCTGTGTGTGTGTGATGGGTAGGTTTAGGGGCTGTGTGTGTGTGTGTGATGGGTAGGTTTAGGGGCTGTGTGTGTGTGTGTGATGGGTAGGTTTAGGGGCTGTGTGTGTGTGATGGGTAGGTTTAGGGGCTGTGTGTGCGTGATGGGTAGGTTTAGGGGCTGTGTGTGCGTGTGTGTGTGATGGGTAGGTTTAGAGACTGTGTGTGTGTGATGGGTAGGTTTAGGGGCTGTGTGTGCGTGATGGGTAGGTTTAGGGGCTGTGTGTGCGTGTGTGTGTGATGGGTAGGTTTAGAGACTGTGTGTGTGTGATGGGTAGGTTTAGGGGCTGTGTGTGTGTGTGTGTGATGGGTAGGTTTAGGGGCTGTGTGTGTGTGTGTGATGGGTAGGTTTAGGGGCTGTGTGTGTGTGATGGGTAGGTTTAGGGGCTGTGTGTGCGTGATGGGTAGGTTTAGGGGCTGTGTGTGCGTGTGTGTGTGATGGGTAGGTTTAGGGGCTGTGTGTGCGTGTGTGTGTGATGGGTAGGTTTAGACTGTGTGTGTGTGATGGGTAGGTTTAGGGGCTGTGTGTGTGTGTGTGATGGGCAGGTTTAGGGGCTGTGTGTGTGTGTGTGTGTGATGGGTAGGTTTAGGGGCTGTGTGTGCGTGTGTGTGTGATGGGTAGGTTTAGGGGCTGTGTGTGCGTGTGTGTGTGATGGGTAGGTTTAGGGGCTGTGTGTGTGTGTGTGATGGGTAGGTTTAGACTGTGTGTGTGTGATGGGTAGGTTTAGGGGCTGTGTGTGCGTGTGTGTGTGATGGGTAGGTTTAGAGACTGTGTGTGTGTGATGGGTAGGTTTGGGGTAGTGTGTGTGTGTGTGATGGGTAGGTTTAGGGGCTGTGTGTGCGTGTGTGTGATGGGTAGGTTTAGGGGCTGTGTGTGCGTGTGTGTGATGGGTAGGTTTAGGGGCTGTGTGTGTGTGTGTGTGATGGTCAGGTTTAGGGGCTGTGTGTGTGTGTGTGTGTGATGGGTAGGTTTAGGGGCTGTGTGTGTGTGTGTGATGGGTAGGTTTAGGGGCTGTGTGTGTGTGATGGGTAGGTTTAGGGGCTGTGTGTGCGTGTGTGTGTGATGGGTAGGTTTAGAGACTGTGTGTGCGTGTGTGTGATGGGTAGGTTTAGGGGCAGTGTGTGTGTGATGGGCAGGTTTAGGGGCTGTGTGTGTGTGTGATGGGTAGGTTTAGGGGCAGTGTGTGTGTGATGGGCAGGTTTAGGGGCTGTGTGTGTGTGATGGGCAGGTTTAGGGGCTCTGTGTGTGTGTGATGGGCAGGTTTAGGGGCTGTGTGTGCGTGTGTGTGTGATGGGTAGGTTTAGGGGCAGTGTGTGTGTGATGGGCAGGTTTAGGGGCTGTGTGTGTGATGGGTAGGTTTAGGGGCTGTGTGTGTGTGATGGGTAGGTTTAGGGGCTTTGTGTGTGTATGTGTGATGGGTAGGTTTAGGGGCTGTGTGTGCGTGATGGGTAGGTTTAGGGGCTGTGTGTGTGTGATGGGTAGGTTTAGGGGCTGTGTGTGCGTGTGTGTGTGATGGGTAGGTTTAGGGGCTGTGTGTGTGATGGGTAGGTTTAGAGACTGTGTGTGTGTGATGGGTAGGTTTAGGGGCTGTGTGTGTGTGTGTGTGTGTGTGTGTGTGTGTGTGTGTGTGATGGGTAGGTTTAGGGGCAGTGTGTGTGTGTGTGTGATGGGTAGGTTTAGAGGCTGTGTGTGCGTGTGTGTGTGATGGGTAGGTTTAGGGGCTGTGTGTGCGTGTGTGTGTGATGGGTAGGTTTAGGGGCTGTGTGTGTGTGTATGTGTGATGGGTAGGTTTAGAGGCTGTGTGTGTGTGTGTATGTGTGATGGGTAGGTTTAGGGGCTGTGTGTGCGTGATGGGTAGGTTTAGGGGCTGTGTGTGTGTGATGGGTAGGTTTAGGGGCTGTGTGTGTGTGATGGGTAGGTTTAGGGGCTGTGTGTGTGTGTGTGTGTGTGTGTGTGATGGGTAGGTTTAGGGGCAGTGTGTGTGTGTGTGTGATGGGTAGGTTTAGAGGCTGTGTGTGCGTGTGTGTGTGATGGGTAGGTTTAGAGGCTGTGTGTGCGTGTATGTGTGATGGGTAGGTTTAGGGGCAGTGTGTGTGTGTGATGGGTAGGTTTAGAGGCTGTGTGTTCGTGTGTGTGTGATGGGTAGGTTTAGGGGCTGTGTGTGTGATGGGTAGGTTTAGAGGCTGTGTGTGCGTGTATGTGTGATGGGTAGGTTTAGGGGCTGTGTGTGTGTGATGGGTAGGTTTAGGGGCTGTGTGTGTGATGGGTAGGTTTAGAGACTGTGTGTGTGTGATGGGTAGGTTTAGGGGCTGTGTGTGTGTGTGTGTGTGTGTGTGTGATGGGTAGGTTTAGGGGCAGTGTGTGTGTGTGTGTGATGGGTAGGTTTAGAGGCTGTGTGTGCGTGTGTGTGTGATGGGTAGGTTTAGGGGCTGTGTGTGCGTGTGTGTGTGATGGGTAGGTTTAGGGGCTGTGTGTGTGTGTGTGTGATGGGTAGGTTTAGGGGCAGTGTGTGTGTGTGTGTGATGGGTAGGTTTAGAGGCTGTGTGTGCGTGTGTGCGTGATGGGTAGGTTTAGGGGCTGTGTGTGTGTGTGTGATGGGTAGGTTTAGGGGCTGTGTGTGTGTGTGTGTGATGGGTAGGTTTAGGGGTAGTGTGTGTGTGTGTGATGGGTAGGTTTAGCGGTAGTGTGTGTGTGTGTGTGTGTGTGATGGGCAGGTTTAGGGGCTGTGTGTGTATGTGTGATGGGTAGGTTTAGGGGCTGTGTGTGTGTGTGATGGGTAGGTTTAGAGGCTGTGTGTGTATGTGTGATGGGTAGGTTTAGGGGCTGTGTGTGTGCGATGGGAAGGTTTAGGGGCTGTGTGTGTGTGTGATGGGTAGGTTTAGGGGCTGTGTGTGCGTGTTGGGTAGGTTTAGAGACTGTGTCTGCGTGTGTGTGATGGGTAGGTTTAGGGGCTGTGTGTGCGTGTGTGTGTGATGGGTAGGTTTAGAGACTGTGTGTGTGTGATGGGTAGGTTTAGGGGCTGTGTGTGCGTGTGTGTGTGATGGGTAGGTTTAGAGACTGTGTGTGTGTGATGGGTAGGTTTAGGGGCTGTGTGTGCGTGTGTGTGATGGGTAGGTTTAGGGGCTGTGTGTGTGTGTGTGTGTGTGTGTGTGATGGGTAGATTTAGGGGCTGTGTGTGCGTGTGTGTGATGGGTAGGTTTAGGGGCTGTGTGTGCGTGTGTGTGTGATGGGTAGGTTTAGGGGCAGTGTGTGTGTGATGGGCATGTTTAGGGGCTGTGTGTGTGTGTGTGTGTGTGTGATGGGCAGGTTTAGGGGCTGTGTGTGTGTGATGGGTAGGTTTAGGGGCTGTGTGTGTGTGATGGGCAGGTTTAGGGGCTGTGTGTGCTTGTGTGTGTGATGGGCAGGTTTAGGGGCAGTGTGTGTGATGGGTAGGTTTAGGGGCAGTGTGTGTGTGATGGGTAGGTTTAGGGGCAGTGTGTGTGTGATGGGTAGGTTTAGGGGCTGTGTGTGTGATGGGTAGGTTTAGAGACTGTGTGTGTGTGATGGGTAGGTTTAGAGACTGTGTGTGTGTGATGGGTAGGTTTAGGGGCTGTGTGTGCGTGTGTGTGATGGGTAGGTTTAGGGGCTGTGTGTGCGTGTGTGTGTGATGGGTAGGTTTAGGGGCTGTGTGTGCGTGTGTGTGTGATGGGTAGGTTTAGGGGCAGTGTGTGTGTGATGGGCAGGTTTAGGGGCTGTGTGTGTGTGATGGGCAGGTTTAGGGGCTGTGTGTGTGTGATGGGTAGGTTTAGGGGCTGTGTGTGTGTGTGTGATGGGCAGGTTTAGGGGCTGTGTGTGCGTGTGTGTGTGATGGGTAGGTTTAGGGGCAGTGTGTGTGTGATGGGCAGGTTTAGGGGCTGTGTGTGCGTGTGTGTGTGATGGGTAGGTTTAGGGGCAGTGTGTGTGTGATGGGTAGGTTTAGGGGCTGTGTGTGTGTGATGGGTAGGTTTAGGGGCTGTGTGTGTGTGATGGGTAGGTTTAGGGGCTGTGTGTGTATGTGTGATGGGTAGGTTTAGGGGCTGTGTGTGTGTGTGTGTGTGATGGGTAGGTTTAGGGGCTGTGTGTGTGTGATGGGTAGGTTTAGGGGCTGTGTGTGTGTGATGGGTAGGTTTAGGGGCTGTGTGTGTGTGATGGGTAGGTTTAGGGGCTGTGTGTGTGTGTGCGATGGGTAGGTTTAGGGGCTGTGTGTGTGTGTGTGTGATGGGCAGGTTTAGGGGCTGTGTGTGTGCGATGGGCAGGTTTAGTGGCTGTGTGTGTGCGATGGGCAGGTTTAGGGGCTGTGTGTGTGTGATGGGCAGGTTTAGGGGCTGTGTGTGTGTGATGGGTAGGTTTAGGGGCTGTGTGTGTGTGATGGGCAGGTTTAGGGGCTGTGTGTGTGTGATGGGCAGGTTTAGGGGCTGTGTGTGTGTGTGTGTGATGGGTAGGTTTAGGGGCTGTGTGTGTGTGATGGGTAGGTTTAGAGGCTGTGTGTGTGTGATGGGTAGGTTTAGAGGCTGTGTGTGTATGTGTGATGGGCAGGTTTAGGGGCTGTGTGTGTGCGATGGGTAGGTTTAGGGGCTGTGTGTGTGTGATGGGCAGGTTTAGGGGCTGTGTGTGTGTGATGGGTAGGTTTAGGGGCGGTGTGTATGTGATGGGCAGGTTTAGGGGCTGTGTGTGTATGTGTGATGGGTAGGTTTAGGGGCTGTGTGTGTGTGATGGGTAGGTTTAGGGGCTGTGTGTGTGTGATGGGTAGGTTTAGAGGCTGTGTGTGTATGTGTGATGGGTAGGTTTAGGGGCTGTGTGTGTGCGATGGGTAGGTTTAGGGGCTGTGTGTGTGATGGGCAGGTTTAGGGGCGGTGTGTATGTGATGGGCAGGTTTAGGGGCTGTGTGTGTATGTGTGATGGGTAGGTTTAGGGGCTGTGTGTGTGTGATGGGTAGGTTTAGGGGCTGTGTGTGTGTGATGGGTAGGTTTAGGGGCTGTGTGTGTGTGATGGGTAGGTTTAGGGGCTGTGTGTGTATGTGTGATGGGTAGGTTTAGGGGCTGTGTGTGTGTGATGGGCAGGTTTAGGGGCTGTGTGTGTGTATGTGTGATGGGTAGGTTTAGGGGCTGTGTGTGTGTGATGGGCAGGTTTAGGGGCTGTGTGTGTGTGTGATGGGTAGGTTTAGGGGCTGTGTGTGTGTGATGGGTAGGTTTAG
Organism: Pseudorasbora parva; assembly: GCF_024679245.1. Lineage (NCBI taxonomy): Eukaryota > Metazoa > Chordata > Actinopteri > Cypriniformes > Gobionidae > Pseudorasbora > Pseudorasbora parva. The sequence continues at coordinate 43,632,282 of NC_090189.1, read as the reverse complement.
GGGCTGTGTGTGTGTGTGTGATGGGTAGGTTTAGGGGCTGTGTGTGTATGTGTGATGGGTAGGTTTAGGGGCTGTGTGTGTATGTGTGATGGGTAGGTTTAGGGGCTGTGTGTGTGTGATGGGCAGGTTTAGGGGCTGTTTGGTATGTGTGATGGGTAGGTTTAGGGGCTGTGTGTGTGTGTGTGATGGGCAGGTTTAGGGGCTGTGTGTGTGTGATGGGCAGGTTTAGGGGCTGTGTGTGTGTGTGTAATGGGTAGGTTTAGGGGCTGTGTGTGTGTGATGGGCAGGTTAAGGGGCTGTGTGTGTGTGATGGGTAGGTTTAGGGGCTGTGTGTGTGTGTGTGTGTGTGATAGGTAGGCAAAAGGAGGTCAAACACAGGGGGTATATACACTCACCTAAAGGATTATTAGAAACACCACACTAATACTGTGTTTGAGGCCCTTTTGCCTTCAGAACTGCCTTAATTCTACGCGTCATAAACAGGTGAGGAACTTTTCAACTTGTGCGAATCACGCGTTTAGCTCAATTCGTGCCGCAGATTGGCTATTCACATCTTTGCATTGACTTAACATGTAAATCACTCACACTTATCGCTTCATTCACGTCTGGTGTGAACGCACCATAAGAGGCTGGATCAAGACTGGAGCTGACAGACTCTCTAGTTCCCTCGGCGTAAACCAAGCAGAGAGCAACCACTGATTGCCTTAGTAGGAGAAAATACTATGGTAGTCAATGGTTGCTGTTACATTTCTCAAAATATCTGAACAAAGAAACCTAAACAGGTTAGGACAACCTGAGGGAGAGGAAATGAGGAAATAATTGTAATTTTTGTGTGAACTATCTTTATAGTATTAGTTATCTCCGACTGGCAAAGTCGGACATCATTAGGTGATAGTCACAGGTGATGGTCACAGGTGATGGTCACAGGTGATGGTCACAGGTGATGGTCATAGTGATGGTCATCTGAAGTCCTCCAGGAGTCGAGGCACCTCTTCACAGATGATGGTCATCTGAAGTTAGTGTCCCCAACTGAGTAAGCCAAAGCGACGGTGGCAAGGAACTAAAATGAAGTCTTCATGATAGGCTGGATCCAGACTGGAGCTGACAGACTCTCTAGTTCCCTCGGGATGGCCGTCCAGATAAAATAAAACAGAACAGGAAAATAATTAGCATAGCTGCTGTTCAAAGCATTAAGCAAAGGCAATCATGTGCGCTGATATAACTGGAGTGCAAGGTGATGGGATGCATAATGTGAATGCTTGGCTAAAGAGATGCGGCTTTAATCTAGAGTCAACTGGGGGAGTGAACTGGGGGAGTGAACTGGGGGAGTCAACTGGGGGAGTCAACTGGGGGAGTCAACTGGGCGACTGGACTGGGGGAGTGAACTGGGGGAGTCAACCCTGGGCGAGTGAACTGGGGGAGTCAACCCTGGGCGAGTGAACTGGGGGAGTGAACTGGGCGACTGGACTGGGGGAGTCAACCCTGGGCGAGTGAACTGGGGGAGTGAACTGGGGGAGTGAACTGGGGGAGTCAACCCTGGGCGAGTGAACTGGGGGAGTCAAACCTGGGCAACTGAACTGGGGGAGTGAACTGGGCGACTGAACTGGGGGAGTCAACTCTGGGCGAGTGAACTGGGCGACTGAACTGGGGGAGTGAACTGGGGGAGTGAACTGGGGGAGTCAACCCTGGGCGAGTGAACTGGGCGACTGAACTGGGGGAGTCAACCCTGGGCGAGTGAACTGGGGGAGTCAACCCTGGGCGAGTGAACTGGGCGACTGAACTGGGGGAGTGAACTGGGGGAGTCAACCCTGGGCGAGTAAACTGGGTGACTGAACTGGGGGAGTGAACTGGGGGAGTGAACTGGGGGAGTGAACTGGGGGAGTCAACCCTGGGCGAGTGAACTGGGGGAGTGAACTGGGGGAGTCAACCCTGGGCAAGTGAACTGGGGGAGTGAACTGGGGGAGTGAACTGGGGGAGTCAACCCTGGGGGAGTGGGGGAATGAGTCTGACCCCATTGGCTATGGCCGGATGGCAGTGCATTTTGGGAACGGGACAATGTCTTCTTTTCCTCTCTCCCCTCTCACGTCTCTGTTGCTCCTCATGCTTCCGTCTCCTTCTCTCACCTCACCTGTCCAAACCCCCGAATGCTGCGGACGCCATGACTGGGAGTGTAGAGCGCCGTCCCATAAGCACCTCCGGCCTGTGAGCGGGTGAGGGTGTGAGAGTTGGGGGTTCCCCTCAAACACCACACACAAACACCACCCAGCACCCTCTCCACACACAAACACCACCCAACACCCTCTCCACACACAAACACCACCCAGCACCCTCTCCACACACAAACACCACCCAGCACCCTCTCCACACACAAACACCACCCAGCACCCTCTCCACACACAAACACCACCCAGCACCCTCTCCACACACAAACACCACCCAGCACCCTCTCCACACACAAACACCACCCAGCACCCTCTCCACACACAAACACCACCCAGCACCCTCTCCACACACAAACACCACCCAGCACCCTCTCCACACACAAACACCACCCAACAATGCCCCATTACAAAACCCCCCCTCTCACGAACTTGACTAACACCTGCAACACCCCCCCTCCCCCTCCCCCGGAAACACGAATTACACCACGACGGATCCCAAACCCCCCCCCATGAACGTGACTAACCCGAAAACGCCCCCCCCCCCAAAAAAAAACGAATTACACCACGACGGAGCCCAAACGTGACTAACATGGGACAAACGTCCCATGAACGTGACTAACCCGAACACCCCCCCCCCCCCCCCGAATTACACCACAACGGATCCCAACCCCCCCACGAACGTGACTAACCCCTAAACCCCCTACCCCCCCAAAAAACTACTAATTACACAGCAACGGATCACCACCCACCCACGCCCACGAATGTGACTAACCCCCACACCTCCCACAGGTCAAGGGCACTCACGAGAAGTAGCTCCACACCGCTCCAGTCACGGCATCTGCAACACCTGTGAGTCGGAACAGACGAGGCGAGAGAAAGGAGACGGAAGCACGAGGAGTGACAGAGAAGAGAGAGAAGAGAGAGGAAAAGAAAAAAGCAAATGCACTGCCATCCGGGTCCCAGTGGCGTTTTTTTTACATTGCCCCTTTAATTAATACCATTCCCCCTTAACTGACGCCACTCCCCCTTAACTGACGCCACTCCCCCTTAACTGACACCACTCCCCCTTAACTGACGCCACTCCCCCTTAACTGACACCACTCCCCCTTAACGTATGCCACTCCCCCTTAACTGATGCCACTCCCCCTTAACTGACGCCACTCCCCCTTAACGGATGCCACTCCCCCTTAACTGATGCTTAACTGATGCCACTCCCCCTTATCTGACGCCACTCCCCCTTAACTGACGCCACTTCCCCTTAACTGACGCCACGCCCCCTTAACTGATGCCACTCCCCCTTATCTGACGCCACTCCCCCTTAACTGACGCCACTCCCCCTTAACTGACGCCACGCCCCCTTAACTGACGCCACTCCCCCTTAACTGATGCCACTCCCCCTTAACTGACGCCACTCCCCCTTAACTGACGCCACTCCCCCTTTGACAAATGATTATTGCCTGTTGTTGAATCTGTTTGTAATTGTGTGTGGATCAGTGGAGTAAAGGAAGAGCTCTTAAAATTCTCCTTAACTGATCATCGGCTGAACCAGGGATCATTTAAAACGTCCTGCAAGGTTGTCTCCAGTTCAGACCTTCGCTGTATTGCCAGTTTCCAGAGAAGAAAGGAGCATTCTGTGAACGAGATTAGAGGAAAGCAGATTAGTCATGAGGTACGGTAATGTGTTACTATGACTAACATTCATTATCTTTATTGTTATTCATCTCACCATAGGACACGCGCCTTTTCCAAAACGGGCGCTTGATGTTGTCGACCAGCGCGTACATCACGTTGAAATATGATTCTGCGTACTTTAATTTTTCCCACCGATTAAACCAGCCATCGACTAAAGCTTGCTGAAATTCTGTCGCATTCTTCATCGGCGTCCTTAGTGGCCGAGTACTAGGGTCAATTATATTGATCTGGAGTGTGTTGGGGTCGATGGTTATTTCATGCACATAGATTGGCGGGTAAACCCCAAGATCCCAGGAGGTTTTGAGAGTCTCAAAGAGTCGCCTCATGATGATTCTCGCATCTTTTTCCTTCATGCAAGAGCCTTTCATTTCAATATATTCTTCCAAGGTGATAAAGCACACAGAAGCGCTCGGCGATGGCTGAGCATCATCACGCGTCGCCTCGGTCTCGAGTGGATCCGTGGCTGCTGCAGACTCACGCTTCACAAGAGCACACACTCTGTTAGAGACGGTTTGGATGCTTCGTTTCACCACCTTCCTCACGGTCCGTAGGCCTTTCCTCCATTTAGTGTTTTTTTCTGCAAGTTTAGAAACATGTTTCATTAGCACAGATTACAGCTTGATGATTAATGTAACACTTCAGTCATGAGTTATTATAAATCATGAACTAATCATGTACAAACATAGGGCTGGACGATATGGCCAAAATTTATATCACGATATATTTCTTAATTTTGGTCGATACGATAAAATTTCGATATCGATATGAACTATATAAAAGCTTTAGAAAAACTACCATTTGTAGGATTTCTGTACCTACAAACTTCTGAAAAATTAATTTGCCAAGTCTATGAAACCTCCTCCTATAAAACTATATAATATTTTAGAAATAAAAACGGTACAAATAAATTAATGTTCACCTTTTATTTGTATTTAGCCTTTATACGAACAAGAAATGTGAAATCACCATCAAATAAACAAGACTCTCACTTCGCAGACGCAGTTTATTGAGCATTTTCTTTTCAGTTTTAAATTTCAGTGAAGAACGATTCATAGCGCTATATTCTCCTTTTATGCAAAACTATACCTTTATCTACTGATGCACAAAAAATAAATAAAAGAAGACTCAATTCAGTGGCCTATTTGTGCTCTGTTTGAGATGAGTGCACGCTGCTTTTGGCAAGGCTTTAAACACGAGCAAATGATACATTATCGTGAAGCCATGTCTGACCGTCTTTCACTTTGAAAGGTAATTTAAACGAGAATGAACGCATTGGTGTTAATGACATTGTGTGCAAATGTGGAAAGTATTAAAACAAATGTGCCACTTGCCTCTTACACAAATAGTCTACATGGATTATTTTTAACGCTTGGCATCGTATTGTTAGACATTAGATTGATGCGTCTATGTCGATGTATTGTCCCCTAGTCGGCACCTCTCCGGCACATTTTGCAGCACACTGAAACCTGAAGTTTAATATCAGCCCATTCGCACGGGATTCGTGTTATCTGGGGACCTCTGGTGATTTGTAATAATTGCAGAGAATTTCTGTGATCTTAATCCCGTGCGCAAATTACCTGCCATTTCGCCGAACACCGAGGTCCTGTGATAATATTAGTCCCGTGCGAATCGACATCTCTGTGATTTGGTCAGGATTAGGCGGATTGTATATACTTTTTGCAAGCTTTTTTTCTTCCTGTGAGCATTTCTATCTTTATCTTTCACGAAGAACAAATTCTGCATTCATAATGCGCACCGTTCAGTCATTCCCGTGCAGCCGCGCCCACACGGATTATACTTTCACTTTAGAATGAGTATCAATTTGAGAGTAATCTGATTGAATGGTGTGTTTAATATTAACATCAATACTGTTCTGAATGAAAAACATAACAGAACAGTATAGTACAATGACAATCTTGTTTAAATAGGCGCTTTTACATTTAGTTTTGAAACTGAATCTTCCGCCGTAGGCTATATTGTCAGCTTCCTACTCGTGATAAATGAAATCTGATTCCTGCCGCTGGTCTGAGATCAGTTCATGGCGTCTGTTCGCTAACTGAACGAAATTATATTTATTTATTAGGCTACTGTAAAATAATCAAAACGATATCGATGCCTGTTTATGATTTCATACAGCTATCTATAACGAACATCATATCCGGGAGAAGTCAGTAAATTCGAGTAAAATCACAGCCTTTGCTTATCCCGTGCGAATGCGCCACGCAAAACTCAGATGTGGGGGAGTAATTTCTAAATCACAGAGGTCCCTAGATAATACTAATCCCGTGCGAATAGTGCTTTAGATAGACGAACCACTTCCACGCCACTAAAGAAAGTTAGTCTTTCTTCTCTTATCAACTATTTATTTCTCCTTACTTGTGGAAGCTCGTTCAGTCACATTTGTGTTGCGGTCAGGGAAACTCTCTTTGTAGCGTTGGATCTATCAGCCTACTGCTGCTGAGCACTGGCTGCGTGTCCGTGGTGTAGGCCTACGTCATCACGCAAGAAGCCAATCGTGTTCTGCTCTTTCTGATGGCATGCGCCCTGAACGTCAGTCATATCGAAATATCGGAAATGTGTTTAAAAATCATATCACCGTTATTGAAAAAAATTATATCGCGATATATATTGATATTGAATTATTGTCCAGCCCTATACAAACATGACTAGAACATATTTACCACTGATAAACCATCAAGGTGCGTTCACACCTGACGCGAATGAAGCGTTACGCGCAAGTGATTTACGTCAATGCAAAGACGCGAATAGACATTCAGCCGCCTGGCAGAAGCCCCTCTCATGATGCAAATTCACGTCTGTTGTGAAGTGAATGTCAAGCGCAAATGAAGCAAGGAAACTCAAAATGTTCGCGCTCGAATAGGGCGCTTTATTACCTTCATTCGTGTCTTGTGTGAACGGCCCATTAGGATGTCACAGCTTTCAAACGCTCTCAACGCAATAGCTGCGTGTGCACCTGACTTTGTAGCTCCGCCCACACCGTACGCCTCCAGCCGCTTGGTTTTATTCGGACAAACTCGCTACAGCGTATTTTTCTTTTAAAAATATGATAAAATTAAAGACTTTTCTAACTAATACGAGTTAAAAATATATTGGTTTTATATTTACCCACAGAGGTGCGTCATACGCCGCTTAGCGCTAAAAGGGATGTAGTACACAAGCAGGAAAGTTTGTTCCGTCATCCCGCCTGGATAGGCTGAACCCATTTCCGTTAAACTTCACCATCAACAGGGAAGGAATAAAACGACAGATATGGCTGCGTTTGGGAATAACAAGAGCAGCCCGGTAAGCTACAATAACTCTTGCTCGTTGCGTGCGCCATTTGTTTACCTGTTGCCCTGACTGGTGAGGAAGAAGATTACCACGACGATTACGTATTTCCGGTCACAAATATGGAAGTTGCGAGAAGGCTCTATTTATTGCTGCATTCAAGTCATAAAGTTAAGGATCGTGAAGATAGTTTTTACGAGTTAAACGCACAAGAACATCACCACAAAGTCGTAAATACCAGTGGGAAGATCTGTACGAGTTAGGGGCGTGTCCGTGAGAAACATGGCGGAAACAATGGATGAATACATTGATGGATGAATAGATGAATACATTGATGGATGAATGGATAGATGGATACAGATGTTGGTCTGTAGTTGAATATAACAGGTATTTAGCAGTGACACTGTCAGGCTTTGTCATTAACAACAAAGTAAGCTAGCATTGTAATATGTAACGACGATACCGTTTACAGTGGCTTCATAAAAACGTAAACGATTAAAACTCACCTGATGCGCATTCTTTGATCTTCAGTTTCTATAAGCACAGTTAACAAACCAAAAGTACCTTGCCCCATATAACAGTAGAGCTGATATTTTCAAACATTATTATGATAAATACTTTGCTTGTTACATATGCGTGCAACATTTCAGCCCTTAATAAATGATAAATGTGAGTTATATTGTGTGCGATGCTGTAGTGTAATGAATAATGCGTTCTGAGTGTCGTTATGTGTCTTGAGTTCGCTCACGTGATTTAAGTTTCGCGCTTCGGAACGTCAGATTCTGCGATAGAGACAGCATTAAAATGGCAGCAGGGGCGTAGCACCAAACTCTGGGCCCCGTATACTCTCAATGTCAGTCGGCCCCTACACATGCCATCGTACGGTGCGGGTTAGCAAAATGAAAACTCAATTTTGAATGATTTTTATTTTAATTTTTTGAATATAAACAAGTATAAATAGTGTTTAAATCTATTTTTGTGCTCAAATACCTTTAAACCTTAGGCTACATCGGGTTTGTCATTTTGATCCATGATACTAATGCAAGTTTTAAATTAAAAACATTTATTTTTGAACAGGCGAACACGAGACAACTGTACCCTCAGAAACCAATCAAATAAGCTAAGCCTGCCATAATTAAAAAAAAATGTCAACTATAAAAATAAAATAAAGTCAAATGAGATGTAATCTACATCCCAGAATGCCCACTGACGAGTCTTTTTGTTTGTGAAATCAGTGATGAGATCTGCTGTGATATTGCTCAAATCAATATTACCTGTGTGAGCTTGAGAACACAGTTATATTAGTAGGCACATCTACATGTGCAGAAATATAGGCAGATCATTTATTAAGGAGTTTGAGAATATATCACACTAGTGTTGTCAAAAATATCGATATTTCGATATATATCGATACTGGAATATCTGAAACGATACGATTCTCAGTTTTTACAGTATCGATATCAGCTGCGTTCTCCTCTCTGACCGACAGCGAGTTGACACACACCGGCATATTCTCCCTTAGCCCGGTTAACCTCTGAGCACGGCGAACGCGCGTTCTGCTGGACTTTTTCCTCATGACAGTGTGTTAGTGTTAGTGTGTGATCGGTCTGAATTTCGCGCGGGATTGCACATAAATTAATTCTACTAATCCCCGCAGATTTCCTGCTCCACATCTGAAGCGCACACACACATAGCCTACCGTAATAAAGCCGCCTCTGACATGATACAAGTGCAAACATTTGCTTCCTTTTCCAGCTTATTATTGGTCAAATACACTCAAAGAATGATCAGTGCACATCTGGAAGAGTATTAACGTTAACACAGTCGCAAACACTTCAGGAAGAACGAGTAACAGGAGCAGTGTTTAGGATCCATGCGTCCGTTAGTCTTAAAGGGACCGCAGTCATTTGCTATTCAAACTACAAAAAGACAAACGATCAATCTGCTCTCTTATTTTTTTACAGTCTATGCTCTTGACTGATCAACTTGTGTAACTTTAACAGTTTCATCTGTACGCTATTTTTTTTTTTTACAAAGAACATTATCCAATGTTGTTTTAAATGTAATTACTATGCATTTTTTAAATTCAGTTTCTTATCTGAATGTTAGACTTACCTAAAAAAATAAAGCAGTCTATTTCATTTGTATCTTCTATTCTACTGCATTTATTTGTGCTATTGTTTGTAATCTGTTTATTTGTTCTTATTTTATTACTGTTTACTCGTCTTTTTAAATTCAATTTACCATTCGAAATCAAGCTTTCTTGTGCTGTGTGTAAACTATTGCAACACAATTACCCCATTGTAAAAAATACATTGAGATAGCAAAAATTTGTGAGATAATTTTAATAGTAATTGATCAATTGATCAATAATTGTTCAAATCAAAACGATGCCCAACCCTAAGGAACATGCTGGCCACATGAATCTTTAGTAAAAAATAACAATGAATAATAAGTTCTGTTGTCATATTAAGCATCTTATCTTATTTATTTATTTATTTATTTATTTTTTACTGTGGTATCGATTTAGTATCAATATATCGATATTTTAGTCTGATATCGTATCGAAGTCATAATTTTGGTATCGTGACAACACTATATCACACATTATAAGCAATAGTAGGGCTAGTAGCTTTACACTGTGCTGCCACGCTCTCCACCACTCCAATAGCACTAGGCAATAGCACACACATTGAATCAAAAGGCTTACTTATTTAAGGTAAACAGCTTACAATTAGGAAGCAAGGGGGGAGCTGGCCCTTTGAGCAATGATCTCACCTTGTGTTTCCTCATTTCTGCTCTCAGCCTCATCTCCAGGACAGCAGCCAGGACTGGCCAGTGCTGCTACTGCTGCTGCGTCACTGGCTGTTTCTGAAACTGGTTAATGTTGGCAACCTGACGTTAGCTGGCCTGGCCCATAATTTACTTACAGCAACAAGCATTCTCTCAGTTGGTGTTAGCAATATATTTTTAAATCAATAATGACATCAATTGGAGGAGCCAATTAATTCGAATTAGGCTAAAAAAAACAACAACTTTTTATGGGATTTCAAAGGGCCCTCTCCCTAGACGGGCATCAAACACAACCCTGGCTCTTTTCGTTTATATTTAAAACATTAAACACATTAATATGTGCTTTCAGACAAGTGTGCATATTATCACTGTAATAAAACACAACTCTCTCTTTTTTAAAATGTCAGTTTATGTATTATAGCCATTATAAAAGTACGAGTAAAAGGTATAAGAAGAAATAAAGCAAACAATTCAGTCAAACATAAAGTCAGCGCTAGTGGGCAACAAGAGTAACGTAAAGTTAAATAGCTTAAACATAAAGTAATGAAACTTCACTTTGCCCTCAGCCTAAAGATTTGCCAGGGAACAAATTATAGATCCATGAGACCAAAGATTTGACGAATTATAAGTCATGTTTAACCACTACAGAGACAGCAGAGTCAGCGGCAGACGTCAGAAGGTCACGCCGAGGAAAGGCTGCTCTCCCCGGGGTAAACGAGCGATGAGCGCCGCTGATCGACTGGATCGCAGAACTCCGAAAACGCCAAATCAAATATTCAGATATGCGCTCTCTTTAGAAATAAACTCAGGTTTGAGATTTAAAGTATATTCTCGACTGAAAAAGTCTTAAAAGTACATTTCGTCCCACATTAAGTAGTATTTTTAAATTATGGTTTCTCTTGTTGCGGCTGTTGTTATGGCAACAAAATACTCCCTCGGCTGCTATTTTGAACCAAACTCTATTTTTACTAAAAGAGCGCTCTTGCCAACTTTTCTAGACGCACCCAGGTGTCCCCTGTGTTATTTCTGTACCCGTTACTCGGTGTTGATGTGTGTTAATCCATCCCTCACCTGTTGGGCTGTCCTGCGAGCTGTTTTCCGCCGGATCTGATGCGCTGGTGTTGGGATTGCTCTCCTCAGGTAAATACTCAAACGCATCCACGAACTCGTCGTCGCTGCTCTCCATCTCCTCAGGTCTCGCTACTGTAGACGACATTTTAGACAACTGCTTACCGGGAGACTTCAGGTGTGTGTGACACTTCGTGCAGATTTTTCTCTCTGATATTCGCCGAACTCAACTTGCTCAGCGCGATCGGGTTATAAGCACTGTCCGTCTGTGACGTCACGATCAGAACTGCCGCGCCGGTGACGTCACACATCATGGCCAGTCGAGCGCGAAGCTGAGGCCAATGACGCGAATTTATCCATCTTTTGTATATTTCTGTCTTAAATGTATGTGATCCAAAATACAGCAAAAACAATATTGGGAAATATTTTACAATTTAAAATTACCTTTTTTCTCTCTCTCTCTCTGTGAATATATAGGCCTAGTAAAGTATAATTTATTCCTGTGATCAAAGCGGAATTTATCATCATTTTAGTCTTCAGTGTCACATATCCTTCACAAATCACTTTGATATGAGGATTTGAGCTCAATAAACATTTATTATTATCATTAATGGTGAAAACAGTTGAGTAGCCTACATTTTTATTTAGGATTATATAATGAATAGAAAGTTAAAAACACTTCCCATTTTTGGGAAACATATTCAACCAGGACGCATTAAATGTCTGAAGTGACAGTATACACATTTATAATTCTGCAAAAGCTGTATATTTTTATTGATCTTTAATATAAAGCTTTTGCATTATAAATGTAGGTCTAGGCTATCTTTAACCCTCTAGAAATGTAATATTGTGATATATTATTACAATTTAAAATAATTGGTTTTCAATGTATTATGCTTTAAATTATCATTTTGTTTCTGTGATCAAAGCTGAATGTTCAGGATCATTCCTCCAGTCTTCAGTGATCATGATCCTTCAGAAATCATTCTCAGATGAGGATTCATTCTCAAAGTTGGAAACAGTTCTGCTGATTAATATTTGTTCATAACCTGTGATACTTTTTATAATACTTTGATGAATAAAAAGTAAAAAAATAAATAATAAAAAAAGAAGCTAATGTTTTAAAAACAGAAATCTTTTGTAACCGCAATATACACTACTGGTCAGTCATTTGTTTTCTTTCTTTCTTTCTTTTTCTTTTTTTTAAATAAATCAATAATTTTATATAGCACGGATGTGTTAAGTTAAATTGATAGTAAAGGAGATTTATATTATTTGAAAATATGTTTTTATTTTGAATAAATGCCGTTCTTTTAAACCTTTTATTCCTCAGATATATTAATCAGCAGAACTGTCTCCAACACTCATAATAAATCAGAATATGAGAACGATTGCTGAAGGATCATGTGACGCTGAAGGATCATGTGACGCTGAAGGATCATGTGACGCTGAAGGAATGATCCTGAAAATTCAGCTTTTCACAGAAATAAATACTAATTTAACATATAATAAATTGAAAACCAAATATTTAAATTGTAATAATATACCACAATATTAAATTTGTTTTCTGTATTTTTGATCAAATAAATGCAGGCTTGATGAGCAGAAGAAACTTCTTTCAGAAACATTACACATAGTAATGTGTCCAAACTTTTATATATATATAAATAAAATACTCCATTCTGGGCTCTAGACTAACGCCTCGACCTGCAGCAAGGGTTACACCAACTGCCTTTTGTTGCTCGCTCAAGCACATGATTATCAATGACTGCATGTTGATCAATACTCATTTATATACTCTGATCATTGGCAATGCGAGTCATTTAAAGGGTTAGTTCACCCAAAAATGAAATGTCTGTCATTAACTCCTCTCCCTAATGTCGCTCCACACCCGTAAGACCTCCGTTCATCTTCACACACAGTTTAAGATATTTTATATTTAGTCCGAGAGCGTATGCAAGTGTATGCACACTATACTGTCCATGTCCAGAAAGGTAATAAAAACATCATCACAGTAGTCCATATGAGACATCAGTGGGTTAATTAGAGTCTCTTGAAGCATCCAAAATACATTTGGGTCCAAAAATAACAAAAACTACGACTTTATTCAGCATTGCCTTCTCTTCCGCGTTTGTGTTCAAACCTCAAATAAAGATTCAAACGGTTATGAGTCAGTGATTCGGATCGCCACAATGCTCTGGGACTAAAATATAAAATACCTTAAACTGTGTTCTGAAGAGGAATGGAGGTCTTAGGGGTGTGGGATGACATTAGGGTTAGTCATTAATGACCTCAATTTCACTTTTGGGTGAACTAACCCTTTAATGACAGAATTTTTGGCTGAAGTAAAAGTTTGACATGTGTACAATTGATGTGAAAGGTTGGCACAATTGCAGCTATGTAATAAAGCATGTTTCCTACGTCAGTGAAATGTCTTTATTAATCTTCTTCCTGCTCTTCCTTTGACCAATTGGCTTCTTCCAAGCTGACTGTGTGTGTTTGCAAACGTAGAGTTTATGTATCCATTTCAAGGTGTTTGGTGTTACTGTTGAACACATCAATACTTCAGTGAAAACAGTTGAACAGAAACTATGTTGGAAAGCAGGACTTTATAGTGACGTTGCTATTTCAACGTTGATTAGATTTGCAAAATCTAAACTAAATTCAACGGTTATCCAACACTGGCACCTGCCGTTGATTCAACAGCGGCTCAATGTTAAAATGCCAGCTGGGAAATGTGGACTGGATTTGAAAATATCAATTCATTTAATGATTTTCAAATATATTTCTGCATTAATATAATTAGTCTTCTTAACTTAGCACATGTAAGAAAATTAGTTCAACATATATTTTTTTGCTCTTCCAACATTTTATTAATTGGATTTTTTAGTGTTGTGACATCCCTAATTACTACTAGAATTAAATTACTACCACTAGTAATATGAATTGGAGATGTTGCTGATATGATCATTCATAGTAGTAGTAATAGTAGAGATTTTTCCTTTTACTATAAATCATTTACTCACAAATCTGTTCTCTCTAGAAATAAGCATTTTTCAAGCATATGGCTGTTTGGTAGCTGTATAATACTTATTGTACATTGTTGCTATTTAAAAAAAATAGATGAACTGTTAATAAATGAAAAACTAATCTTTGGCACATTTTATTTCCAGAATGATAGTGATATATCATGATTTTCTTGAAACATATCGTGTGTCAGAGAGTCGCTGGTGTTGTGAGAGTTATCGTTGGTAACGGGTTGACATTAACTCTTTTGCTCACCGGCCACCGTGGCTAGTGGTTTTCCAAAGTTAGCCACTCAGCATTTTCACTGGCCACAATTTTCCTGTTTGGAAATTACATTTTATATGATTAAAGTTGACTTTGGCATGCTTAAATTACTTGATTTTGAATCATTTTACTTGATTTAGAAGATTTAAAACCCTTTCAAACTTTCACATGCAGACTGACCCCCCAAATCAAGACTACATTGTATATCAGCTGGGATGTGCAGGCGGGCAAGGGCTGGGCAATATAATAGATTATAATAGAATACACTATAATAGGCTAATATTAGAAATGTAATATGATAGGCTATGAGTTATTTTACTTAGGCTATATATATATATATATATATATAATTTTAAAAAATACCATAAGCAAATTACAAAAACAATAGTTAATAAAAATAAAAATTCAGATACTAATACATATTTATGTATAGGGCTTGGGCGCCGCGTTGCATTCTGGGACGTTGCGGCCATGTTGATGGCCTCGCGAAAGTAAACATACAGCAAGTCGAATGAGGAAAAGCAGAGTTGGGAGAAAGAAAAAACATGTTAAAATCCTGAAAGGGATGTGGAATTTACCGGGATACGTTAAATAGGGAAGGCAGGGACCGCTATAGAGACAAAATCGGAACTATTAAAGTTTTGGATCCACATGCATTTCCAAAGAAAGAGCGGAGCACCGACGACGACGAAAACTTTATTTTGTTGGTCCCCAACAGACATTCTACTGACTATAAGTAACTTTGCAACTACAATTCAACTTATTCTACTAACCCGAACCCCAACACATATAACCATAACCTACCAGTCTACTAACAGTACAGTTAATACTCTAATTAGTGTTAGTTGACATGCTGAAAACATAGTTAGTAGAATGTTTAAAGTGGACTATCGAAATAAAGTCTAACCAAAACGTATATATTATTATTATTATTATATAAGAAATTGCACTGCCTCCGTTTTTATTTGTTATTGCAATGTTATTGTTTACTATATTTATAATTTGCACTTCCTCCATTTTCTGTGTCTTTTGTTATTATTTTATAGATACCTTATATATTTACATATATATTCAAATATAATACATTTATTTGCTTATATAGTATTGAAAGAATTTATTTTTTAAAAAAGTGTATTTATTATTGTTATATAAAGTGCACTCCGTTAATTTTATGTGTTCATTTTTTATTTGTAACCTTTTACCTTGAAGCATTCCACATTTCTGTGTTCTCAGGTTGCACTACTTGCAAATAAACACTAAAAAACATCTGATTGTGTGACAAATCTTGCTTTTTGCACATCGTACTGTTATTACTTCTTGTCCGTGGTTGCGCCTCCAAGCATGAAAGCGGTGGAAAGTTAATCCATTTTCGACATTTCCCATGGTGATTATGTGTTCCGCTGTTAGCCTACACCCCAAAATGCAGCAACGGTTTACCATAGTTGAAATAACGCCAAAATAATCAAATTAAGACACACGACTGAGAGGGAGTACGTCTATAAACAGTGCGCAGTAGTCCGAGTAGCAGTAAAGGATGCCATCAACATGGCCGCCACGCCAAGTAATGACGTCATGACGCCCAAGCCCTATTACATTTATTTAACATCTGTAGTTGTTTGATTAACATTAATGACAGACAGGTATTTAATTGGGCTGCTGAATGCATGGATGTAATATTTGTGACACATTTCCAGTTATTACCCACCTGTTCACGAACACTTAAACCATAACTGACTGTGTTCATGCGATGGACATTTTGACATCAGTGTGCGCAACTGCGGGTGTATTTGTGAGAGAGAGAGAGAGAGAGAGAGAGAGAGAGAGAGAGAGAGAGAGAGAGAGAGAGAGAGAGAGAGACAGAGAGAGAGAGAGAGAGAGAGAGAGAGACAGAGAGAGACAGAGAGAGAGAGAGAGAGAGAGAGAGAGAGAGAGAGAGAGAGATTTTGTTGTGTGTCATTCAGCGCGATTCCGCCTATCTTGCCGTCGCTAAGTATGAATAATTGTAGTTGAATGGTAGCCAATTTTGTGATACGGTCTTGGCATTTCATTTAGCTGTAAATAATATTCAACCCGCCAAGGTGGCTAGTAGGAGTGGCTGCCGTACCGCCACAGCTGAAATCTACCCGCATTTGGCGGGTTTGCGGGTGTTAATGTCAAGCCCTGGTTGGTAAAATATCATGATAGTGTCATATCGATTTATCCTGTGATTCTCACCCCTAATAGTTATATAATACTTGATGTACTGCTTAATGCTGCATATTTGTAAAACTGCTGTGAGGGTGTTTCAAACACAACATCTATGGGATTGATGGTAAAAAAAAAAAAAAAAAAAAAAAAAACTTTTTACTGCAGCTAGCAAGCTCACTATTATCCCTCTCTCTCTGAAAGTTATGAAACTGTTACTGCATTTCTATTTTGCGATTTGAGCAAATGGTGACAATATTTAATGTACTCCTCCAGTCACCACTAGAAAAGTTAAACTCAACTACAATGACTTCCACTCTGAGAAAGCCAGAAATGTGAAAAGGGTCTATGAAGCTCAACAAAAAAAACTACACTATCACTGAAGTGAAGGCTAATGAGTATTCAGTTGATAAAGGACAATATAATGTTGCAACTAAATGTAGGGACCAAATGAGTGCTTGTCATGCCGTAAAGCCAGCCAATCATGAAACAGTGTCAAGCAGCCGCTCTGGAGAAGCTGCGCAGAAAGCACCAGTCAGCTGCTCGAGCCACTTACAGCACTTTGGAATTGGCATGATCTCACGTCAGACAATTTCTACCCAGAATGCACTGCTAAAGTAAGCCACTGACCAGTCTGTGCGTTGCTGCATGAAGTTGAACAAGCCTTTTGAGAGCACAGAAATATGATAGGGAGAACAAAGAAATATAACAAGTCAGATACAAGCAAGAATTGATGTCAGCTTTATTGAGGAACTTTCTTTTGCCCTTGAACCACCACAGGACCAAGTGTAGCCTTGCCTTCCCACTGAACACCTAGAGAGAGGAGAGCCAGGTTAGAGCCGTTAAAACGTCAAACGCAACCTTAAGAGCAAAAGTTACTAACCTCCATAGGGAGAAGCAGCAATTCCACCATCAGGACCACATGTTGAGTCACAGCAACCACAAACTTGGTCATTTCCATCAGCAGCAAACCACCTGAACCAAGACAAAGACACCACCTTCAACATGAGCAAAGGCAGCTTTAAAATAAGATAAAAAGCAACGTACCCATTGGCAAATGAACAGGACTTGTGCTGAGCGTCACTGGGTGCAGAAGCAATAGTTGCCTTCACAACACATGTTATGTAGATCTGCAAGGGATGACAAACACGTCAGAAAACCAAAGAAGATGGGAAGAGAAGTCGAATTAACTCATGATATGCGTAGTACATACAGAAGGACTGGAGCTCTCCTGGAACACGAATGCCTCCAGCTGGATCTGGACCTTGTCAACCTGGGACCGAGGCATGAAGCGGGAGCTGGAAGCTGTAGCCTTGGCATCCACAAAGCACCTGAAGACAAAGAGCAACTCAACTATAGAGAAAGTGAGCAACTAGACCCTAGCCATGACTGGTTAAAAAGCAACCAAAACGGTCCTATAGCATCAAGGGCCATGACCTTACCCATGATTCTCAATGAAGGAATATCTCGGAAGGGAGTTCACATCAGGCCCTTGAGTGGCCACACAGCTGTCCACAAACACACGCAGAGGCACATGATTGTACTGCTTCACAGATGCCTCAATGTTAATAATGCCACCCAGGAAATAGATGGATGAAGGTCTCTGACTGGACCAATCATCTACAGAGAAAGAGGGAACATTTTAGAAAAATAAAATGTAAATCCTTATTCTTGTTTATTAAAAACCTGTACCAACCCATCATAAGCTTCAGGGAAAACACCAAGACTTCTTCACCAACCTCCGTTGAGGCATAAGGGACCCATGTTGGCCTCAAGGCATCACTGCTTACATTCTGAAGCCTGTGGTTCATTAAAGGATCCATTAAATGGGCTCCCCGTTGCACGAGGGGAAGTGAAAGTCACAGACCACTTACCTTTGATAGTGGCATTGAACACCAACAACTGCACCCTCGACCCGGGTAATCGGAGTACCTGCAAGAGCCTCAGGGGTGTAGGTAAGAGAGAAGGTGTAGACAAGCTCATCCTCATTCATCTGGAAGAGATTGAAGTAGTTAAAACAACTGTTCCTCACTAAGATGATTGGGTGAACCACCCTTTTAAGAAAGGTTTATACCAGCTGCCCTGGCATTGCAAATACTACAGCCATGTGAACTGACACTCCTTGAGGACTTTGGATATCCTCAACTAGAATAAACAGATTCAGGAGTACTTACCATCTGCACGCTGTTGCAGTCCTGTAACTCATACTCAAAGATGAGCACCTTAGACTGAGAGTCCTGACCAACAACAGGACAGCCGCCTAAAGACAGGCCAGTTGGCTGGATCAAATGACCATTGCTAAACAAGTCCTGCTGGACCTCTACAAGAACCCGGTTCTCTCCGCATTGAACCGCTACGCTGCTGGGAGTCACGGGTTGCCTCAACTGGAAGTTCACCGCCAACTCGCTCTGCACCTCGGGAACAATGGGATACTTCCAATCCAAAGGCTTCACTGGACCCTGCAACAGCTGCTTCTCCTGAAGGCCAAAAGGCTCCTGTGCAAGGCCTCTGGAGGAAGAACCCAAAGGACTCTGAAACTGAGAAGACACTTGCAAAGCGTTCTGGAGCCCTGGAGGAGAAAGGGCAGGACTTCTGGAAGCTGGATCGGATTTTGGCCCCATGCTTCTTGGACTTTGACTGTATCTCAAACTTCCCCATGCATTAGGCAGATCAAATGCAACAATCATAACCACCACTAAGACACCTTTCAGAAACTCCATCATAGCAAACTTTGACACAAATGCCACAACACACACCAGTGCTTGGCTTGGCCATTTTGTACAGCATTGAGTGAAGGTGGCTCCTCCCCTTTTAGTTTAATTGATTACCTTTGATTCTCCTCTGGACCTGTAGAGTTTATCCATCTCTGGCACCCACAGCTCTGCGGTTTGTATGTCTGCGTTTACACTGGCACAAAAAAATCTGATTTTTTTACTCACATCTAACCCAGATCAAAATTTGTTGCATGCATATAAACGCAAAAATATATATATTTTTTGCATCCATTTTGAGCCACTCCCAGATGTGTTTTTAAATCAGATACATATCCGATATCTGGACATCTGACCAACGCCTAAATATGAATATCTTATTCCCATTGGCAGTCCAAGCCACCACCAGCCCAGAGTAACACATTTGGCCACAAAGATAGCTTTTTATGTCGTATTATGAAGCAGATGTGCCTGTATAAGCTCACATTAAAATTTCTGCTATTATCCGGTCTATCCGTTGTCAGATTGAGCTGCAAACATCCATGACAGATTTGAACTTATCCAAACAGGAAAATAATCATGGCCACCCGACATGAATTTTCCGGCAAGGAGCCAAAAACCGAAACATGAAGTCCGACACTTTCTGCCTCCTATAGGGATGCTTGTGCTGTTTGAATAGTTTATCAAAGATGGAGTGAAATAAATGCAATATTTGTCAAATACACAGATGTTTCAAAGAGATCATAGTTATTAGGGGTGGGACAAAAAAAATCGATATGCCGACGAGACGTTATCGATACTCTAGCACCAAGTATCAATATATGTTTTGTATAGGCTACATAGGCCTACCCACAGCTGCGTTCAGTCGCTTCCGTGTTTATCTAAGCGCAGGGCTCCAGACTGGATATATACTTATATACTGGATATATACTCCAGACTGTAGCCGAATATACACTAGCGTCTGAGAATATTAAACTGCAAAATACTATTTAATAATTACTGAACTCTTTTATATGGAAGCCCGTTTCCGCCACTAAATAATAAAAAAATAATAATAATTGCGACATTTTATCTCACAATTGCGAGTTATGAAGTCATTGATCTGCCGCGTCCCGACACGAGTTGTGTCGTGAACACATTATAATAAATATTTTAACTGTATTTTTAGCTGATAATGATGGAATTATTGTCTTATTACCTGAGAGGCATTAATATCTCTGAGCAAACGCGCTCTTGAGGGGATTTTAAATGCAAGCTTTGGCACTGAAACAGAACGGATGAGGTGATAACGTTCATATTCTGATGTGTTATTATGGAAATATAATCCCCAGAACATCACCACCCTCAGAATGTGCTGTATTTCACGATTTCCTGAGAGAACGAGTGTTCAGTAATGACACGTCCAGTTGGGCCTATAACATGTCGCTATACATACAGTCACCTGAGCGTGGCGCTGCTGGGATCATATTTCATTAATAACGCATCAGAATATGCTGTAAGGCAGGATTTCGTTTGAGAATGAATTGTATTGACCTCCATATGTGCTCGGTTTTGATCATATTATGATATGAAAGGTTTAAATTATGACAATCAAGAGACAAGGTGACACACACACACACACACACACACACACACACACACACACACACACACACACACACACACACACACACTATGACTGGTAATTCATGCTTACAAAATAAATGTATTAATATTTTATAACGATAGTCCGTTAAAAACCAGAAATCAGTTCAATAGTTCATTTATTAATATAAAGCTCATGTTTAATTCTTGCATCTATACCAAATATCATCAGTGGTTGGACAGTTTTTATGCATTTTGTTTCGTGATCTGACCGGAACAAATAGAAAGTCTCTGCAGCGGCGTTAAGCGATTGAAGCGCTCGTCTGTGTGTCGACTGCACAAGCACGCGCCACTGATAACAGCGGCAAGAGCGCCAGATCGCCTCTTATAACACACCAATGAAATGATGCTCTTCTAGTTAACCAGAGATGTTTTAGTTAGGTTCATCCGTGCATGAAGAGGTTTCAATGTTTCAAAAAGAACTGACTCACACACAACCGAAGAACACACACACACGCACACAACCGAAGGACACACACACACACACACAACCCGAAGAACCGACTCACTCACACACCACATTCAGATAATCACAACCTTGAGGCGGATGGGCTATAACAGCAGAAGACTGTTGAAAAATGTTGTCTGGTCTGATGAGTGTCGATTTCTGTTGAGACATTCAGATGGTAGAGTCAGAATTTGGCGTAAACAGAATGAGAACATGGATCCATCATGCCTTGTTCCCACTGTGCAGGCTGGTGGTGGTGGTGTAATGGTGTGGGGGATGTTTTCTTGGCACACTTTAGGCACCTTAGTGCCAATTGGGCATCGTTTAAATGCCACGGCCGACCTGAGCATTGTTTCTGACCATGTCCATCCCTTTATGACCACCATGTCCCCATCCTCTGATGGCTACTTCCAGCAGGATAATGCACCATGTCACAAAGCTCCAATCATTTCAAATTGGTTTCTTGAACATGGCAATGAGTTGACTGAACTAAAATGGCCGCCACAGTCCCCAGATCTCAACCCAATAGAGCATCTTTGGGATGTGGTGGAACGGGAGCTTCGTGCCCTGGATGTGCATCCCACAAATCTCCATCATCTGTAAGATGCTCTCCTATCAATATGGGCCAACATTTCTAAAGAACGCTGTCAGCAGCTTGTTGAATCAATGCCACGTAGCAACATGAAATCATGACTTTGCGTAAACATACACGCCACTTTCTAAAGGCAAGTGTTATCTATACGCATTTTGAGCTATCCGCGTACATGTCTACGCCGTGTGATTCCGCGTGTGTGTCTACGCCTAAACGAACCATCATCTCCAGGTGTATTTCGCCGTGTGATTCCGCGTGTGTGTCTACGCCTAAACGAACCATCATCTCCAGGTGTATTTCGCCGTGTGATTCCGCGTGTGTGTGTCTTTGCCTAAACGAACCATCATCTCCAGGTGTATTTCGCTGTGTGATTCCGCGTGTGTGTCTACGCCTAAACGAACCATCATCTCCAGGTGTATTTCGCTGTGTGATTCCGCGTGTGTGTCTACGCCTAAACGAACCATCATCTCCAGGTGTATTTCGCTGTGTGATTCCGCGTGTGTGTCTACACCTAAACGAACCATCATCTCCAGGTGTATTTCGCCGTGTGATTCCGCGTGTGTGTCTACGCCTAAACGAACCATCATCTCCAGGTGTATTTCGCCGTGTGATTCCGCGTGTGTGTCTACGCCTAAA
The DNA here is from genome assembly GCF_024679245.1 of Pseudorasbora parva. Classification (NCBI taxonomy): domain Eukaryota; kingdom Metazoa; phylum Chordata; class Actinopteri; order Cypriniformes; family Gobionidae; genus Pseudorasbora; species Pseudorasbora parva. The sequence continues at coordinate 43,609,773 of NC_090189.1, read as the reverse complement.
CGACCCATCATCTCCAGGTGTATTTCGCTGTGTGATTCCGTGTGTGTGTCTACACCTAAACGACCCATCATCTCCAGGTGTATTTCGCTGTGTGATTCCGCGTGTGTGTCTACGCCTAAACGACCCATCATCTCCAGGTGTATTTCGCCGTGTGATTCCGTGTGTGTGTCTACACCTAAACGAACCATCATCTCCAGGTGTATTTCGCTGTGTGATTCCGCGTGTGTGTCTACGCCTAAACGAACCATCATCTCCAGGTGTATTTCGCTGTGTGATTCCGCGTGTGTGTGTCTACGCCTAAACGACCCATCATCTCCAGGTGTATTTCGCTGTGTGATTCCGCGTGTGTGTCTACGCCTAAACGAACCATCATCTTCAGGTGTATTTCGCTGTGTGATTCCGCATGTGTGTCTACACCTAAACGACCCATCATCTCCAGGTGTATTTCGCTGTGTGATTCCGCGTGTGTGTCTACGCCTAAACGAACCATCATCTCCAGGTGTATTTCGCCGTGTGATTCCGCGTGTGTGTCTACGCCTAAACGAACCATCATCTCCAGGTGTATTTCGCTGTGTGATTCCGCGTGTGTGTCTACGCCTAAACGAACCATCATCTCCAGGTGTATTTCGCTGTGTGATTCCGCGTGTGTGTCTACGCTTAAACGAACCATCATCTCCAGGTGTATTTCGCTGTGTGATTCCGCGTGTGTGTCTACGCCTAAACGAACCATCATCTCCAGGTGTATTTCGCTGTGTGATTCCGCGTGTGTGTCTACGCTTAAACGAACCATCATCTCCAGGTGTATTTCGCTGTGTGATTCCGTGTGTGTGTCTACGCTTAAACGAACCATCATCTCCAGGTGTATTTCGCTGTGTGATTCCGTGTGTGTGTCTACGCCTAAACGAACCATCATCTCCAGGTGTATTTCGCTGTGTGATTCCGCGTGTGTGTGTCTACGCCTAAACGACCCATCATCTCCAGGTGTATTTCGCTGTGTGATTCCGCGTGTGTGTCTACGCCTAAACGAACCATCATCTCCAGGTGTATTTCGCTGTGTGATTCCGCGTGTGTGTGTCTACGCCTAAACGAACCATCATCTCCAGGTGTATTTCGCTGTGTGATTCCGCGTGTGTGTCTACGCCTAAACGAACCATCATCTCCAGGTGTATTTCGCCGTGTGATTCCGCGTGTGTGTCTACGCCTAAACGAACCATCATCTCCAGGTGTATTTCGCCGTGTGATTCCGCGTGTGTGTGTCTACGCCTAAACGAACCATCATCTCCAGGTGTATTTCGCTGTGTGATTCCGCGTGTGTGTCTACGCCTAAACGAACCATCATCTCCAGGTGTATTTCGCTGTGTGATTCCGCGTGTGTGTCTACGCCTAAACGAACCATCATCTCCAGGTGTATTTCGCTGTGTGATTCCGCGTGTGTGTCTACACCTAAACGAACCATCATCTCCAGGTGTATTTCGCCGTGTGTTTCCGCGTGTGTGTCTACGCCTAAACGAACCATCATCTCCAGGTGTATTTCGCCGTGTGATTCCGCGTGTGTGTCTACGCCTAAACGACCCATCATCTCCAGGTGTATTTCGCTGTGTGATTCCGTGTGTGTGTCTACACCTAAACGACCCATCATCTCCAGGTGTATTTCGCTGTGTGATTCCGCGTGTGTGTCTACGCCTAAACGACCCATCATCTCCAGGTGTATTTCGCTGTGTGATTCCGTGTGTGTGTCTACGCCTAAACGAACCATCATCTCCAGGTGTATTTCGCTGTGTGATTCCGCGTGTGTGTCGACGCCTAAACGAACCATCATCTCCAGGTGTATTTCGCCGTGTGATTCCGTGTGTGTGTCTACACCTAAACGAACCATCATCTCCAGGTGTATTTCGCTGTGTGATTCCGCGTGTGTGTCTACGCCTAAACGAACCATCATCTCCAGGTGTATTTCGCTGTGTGATTCCGCGTGTGTGTGTCTACGCCTAAACGACCCATCATCTCCAGGTGTATTTCGCTGTGTGATTCCGCGTGTGTGTCTACGCCTAAACGAACCATCATCTCCAGGTGTATTTCGCCGTGTGATTCCGCGTGTGTGTCTACGCCTAAACGAACCGTCATCTCCAGGTGTATTTCGCCGTGTGATTCCGCGTGTGTGTGTCTACGCCTAAACGACCCATCATCTCCAGGTGTATTTCGCTGTGTGATTCCGCGTGTGTGTCTACGCCTAAACGAACCGTCATCTCCAGGTGTATTTCGCCGTGTGATTCCGCGTGTGTGTGTCTACGCCTAAACGAACCATCATCTTCAGGTGTATTTCGCTGTGTGATTCCGCATGTGTGTCTACACCTAAACGACCCATCATCTCCAGGTGTATTTCGCTGTGTGATTCCGCGTGTGTGTCTACGCCTAAACGAACCATCATCTCCAGGTGTATTTCGCCGTGTGATTCCGCGTGTGTGTCTACGCCTAAACGAACCATCATCTCCAGGTGTATTTCGCTGTGTGATTCCGCGTGTGTGTCTACGCTTAAACGAACCATCATCTCCAGGTGTATTTCGCTGTGTGATTCCGCGTGTGTCTACGCCTAAACGAACCATCATCTCCAGGTGTATTTCGCTGTGTGATTCCGCGTGTGTGTCTACGCTTAAACGAACCATCATCTCCAGGTGTATTTCGCTGTGTGATTCCGCGTGTGTGTCTACGCTTAAACGAACCATCATCTCCAGGTGTATTTCGCTGTGTGATTCCGTGTGTGTGTCTACGCCTAAACGAACCATCATCTCCAGGTGTATTTCGCTGTGTGATTCCGCGTGTGTGTGTCTACGCCTAAACGACCCATCATCTCCAGGTGTATTTCGCTGTGTGATTCCGCGTGTGTGTCTACGCCTAAACGAACCATCATCTCCAGGTGTATTTCGCTGTGTGATTCCGCGTGTGTGTGTCTACGCCTAAACGAACCATCATCTCCAGGTGTATTTCGCTGTGTGATTCCGCGTGTGTGTCTACGCCTAAACGAACCATCATCTCCAGGTGTATTTCGCCGTGTGATTCCGCGTGTGTGTCTACGCCTAAACGAACCATCATCTCCAGGTGTATTTCGCTGTGTGATTCCGCGTGTGTGTCTACGCCTAAACGAACCATCATCTCCAGGTGTATTTCGCTGTGTGATTCCGCGTGTGTGTCTACGCTTAAACGAACCATCATCTCCAGGTGTATTTCGCTGTGTGATTCCGCGTGTGTGTCTACACCTAAACGAACCATCATCTCCAGGTGTATTTCGCTGTGTGATTCCGCGTGTGTGTCTACACCTAAACGAACCATCATCTCCAGGTGTATTTCGCTGTGTGATTCCGCGTGTGTGTCTACGCCTAAACGAACCATAATCTCCAGGTGTATTTCGCTGTGTGATTCCGCGTGTGTGTCGACGCTTAAACGAACCATCATCTCCAGGTGTATTTCGCTGTGTGATTCCGCATGTGTGTGTCTACGCCTAAACGACCCATCATCTCCAGGTGTATTTCGCCGTGTGATTCCGCGTGTGTCTACGCCTAAACGAACCATCATCTCCAGGTGTATTTCGCCGTGTGATTCCGCGTGTGTGTCTACGCCTAAACGAACCATCATCTCCAGGTGTATTTCGCCGTGTGATTCCGCGTGTGTGTCTACGCCTAAACGAACCGTCATCTCCAGGTGTATTTCGCCGTGTGATTCCGCGTGTGTGTCTACACCTAAACGAACCGTCATCTCCAGGTGTATTTCGCCGTGTGATTCCGCGTGTGTGTCTACGCCTAAACGAACCATCATCTCCAGGTGTATTTCGCTGTGTGATTCCGCGTGTGTGTCTACACCTAAACGAACCATCATCTCCAGGTGTATTTCGCTGTGTGATTCCGCGTGTGTGTCTACGCCTAAACGAACCATCATCTCCAGGTGTATTTCGCTGTGTGATTCCGCGTGTGTGTGTCTACGCCTAAACGAACCATCATCTCCAGGTGTATTTCGCCGTGTGATTCCGCGTGTGTGTGTCTACGCCTAAACGAACCATCATCTCCAGGTGTATTTCGCCGTGTGATTCCGCGTGTGTGTCTACGCCTAAACGAACCATCATCTCCAGGTGTATTTCGCTGTGTGATTCCGCGTGTGTGTGTCTACGCCTAAACGAACCATCATCTCCAGGTGTATTTCGCCGTGTGATTCCGCGTGTGTGTCTACGCCTAAACGAACCATCATCTCCAGGTGTATTTCGCCGTGTGATTCCGCGTGTGTGTCTACGCCTAAACGAACCATCATCTCCAGGTGTATTTCGCTGTGTGATTCCGCGTGTGTGTCTACGCCTAAACGACCCATCATCTCCAGGTGAATTTCGCTGTGTGATTCCGCGTGTGTGTGTCTACGCCTAAACGAACCATCATCTCCAGGTGTATTTCGCCGTGTGATTCCGCGTGTGTGTCTACGCCTAAACGAACCATCATCTCCAGGTGTATTTCGCCGTGTGATTCCGCGTGTGTGTCTACGCCTAAACGAACCATCATCTCCAGGTGTATTTCGCTGTGTGATTCCGCGTGTGTGTCTACACCTAAACGAACCATCATCTCCAGGTGTATTTCGCTGTGTGATTCCGCGTGTGTGTCTACGCCTAAACGAACCATCATCTCCAGGTGTATTTCGCCGTGTGATTCCGCGTGTGTGTCTACGCCTAAACGAACCATCATCTCCAGGTGTATTTCGCTGTGTGATTCCGCGTGTGTGTGTCTACGCCTAAACGACCCATCATCTCCAGGTGTATTTCGCCGTGTGATTCCGCGTGTGTGTCTACGCCTAAACGAACCATCATCTCCAGGTGTATTTCGCTGTGTGATTCCGCGTGTGTGTGTCTACGCCTAAACGACCCATCATCTCCAGGTGTATTTCGCTGTGTGATTCCGTGTGTGTGTCTACGCCTAAACGAACCATCATCTCCAGGTGTATTTCGCTGTGTGATTCCGTGTGTGTGTCTACACCTAAACGACCCATCATCTCCAGGTGTATTTCGCTGTGTGATTCCGCGTGTGTGTCTACGCCTAAACGACCCATAATCTCCAGGTGTATTTCGCTGTGTGATTCCGTGTGTGTGTCTACACCTAAACGAACCATCATCTCCAGGTGTATTTCGCTGTGTGATTCCGCGTGTGTGTCTACGCCTAAACGAACCATCATCTCCAGGTGTATTTCGCCGTGTGATTCCGCGTGTGTGTCTACGCCTAAACGAACCATCATCTCCAGGTGTATTTCGCCGTGTGATTCCGTGTGTGTGTCTACACCTAAACGACCCATCATCTCCAGGTGTATTTCGCTGTGTGATTCCGCGTGTGTGTCTACGCCTAAACGAACCATCATCTCCAGGTGTATTTCGCCGTGTGATTCCGCGTGTGTGTCTACGCCTAAACGAACCATCATCTCCAGGTGTATTTCGCTGTGTGATTCCGCGTGTGTGTGTCTACGCCTAAACGAACCATCATCTTCAGGTGTATTTCGCTGTGTGATTCCGCATGTGTGTCTACACCTAAACGAACCATCATCTCCAGGTGTATTTCGCCGTGTGATTCCGCGTGTGTGTCTACGCCTAAACGAACCATCATCTCCAGGTGTATTTCGCTGTGTGATTCCGCGTGTGTGTCTACGCCTAAACGAACCATCATCTCCAGGTGTATTTCGCCGTGTGATTCCGCGTGTGTGTCTACGCCTAAACGAACCATCATCTCCAGGTGTATTTCGCTGTGTGATTCCGCGTGTGTGTCTACGCTTAAACGAACCATCATCTCCAGGTGTATTTCGCTGTGTGATTCCGCGTGTGTGTCTACGCCTAAACGAACCATCATCTCCAGGTGTATTTCGCCGTGTGATTCCGCGTGTGTGTCTACGCCTAAACGAACCGTCATCTCCAGGTGTATTTCGCCGTGTGATTCCGCGTGTGTGTGTCTACGCCTAAACGACCCATCATCTCCAGGTGTATTTCGCCGTGTGATTCCGCGTGTGTGTCTACGCTTAAACGAACCATCATCTCCAGGTGTATTTCGCTGTGTGATTCCGCGTGTGTGTCTACGCCTAAACGAACCATCATCTCCAGGTGTATTTCGCTGTGTGATTCCGTGTGTGTGTCTACGCCTAAACGACCCATCATCTCCAGGTGTATTTCGCCGTGTGATTCCGCGTGTGTGTCTACGCCTAAACGAACCATCATCTCCAGGTGTATTTCGCTGTGTGATTCCGCGTGTGTGTCTACGCCTAAACGAACCATCATCTCCAGGTGTATTTCGCTGTGTGATTCCGCGTGTGTGTCGACGCCTAAACGAACCATCATCTCCAGGTGTATTTCGCCGTGTGATTCCGCGTGTGTGTCTACGCCTAAACGAACCATCATCTCCAGGTGTATTTCGCTGTGTGATTCCGCGTGTGTGTCTACGCCTAAACGAACCATCATCTCCAGGTGTATTTCGCTGTGTGATTCCGCGTGTGTGTGTCTACGCCTAAACGAACCATCATCTCCAGGTGTATTTCGCTGTGTGATTCCGCGTGTGTGTCTACACCTAAACGAACCATCATCTCCAGGTGTATTTCGCTGTGTGATTCCGCATGTGTGTGTCTACACCTAAACGAACCATCATCTCCAGGTGTATTTCGCTGTGTGATTCCGCGTGTGTGTGTCTACGCCTAAACGAACCATCATCTCCAGGTGTATTTCGCTGTGTGATTCCGCATGTGTGTGTCTACGCCTAAACGACCCATCATCTCCAGGTGTATTTCGCCGTGTGATTCCGCGTGTGTGTCTACGTCTAAACGAACCATCATCTCCAGGTGTATTTCGCCGTGTGATTCCGCGTGTGTGTCTACGCCTAAACGAACCATCATCTCCAGGTGTATTTCGCCGTGTGATTCCGCGTGTGTGTCTACGCCTAAACGACCCATCATCTCCAGGTGTATTTCGCCGTGTGATTCCGCGTGTGTGTGTCTACGCCTAAACGAACCATCATCTCCAGGTGTATTTCGCCGTGTGATTCCGCGTGTGTGTCTACGCCTAAACGAACCATCATCTCCAGGTGTATTTCGCTGTGTGATTCCGCGTGTGTGTCTACGCCTAAACGAACCATCATCTCCAGGTGTATTTCGCCGTGTGATTCCGCGTGTGTGTCTACGCCTAAACGAACCATCATCTCCAGGTGTATTTCGCCGTGTGATTCCGCGTGTGTGTGTCTACGCCTAAACGACCCATCATCTCCAGGTGTATTTCGCCGTGTGATTCCGCGTGTGTGTGTCTACGCCTAAACGAACCATCATCTCCAGGTGTATTTCGCCGTGTGATTCCGCGTGTGTGTGTCTACGCCTAAACGAACCATCATCTCCAGGTGTATTTCGCTGTGTGATTCCGCGTGTGTGTGTCTACGCCTAAACGAACCATCATCTCCAGGTGTATTTCGCTGTGTGATTCCGCGTGTGTGTGTCTACGCCTAAACGAACCATCATCTCCAGGTGTATTTCGCCGTGTGATTCCGCATGTGTGTGTCTACACCTAAACGAACCATCATCTCCAGGTGTATTTCGCTGTGTGATTCCGCGTGTGTGTCTACGCCTAAACGAACCATCATCTCCAGGTGTATTTCGCCGTGTGATTCCGCGTGTGTGTCTACGCCTAAACGAACCATCATCTCCAGGTGTATTTCGCTGTGTGATTCCGTGTGTGTGTCTACGCCTAAACGAACCATCATCTCCAGGTGTATTTCGCTGTGTGATTCCGCGTGTGTGTGTCTACGCCTAAACGACCCATCATCTCCAGGTGTATTTCGCTGTGTGATTCCGCGTGTGTGTCTACGCCTAAACGAACCATCATCTCCAGGTGTATTTCGCCGTGTGATTCCGCGTGTGTGTCTACGCCTAAACGAACCATCATCTCCAGGTGTATTTCGCCGTGTGATTCCGCGTGTGTGTCTACGCCTAAACGAACCATCATCTCCAGGTGTATTTCGCCGTGTGATTCCGCGTGTGTGTCTACGCCTAAACGAACCGTCATCTCCAGGTGTATTTCGCCGTGTGATTCCGCGTGTGTGTCTACGCCTAAACGAACCATCATCTCCAGGTGTATTTCGCTGTGTGATTCCGCGTGTGTGTGTCTACGCCTAAACGACCCATCATCTCCAGGTGTATTTCGCTGTGTGATTCCGCGTGTGTGTCTACGCCTAAACGACCCATCATCTCCAGGTGTATTTCGCTGTGTGATTCCGCGTGTGTGTCTACGCCTAAACGAACCATCATCTCCAGGTGTATTTCGCCGTGTGATTCCGCGTGTGTGTCTACGCCTAAACGAACCATCATCTCCAGGTGTATTTCGCCGTGTGATTCCGCGTGTGTGTCTACGCCTAAACGAACCATCATCTCCAGGTGTATTTCGCCGTGTGATTCCACGTGTGTGTCTACGCCTAAACGAACCATCATCTCCAGGTGTATTTCGCTGTGTGATTCCGAGTGTGTGTCTACGCCTAAACGAACCATCATCTCCAGGTGTATTTCGCCGTGTGATTCCGCGTGTGTGTCTACGCCTAAACGACCCATCATCTCCAGGTGTATTTCGCCGTGTGATTCCGCGTGTGTGTCTACGCCTAAACGACCCATCATCTCCAGGTGTATTTCGCCGTGTGATTCCGCGTGTGTGTGTCTACGCCTAAACGAACCATCATCTCCAGGTGTATTTCGCTGTGTGATTCCGCGTGTGTGTCTACGCCTAAACGAACCATCATCTCCAGGTGTATTTCGCTGTGTGATTCCGCGTGTGTGTCTACGCCTAAACGAACCATCATCTCCAGGTGTATTTCGCCGTGTGATTCCGCGTGTGTGTCTACGCCTAAACGAACCATCATCTCCAGGTGTATTTCGCCGTGTGATTCCGCGTGTGTGTGTCTACGCCTAAACGAACCATCATCTCCAGGTGTATTTCGCTGTGTGATTCCGTGTGTGTGTCTACACCTAAACGAACCATCATCTCCAGGTGTATTTCGCCGTGTGATTCCGCGTGTGTGTCTACACCTAAACGAACCGTCATCTCCAGGTGTATTTCGCCGTGTGATTCCGCGTGTGTGTCTACACCTAAACGAACCATCATCTCCAGGTGTATTTCGCCGTGTGATTCCGCGTGTGTGTGTCTACGCCTAAACGAACCATCATCTCCAGGTGTATTTCGCTGTGTGATTCCGCGTGTGTGTCTACGCCTAAACGAACCATAATCTCCAGGTGTATTTCGCCGTGTGATTCCGCGTGTGTGTCTACGCCTAAACGAACCATCATCTCCAGGTGTATTTCGCCGTGTGATTCCGCGTGTGTGTCTACGCCTAAACGAACCATCATCTCCAGGTGTATTTCGCTGTGTGATTCCGCGTGTGTGTCTACGCCTAAACGAACCATCATCTCCAGGTGTATTTCGCTGTGTGATTCCGCGTGTGTGTCTACGCCTAAACGACCCATCATCTCCAGGTGTATTTCGCTGTGTGATTCCGCGTGTGTGTCTACGCCTAAACGACCCATCATCTCCAGGTGTATTTCGCCGTGTGATTCCGCGTGTGTGTCTACGCCTAAACGACCCATCATCTCCAGGTGTATTTCGCTGTGTGATTCCGCGTGTGTGTCTACGCCTAAACGACCCATCATCTCCAGGTGTATTCCGCTGTGTGATTCCGCGTGTGTGTCTACGCCTAAACGAACCATCATCTCCAGGTGTATTTCGCCGTGTGATTCCGCGCGTGTGTGTCTACGCCTAAACGAACCATCATCTCCAGGTGTATTTCGCTGTGTGATTCCGTGTGTGTGTCTACGCCTAAACGAACCATCATCTCCAGGTGTATTTCGCTGTGTGATTCCGCGTGTGTGTCTACGCCTAAACGAACCATCATCTCCAGGTGTATTTCGCTGTGTGATTCCGCGTGTGTGTCTACGCCTAAACGAACCATCATCTCCAGGTGTATTTCGCTGTGTGATTCCGCGTGTGTCTACGCCTAAACGAACCATCATCTCCAGGTGTATTTCGCCGTGTGATTCCGCGTGTCTACGCCTAAACGAACCATCATCTCCAGGTGTATTTCGCCGTGTGATTCCGCGTGTGTGTCTACGCCTAAACGAACCATCATCTCCAGGTGTATTTCGCCGTGTGATTCCGCGTGTGTGTCTACGCCTAAACGAACCATCATCTCCAGGTGTATTTCGCTGTGTGATTCCGTGTGTGTGTCTACGCCTAAACGAACCATCATCTCCAGGTGTATTTCGCTGTGTGATTCCGCGTGTGTGTCTACGCCTAAACGAACCATCATCTCCAGGTGTATTTCGCTGTGTGATTCCGCGTGTGTGTCTACGCCTAAACGAACCATCATCTCCAGGTGTATTTCGCTGTGTGATTCCGCGTGTGTGTGTCTACGCCTAAACGAACCATCATCTCCAGGTGTATTTCGCTGTGTGATTCCGTGTGTGTGTCTACGCCTAAACGAACCATCATCTCCAGGTGTATTTCGCTGTGTGATTCCGCGTGTGTGTCTACGCCTAAACGAACCATCATCTCCAGGTGTATTTCGCCGTGTGATTCCGCGTGTGTGTCTACGCCTAAACGAACCATCATCTCCAGGTGTATTTCGCTGTGTGATTCCGCGTGTGTGTCTACGCCTAAACGAACCATCATCTCCAGGTGTATTTCGCCGTGTGATTCCGCGTGTGTGTCTACGCCTAAACGAACCATCATCTCCAGGTGTATTTCGCCGTGTGATTCCGCGTGTGTGTCTACGCCTAAACGAACCATCATCTCCAGGTGTATTTCGCTGTGTGATTCCGCGTGTGTGTCTACACCTAAACGAACCATCATCTCCAGGTGTATTTCGCCGTGTGATTCCGCGTGTGTGTCTACGCCTAAACGAACCATCATCTCCAGGTGTATTTCGCTGTGTGATTCCGCGTGTGTGTCTACGCCTAAACGAACCATCATCTCCAGGTGTATTTCGCCGTGTGATTCCGTGTGTGTGTCTACGCCTAAATGAACCATCATCTCCAGGTGTATTTCGCTGTGTGATTCCGCGTGTGTGTCTACACCTAAACGACCCATCATCTCCAGGTGTATTTCGCTGTGTGATTCCGCGTGTGTGTCTACGCCTAAACGAACCATCATCTCCAGGTGTATTTCGCTGTGTGATTCCGCGTGTGTGTGTCTACGCCTAAACGAACCATCATCTCCAGGTGTATTTCGCCGTGTGATTCCGCGTGTGTGTCTACGCCTAAACGAACCATCATCTCCAGGTGTATTTCGCTGTGTGATTCCGCGTGTGTGTCTACGCCTAAACGAACCATCATCTCCAGGTGTATTTCGCCGTGTGATTCCGCGTGTGTGTCTACGCCTAAACGAACCATCATCTCCAGGTGTATTTCGCTGTGTGATTCCGCGTGTGTGTCTACGCCTAAACGAACCATCATCTCCAGGTGTATTTCGCCGTGTGATTCCGTGTGTGTGTCTACGCCTAAACGAACCATCATCTCCAGGTGTATTTCGCCGTGTGATTCCGTGTGTGTGTCTACGCCTAAACGAACCATCATCTCCAGGTGTATTTCGCTGTGTGATTCCGCGTGTGTGTCTACGCCTAAACGACCCATCATCTCCAGGTGTATTTCGCCGTGTGATTCCGCGTGTGTGTCTACGCCTAAACGAACCATCATCTCCAGGTGTATTTCGCTGTGTGATTCCGCGTGTGTGTCTACGCCTAAACGACCCATCATCTCCAGGTGTATTTCGCCGTGTGATTCCGCGTGTGTGTCTACGCCTAAACGAACCATCATCTCCAGGTGTATTTCGCCGTGTGATTCCGTGTGTGTGTCTACGCCTAAACGAACCATCATCTCCAGGTGTATTTCGCTGTGTGATTCCGCCAACCTGATCTGACAGAATTAATTTTATATTTTGGAGCAACGAACTCCACTCCTACCCTAAACCTACACACTCTCAGCAATATAAAACACGTAACGGGCAAATAAATGTACAGTCACAGGTATTTATTGCAAAAACAGACCAAAAACTGTATAAAGTATTAACTCATGTTTCATTCCAAGCCTTCTGAAGTCAGACGATATCTTCATGTGAAGAACAGAGTTGATCTTAATGTTTTAGTCGCTGAAATGATGATCGCGCCCCTTCGTGAACAGAACACACACGCACTCGTTAATATGTCTGATTCAATTCATCTTTTGGGGATTTTCTTCACACAAATCAATCGTTTGGCCTCGGGACACTTGGAGTATTTGTAGTTTCTGAATAAATTGTTCCTGCAGTCGTATCTGCCTGTTATCCTGTTTTTTATAATACACAGATGGGCAGGTTTAGAGAAGAGTTTGAGTTACGCGTTCAAAATGTGTCTGAATATGTGTGTGTGTGTGTGTGTGTGATGGGTAGGTTTAGAGGCTGTGTGTGTGTGTGTGTGTGTGTGTGTGTGTGTGTGTGTGTGTGTGATGGGTAGGTTTAGGGGCTGTGTGTGTGTGTGATGGGTAGGTTTAGAGGCTGTGTGTGTGTGTGATGGGTAGGTTTAGGGGCTGTGTGTGTGTGTGTGTGATGGGTAGGTTTAGGGGCTGTTTGTGTGTGTGTGTGTGTGTGTGTGTGTGTGTGTTCTGGTAATCATCACGTTGTGGGGACATGAATCTGTTTACACAGTCACGTCATGGGGACCTCTTGCGTTGTGGGGACCAAAAATCAGGTCCCCATAAGGGAAACCCATTAAAATGATTAGAGAAGCTGTTCTGAAGGTGGTGGGCGGAGTTTTAGCTTTGGCCCAAAACACACGCTTTTGAGGTAGTGTGAGTGTGTGTAGGGAGTGCTCAGTTGCGCCCCCAAACCTTTCTGGGTGGTAATGCACTCACGTCTTCACACACACATTTTCCAATTATGGTTGGGCTCCGCCCACTTCCTAGTCCTCGTTAGGAACGAGTTCTTCAGCAACGAAATACATATTAAATTGACACTTGACTTCACAAACTCCATTAAACAACAACAAGAAGAAGAATACTCCACACTAAGAGGATTACTTGCAGGAAATGCCAAGGTACGAAGAGGAAAAAGGTGAAATACAAGGTAAGCACATATCATATGTATTAAGTTAGGGTAATTAGTTTAGCTAGCTAGTAAGTGCTAATTAACTGTTGAGGCTAAGTGAGGCCTGACGATTTTAGCGATCACATAATCATTCAATTTAATGTAAAAGGCTTAATTTTAACTGAAAAGTGTCGTCAAATGTTTAGCCTTACTGCTATTGGAACGATTTGGTTAATATTAAATTAGTTTCTGTCTAGTTCACGTTATATTAGTGCAAGAGGGGTGGATTATTTTATGCTTTATATTAAAGAAAAGTTATATTTTTGTCAGGGCACATGTTGAAATCATATTTTTGTCAGGGCACATGTTGAAATCATATTTTTGTCAGGACACATGTTGAAATCATATTTTTGTCAGGGCACATGTTGAAATCATATTTTTGTCAGGGCACATGTTGAAATCATATTTTTGTCAGGGCACATGTTGAAATATAATTTTGTGTGGGGGATGGGAGGGGGGTTTGCACTCGATGTCAGGCTCGTGTTTATAGTGTTTGACTGTAATTATGAAGAATTAAAGATCGGCTACCTTACAATATATATAGTCATGTTTTGATTTGTGAGAGATTATAGTCTAAGTGAACATTTTGAGTTGATGCCCTTAAGGTTATTGTTGTGCCAGACATTAATTGTCCTTGTTCGATTGTCATGCATTGGTACATTGTGATAACATTACAGTTCAGTGTTACATTAAAATAACATTCGTATCTGCTTATTAAACATATTAGTTTAATTGTTTTAATGTCTCCCCATTTTCACACTAATTCTTCACACATCTTTTTCCAAGTTTGAAATGCCACCACGAATCAGCCCCCTTAAGGATGCCATGCATCATGTGGTTTCGAAGACTGACAAGACATTCAAATTAGATGTGAAGTATATAAATGCAGAGAAAGGTAAGGTGGTGTATGTTGTGATTTATCAGACAATAATTACTATCATATGCATGTCCTAACCTTTATCTTATGAGCATCTGGGTGCATTACTTGGGTACCTGTTGCAGCTTATTTTAAATCAGCTAACTTTTGATGTATTTTGTGTAATTGGCATCCTTTATCTGCAAAATTTTCTTTTTTGTGAATTTTTTTTTTTCCTCTCTTTTTCTTTTCTGTTTTATGCAGGACGTGGTCTATTTGCAAAGGGTGTCTTTTGCAAAGGTGATTTTGTTGTTGAGTACAGGGGAGATATGATAAATGATGCAGAACTGCAGAGGAGAAGAAAGCGTTACCACGCATCCTGTGCTGCATTTATGTTTGATTTCAAGTGGCGAGGGAAAACATGGTGGTAAGATGCACAAAAACTATATACCTTATGCTATACTATAGTGTAAAAAAAGTAATTGTTGGTGGTATATTGTAATACTTGTATCTCTCATTTTCTTATGTTTCATATATTTTTAAGTATTGATGCCTCAAGAGAAGATGGATCTTTTGGGCGGATAGTTAATGATGACCACAAACATCCAAAATGTAAGATGAAGAAAATTGATGTAAATGGAAAGCCCCACCTTTGTCTGTTTGCCCTTCATGACATTAAAGAAGGAGAAGAAATCACCTATGATTATGGAGGAGAAGACTACCCATGGAGAACACAAGTATGTTACAATGCACTGTGTACATAAAAGCTCATTGTTGCAACGTGTCAAGCAAGTTGGTTGTTGATTAGATTATATATATATATGATAGCTATTAGAAATAAATTAATCTAATTTACCCGTATTACTATTTTAATACAAATTGTAATAGGTATACACTAGGGGTGTAACGATTCGTTTTAACTTCGATTCGTATCACGATTTGAGGTTTTCGATACGATTCAAGGACGATATTGGTTAATTTAGAACGATACGATCCAAAACGATTCAGTGACTTAAAATTTACCCTTTATATTAATATCATTATATTAATATCAAAAATAAAGTGCAACCAACATCTCTTCAGGTTGAATGAGCAGTGGCTGAACCTGCTACTACTGCAAACAGCGAGAGACTCCTTTAGAACATCTCCGTCTTTACAAAAGGGCCAAAGTGTTTCCAACATAGACCATAAAAAAATACGTTTCCACAAACTGGACCGCAATAGTGGCCTGATAGTTTCTCGCTCGTTGGCTTCTGCTCTGTCATCCGCTGTCATGACAAATCCTGTCCGCGCTGTGTTTTGTTTTCTTTGCGCTGCTGCTGCCGCTTGCGGCTGACGTCACGTACAGGCTGACTGAGTAATGTTTAACGCCTTTATCATTATAAGTGCTAAGAAAAAACATCCATACTTTCAGTCAGTTTTTGAGATGAAACCGGTCCCCATAAGGAACTTTCACAGTGTGTGTGTGTGAGGTCCTCATAAAGCCTGTTTTATTCCAGATGTGTGTGTGTGTGAGCGTGCAGACAGAGGTTGACTGGACAGTAGTAGATGTTTAAAGTTGAAGTTGCTCGCTCTATCTATCTCTGAAGTCATGTGGTGTCGTCTTCAGATTGCTCTCTTGTGTTTCCATGTCCTAATATCTCTTCATATGACTGTTGTCTCTTACAGATGAGCGGCATTGCTGTTAATACCAGCGCATCAGGTGACACTGATCCTTCTGTCCCGTTAGAGACTCAAATGGAGGATGAATCGGCTCAAATCAGCTCTCCTCAACAGGTACGTTCATGTTCATCACTGAAGATTTAACTCTACTGTCTCTCATTGCTCTGTTTTAGTGTTTTTAAAGCATATTTTGATGCCTATCTGGTGTAAATCACCACACAGAACAGTTTAATCACATATCTCCAGTAGCTCAGTGCTAGAGGAGAATCTTGGGCCAGTTTTGTCCTTCACTGGGATTTTTTTCTGGGTTAATAGTTGCTTTAAAATGGACACTCACGACGTCCCCACAACACACTTTCAGTCAGTTTTTGAGTTCAAACTTGTGTGTTGAAGTGGATGAAACCGGTCCCCATAAGGAACTTTCACAGTGTGTGTGTGTGAGGTCCTCATAAAGCCTGTTTTATTCCAGATGTGTGTGTGTGTGTTTGAGTTCAAACTTGTGTGTTGAAGTGGATGAAACCGGTCCCCATAAGGAACTTTCACAGTGTGTGTGTGTGAGGTCCTCATAAAGCCTGTTTTATTCCAGATGTGTGTGTGTGTGAGCGTGCAGACAGAGGTTGACTGGACAGTAGTAGATGTTTAAAGTTGAAGTTGCTCGCTCTATCTATCTCTGAAGTCATGTGGTGTCGTCTTCAGATTGCTCTCTTGTGTTTCCATGTTCTAATATCTCTTCATATGACTGTTGTCTCTTACAGATGAGCGGCATTGCTGTTAATACCAGCGCATCAGGTGACACTGATCCTTCTGTCCCGTTAGAGACTCAAATGGAGGATGAATCGGCTCAAATCAGCTCTCCTCAACAGGTACGTTCATGTTCATCACTGAAGATTTAACTCTACTGTCTCTCATTGCTCTGTTTTAGTGTTTTTAAAGCATATTTTGATGCCTATCTGGTGTAAATCACCACACAGAACAGTTTAATCACATATCTCCAGTAGCTCAGTGCTAGAGGAGAATCTTGGGCCAGTTTTGTCCTTCACTGGGATTTTTTTCTGGGTTAATAGTTGCTTTAAAATGGACACTCACGACGTCCCCACAACACACTTTCAGTCAGTTTTTGAGTTCAAACTTGTGTGTTGAAGTGGATGAAACCGGTCCCCATAAGGAACTTTCACAGTGTGTGTGTGTGAGGTCCTCATAAAGCCTGTTTTATTCCAGATGTGTGTGTGTGTGAGCGTGCAGACAGAGGTTGACTGGACAGTAGTAGATGTTAAAGTTGAAGTTGCTCGCTCTATCTATCTCTGAAGTCATGTGGTGTCGTCTTCAGATTGCTCTCTTGTGTTTCCATGTCCTAATATCTCTTCATATGACTGTTGTCTCTGACAGATGAGCGGCATTGCTGTTAATACCAGCGCATCAGGTGACACTGATCCTTCTGTCCCGTTAGAGACTCAAATGGAGGATGAATCGGCTCAAATCAGCTCTCCTCAACAGGTACGTTCATGTTCATCACTGAAGATTTAACTCTACTGTCTCTCATTGCTCTGTTTTAGTGTTTTTAAAGCATATTTTGATGCCTATCTGGTGTAAATCACCACACAGAACAGTTTAATCACATATCTCCAGTAGCTCAGTGCTAGAGGAGAATCTTGGGCCAGTTTTGTCCTTCACTGGGATTTTTTTCTGGGTTAATAGTTGCTTTAAAATGGACACTCACGACGTCCCCACAACACACTTTCAGTCAGTTTTTGAGTTCAAACTTGTGTGTTGAAGTGGATGAAACCGGTCCCCATAAGGAACTTTCACAGTGTGTGTGTGTGTGAGGTCCTCATAAAGCCTGTTTTATTCCAGATGTGTGTGTGTGTGTTTGAGTTCAAACTTGTGTGTTGAAGTGGATGAAACCGGTCCCCATAAGGAACTTTCACAGTGTGTGTGTGTGAGGTCCTCATAAAGCCTGTTTTATTCCAGATGTGTGTGTGAGCGTGCAGACAGAGGTTGACTGGACAGTAGTAGATGTTTAAAGTTGAAGTTGCTCGCTCTATCTATCTCTGAAGTCATGTGGTGTCGTCTTCAGATTGCTCTCTTGTGTTTCCATGTTCTAATATCTCTTCATATGACTGTTGTCTCTGACAGATGAGCGGCATTGCTGTTAATACCAGCGCATCAGGTGACACTGATCCTTCTGTCCCGTTAGAGACTCAAATGGAGGATGAATCGGCTCAAATCAGCTCTCCTCAACAGGTACGTTCATGTTCATCACTGAAGATTTAACTCTACTGTCTCTCATTGCTCTGTTTTAGTGTTTTTAAAGCATATTTTGATGCCTATCTGGTGTAAATCACCACACAGAACAGTTTAATCACATATCTCCAGTAGCTCAGTGCTAGAGGAGAATCTTGGGCCAGTTTTGTCCTTCACTGGGATTTTTTTCTGGGTTAATAGTTGCTTTAAAATGGACACTCACGACGTCCCCACAACACACTTTCAGTCAGTTTTTGAGTTCAAACTTGTGTGTTGAAGTGGATGAAACCGGTCCCCATAAGGAACTTTCACAGTGTGTGTGTGTGAGGTCCTCATAAAGCCTGTTTTATTCCAGATGTGTGTGTGTGTGAGCGTGCAGACAGAGGTTGACTGGACAGTAGTAGATGTTAAAGTTGAAGTTGCTCGCTCTATCTATCTCTGAAGTCATGTGGTGTCGTCTTCAGATTGCTCTCTTGTGTTTCCATGTCCTAATATCTCTTCATATGACTGTTGTCTCTGACAGATGAGCGGCATTGCTGTTAATACCAGCGCATCAGGTGACACTGATCCTTCTGTCCCGTTAGAGACTCAAATGGAGGATGAATCGGCTCAAATCAGCTCTCCTCAACAGGTACGTTCATGTTCATCACTGAAGTGTTGCATATTTTATCGGTGCAAATATGGCAAGTATGTGTATTTTTTACATTGTCAACTGCTTTTTGTCACTTAATTAGAAGTGCCCCAATTTTAAAATTGTCTTCTGTTAGTTATATAGCGATGGAGCAGACATTTGAATTTTTAAAAAAATGCAAAGTATTGAAACAAAAAAACCTCTGTAAAATTGGCTTTTTTTGCAACGCTATAATTGTCCCATTAGGTGTTCAAAAGTACTATACACACTTGCAGTCTTATTTTTGAACTTGAATTATTATAATATAGTATTTGATGTTGATTGTACTTTTTGTTTACAGATTGTGACACCGCTCCCAAATGAGATTTTTGTACCCAGACTGAGAAGGACTAAAAGTGTCATGGTAGGTTTGAGTGATTGTCCCTAGAATATCCTGAAATTATTATTATTATTATTTTAAGATCATGCACGTGCATTGCGTCTGCGCTTCTCAGTTCACTCGTTTTTGAAAAGGTTTGGAGTTTTTCCATCTTTTGCACCTAGCTTATAAATTGCTAATAAGTGAAAGTTAAATGTTCACTGAGCGTTTTCAATGCGATCAAGTGTTTAGATGTCAATCTGATTGAAATTTTATTTGGATCTAGCTCAATTGGAGCAATTAAGGTATTTACATAAAGGCTTTTCAGTCTGATCGAGCCATCAATCAAATTACTAATGGTAGCGATGCACTGATATGAAAATTTTGGCTGATACGATATTTCTTTATATTTTAAAAGCCGACAGCTGATATATGGGCCGATAAATCTCAATATATATTTTTGATAAACTTTGAGAGCCTGATTACAAAAACAAGCCTTGAAAAGCCATGTCCCAAACACAACATAAATCAAACGTATACAGTACAGTATCCTATGACCCAGTGTAAGATTGCTTACTTTTTCAAATTCATTTGCACACCTATGGCCAACGTACTTTATTTGAAAAAAATGGAAACAAATTACAGTAACATTTAATTTATCATTGGTTAACCAACAATGAATGACCAGTACTTCTACAGGATTTAATCATCTTAGTTCATGTATCTAATCATTTTCAGATCCAAATTTGTGGGTTAACATTAGGTAATGTGCATCGATCAGATTAGAAAAAGAATCCAATCTGATTGAAATTTTATTTGGATTGAAAATTTATTTGGAAAGGGTTAGTTTACCCAAAAAAGAAAATTCTCTAATTAATTCCTCATGTTGTTGGACACCCGTAAGACTTCCGTTCATCTTCAGACAGAGATGCGTCATTACAAAGCCAATCTCTCTACAGTGGCTCTACAATCATTTTATGAAGAGATGAGATTAGTTTGTGCGCAATTTTAAAAAAAAAACAACTTGTATAGTGATGGCCCATTTCAAAACACAGCTTCCTGAAGATTCAAGCATTGTATCGAATCATCAGTCGAATCATGAATCGACACACTGATTCATAATGCTTCCAAGCTTCGTGAAGCCGTGTTTTGAAATCGGCCATCACTATACAAGTCGTTATTTATTGTTTCTGCACAAAAAAAAACTCTTCTTGTGTCTTCATAAATTGATTGTAGAGCCGCTGTAGTGAGATGGGCTTTGTAGCGACGTCTTTAGTGCCTTTATGGGTCTTGAGAGAGGAAATGACATTGGTGTCAATGAAGGCCTTTCTGAGCCATCGGATTTCAACACTAATATCTTCATTTGTGTCTGAAGATGAACGGAGGTCTTATGGGTGTCCAACCACATGAGGAATTAATCACACAGTTTACGTTTTTGGGTGAACTAAGCCTTTAAACACCCCATTCTTTTACAGTGATCTCATAATTTTTAGCTTATGTTAAAGTTGTGCTGCACATGTTGCAAATTTTTATTTTACTCCTGTATTTCGAAGTGATTCCAATCAATTTTGAAGCATCATGGTGATTTGGGGATTTTGCCTAGAGCTGCCATCAACATTTATTCTCATAATCAATTACTTGGTGAATTTTGTAACAATGTATTAAGAATATATTATTGTGAAAACATTGACAAAAAAATATTAGAAACGCATCGAAAATAGAATACCTGAACAGTTTACTGATAATCACAATAGTTGCTAATTTATGCATGTTAATTTACTGATCAATTAATTGTGGCTAGCCAATTCCAAAATTATTTATTTTTATTTTTTAGCTAAAAGATACAGATCTTGAGGATTCTGGTGAGCTCTTTGATTCTACACCCGAGAGTTCAGATAATTACATTCCAGATACCACTTCCGACAGTGACAGTGATGTTAGCCTTACACTAAACCCAACAAAGCCTCAGCTCCTTTATGAGCTGGATGTTGATGAATCTGGCTCAGTGAGTTCCCCTGACTGTGACACAGCAACCACAGACAAAGTGAACAGCTGTATGTCTGAAGCATCTGGAACAGGAGAAGAACCCAGTTCAAGTCAGAACACAATAGACAGCATAGTTGTTTGTGAATACCAAAAAAGAGATGGCAGTAGAGTGTACAACAAGAGACATTACTGCTTGTATTGCTCTAAACCTTACGCTAAGATGGCGAGGCATCTAGAAAGTTCACATGTAAATAAATCAGATGTGGCACGAGCTCTAAGCTTTCCAAAGGGTTCAAAGGAGAGAAAACTCCAGCTGGATTATATTCGCAACAGAGGAAATTATGCCCACAATGCTGCTGTAATGGAATCGGGAAAGGGGGAACTGGTGCCATTTAAACGACCACCAAAAAAAGTGCAAGGAGATGATTTCATGCATTGTGCATACTGTCAAGGACTTTTTACAAGAAAGGTCCTGTGGCGACACATGCGTTCTTGTAGACTTAAACCTCAGTCAGTCCTCCCCAAACCAGGAAAAAATCGTGTTCAGTCTATGTGTACGTACACAGGGCCTGTGCCTTCAAACATGACCAAACAACTGTGGGGAGTAATTAGTGCCATGAATCCTGACCCAATCACAGATATAATAAAAAATGACACGGTAATTACTGAATTAGGGCAGCGCTTGTTAAATAAAGGTGGGCTTTCAGACAAAAACAAACAGCATGTGCGAGAGAAGATGCGAGAATTGGGAAGGTTGATTCACAATGCGAGGAGAGTCACCTCCTTAAAAACAATGCAAGATTGTGTAAATCCAAAGAAGTATATGGAGACTGTCAAAGCTGTCAAGTATACGTGTGGGTATGACGGTGAAACCGACAAATTCATGATTCCATCGCTTGCAAACAAGATTGGTAATTCCCTGGTCAAAGTAAGCAAGCTCTTAAAAGCTCAGGGCTTAATCTCAAATGACAAACAGCTTGTGAAGAATGCCAGTGAGTTTCTTGAAGTCCATGAGAACAAGTGGAACGAGATGATCTCTGCTACAGCATTGAGGAACATCAGTGAAGCAAAGTGGAATCTGCCCTCTGTCTTGCCCTTTACTGAAGATGTCACAAAAATGCATGCATATCTCGGTGAAGTGCAAGACAAGTGGTTCAAATCACTCTCCGAAAGTCCCTCTACTAAAGCCTGGATGGAGCTGGCAAAGGTATGTCTAGCCCAGATGATTCTCTTTAACCGGCGCAGGGAAGGAGAGGTGGCCAGCATGCCTTTGTCTGCATTTCTATCACGAGACACTTCTGATCCGCATGAAGATGTGGACTGGGCACTCTCTGAAGTAGAAAAAAAACTCTGCAGACACTTCACAAGGGTTATCACCAGAGGAAAGCGTGGTCGACCAGTTCCAATACTTCTTACTCCAAAAATGCTGTGTGCCTTAGAACTCCTTGTTAAGCAGAGAGAGGCTTGTGCGGTTTTAAAAGACAATGCCTATATGTTTGCGAGACCAGAAGCCATGACACATTTCCGAGGGTCAGACTGCCTCCGTGGCTTTGCAAAGGCGTGTGGTGCAAAGTGTCCCAAGTCACTGACATCTACCAGACTGCGAAAGCATGCTGCAACCCTTTCAACAGTGTTGAATATGACTGACACTGAGATGGACCAGTTGGCAAACTTTCTTGGGCACGACATAAGAATCCATCGTGAGTTTTATCGACTCCCTGAGAAGACCCTGCAACTTGCCAAGATCAGCAAAGTTCTAATGGCCCTTGAACAAGGAAGATTAGCTGAGTTCCACGGCAAGAACTTGGATGAAATTGGGATAGATCCTGATGGTTTGTTATTTTATTTGACTTTTTGATTTTCTGTTTACCATGTTTTCAAATACCATGTGTTTATGATCCATTATATGCCATTGTTAAGCTGCACTTACAACTTCCACAGAAAAAGTTCTTGACTGTGATGAGGAAGATGGGAGCATACAAGAGGAACATTGTTCATCTACCGTTGACGGTTTGTATT
This sequence comes from Pseudorasbora parva, assembly GCF_024679245.1. NCBI lineage: Eukaryota > Metazoa > Chordata > Actinopteri > Cypriniformes > Gobionidae > Pseudorasbora > Pseudorasbora parva. Next base: position 43,586,882 of record NC_090189.1, on the reverse strand, counting down.
CCTGTTAAAATACATTTTGCACAAATTACAAAAAAAAAAAAAAATTTCATTTTGCATAGTTTGCATTCATACTTTTCAGTCATGTGACAGGCAAACAATGTGTTCCAACATTAAAGATGATGCTCCATTACAGAGCAAACACTTTTTTGATGAAACTGTTTATTGTGTATTGAATGCCTCCAAGCTATTCGTCAACATGTTTTTCACTAAACATTCATTCTGTAGTGATTTTTCTTGTTGTGCTACCATAATATTTCTATTTTATAAGCAAAACGTGTACATTTGTCATAAAATGCTAGCGGATCCACTCTCCTCGTGTTGGTTGGGTCATGGCACAGAACGGACCATGTCAGATGATTGTTGATATAACATTCATGCATTTTGTTAGATTTAAATTTATGCATTTGTCAGACGCTTTTATCCAAAGTGAATCACATTGCATCGGACCCATGACCTTGGTGTTGCTAGCTTCACGCTCTATTGTTTGAGCTACAGGAAAGTTATAGCTCAAACATTATTTCAATAATATTGAAATAAAATGGTTAAATACTATTTATTTGAGCTTATGTTTGATTAAATGTCCGCTAGAAAGATGTATTATTCCGCTAGTAGATGTAGTTCAATTATACTTGCAAAAATAAACACAATTGCACTTGTATAGCACTTTTGCATTTAAAATCATTAGTGTGACAAATAACACATCAGTTGTGTATTGTAAGCATTCTAGAGTACCTGTTTATATCTTTCTGAAAATGTTATTATATAAAATAATGTTGACTTGTTTTCCATAGAACCATCAGCAGAGGTGGCACTTCCTCCTCCTGAAAGGAATGATATGCCGCCACCACCCAAGAGGCGCAAACCACCATCAGATGAAGAGATGCCTTCAAGAGCCAGTGCTGCGAGGCCTTCTTCCAAAGGTGAACTCTTCACACATTTCTCTTTTGCATGTCTTCTGCTTTCTGTAGATGTACTGTCAGTTTTTAGTCAATGATAATTTTAGGCCAGGGTATTTTAGGTCAATCAAGCAGTGATTTTTACGTTCAATGTAATTCTATTTATAGGTAGTGCACATAATTGTACTTGCAATGTAGATGCTGACATAAATAGTAGGGATGTCCTCAACTATATATCTAGTCAACTAGTAGTCGTTCATTTAAGCCAGGTGTGGGGAACATTGATCCCGAAGGTCCACACTCTTGCAGTATTTAATAGAAAACACTCATCTCCCTTTAAGTTAATCTGAAGACCTTGAATGCGGCACCTGTAGCCCATTTCCTGCACACACCTGTGCACGGCGGCTCTGGATGTTTCTCCTCCAGACTCAGTCCACTGCTTCCGCAGGTCCCCCAAGGTCTGGAATCGGTCCTTCTCCACAATCTTCCTCAGGGTCCGCTCACCTCTTCTCGTTGTGCAGCGTTTTTTGCCACACTTTTTTCTTCCCACAGACTTCCCACTGAGGTGCCTTGATACAGCACTCTGGGAACAGCCTATTCGTTCAGAAATGTCTTTCTGTGTCTTCCCCTCTCGCTTGAGGGTGTCAGTGATGGCCTTCTGGACAGCGGTCAGGTCGGCAGTCTTACCCATGATTGCGGTTTTGAGTAATGAACCAGGCTGGGAGTTATTAAAAGCCTCAGGAATCTTTTGCAGGTGTTTAGAGTTAATTAGTTGATTCAGATGATTAGGTTAATAGCTCGTTTAGAGAACCTTTTCATGATATGCAAATTTTTTGAGATTTTTTTTCATGAACTGCTTGCCAAAATCATCAGTATTAAAACAAAAGACCTGAAATATTTCAGTTGGTGTGCAATGAATCTAAAATATATAATAGTTTAATTTTTATCATTACATTATGGAAAATAATGAACTTTATCACAATGTTAATTTTTTGAGAAGGACCTGTGTGTGTGATATATATATATATATATATATATATATTCAAATTTTATCATAGAATAAAAAATATTTGAAGGACTTTTACGCTGTACCCCTGCTCTTGTGCGGCACCTCGGTTGGGAAACACTGGGTTAGACCACTATTAGGGGGCAGCCCTATTAAAAACTGATAGTAGGATTCAGAGCTTCGGATTGAAATTCCAGCACACTATTTTTATAATTTTGATTATTTTCTGTCCACTTTTAGGTAAAACTATCCAGAAGAAGACACCCTGGCAGCAGATTGAGGTGCAGGCTGTGGAAAGGCACATGAAGCGTTTCATCACATCACTCACTGTACCAGCAAAGAGTGACTGTGACAAATGTTTAAAAGCTGAACCAGAAGCGCTGAAGAACCGCGATTGGAAGACCGTAAAGTTTTACATTTATAATCGCATTACAGCTTCAAAAAAGAAATTGCAGTGCAGATAATAATGTGAAGAAACAACTCTTAAAGATGACAACATTTAAAGATGTTAAAAAATATAGCAACACTTGTTGGCTATAGAACATACTTTATTGTTAGATCTACTTGTGTCTTTTAATGCTGTCATCATAAAACATACTGCAAACAACATTTAAATAGTGTATGTTTTATAATGACTGTGATAAAGGCCACAAGCAGAAAAGCATTGGTCTAAACAAAGTTGTTCTAAAGTTGTAGTTTGTTTAAATTCACATGTCTGTGAAAGGAAGCATCTGTGAAAGTTAAAAGTTTTTTTTTTTTATATATAAGATTTTATTTTTGTATTCTTTTAATAACAGGACATGGTTGAGAGGTTTAGCTTCATCTGAGTTCTTTTGGAAAGTATGGACTCAATAAAAGTTGAACTCAACAATTAGTAGTAGATTTATTATAGTTATGAGTAGTAGATGACGCTGAGTGGTTGGCTGTGGTTGAATACTATGTAAAGAAAATTACAATTATAGAAAGAATAGTTTGAAGTGGAAAAGTTTAAATGTTTCACTTTTGGGTTGAAATATCCAGATAATAATTCACTACCCTCATATAACCCTTTGTATGGTAATGGAGCACTTTTTTCTCTGCAACATCAATCACACTGATATCCCAATCAAACAGACTCAATCGATCCAACCAAAAATTCAGCATGAGGAGATGATTACAAGCACAACCCTCAGGCCCGGTTTCACAGACAGAGTTTAGATTAAGCCAGGGTTAGAGCTTAGTTCATTAAAGACATTTAAGTTGCTTTTTTAAACATGCCTTAGCAAAAAACAGTACTGGTGTGCATCCTGAGACAAAACTGACACGGTCGCAAAGCATATCTTAATGTATGCCAGTTAAAACAGCTCAAACATACATTTTTGTCTGGGACTAGCTTAAGTCATGTTTGTGAAACCGGCCATAGGTTGATTTAGTCAAGAGTGAAGCTTTGCGCATCTAGCGCTATTTGCAGGCCTCACCACATCTCCACATTTAAGACCTTTTCTACATTTAAACATTTGTACTGCTACTGTTTATTTTAATTCTACTTTTTTTTTTTTTTAGATTAAACCCATTTTAAAGGGCAAATGCAATTTGAAGATTTACTTCAAATAAATGCCTATTCATTGTTTTAGTAATAAATTTATTCTTCTTGCTAGGTCCCCACAAATCAATTGGGAAGTTGTGTAAATTATGCAAATAGGTCCCCACAAATCAATTGGGAAGTTGTGTGAATTATGCAAATAGGTCCCCACAAATCAATTGGGAAGTTGTGTGAATTATGCAAATAGGTCCCCACAAATCAATTGGGAAGTGTGTGAATTATGCAAATAAAATGCAAATTAGGTCCTTGTAAGACATGTTTACTCGATTTTTCATAGGTCCCCGTAACACATGGTCAAGATATTACTTAGTCTTTTCAGATATCTGAAGGCGTGTATAAGTTAACACAGCTATGGTAAGTATCTCTAATTTTTTTCATACCTCTAGAGCCTTTAGAAACGGTGGTCCCCACAAGTAATGGTCATAAAGGTGGTCCCCATCCAACATGGAAACCAGTATGTGTGTGTGTGTGTGTGTGTGTGTGTGTGTGTGTGTGTGTGTGTGTGTGATGGGTAGGTTTAGGGGCTGTGTGTGTGTGTGTGTGATGGGTAGGTTTAGAGGCTGTGTGTGTGTGTGTGTGATGGGTAGGTATAGGGGCTGTGTGTGTGTGTGTGTGTGTGTGTGTGTGTGTGTGTGTGTGTGTGTAGGTGTGTGTGTGTGTGTGATGGGTAGGTTTAGGGGCTGTGTGTGTGTGTGTGTGTGTGTGTGTGTGTGTGTGTGTGTGTGTGATTGGTAGGTTTAGGGGCTGTGTGTGTGTGTGTGTGTGTGTGTGTGTGTGTGTGTGTGTGTGTGTGTGTGTGTGTGTGTGATGGGTAGGTTTAGGGGCTGTGTGTGTGTGTGTGTGTGATTGGTAGGTTTAGGGGCTGTGTGTGTGTGTGTGTGTGTGTGTGTGTGTGTGTGTGATGGGTAGGTTTAGGGGCTGTGTGTGTGTGTGTGATGGGTAGGTTTAGGGGCTGTGTGTGTGTGTGTGTGTGATTGGTAGGTTTAGGGGCTGTGTGTGTGTGTGTGTGTGTGTGTGTGTGTGTGTGTGTGATGGGTAGGTTTAGGGGCTGTGTGTGTGTGTGTGATGGGTAGGTTTAGGGGCTGTGTGTGTGTGTGATGGGTAGGTTTAGAGGCTGTGTGTGTGTGTGTGTGTGTGTGTGTGTGATGGGTAGGTTTAGGGGCTGTGTGTGCGTGTGTGTGTGATGGGTAGGTTTAGGGGCTGTGTGTGCGTGTGTGTGTGATGGGTAGGTTTAGGGGCTGTGTGTGTGTGTGTGTGATGGGTAGGTTTAGGGGCTGTGTGTGTGTGTGTGTGATGGGTAGGTTCAGGGGCTGTGTGTGTGTGTGTGATGGGTAGGTTTAGAGGCTGTGTGTGTGTGTGTGTGATGGGTAGGTTTAGAGGCTGTGTGTGTGTGTGTGTGTGTGTGTGTGTGTGATGGGTAGGCTTAGGGGCTGTGTGTGTGTGTGATGGGTAGGTTTAGGGGCTGTGTGTGTGTGTGTGTGATGGGTAGGTTCAGGGGCTGTGTGTGTGTGTGTGTGATGGGTAGGTTTAGGGGCTGTGTGTGTGTGTGTGTGATGGGTAGGTTTAGGGGCTGTGTGTGTGTGTGTGTGTGTGTGTGATGGGTAGGTTTAGGGGCTGTGTGTGTGTGTGTGTGATGGGTAGGCAAAAGGGGGTCAAACACAGGGGGTATATACACTCACCTAAAGGATTATTAGAAACACCACACTAATACTGTGTTTGAGGCCCTTTTGCCTTCAGAACTGCCTTAATTCTACGCGTCATAAACAGGTGAGGAACTTTTCAACTTGTGCGAATCACGCGTTTAGCTCAATTCGTGCCGCAGATTGGCTATTCACATCTTTGCATTGACTTAACATGTAAATCACTCACACTTATCGCTTCATTCACGTCTGGTGTGAACGCACCATAAGAGGCTGGATCAAGACTGGAGCTGACAGACTCTCTAGTTCCCTCGGCGTAAACCAAGCAGAGAGCAACCACTGATTGCCTTAGTAGGAGAAAATACTATGGTAGTCAATGGTTGCTGTTACATTTCTCAAAATATCTGAACAAAGAAACCTACACAGGTTAGGACAACCTGAGGGAGAGGAAATGATGAAATAATTGTAATTTTTGTGTGAACTATCTTTATAGTATTAGTTATCTCTGACTGGCAAAGTCGGACATCATTAGGTGATGGTCACAGGTGATGGTCACAGGTGATGGTCATCTGAAGTCCTCCAGGAGTCGAGGCACCTCTTCACAGGTGATGGTCACAGGTGATGGTCATCTGAAGTTAGTGTCCCCAACTGAGTAAGCCAAAGCGACGGTGGCAAGGAACTAAAATGAAGTCTTCATGATAGGCTGGATCCAGACTGGAGCTGACAGACTCTCTAGTTCCCTCGGGATGGCCGTCCAGATAAAATAAAACAGAACAGGAAAATAATTAGCATAGCTGCTGTTCAAAGCATTAACCAAAGGCAATCATGTGCGCTGATATAACTGGAGTGCAAGGTGATGAGATGCATTATGTGAATGCTTGGCTAAAGAGATGCGGCTTTAATCCAGAGTCAACTGGGGGAGTGAACTGGGGGAGTGAACTGGGCGAGTCAACCCTGGGCGAGTGAACTGGGGGAGTGAACTGGGGGAGTCAACCCTGGGCGAGTGAACTGGGGGAGTGAACTGGGGGAGTCAACCCTGGGCGAGTGAACTGGGGGAGTGAACTGGGCGAGTGAACTGGGCGAGTGAACTGGGCGAGTGAACTGGGGGAGTGAACTGGGGGAGTCAACCCTGGGCGAGTGAACTGGGGGAGTGAACTGGGCGAGTGAACTGGGGGAGTGAACTGGGGGAGTCAACCCTGGGGGAGTCAACCCTGGGGGAGTGAACTGGGCGAGTCAACCCTGGGGGAGTGAACTGGGCGAGTCAACCCTGGGCGAGTGAACTGGGCGAGTGAACTGGGGGAGTCAACCCTGGGGGAGTGAACTGGGGGAGTCAACCCTGGGCGAGTGAACTGGGGGAGTGAACTGGGCGAGTGAACTGGGGGAGTGAACTGGGGGAGTCAACCCTGGGGGAGTCAACCCTGGGGGAGTGAACTGGGCGAGTCAACCCTGGGGGAGTGAACTGGGGGAGTCAACCCTGGGGGAGTGAACTGGGGGAGTCAACCCTGGGCGAGTCAACTGGGGGAGTCAACCCTGGGCGAGTGAACTGGGCGAGTGAACTGGGCGAGTGAACTGGGCGAGTGAACTGGGCGAGTGAACTGGGCGAGTGAACTGGGCGAGTGAACTGGGGGAGTCAACCCTGGGGGAGTGGGGGAATGAGTCTGACCCCATTGGCTATGGCCGGATGGCAGTGCATTTTGGGAACGGGACAATGTCTTCTTTTCCTCTCTCCCCTCTCACGTCTCTGTTGCTCCTCATGCTTCCGTCTCCTTCCCTCACCTCACCTGTCCAAACCCCCGAATGCTGCGGACGCCATGACTGGGAGTGTAGAGCGCCGTCCCATAAGCGCCTCCGGCCTGTGAGCGGGTGAGGGTGTGAGAGTTGGGGGTTCCCCACCCACAAACACCACCCAGCACCCTCCCCCCACACAAACACCACCCAACACCCTCCCCACACACAAACACCACCCAACAATGCCCCATTACAACCCCCCCCCCTCACGAACTTGACTAACACCTGCAACACCCCCCCCCCCCCCCCGGAAACACGAATTACACCACGACGGATCCCAACCCCCCCCCTCTCACGAACTTGACTAACACCTGCAACACCCCCCCCCCTCCCCCAGAAACACGAATTACACCACAACGGATCCCAAACCCCCCCCCATGAACGTGACTAACCCGAACACCCCCCCTCCCCCCCAAAAAACGGCGTATTACGCCACAACGGATCCCAACCCCCCCACGAACGTGACTAACCCTGAACTCCCCCCCCAAAAACAAACAAACAATCTAAACAAATTACACCGCAACGTATCCCCCCCCACGTACGTGACTAACCCCTAAACCCCCTACCCCCCCACCCAAAAAAACTACTAATTACACCGCAACGTATCCCCCCCCACGTACGTGACTAACCCCTAAACCCCCTACCCCCCCACCCAAAAAAACTACTAATTACACCGCAACGGATCACCACCCACCCACGCCCACGAATGTGACTAACCCCCACACCTCCCACAGGTCAAGGGCACTCACGAGAAGTAGCTCCACACCGCTCCAGTCACGGCATCTGCAACACCTGTGAGTCGGAACAGACGAGGCGAGAGAAAGGAGACGGAAGCACGAGGAGTGACAGAGAAGAGAGAGAAGAGAGAGGAAAAGAAAAAAGGAAATTCACTGCCATCCGGGCCCCATTGGCGCTTTTTTTACATTGCCCCTTTAATTAATACCATTCCCCCTTAACTGATACCACTCCCCCTTAATTGATGCCACTCCCCCTTAACTGACACCACTCCCCCTTAACTGATACCACTCCCCCTTAACTGATACCACTCCCCCTTAATTGATGCCACTCCCCCTTAACTGACACCACTCCCCCTTAACTGACACCACTCCCCCTTAACTGACACCACTCCCCCTTAACAAATGCCACTCCCCCTTAACTGACGTCACTCCCCCTTAACTGATGCCACTCCCCCTTAACTGACGCCACTCCCCCTTAACTGACGTCACTCCCCCTTAACTGATGCCACTCCCCCTTAACTGACGCCACTCCCCCTTAACTGACGTCACTCCCCCTTAACTGACGTCACTCCCCCTTAACTGATGCCACTCCCCCTTAACTGACGCCACTCCCCCTTAACTGATGCCACTCCCCCTTAACTGACGCCACTCCCCCTTAACTGACGTCACTCCCCCTTAACTGATGCCACTCCCCCTTAACGGACGCCACTCCCCCTTAACTGACGCCACTCCCCCTTTGACAAATGTTTATTGCCTGTTGTTGAATCTGTTTGTAATTGTGTGTGGATCAGTGGAGTAAAGGAAGAGCTCTTAAAATTCTCCTTAACTGATCATCGGCTGAACCAGGGATCATTTAAAACGTCCTGCAAGGTTGTCTCCAGTTCAGACCTTCGCTGTATTGCCAGTTTCCAGAGAAGAAAGGAGCATTCTGTGAACGAGATTAGAGGAAAGCAGATTAGTCATGAGGTACGGTAATGTGTTACTATGACTAACATTCATTATCTTTATTGTTATTCATCTCACCAAAGGACACGCGCCTTTTCCAAAACGGGCGCTTGATGTTGTCGACCAGCGCGTACATCACGTTGAAATATGATTCTGCGTACTTTAATTTTTCCCACCGATTAAACCAGGCTTCGAGTAAAGCTTGCTGAAATTCTGTCATATTCTTCAATGGCTGCCTTGGTGCCCGAGTATTAGGGTCAATTATATTGATCTGGAGTGTGTTGGGGTCGATGGTTATTTCATGCACATAGATTGGCGGGTAAACCCCAAGATCCCAGGAGGTTTTGAGAGTCTCAAAGAGTCGCCTCATGATGATTCTCGCATCTTTTTCCTTCATGGAAGAGCCTTTCATTTCAATATATTCTTCCAAGGTGATAAAGCACACAGAAGCGCTCGGCGATGGCTGAGCATCATCACGCGTCGCCTCGGTCTCGAGTGGATCCGTGGCTGCTGCAGACTCACGCTTCACAAGAGCACACACTCTGTTAGAGACGGTTTGGATGCTTCGTTTCACCACCTTCCTCACTTTCCTCCATTTAGTGGTTTTTTCTGCAAGTTTAGAAACATGTTTTATTAGCACAGATTACAGCTTGATGATTAATGTAACACTTCAGTCATGAGTTATTATAAATCATGAACTAATCATGTACAAACATGACTAGAACATATTTACCGCTGATAAACCATCAAGGTGCGTTCACACCTGACGCGAATGAAGCGTTACGCGCAAGTGATTTACGTCAATGCAAAGACGCGAATAGACATTCAGCCGCCTGGCAGAAGCCCCTCTCATGATGCAAATTCACGTCTGTTGTGAAGTGAATGTGCGCACCTGACTTTTGAGCTCCGCCCACACGATACGCCTCCAGCCGCTTGGTTTTATTGGAATTAAAACTCACCTGATGCGCATTCTTTGTTCTTCAGTTTCTATAAGCACAGTTAACAAACCAAAAGTACCTTGCCCCATATAACAGTAGAGCTGATATTTTCAAACATTATTATGATAAATACTTTGCTTGTTACATATGCGTGCAACATTTCAGCCCTTAATAAATGATAAATGTGAGTTATATTGTGTGCGATGCTGTAGTGTAATGAATAATGCGTTCTGAGTGTCGTTATGTGTCTTGAGTTCGCTCACGTGATTTAAGTTTCGCGCTTCGGAACTTCAGATTCTGCGATAGACACAGCATTAAAATGGCAGCAGGGGCGTAGCACCAAACTCTGGGCCCCGTATACTCTCAATGTCAGTCGGCCCCTACACATGCCATCGTACGGTGCGGGTTAGCAAAATGAAAACTCAATTTTGAATGATTTTTATTTTAATTTTTTGAATATAAACAAGTATAAATAGTGTTTAAATCTATTTTTGTGCTCAAATACCTTTAAACCTTAGGCTACATCGGGTTTGTCATTTTGATCCATGATACTAATGCAAGTTTTAAATTAAAAACATTTATTTTTGAACAGGAGAACACGAGACAACTGTACCCTCAGAAACCAATCAAATAAGCTAAGCCTGCCATAATTAAAAAAAATGTCAACTATAAAAATAAAATTAAGTCAAATGAGATGTAATCTACATCCCAGAATGCCCACTGACGAGTCTTTTTGTTTGTGAAATCAGTGATGAGATCTGCTGTGATATTGCTCTAATCAATATTACCTGTGTGAGCTTGAGAACACAGTTATATTAGTAGGCACATCTACATGGGCAGAAATATAGGCAGATCATTTATTAAGGAGTTTGAGAATATATCACACTAGTGTTGTCAAAAATATCGATATTTCGATATATATAACGATACTGGAATATCTGAAACGATACGATTCTCAGTTTTTACAGTATCGATATTAGCTGCGTTCTCCTCTCTGACCGACAGCGAGTTGACACACACCGGCATATTCTCCCTCAGCCCGGTTAACCTCTGAGCACGGCGAACGCGCGTTCTGCTGGACTTTTTCCTCATGACAGTGTGTTAGTGTTAGTGTGTGATCGGTCTGAATTTCGCGCGGGATTGCACATAAATTAATTCTACTAATCCCCGCAGATTTCCTGCTCCACATCTGAAGCGCACACACACATAGCCTACCGTAATAAAGCCGCCTCTGACATGATACAAGTGCAAACATTTGCTTCCTTTTCCAGCTTATTATTGGTCAAATACACTCAAAGAATGATCAGTGCACATCTGGAAGAGTATTAACGTTAACACAGTCGCAAACACTTCAGGAAGAACGAGTAACAGGAGCAGTGTTTAGGATCCATGCGTCCGTTAGTCTTAAAGGGACCGCAGTCATTTGCTATTCAAACTACAAAAAGACAAACGATCAATCTGCTCTCTTATTTTTTTACGGTCTATGCTCTTTACTGATCAACTTGTGTAACTTTAACAGTTTCATCTGTACGCTATTTAATTTTTTTACAAAGAACATTATCCAATGTTGTTTTAAATGTAATTACTATGCATTTTTTTAATTCAGTTTCTTATCTGAATGTTAGACTTACCTAAAAAAATAAAGCAGTCTATTTCATTTGTATCTTCTATTCTATTGCATTTATTTGTGCTATTGTTTGTAATCTGTTTATTTGTTCTTATTTTATTACTGTTTACTCGTCTTTTTAAATTCAATTTACCATTCGAAATCAAGCTTTCTTGTGCTGTGTGTAAACTATTGCAACACAATTACCCCATTGTAAAAAATACATTGAGATAGCAAAAATTTGTGAGATAATTTTAATAGTAATTGATCAATTGATCAATAATTGTTCAAATCAAAACGATGCCCAACCCTAAGGAACATGCTGGCCACATGAATCTTTAGTAAAAAATAACAATGAATAATAAGTTCTGTTGTCATATTAAGCATCTTATCTTATTTATTTATTTATTTTTTTATTTTTTTACTGTGGTATCGATTTAGTATCAATATATCGATATTTTAGTCTGATATCGTATCGAAGTCATAATTTTGGTATCGTGACAACACTATATCACACATTATAAGCAATAGTAGGGCTAGTAGCTTTACACTGTGCTGCCACGCTCTCCACCACTCCAATAGCACTAGGCAATAGCACACACATTGAATCAAAAGGCTTACTTATTTAAGGTAAACCGCTTACAATTAGGAAGCAAGGGGGGAGCTGGCCCTTTGAGCAATGATCTCACCTTGTGTTTCCTCATTTCTGCTCTCAGCCTCATCTCCAGGACAGCAGCCAGGACTGGCCAGTGCTGCTACTGCTGCTGCGTCACTGGCTGTTTCTGAAACTGGTTAATGTTGGCAACCTGACGTTAGCTGGCCTGGCCCATAATTTACTTACAGCAACAAGCATTCTCTCAGTTGGTGTTAGCAATATATTTTTAAATCAATAATGACATCAATTGGAGGAGCCAATTAATTCGAATTAGGCTAAAAAAAACAACAACTTTTTATGGGATTTCAAAGGGCCCTCTCCCTAGACGGGCATCAAACACAACCCTGCCTCTTTTGCTTTATATTTAAAACATTAAACACATTAATATGTGCTTTCAGACAAGTGTGCATATTATCACTGTAATAAAACACAACTCTCTCTTTTTTTAAATGTCAGTTTATGTATTATAGCCATTATAAAAGTACGAGTAAAAAGAAATAAAGCAAACAATTCAGTCAAACATAAAGTCAGCGCTAGTGGGCAACAAGAGTAACGTAAAGTTAAATAGCCTAAACATAAAGTAATGAAACTTCACTTTGCCCTCAGCCTAAAGATTTGCCAGGGGAAAAAATATAGATCCATGAGACCAAAGATTTGACGAATTATATGTCATGTTTAACCACTACAGAGACAGCAGAGTCAGCGGCAGACGCCAGAAGGTCACGCCGAGGAAAGGCTGCTCTCCCCGGGGTAAACGAGCGATGAGCGCCGCTGATCGACTGGATCGCAGAACTCCGAAAACGCCAAATCAAATATTCAAATATGCAAATATGCGCTCTCTTTAGAAATAAACTCAGGTTTGAGATTTAAAGTACATTCTCGACTGAAAAAGTCTTAAAAGTACATTTCGTCCCACATTAAGTAGTATTTTTAAATTATGGTTTCTCTTGTTGCGGCTGTTGTTATGGCAACAAAATACTCCCTCGGCTGCTATTTTGAACCAAACTCTATTTTTACTAAAAGAGCGCTCTTGCCAACTTTTTCTCGACGCACCCAGGTGTCCCCTGTATTATTTCTGTACCCGTTACTCGGTGTTGATGTGTGTTAATCCATCCCTCACCTGTTGGGCTGTCCTGCGAGCTGTTTTCCGCCGGATCTGATGCGCTGGTGCTGGGATTGCTCTCCTCAGGTAAATACTCAAACGCATCCACGAACTCTTCGTCGCTACTCTCCATCTCCTCAGGTCTCGCTACTGTAGACGACATTTTAGACAACTGCTTACCGGGAGACTTCAGGTGTGTGTGACACTTCGTGCAGATTTTTCACTCTGATATTCGCCGAACTCAACTTGCTCAGCGCGATCGGGTTATAAGCACTGTCCGTCTGTGACGTCACGATCAGAACTGCCGCGCCGGTGACGTCACACATCATGGCCAGTCGAGCGCGAAGCTGAGGCCAATGGCGCGAATTTATCCATCTTTTGTATATTTCTGTCTTAAATGTATGTGATCCAAAATACAGCAAAAACAATATTGGGAAATAATTTACAATTTAAAATTACCTTTTTTCTCTCTCTCTGTGAATATATAGGCCTAGTAAAGTATAATTTATTCCTGTGATCAAAGCTGAATTGATCATCATTTTAGTCTTCAGTGTCACATATCCTTCACAAATCACTTTGATATGAGGATTTGAGCTCAATAAACATTTATTATTATCATTAATGGTGAAAACAGTTGAGTAGCCTACATTTTTATTTAGGATTATATAATGAATAGAAAGTAAAAAACACTTCCCATTTTTGGGAAACATATTCAACCAGGACGCATTAAATGTCTGAAGTGACAGTATACACATTTATAATTCTGCAAAAGCTTTATATTTTTATTGATCTTTAATATACAGCTTTTGCATTATAAATGTAGGCCTAGGCTATCTTTAACCCTCTGCCCGACGAACGCAGGCACGTTTTTTCCTTAAAGCTCCACTGTGTGATATTAGATCAGTTTGAATGTTTTTGTCTTGTACTACCGTTACCCAATCAGGGAGAGGCATAAGAATATCTATAAATCTTTAGCACGTCACATTCTTCTTTCTTCTTTTTTCCAGAGATTTGAAAAAACGACCTGAAAGTCTCCTTTAGCGTTAAGTTGTCCCCATACCTAACCCAACCATCTATTTGAATCTGAAAGTAACTAACCCTTAACTCTTTTTTGTTACATATTTTTTTGAAAAATTTAGTTGGAGGACTCTACAGTGTGTGTGTGTGTGTGTGTGTGTGTGTGTGTGTGTGTGTGTGTGTGTGTGTGTGTGTGTGTGTGTGTGTGTGTGTGTGTGTGTGTGTGTGTGTGTGTGTGTGTGTGTGTGTGTGTGTGTGTGTGTGTGTGTGTGTGTGTGTGTGTGTGTGTGTGTGTGTGTGTGTGTGTGTGTGTGTGTGTGTGTGTGTGTGTGTGTGTTCAGGCCAAAAGTTTGGACACATTAATATTTGTAATGTTTCTGACAGAAGTTTCTTCTGCTCATCAAGCCTGCATTTATTTGATCAAAAATACAGAAAGAAATGTAATATTGTGATATATTATTACAATTTAAAATAATTGGTTTTCAATGTATTATGCTTTAAATTATGAATTTTGTGAAGCAATGAAAATACATTTTGGTCCAAAAATAACAACAACATAAAAAGGGACAGAATACCGTACATACATTTTCAATGAAGGGACAGAAAGCTCTCGGACTAAATATAAAATACCTTAAACTGTGTTCCGAAGATGAACGAAGGTCTTACGGGTGTGGAGCGACAAGGCGAGTCATTTAAAGGGTTAGTTCACCCAGAAATGAAATGTCTGTCATTAACTCCTCTCGCTAATGTCGCTCCACACCCGTAAGACCTCCGCTCATCTTCACACACAGTTTAAGATATTTTATATTTAGTCCGAGAGCGTATGCAAGTGTATGCACACTATACTGTCCATGTCCAGAAAGGGAATAAAAACATCATCACAGTAGTCCATATGAGACATCAGTGGGTTAATTAGAGTCTCTTGAAGCATCCAAAATACATTTGGGTCCAAAAATAACAAAAACTACGACTTTATTCAGCATTGGCTTCTCTTCCGCGTTTGTGTTCAATCCTCAAATAAAGATTCAAACGGTTATGAGTCAATGATTCGGATCGCCACAATGCTCTGGGACTAAAATATAAAATATCTTAAACGGTGTTCTGAAGAGGAACGGAGGTCTTACGGGTGTGGGATGAAATTGGGGTGAGTCATTAATGACCTCAATTTCACTTTTGGGTGAACTAACCCTTTAATGACAGAATTTTTGGGTGAAGTAAAAGTTTGACATGTGTACAATTGATGTGAACGGTTGGCACAATTGCAGCTATGTAATAAAGCATGTTTCCTACGTCAGTGAAATGTCTTTATTAATCTTCTTCCTGCTCTTCCTTTGACCAATTGGCTTCTTCCAAGCTGACTGTGTGTGTTTGCAAACGTAGAGTTTATGTATCCATTTCAAGGTGTTTGGTGTTACTGTTGAACACATCAATACTTCAGTGAAAACAGTTTAACAGAAACTATGTTGGAAAGCAGGACTTTATAGTGACGATGAAATTTCAACATTGAATGGTAGCCAATTTTGAGATACGGTCTTGGCATTTCATTTAGCTGTAAATTATATTCAACCCGCCAAGGTGGCGAGTGGGAGTGGCTGCCGTACCGCCACAGCTGAAATCTACCCGCATTTGGCGGGTGTTAATGTCAACCCCTGGTTGGTAAAATATCATGATAGTATCATATCATGAGTTATCCTGTGATGCCCACCCCTAATAGTTATGTAATACTTGATGTACTGCTTAATGCTGCATATTTGTAATACTGCTGTGAGGGTGTTTCGAATACAACATCTATGGGATTGATGGTAAAAAAAAAAAACAGCTCTTTTCACTTCAGTTATTAAGCTCACTATTTCCCCCCTCTTTTTGAAAGTTGTGAAACTGTTACTGCATTTCTATTTTGCCATTTGAGCAAATGGTGACAAAATATTTAATGTACTCCTCCAGTCACCACTATAAAAGTTAACTCAACTACGATGACTTCCACTGAGAAACCCAGAAATGTGAAAAGGGTCTATGAAGCTCAACATAAAACTACACTATCACTGAAGTGAAATGAGTATTCAGTTGATAAAGGACAATATAATGTTGCAACTAAATGATAGTATAGAGTAAGAGATTTGTGAACAGTAGTGGAACTAAAGGGACCAAATTAGTGCTTGTCATGCCGTAAAGCCAGCCAATCATGAAACTGTCAAGCAGCCGCTCTGGAGAAGCTGCGCAGAAAGCACCAGTCAGCTGCTCGAGCCACTTACAGCACTTTGGAATTGGCATGATCTCACGTCAGACAATTTCTACCCAGAATGCACTGCTAAAGTAAGCCACTGATCAGTCTGTGCGTTGCTGCATGAAGTTGAACAAGCCTTTTGAGAGCACAAATATGATAGGGAGAACAAAGAAATATAACAAGTCAGATACAAGCAAAAATTGATGTCAGCTTTATTGAGGAACTTTCTTTTGGCCTTGAACCACCACAGGACCAAGTGTAGCCTTGCCTTCCCACTGAACACCTAGAGAGAGGAGAGCCAGGTTAGAGCAGTTAAAACGTCAAACAACCTTAAGAGCAAAAGTTACTAACCTCCATAGGGAGAAGCAGCAATTCCACCATCAGGACCACATGTTGAGTCACAGCAACCACAAACTTGGTCATTTCCATCAGCAGCAAACCACCTGAACCAAGACAAAGACACCACCTTCAACATGAGCAAAGTCAGCTTTAAAATAAGATAAAGCCCAACGTACCCATTGGCGAATGAACAGGATTTGTGCTGAGCGTCACTGGGTGCAGAAGCAATAGTTGCCTTCACAACACATGTTATGTAGATCTGCAAGGGATGACAGACACATCAGAAAACCAAAGAAGATGGGAAGAGAAGTCAAATTAACTCATGATATGCGTAGTACATACAGAAGGACTGGAGCTCTCCTGGAACACGAACGCCTCCAGCTGGATCTGGACCTTGTCAACCTGGGACCGAGGCATGAAGCGGGAGCTGGAAGCTGTAGCCTTGGCATCCACAAAGCACCTGAAGACAGAGCAACTCAACTATAGAGAAAGTGAGCAACTAGACCCTAGCCATGACTGGTTAAAAAGCAACCAAAACGGCCCTATAGCATCAAGTGCCATGACCTTACCCATGATTCTCAATGAAGGAATATCTCGGAAGGGAGTTCACATCAGGCCCTTGAGTGGCCACACAGCTGTCCACAAACACACGCAGAGGCACATGATTGTACTGCTTCACAGATGCCTCAATGTTAATAATGCCACCCAGGAAATAGATGGATGAAGGTCTCTGACTGGACCAATCATCTACAGAGAAAGAGGGAACATTTTAGAAAAAGAACAAGAATAAGGATTTGTTTTTAATAAAAATCTGTACCAACCCATCATAAGCTTCAGGGAGAACACCAAGACTTCTTCACCAACCTCCATTGAGGCATAAGGGACCCATGTTGGCCTCAAGGCATCACTGCTTACATTCTGAAGCCTGTGGTTCATTAAAGGATCCATTAAATGGGCTCCCCGTTGCACGAGAGGAAGTGAAAGTCACAGACCACTTACCTTTGATAGTGGCATTGAACGCCAACAACTGCACCCTCGACCCGGGTAATCGGAGTACCTGCAAGAGCCTCAGGGGTGTAGGTAAGAGAGAAGGTGTAGACAAGCTCATCCTCATTCATCTGGAAGAGATTGAAGTAGTTAAAACAACTGCTCCTCACTAAGATGATTGGGTGAACCACCCCTTTAAGAAAGGTTTATACCAGCTGCCCTGGCATTGCAAATACAACAGCCATGTGAACTGACACTCCTTGAGGACTTTGGATATCCTCAACTAGAATAAACAGATTCAGGAGTACTTACCATCTGCACGCTGTTGCAGTCCTGTAACTCATACTCAAAGATGAGCACCTTAGACTGAGAGTCCTGACCAACAACAGGACAGCCGCCTAAAGACAGGCCAGTTGGCTGGATCAAATGACCATTGCTAAACAAGTCCTGCTGAACCTCTACAAGAACCCGGTTCTCTCCGCTACGCTGCTGGGAGTCACGGGTTGCCTCAACTGGAAGTTCACCGCCAACTCGCTCTGCACCTCGGGAACAATGGGATACTTCCAATCCAAAGGCTTCACTGGACCCTGCAACAGCTGCTTCTCCTGAAGGCCAAAAGGCTCCTGTGCAAGGCCTCTGGAGGAAGAACCCAAAGGACTCTGAAACTGAGAAGACACTTGCAAAGTGTTCCGGAGCCCTGGAGGAGAAAGGGCAGGACTTCTGGAAGCTGGATCTGATTTTGGACCCATGCTTCTTGGACTTTGACTGTATCTCAAACTTCCCCATGCATTAGGCAGATCAAATGCAACAATCATAACCACCACTAAGACACCTTTCAGAAACTCCATCATAGCAAACTTTGACACAAATGCCACAACACACACCACTGCTTGGCTTGGCCATTTTGTACAGCATTGAGTGAAGGTGGCTCCTCCCCTTTTAGTTTAATTGATTACCTTTGATTCTCCTCTGGACCTGTAGAGTTTATCTATCTCTGGCACCCACAGCTCTGCGTTTTGTATCAAAATTTGTTGCATGCATATAAACACAAAAATATATATTTTTTTGCATACATTCTGAGCCACTCCCAGATGTGTTTTTAAATCAGATACATATCCGATATCTGGACATCTGACCAACGTCTAAATATGAATATCTTATTCCCATTGGCAGTCCAAGCCACCACAAGGCCAGAGTAACACATTTGGCCACAAAGATAGCTTTTTATGTCGTATTATGAAGCAGATGTGCCTGTATAAGCTCACATTAAAATTTCTGCTATTATCCGGTCTATCCGTTGTCAGATTGAGCTGCAAACATCCATGACAGATTTGAACTTATCCAAACAGGAAAATAATCATGGCCACCCGACATGAATTTTCCGGCAAGGAGCTAAAAACCGAAACATGAAGTCAGACACTTTCTGCTTCCTATAGGGATGCTTGTGCTGTTTGAATAGTTTATCAAAGATGGAGTGAAATAAATGCAATATTTGTCAAATACACAGATGTTTCAAAGAGATCATAGTTATTAGGGGTGGGACAAAAAAAAAAAAATCGATATGCCGACGAGACGTTATCGATACTCTAGCACCAAGTATCAATATATTTTTTGTATAGGCTACATAGGCCTACCCACAGCTGCGTTCAGTCGCTTCCGTGTTTATCTAAGCGCAGGGCTCCAGACTGTAGCCGAAAATACACTAGTGTCTGTGAATATTAAACTGCAAAATACTATTTAATAGTACGTGGCAGGTGTCAGGCCAGTGATTATTTCGTTCGCTGGCGTCCCCTGGATAGGCTAAATGAGCAGAGTGCTTCCCTGGTACCAGCTACGGTGACCTCTGGTGTGTGTGGCTTTCCCCATATCTACCGCCGTCGAGGAGTGTGTTCCGGTCATCTGCGCACTTTCCCTCGGATGCAGCGGTCGGAGGAGTTGACGGTGACGGACAGTCCACGTCTGTTCAGGCTGGGTCTACTTAATTCGAGATCGGTGGTAAATAAGACTTTTATTATAAACACCTTTTTTACCTCGCGCGAATTGGACTGCTTATTTATAACGGAAACCTGGCTTACCGTTGGTGATTTAAGTCCTTTGTTGGAACTTTTGCCTTCAAACTGTTTTTAAACTCGCCCCGCTTAACTGGCAGGGGTGGCGGATTACTCTCTATGTTTAAAGACAAATATTCTTATCACCAAATAGGACAAAATGACTACAGAAGTTTTGAGCTGCAACGCTTTGTATTTGAACTAAATAGCTCACTGTTGATTGCTTTGATATATCGTCCTCCAAAACACAACACAGACTTTTTAATTGAGTTTGCAGATTTTTTGGGTGAATTAGTACCAAGGTATGATAAAGTGTTAATTTTAGGAGATTTTAATGTGCATGTGTGTTGCGCAACAGATTATTTAGGTAAGGAGTTTATTACTTTGATAAATGCCTTTGATTTGGATCAGCATGTAAATGTTCCTACCCATTGGGGTGGACATACTCTTGATCTTGTACTATCTCATGGTATTTCTTTGTTTGATCTGGAGATAGTAGATAATGGGTTTTCCGATCATAAATGTATTATATTCTCAATTCCTACATCATCAAACTCTTTGAAATCCAAAAAGCTAGTCCGTAAATCTTGATTAATAAGTTCTGATACTACGACAAATTTTTCATCAGCTTTTTGTGATAAAATGCATGTTATGGATACAAACCATGAATTAAGTGCAGAAGAGCTTTTGTATGAGTTTAATTCTACATGTGTGAATGTTTTAAATGTAGTAGCTCCCGTAAAGATTTTAAAACCTAAGCCAGGTTTTGATCCATGGGTTGATGATAACATCCGCACTTTGAGGCAATCCTGCAGAAAAGCAGAGCGTAGATGGAAAAAGGATAAGCTTCATGTATCTTTTGAAATACTAAGTGATTCATTGTTAAAATATCAAAAGGCCTTGAGAGCAGCAAGATCTGATTATTTCACAAAACTCATTACTAAAAACTATCACAGACCAAGAACTCTTTTTACTGTTTTTAATTCTGTTATTAACCCACCTGTTTATGAATATCCTGCTGCCTCATGTACTCTGTGTGATGATTTTCTTAATTTTTTGTGTGAATAAGATCAGTGACATTAGATTGGCGATACCTTACCCTTCTTTTGATCCTACTATTCCCATGGTGTATTTGGCAGAGCTTAAGCAATTCGTACCCATTTCTCTCTCCCATCTGCAAGAAATAGTGGGGCAATTAAAGCCGTCGGGCTCCTCTTGCTTTTTTAACAACGAGGCTGGACTACTGTAACTCACTGTATGTCGGGATTAGCCAATCAGCTTTATCAGTTACAGGTAATTCAAAATGCGGCGGCCAGACTTCTAACAGGCACTAGAAAGCGGGAACATATTACTCCAGTACTACGTCATTTGCACTGGCTACCGGTACAATATCGTGTTGATTTTAAAATTCTTCTTCTGGTTTTAAAATCCTTACATGGTTTGACCCCTCCTTACCTTTCGGATTTACTGACAGAACATCGTCCAGTTAAGTCTCTCCAGTCGTCGAATCAGAGGTACTTATGTATACCAAAAACAAAGTTGAAAAGTACCGGGGACCGGGCGTTTTCATCAGCTGCGCCTAGACTATGGAATGCGTTACCTTTAAATATTAGATTAGCCCCTTCCTTGGCTGTTTTTAAATCTCGGCTAAAAACCTATCTTTGTGATTTGGCATATGGCTGAGGATGAAATGTATTGTTTTTATATTGTGTTTTACTTTGTCTTTTGTATTGATGTAAAGCACACTGGTCAACTAGTGTTGTGTTTAGTAGTGCTATATAAATAAAATTGACATTGACATTAATAATTACTGAACTCTTGCATGTTCTGCGTCTCTGAACGACGGGCACTGATCTGTTATTATCTATTGCGCTGATGCACGAGAGCGCGCACACACACACACACACACACACACACACACACACACACACACACACACACAAGCGCAAGCGCAAGCACAAGCACAAGCACAAGCACGTGACACTCGCTCGCAGTCTTATTAGCCTTAAAAGCTTAATCTGCCGTCTCACTATATGAGGACACGAATGCATAAACTGTCACTGTCAGGAAGTCTTTTATTCCTGACATTTTATTTTGAAATTGTAATGATGTCATATCCTTTCTGAGCGCATCACATCATCATTGCCGACTCCGCATTCTGTGGGATGGTGGCTCGCGTGTGCGTAACCTAATCGAACCCCCACCTATATACCTATTTGTACACCAATGATTGTACCCAAACTACGATATTAAAGTTTGCTGGAATAACTTCTCCGTGCCCTTCTCTCTGACCGGAGCCCTGAGCCCTGTCAAAGGAAACTGCCAGACCAGTATTATCCCCTTCAGAGTGTCCCACTCTATCATATGGTCCTTCGAGCCGGATCTGACAGCTTTCTGGAGACAATATGGAGCCAGGACAACCATCTGCAGATCCAGCAGTGCGTTCTCGACCCCAGCGCAAGATACAGTAACCAGCGTCCCTTGCAAACTTTGAAGTTGGGTACACACTGAGAGTCACAGTACTCCCTTCCACCGAAGCTGAGGAACTCGGAGCAGCAGCCCCAGCTCAAGACATCCCAATCCCTGATCCATTTTCACTGCCATCTGTGAGAGCAGAGTCATGTCGATCCTGGATATCTTCTCATCGTAGCAGACCGAGATCTCGAGCCAGTGCTGCCTCATCAACCTAGAGGTCCATTGCAGACGGGTTATCCGAGCTACAAAGTGCCATGTTGGAGGAACAGGTCAAGTGGGTGGAATTAGCAGAAGTGCAGTGGCAGATCATGGAGCAGACGCTAGTGGACGAGCAGTGTACTCTTCTAGACAAAGAAGCCAGAGATGCCCTTTATGAGAAGAAGGAACTTCTCAAAGAACAAGAACGTCAGAGACGTCGACTGGAGGAGAAAGCAGAGATGGCACATAAGAGTAGAGAGGCTATCAACAGGCATCAGATGTTGCGACGGCGACAGAAAGAGAAAGAGATGGAATTGACGCAAGCGGCTCTTATCACGTCTTTCCTGAAGGAAGAAGGAATTGAGAGTTCCCGTTCCTCCAAGCCCCTCAGTGAATGTGAGTACAACCGAATCTATTTGGTCCCTACAATGTCAAGGTGGTGCACAGAAAAGCGGTGGGGTCTGATTTTCAAGTGCATGACGACGAGCTGTGTGCATCTTGGCCTACTGGAGAGCATAGACACTGATGCTTTCCTGATGTCTCTCCGCCGCCTCATCGCCCACCGCGGAAAGCCATTTGAGATCCTGGCTGACAGAGGAACCAACTCCCAAGGTGGAGCTGCGGAGCTGCAAGCCAGTTTTGCCGCTTTAGAAGTTCCTCTTCAAGAACAGCTGGCCAGACAGCAAATCGAGTTCCGTTTCAACCCCCCTGGCTCTCCACACTTTGGGGGAACATGGGAACGAGAGATCAAGTTGATTAAGTCAGCTCTCCAAGTTATTCTTCAGGACCACACCATCGCTGAACCTGTGCTGCAAACTGTGCTGATTGAAGTGGAAGGAATACTCAATGCTAAACCACTTGGGTACCTCTCCTCCGATGCTGCAGATCCGGATCCCGTCACACCAAATCTACTGTTGATGAGACGCTGTGACGCATCACTCCCACAGGCTGTCTATGCATCTAGTGACCTTCTCAGCAGAAGAAGATGGCGCCACAGCCAGATCCTGGCGGACCATTTCTGGTCCAACTTTATCCGTCGTCATCTCCCGGACCTTCAGAAGCAGTCGAAGTGGCACAAGGACACAGACAATCTGGCTGCTGGCCAGGTGGTGATGGTGGTTGATTCACAGCTACCCAGAGCTCAGTGGCCCATCGGGAGAGTGGTGAAGACCTGTTCCGGTTCGGATGGACGAGTCAGGGCAGCTGAATTAAGATCAAGGGACAGACCTACCTACGGCCAGTCGTGCGCCTTGTGCGGCTGCCAGCCTGGGAGGATGAAGATGACACCAACTAAGTAGACTTTCCTTTGGGATTCAAATTTATCGCTAAATTTGGGGGCGCTATGTCAGGAAGTCTTTTATTCCTGACATTTTATTTTGAAACTGTAATGATGTCATATCCTTTCCGAGCGCATCACATCATTTCCGACTCCGCATTCTGTGGGATGGTGGCTCGCGTGTGCGTAACCTAATCGAAAACCACACACACACACACACCCCACCTATATACCTATTTGTACACCAATGATTGTACCCAAACTACAATATTAAAGTTTGCTGAAATAACTTCTCCGTGCCCTTCTCTCTGACCGGAGGCTACTATATTACTATATTGGGCTACTGTTGTACAGTAGATTTAGCCATGTCTATGTAATATGTACTACTAATAATAATCATGCCTAGATTGTCACTTTTACTTGTAAATAACTTATCATAAAGAATAAACTCATTGAATGCAATTATAAATAACTTTTTTTTTAAAAGTATGGTATTGGTACCAACTACTGGAATTTTGTGACATCCCTAATTACTCCTAGTATTAAATTACTACCACTAGTAATATAAATTGGAGATGTTGCTGATATGATCATTCATAGTAGTAGTAATAGTAGAGATTTTTCCTTTTTTTACTATAAATCATTTAGTCACAAATCTGTTCTCTCTAGAAATAAGCATTTTTCAAGCATATGGCTGTTTGGTAGCTGTATAATACTTATTGTGCATTGTTGCGATTTAAAAATAGATGAACTGTTAATAAATGAAAAACTAATCGTTATCGTTGGTAAAATATCATGATAGTATCATATCATGAGTGATCCCCACCCCCAATAGTTATGTTATACTTGACGTACTGCTTAATGCTGCAAATTTGTAATACTGCTGTGACGGTGTTTCAAAGACAACATCTATGGGATTGATGGTAAAAAAAAAACAGCTCTTTTCACTTCAGTTATTAAGCTCACTATTTTCCCCCTCTTTGAAAGTTGTGAAACTGTTACTGCATTTCTATTTTTGCCATTTGAGCAAATGGTGACAAAATATTTAATGTACTCCAGTCACCACTATAAAAGTTAACTCAACTACGATGACTTCCACTGAGAAAGCCAGAAATGTGAAAAGGGTCTATGAAGCTCAACATCACTGAAGTCAAGTCAAATGAGTATTCAGTTGATAAAGGACAATATAATGTTGCAACTAAATGATAATAGTTTAGAGTAAGAGATTTGTGAACAGTAGGGGAACTAAAGGGACCAAATGAGTGCTTGCCATGCCATCAAGCAAGCCAATCATGAAATAGTGTCAAGCAGCCGCTCTGGAGAAGTTGCGCAGAAAGCACCAGTCAGCTGCTCGAGCCACTTACAGCACTTTGGAATTGGCATAATCTCACGTCAGACAATTTCTACCCAGAATGCACTGCTAAAGTAAGCTACTGATCAAAAAGCCTTTTGAGAGCAAAGAAATATGATAGGGAGAACAAAGAAATATAACAAGTCAGAAACAAGCAAGAATTGATGTCAGCTTTATTGAGGAACTTTCTTTTGCCCTTGAACCACCACAGGACCAAGTGTAGCCTTGCCTTCCCACTGAACACCTAGAGAGAGGAGAGCCAGGTTAGAGCAGTTAAAACGTCAAACGCAACCTTAAGAGCAAAAGTTACTAACCTCCATAGGGAGAAGCAGCAATTCCACCATCAGGACCACATGTTGAGTCACAGCAACCACAAACTTGGTCATTTCCATCAGCAGCAAACCACCTGAACCAAGACAAAGACACCACCTTCAACATGAGCAAAGTCAGCTTTAAAATAAGATAAAGTGCAACGTACCCATTGGCGAATGAACAGGATTTGTGCTGAGCGTCACTGGGTGCAGAAGCAATAGTTGCCTTCACAACACATGTTATGTAGATCTGCAAGCGATGACAGACACGTCAGAAAACCAAAGAAGATGGGAAGAGAAGTCAAATTAACTCATGATATGCGTAGTACATACAGAAGGACTGGAGCTCTCCTGGAACACGATCGCCTCCAGCTGGATCTGGACCTTGTCAACCTGGGACCGAGGCATGAAGCGGGAGCTGGAAGCTGTAGCCTTGGCATCCACAAAGCACCTGAAGACAAAGAGCAACTCAACTATAGAGAAAGTGAGCAACTAGACCCTAGCCATGACTGGTTAAAAAGCAACCAAAACGGTCCTATAGCATCAAGTGCCATGACCTTACCCATGATTCTCAATGAAGGAATATCTCGGAAGGGAGTTCACATCAGGCCCTTGAGTGGCCACACAGCTGTCCACAAACACACGCAGAGGCACATGATTGTACTGCTTCACAGATGCCTCAATGTTAATAATGCCACCCAGGAAATAGATGGATGAAGGTCTCTGACTGGACCAATCATCTACAGAGAAAGAGGGAACATTTTAGAAAAAGAACAAGAATAAGGATTTGTTTTTATCAAAAACCTGTACCAACCCATCATAAGCTTCAGGGAGAACACCAAGGCTTCTTCACCAACCTCCGTTGAGGCATAAGGGACCCATGTTGGCCTCAAGGCATCACTGCTTACATTCTGAAGCCTGTGGTTCATTAAAGGACCCATTAAATGGGCTCCCCGTTGCACGAGAGGAAGTGAAAGTCACAGACCACTTACCTTTGATAGTGGCATTGAACACCAACAACTGCACCCTCGACCCGGGTAATCGGAGTACCTGCAAGAGCCTCAGGAGTGTAGGTAAGAGAGAAGGTGTAGACAAGCTCATCCTCATTCATCTGGAAGAGATTGAAGTAGTTAAAACAACTGTTCCCCACTAAGATGATTGGGTGAACCACCCCTTTAAGAAAGGTTTATACCAGCTGCCCAGGCATTGCAAATACAACAGCCATGTGAACTGACACTCCTTGAGGACTTTGGATATCCTCAACTAGAATAAACAGATTCAGGAGTACTTACCATCTGCACACTGTTGCAGTCCTGTAACTCATACTCAAAGATGAGCACCTTAGACTGAGAGTCCTGACCAACAACAGGACAGCCGCCTAAAGACAGGCCAGTTGGCTGGATCAAATGACCATTGCTAAACAAGTCCTGCTGGACCTCTACAAGAACCCGGTTCTCTCCACATTGAACCGCTACGCTGCTGGGAGTCACGGGTTGCCTCAACTGGAAGTTCACCGCCAACTCGCTCTGCACCTCGGGAACAATGGGATACTTCCAATCCAAAGGCTTCACTGGACCCTGCAACAGCTGCTTCTCCTGAAGGCCAAAAGGCTCCTGTGCAAGGCCTCTGGAGGAAGAACCCAAAGGACTCTGAAACTGAGAAGACACTTGCAAAGTGTTCTGGAGCCCTGGAGGAGAAAGGGCAGGACTTCTGGAAGCTGGATCTGATTTTGGCCCCATGCTTCTTGGACTTTGACTGTATCTCAAACTTCCCCATGCATTAGGCAGATCAAATGCAACAATCACAACCACCACTAAGACACCTTTCAGAAACTCCATCATAGCAAACTTTGACACAAATGCCACAACACACACCAGTGCTTGGCTTGGCCATTTTGTACAGCATTGAGTGAAGGTGGCTCCTCCCCTTTTAGTTTAATTGATTACCTTTGATTCTCCTCTGGACCTGTAGAGTTTATCCATCTCTGGCACCCACAGCTCTGCGTTTTGTATCAAAATTTGTTGCATGCATATAAACACAAAAATATATATATTTTTTTGCATCCATTCTGAGCCACTCCCAGATGTGTTTTTAAATCAGATACATATCCGATATCTGGACATCTGACCAACGTCTACATATGAATATCTTATTCCCATTGGCAGTCCAAGCCACCACAAGGCCAGAGTAACACATTTGGCCACAAAGATAGCTTTTTATGTCGTATTATGAAGCAGATGTGCCTGTATAAGCTCACATTAAAATTACTGCTATTATCCGGTCTATCCGTTGTCAGATTGAGCTGCAAACATCCATGACAGATTTGAACTTATCCAAACAGGAAAATAATCATGGCCACCCGACATGAATTTTCCGGCAAGGAGCTAAAAAACGAAACATGAAGTCCGACACTTTCTGCTTCCTATAGGGATGCTTGTGCTGTTTGAATAGTTTATCAAAGATGGAGTGAAATAAATGCAATGTTTGTCAAATACACAGATGTTTCAAAGACATCATAGTTATTAGGGGTGGGACAAAAAAAATCGATATGCCCACGAGACGTTATCGATACTCTAGCACCAAGTATCAATATATTTTTTGTATAGGCTACATAGGCCTACCCACAGCTGCGTTCAGTCGCTTCCGTGTTTATCTAAGCGCAGGGCTCCAGACTGTAGCCGAATATACACTAGTGTCTGTGAATATTAAACTGCAAAATACTATTTAATAGTACGTGGCAGGTGTCAGGCCAGTGATTATTTCGTTCGCTGGCGTCCCCTGGATCGGCTAAATGAGCAGAGTGCTTCCCTGGTACCAGCTACGGTGACCTCTGGTGTGTGTGGCTTTCCCCATATCTACCGCCGTCGAGGAGTGTGTTCCGGTCATCTGCGCACTTTCCCTCGGATGCAGCGGTCGGAGGAGTTGACAGTGACGGACAGTCCGCGTCTGTTCAGGCTGGGTCTACTTAATTCGAGATCGGTGGTAAATAAGACTTTTATTATAAACGCCTTTTTTACCTCGCGCGAATTGGACTGCTTATTTATAACGGAAACCTGGCTTACCGTTGGTGATTTAAGTCCTTTGTTGGAACTTTTGCCTTCAAACTGTTTTTAAACTCGCCCCGCTTAACTGGCAGAGGTGGCGGATTACTCTCTATGTTTAAAGACAAATATTCTTATCACCAAATAGGAAAAAATGACTACAGAAGTTTTGAGCTGCAACGCTTTGTATTTGAACTAAATAGCCCATTGCTTTGATATATCGTCCTCCAAAACACAACACAGACTTTTTAATTGAGTTTGCAGATTTTTTGGGTGAATTAGTACCAAGGTATGATAAAGTGTTAATTTTAGGAGATTTTAATGTGCATGTGTGTTGCGCAACAGATTATTTAGGTAAAGAGTTTATTACTTTGATAAATGCCTTTGATTTGGATCAGCATGTAAATGTTCCTACCCATTGGGGTGGACATACTCTTGATCTTGTACTATCTTATGGTATTTCTTTGTTTGATCTGGAGATAGTAGATAATGGGTTTTCCGATCATAAATGTATTATATTCTCAATTCCTACATCATCAAACTCTTTGAAATCCAAAAAGCTAGTCCGTAAATCTTGATTAATAAGTTCTGATACTACGACAATTTTTTCATCAGCTTTTTGTGATGAAATGCATGTTATGGATACAAACCATGAATTAAGTGCAGAAGATCTTTTGTATGAGTTTAATTCTACATGTGTGAATGTTTTAAATGTAGTAGCTCCCGTAAAGATTTTAAAACCTAAGCCAGGTTTTGATCCATGGGTTGATGATAACATCCGCACTTTGAGGCAATCCTGCAGAAAAGCAGAGCGTAGATGGAAAAAGGATAAGCTTCATGTTTCTTTTGAAATACTAAGTGATTCATTGTTAAAATATCAAAAGGCCTTGAGAGCAGCAAGATCTGATTATTTCACAAAACTCATTACTAAAAACTATCACAGACCAAGAACTCTTTGTACTGTTTTTAATTCTGTTATTAACCCACCTGTTTATGAATATCCTGCTGCATCATGTACTCTGTGTGATGATTTTCTTAATGTTTTTTGTGAATAAGATCAGTGACATTAGATTGGCGATACCTTACCCTTCTTTTGATCCTACTATTCCCATGGTGTATTTGGCAGAGCTTAAGCAATTCGTACCCATTTCTCTCTCCCATCTGCAAGAAATAGTGGGGCAATTAAAGCCGTCGGGCTCCTCTTGCTTTTTTAACAACGAGGCTGGACTACTGTAACTCACTGTATGTCGGGATTAGCCAATCAGCTTTATCAGTTACAGGTAATTCAAAATGCGGCGGCCAGGCTTCTAACAGGCACTAGAAAGCGGGAACATATTACTCCAGTACTACGTAATTTGCACTGGCTACCGGTACAATATCGTGTTGATTTTAAAATTCTTCTTCTGGTTTTAAAATCCTTACATGGTTTGACCCCTCCTTACCTTTCGGATTTACTGACAGAACATCGTCCAGTTAAGTCTCTCCGGTCGTCGAATCAGAGGTACTTTTGTGTACCAAAAACAAAGTTGAAAAGTACCGGGGACCGGGCGTTTTCATCAGCTGCGCCTAGACTATGGAATGCGTTACCTTTAAATATTAGATTAGCCCCTTCCTTGGCTGTTTTTAAATCTCGGCTAAAAACCTATCTTTGTGATTTGGCATATGGCTGAGGATGAAATGTATTGTTTTTATATTGTGTTTTACTTTGTCTTTTGTATTGATGTAAAGCAAACTGGTCAACTAGTGTTGTGTTTAGTAGTGCTATATAAATAAAATTGACATTGACATTAATAATTACTGAACTCTTGCATGTTCTGCGTCTCTGAACGACGGGCACTGATCTGTTATTATCTATTGCGCTGATGCACGAGAGCGCGCACACACACACACACACACACACACACACACACACACACACACACACACACACACACACAAGCGCAAGCGCAAGCGCAAGCACAAGCACAAGCACAAGCACAAGCGCAAGCACAAGCACGTGACACTTGCTCGCAGTCTTATTAGCCTTAAAAGCTTAATCTGCCGTCTCACTATATGAGGACACGAATGCATAAACTGTCACTGTCAGGAAGTCTTTTATTCCTGACATTTTATTTTGAAACTGTAACGATGTCATATCCTTTCCGAGGGCATCACATCATCATTGCCGACTCCGCATTCTGTGGGATGGTGGCTCGCGTGGGCGTAACCTAATCGAACCCCCCACCTATATACCTATTTGTACACCAATGATTGTACCCAAACTACAATATTAAAGTTTGCTGGAATAACTTCTCCGTGCCCTTCTCTCTGACCGGAGCCCTGAGCCCTGTCAAAGGAAACTGCCAGACCAGTATTATCCCCTTCAGAGTGTCCCACTCTATCATATGGTCCTTCGAGCCGGATCTGACAGCTTTCTGGAGACAATATGGAGCCAGGACAACCATCTGCAGATCCAGCAGTGGGTTCTCGACCCCAGCGCAAGATACAGTAACCAGCGTCCCTTGCAAACTTTGAAGTTGGGTACACACTGAGAGTCACAGTACTCCCTTCCACCGAAGCTGAGGAACTCGGAGCAGCAGCCCCAGCTCAAGACATCCCAATCCCTGATCCATTTTCACTGCCATCTGTGAGAGCAGAGTCATGTCGATCCTGGATATCTTCTCATCGTAGCAGACCGAGATCTCGAGCCAGTGCTGCCTCAACAACCTAGAGGTCCATTGCAGACGGGCTATCCGAGCTACAAAGTGCCATGTTGGAGGAACAGGTCAAGCGGATGGAATTAGCAGAAGTGCAGTGGCAGATCATGGAGCAGACGCTAGTGGACGAGCAGTGTACTCTTCTAGACAAAGAAGCCAGAGATGCCCTTTATGAGAAGAAGGAACTTCTCAGAGAACAAGAACGTCAGAGACGTCGACTGGAGAAGAAAGCAGAGATGGCATACAAGAGTAAAGAGGCTATCACCAGGCATCAGATGTTGCGACGGCGACAGAAAGAGAAAGAGATGGAATTGACGCAAGCGGCTCTTATCCCGTCTTTCCTGAAGGAAGAAGGAATTGAGAGTTCCCGTTCCTCCAAGCCCCTCAGTGAATGTGAGTACAACCGAATCTATTTGGTCCCTACAATGTCAAGGTGGTGCACAGAAAAGCGGTGGGGTCTGATTTTCAAGTGCATGATGACGAGCTGTGTGCATCTTGGCCTACTGGAGAGCATAGACACTGATGCTTTCCTGATGTCTCTCCGCCGCCTCATCGCCCACCGCGGAAAGCCATTTGAGATCCTGGCTGACAGAGGAACCAATTTCCAAGGTGGAGCTGCGGAGCTGCAAGCCAGTTTTGCCGCTTTAGAAGTTCCTCTTCAAGAACAGCTGGCCAGACAGCAAATCGAGTTCCGTTTCAACCCCCCTGGCTCTCCACACTTTGGGGGAACATGGGAACGAGAGATCAAGTCGATTAAGTCAGCTCTCCAAGTTATCCTTCAGGACCACACCATTGCTGAACCTGTGCTGCAAACTGTGCTGATTGAAGTGGAAGGAATACTCAATGCTAAACCGCTTGGGTACCTCTCCTCCGATGCTGCAGATCCGGATCCCGTCACACCAAATCTACTGTTGATGGGACGCTGTGACGCATCACTCCCACAGGCTGTCTATGCATCTAGTGACCTTCTCAGCAGAAGAAGATGGCGCCACAGCCAGATCCTGGCGGACCATTTCTGGTCCAACTTTATCCGTCGTCATCTCCCAGACCTTCAGAAGCGGTCGAAGTGGCACAAGGACACAGACAATCTGGCTGCTGGCCAGGTGGTGATGGTGGTTGATTCACAGCTACCCAGAGCTCAGTGGCCCATCGGGAGAGTGGTGAAGACCTGTTCCGGTTCGGATGGACGAGTCAGGGCAGCTGAAGTTAAGATCAAGGGACAGACCTACCTACGGCCAGTCGTGCGCCTTGTGCGGCTGCCAGCCTGGGAGGATGAAGATGACACCAACTAAGTAGACTTTCCTTTGGGATTCAAATTTATCGCTAAATTTGGGGGCGCTATGTCAGGAAGTCTTTTATTCCTGACATTTTATTTTGAAACTGTAATGATGTCATATCCTTTCCGAGCGCATCACATCATTTCCGACTCCGCATTCTGTGGGATGGTGGCTTGCGTGTGCGTAACCTAATCGAAAACCACACACACCCCACCTATATACCTATTTGTACACCAATGATTGTACCCAAACTACAATATTAAAGTTTGCTGAAATAACTTCTCCGTGCCCTTCTCTCTGACCGGAGGCTACTATATTACTATATTGGGCTACTGTTGTACAGTAGATTTAGCCATGTCTATGTAATATGTACTACTAATAATAATCATGCCTAGATTGTCACTTTTACTTGTAAATAACTTATCATAAAGAATAAACTCATTGAATGCAATTATAAATAACTTTTTCTTAAAAGTATGGTATTGGTACCGACTACTGGAATTTTGTGACATCCCTAATTACTACTAGTATTAAATTACTACCACTAGTAATATAAATTGGAGATGTTGCTGATATGATCATTCATAGTAGTAGTAATAGTAGAGATTTTTCCTTTTTTACTATAAATCATTTAGTCACAAATCTGTTCTCTCTAGAAATAAGCATTTTTCAAGCATATGGCTGTTTGGTAGCTGTATAATACTTATTGTGCATTGTTGCGATTTAAAAAAAAATAGATGAACTGTTAATAAATGAAAAACTAATCGTTATCGTTGGTAAAATATCATGATAGTATCATATCATGAGTGATCCCCACCCCCAATAGTTATGTTATACTTGACGTACTGCTTAATGCTGCATATTTGTAATACTGCTGTGAGGGTGTTTCAAAGACAACATCTATGGGATTGATGGTAAAAAAAAACAGCTCTTTTCACTTCAGTTATTAAGCTCACTATTTTCCCCCTCTTTTTGAAAGTTGTGAAACTGTTACTGCATTTCTATTTTGCCATTTGAGCAAATGGTGACAAAATATTTAATGTACTCCAGTCACCACTATAAAAGTTAACTCAACTACGATGACTTCCACTGAGAAAGCCAGAAATGTGAAAATGGTCTATGAAGCTCAACATCACTGAAGTCAAGTCAAATGAGTATTCAGTTGATAAAGGACAATATAATGTTGCAACTAAATGATAATAGTTTAGAGTAAGAGATTTGTGAACAGTAGGGGAACTAAAGGGACCAAATGAGTGCTTGCCATGCCATCAAGCCAGCCAATCATGAAACAGTGTCAAGCAGCCGCTCTGGAGAAGCTGCGCAGAAAGCACCAGTCAGCTGCTCGAGCCACTTACAGCACTTTGGAATTGGCATGATCTCACGTCAGACAATTTCTACCCAGAATGCACTGCTAAAGTAAGCCACTGACCAGTCTGTGCGTTGCTGCATGAAGTTGAGCAAGCCTTTCGAGGGCACAAATATGATAGGGAGAACAAAGAAATATAACAAGTCAGATACAAGCAAGAATTGATGTCAGCTTTATTGAGGAACTTTCTTTTGCCCTTGAACCACCACAGGACCAAGTGTAGCCTTGCCTTCCCACTGAACACCTAGAGAGAGGAGAGCCAGGTTAGAGCAGTTAAAACATCAAACGCAACCTTAAGAGCAAAAGTTACTAACCTCCATAGGGAGAAGCAGCAATTCCACCATCAGGACCACATGTTGAGTCACAGCAACCACAAACTTGGTCATTTCCATCAGCAGCAAACCACCTGAACCAAGACAAAGACACAACCTTCAACATGAGCAAAGTCAGCTTTAAAATAATATAAAGTGCAACGTACCCATTGGCGAATGAACAGGATTTGTGCTGAGCGTCACTGGGTGCAGAAGCAATAGTTGCCTTCACAACACATGTTATGTAGATCTGCAAGGGATGACAGACACGTCAGAAAACCAAAGAAGATGGGAAGAGAAGTCGAATTAACTCATGATATGCGTAGTACATACAGAAGGACTGGAGCTCTCCTGGAACACGAACGCCTCCAGCTGGATCTGGACCTTGTCAACCTGGGACCGAGGCATGAAGCGGGAGCTGGAAGCTGTAGCCTTGGCATCCACAAAGCACCTGAAGACAAAGAGCAACTCAACTATAGAGAAAGTGAGCAACTAGACCCTAGCCATGACTGGTTAAAAAGCAACCAAAACGGTCCTATAGCATCAAGGGCCATGACCTTACCCATGATTCTCAATGAAGGAATATCTCGGAAGGGAGTTCACATCAGGCCCTTGAGTGGCCACACAGCTGTCCACAAACACACGCAGAGGCACATGATTGTACTGCTTCACAGATGCCTCAATGTTAATAATGCCACCCAGGAAATAGATGGATGAAGGTCTCTGACTGGACCAATCATCTACAGAGAAAGAGGGAACACTTTAGAAAAAAAACAAGAATAAGGATTTATTTTTATCAAAAACCTGTACCAACCCATCATAAGCTTCAGGGAGAACACCAAGGCTTCTTCACCAACCTCCGTTGAGGCATAAGGGACCCATGTTGGCCTCAAGGCATCACTGCTTACATTCTGAAGCCTGTGGTTCATTAAAGGACCCATTAAATGGGCTCCCCGTTGCGAGAGAGGAAGTGAAAGTCACAGACCACTTACCTTTGATAGTGGCATTGAACACCAACAACTGCACCCTCGACCCGGGTAATCGGAGTACCTGCAAGAGCCTCAGGGGTGTAGGTAAGAGAGAAGGTGTAGACAAGCTCATCCTCATTCATCTGGAAGAGATTGAAGTAGTTAAAACAACTGTTCCTCACTAAGATGATTGGGTGAACCACCCCTTTAAGAAAGGTTTATACCAGCTGCCCTGGCATTGCAAATACAACAGCCATGTGAACTGACACTCCTTGAGGACTTTGGATATCCTCAACTAGAATAAACAGATTCAGGAGTACTTACCATCTGCACGCTGTTGCAGTCCTGTAACTCATACTCAAAGATGAGCACCTTAGACTGAGAGTCCTGACCAACAACAGGACAGCCGCCTAAAGACAGGCCAGTTGGCTGGATCAAATGACCATTGCTAAACAAGTCCTGCTGGACCTCTACAAGAACCCGGTTCTCTCCACATTGAACCGCTACGCTGCTGGGAGTCATGGGTTGCCTCAACTGGAAGTTCACCGCCAACTCGCTCTGCACCTCAGGAACAATAGGATACTTCCAATCCAAAGGCTTCACTGGACCCTGCAACAGCTGCTTCTCCTGAAGGCCAAAAGGCTCCTGTGCAAGGCCTCTGGAGGAAGAACCCAAAGGACTCTGAAACTGAGAAGACACTTGCAAAGTGTTCCGGAGCCCTGGAGGAGAAAGGGCAGGACTTCTGGAAGCTGGATCTGATTTTGGCGCCATGCTTCTTGGACTTTGACTGTATCTCAAACTTCCCCATGCATTAGGCAGATCAAATGCAACAATCACAACCACCACTAAGACACCTTTCAGAAACTCCATCATAGCAAACTTTGACACAAATGCCACAACACACACCAGTGCTTGGCTTGGCCATTTTGTACAGCATTGAGTGAAGGTGGCTCCTCCCCTTTTAGTTTAATTGATTACCTTTGATTCTCCTCTGGACCTGTAGAGTTTATCCATCTCTGGCACCCACAGCTCTGCGTTTTGTATGTCTGCGTTTACACTGGCACAAAAAAATCTGATTTTTTTTTACAAAATTTGTTGCATGCATATAAACACAAAAATATATATATTTTTTTGCATCCATTCTGAGCCACTCCCAGATGTGTTTTTAAATCAGATACATATCCGATATCTGGACATCTGACCAACGTCTAAATATGAATATCTTATTCCCATTGGCAGTCCAAGCCACCACAAGGCCAGAGTAACACATTTGGCCACAAAGATAGCTTTTTATGTCGTATTATGAAGCAGATGTGCCTGTATAAGCTCACATTAAAATTACTGCTATTATCCGGTCTATCCGTTGTCAGATTGAGCTGCAAACATCCATGACAGATTTTAACTTATCCAAAACAGGAAAATAATCATGGCCACCCGACATGAATTTTCCGGCAAGGAGCTAAAAAACGAAACATGAAGTCCGACACTTTCTGCTTCCTATAGGGATGCTTGTGCTGTTTGAATAGTTTATCAAAGATGGAGTGAAATAAATGCAATATTTGTCAAATACACAGATGTTTCAAAGAGATCATAGTTATTAGGGGTGGGACAAAAAAAATCGATATACCGACGAGACGTTATTGATACTCTAGCACCAAGTATCAGTATATGTTTTGTATAGGCTACATAGGCCTACCCACAGCTGCGTTCAGTCGCTTCCGTGTTTATCTAAGCGCAGGGCTCCAGACTGTAGCCGAATATACACTTCGTCCCCTTGGAATTATAAGGTTCTATCTGCATTCTGAGTAGTTTTGAGATATTGAGCTTCAAAGTTTTTGCATTACATATAGGAAAATATATATGGGGAACAAGTTTCTTTCAAACATGATAATAAGAGGGACCCTAAATGTATTCTAAATATACAATATCAAAATCCTCTCAAAATTGTAAATGGGGATTTTTGGAATGGGTCAAATGCAGATAGAACCTTCTAATTCTAAAAACACATTTTTCGCTAAGAATTATAAGGTTCTATCTGCCAAAACATGATTTAATTAACATTAAATATAAAATTAATGTTGTAACAATGTCTCAACATGTTAGAAAGTACAGTTTTATCCTTTCTATGACATTTATTTCATATTTTTAGCACTTCCATGTATTTAGGACATTTCAAATTAAGCAAGGTAGGTCAAAATATTTTGTCCAGCGCATAGTCCAGATATTATTGCAGAAATTGTCAATCTTTCTTTTGTTTAGACAACTGTAATACATCTGAGCAGGATTTTATTCCACCTACAGTGGGCTAGGTAAAATGGCTTTCTCTCTAGACATCATTACAGCTGAAATAACATGCTAACATTTATTGTTGTAATTAAATCCTATCATTTAAACTCTTGACTATTTGACCTTTAAGTCTTAATAGTGTAAAAACTGAGACATTTTAAGACTTTAAAAAATGAAAATAAAATTGGTCGATCCTGAGGTTTCTCCAAAAATTTGCGTTGCATGCCATAATCTTCACAGATATTGGCTGCGTCCGAAACCTGGAAAATGCTGCCTTCGGAGGACACATTTCAAGGCAGGAAGGCATTAAGCCACGTCCGAATCTAATGTTAGCTTCACTTCCTGTCTCCTGAAAGACTTTCATCTGATCGAGTTTTGAAGGCAGCATACATGTATCCGTCGCTGCCTTTGATATCCCACAATCCTGTGCTTTGTATTCTGTGACAGTTGTGCTGGGAAAAAAGATGGCGTCTGAAAGTTGCGTTTTCTGGTCAGTTTGTGTGTAAATGTACGATTTTACCAATATTTTCCACTTCTGATGTCCTTTCTAGTGAGAAATTACTAATGTAGTAATTAAATATTTGTTTAGTTCTCACCAAAGCTCGCTCTATTTTGCTGTAGATCATTGAACTATTACACTGCCTTAGAAGTCTGTCTGAAATCAGTTTTGTGAGGTGCCTTCATGCACAAAACGCTGCCTTACAAGCCATTGTCTGATAAGGCATCGAGGCAACAAGTCAGCTGTCTATAGGTGTTCCGACGCAGCCAATGTGTGTCTGCGGTCTTTCCTGCCAAGGAAAAAGCCGGCGACACAATATATAAAGTTGATCCTGATTGGTCCTCTTCTGTGCATTCGAAGTGCTGATTGGCTCACGCAGATAGAACCTTATAGAGCCAAGTCAGAGTTCAACTTTGTAGAACCTTTATAGAACCTTTTTCTTTTTCCGATAACAAGTCCCAAAATGTACACAACTTAAAAAAAAACATTACATAATGTAAATAAGTTGTCACAGAATAAGAATATGTGAATAACTCAATTTCGACAAAAATGTCAGATAGACCATTATAATTCCAAGGGGACGACTAGTGTCTGTGAATATTAAACTGCAAAATACTATTTAATAATTACTGAACTCTTGCATGTTCTGCGTCTCTGAACGACGGGCACTGATCTGTTATTATCTATTGCGCTGATGCACGCGAGCACACACACACACGCGCAAGCACAAGCACGTGACACTCCACTGCATGAAAAGTGGGATTTTCGTCAGTAAGCGGCACTGTAGATTGTCGTGGAAGATCAGGTTTACGACTGTACACGGCAGTTTGCAGGCGACACCGAAAACTGCCGTGAATTGTCAGAAATTGACGTGGGCCTTGCTTGGCAGTTGTCCCCCCCAAGACCCCCCTTCCCTTAACTCCAGGGGAGGCTTTAACATGTAAATGAAAATGCTGTGAGCTATACAAATGCAAATCAGGGTAGCAGGAGTTTTAACCCATGTGACATTTTTCTAAAAGGTATTAACTTCCTTCTAAGAAAATCTCTTAGATAGATCAGGCTCAGTATAGCCTAATTGTAAAATCTTAAACTTAAGCTTGGATTTATATATTTGATGAAAGTATTCTAGATTATTTATTGTGTGTCATTTGCAATCAGTCCCCGTGAATTCAGTGTGGCTCGCAATTTTGACCAATCACTGCAACTTTTACCAATCATTGCGGTCTCCTGCTAATAAGCGGCGTCATACATCAGCAAACTTTATATATCATATATCATTGCCTGTCAAAATTAATGTGTTAACGCAAATTAATTTTAACGGCACTACATATATATATATATATATATATATATATATATACACACACACACACACACACACACACACACACACACACACACACACACACACATATATATATACACACACATATATATATATACACACACACATATATATACAGGGGTTGACATTAACTTGTTTGCTCACTGGCCACCGTGGCTAGTGGTTTTCCAAAGTTACTCAGCATTTTCACTGGCCACAATTTTGCTGTTTGGAAATTACATTGTATATGTTTAAAGTTGACTTTGGCATATATAAATTACTTGATTTTGAATCCTTTTACTTTATTTAGAAGATTTAAAACCCTTTCAAACTTTCAAATGCAGAATGACCCCCCAAATCTTGTATATCAGCTGGGATGTGCAGGTGGGCAAGGGGTGGGCAATATAATAGATTATAATAGAATATAATAGGCTAATATGAGAAAGGTAATATGACAGGCTATGAGTTATTTTAGTTAGGATATATATATATATATATCATTTAAAAAATACCCTAAGCAAATTACAAAAACAATAGTTATTAAAAATAAAATAAAAATTCCGATACTAATACGACACAATGTAATTTATTGAATGTAATTGTCATTGGATACGACTTTCATCGAAAAGAATGTAACAAAATGTGGGCGTGGTCTGTGTGAAATGAAACCACATTAAAAATTCCCTTAAACTGGGTTTGAAACATACAGCAAAGCAGCGACAGAGGAAAACACAGAGCCTGATATTATGCAAACATTTACCAATAATGTGGAAAGCGTTTTAAATCTGTTCAGTGGAAAATCCGCTGTGACGAATCTGTCCTCGTCTAACATCTGCTGTAAATCCAGGTAAAACTAGCTGCGTGCACGCGCCCGTCCCCAGATAACATGATCCCCAGTTGATCCGTAACACCGGCGGGAAGTAACAGCTGAATGCAATCATTGGGCTATCTCGTCAGCTTGCTCAGTTTGCTGCCGATTTTAACGAGCTGTTAACTTTAGTAATCTTCAGGTTGCTGTCCATAGATGATAGGTTGCTTGCTTTGGAGTCGAAAAACTGTGTGGAAGATACTAACTTTAAGAAGAGAAGACGAGTGCCTAAGAGAAGACCAGTCCTAAGATTGCGGTAAGACTGTTATCTAAGCTAAAGTAACCTAAAGCAAAGCTTTTTAAGTAGCACAAGCTGAAATTAGCCTTGTAAAAGAACAAATGTAAGTTGCTTTATAAAAGTGTTTTCTTTTTCTGGTCATTTTACAGGAAGCAGTACGCCGTCTTCACAACTTCGTCATAACACTCATTTAATTGTTTTCCAGCTGCATGTAAGACATAGAGACAGTACGCAGGAGGTACAAACATCCAGTTCTTGCATCGCATGCAGAAGCTGTGAAGAGTTCAGCTCGGAGTCGATTGAGAAGAAAGAGGGTAAGATTTATTAGATTAGATCCGTTTTTGGTCAGTGTGACTATTTTTCAGGTGCATTTTACGCAGTACATCGCGCAATACTGATTGTCTTTATTGGTTGTTTA
This sequence comes from Pseudorasbora parva, assembly GCF_024679245.1. NCBI lineage: Eukaryota > Metazoa > Chordata > Actinopteri > Cypriniformes > Gobionidae > Pseudorasbora > Pseudorasbora parva. The sequence continues at coordinate 43,546,469 of NC_090189.1, read as the reverse complement.
CAGCTGCTACAAGCAAGAAAGTGTGTGTTAGCTGAGGATGAGGTGGGCCTTTGGAAGTGCGCTTTATAGACCTGATGTCTGATGAGGAAGACGGCATCGTTCGCGCGGTGTCTGGATGGACTGTTTGACCAGCCAGGAGCTCGCCGAGCTCTGTGCCACGCTGCAATCAAGATTAGAGGCGATTCCAAAGAACAGGGCAACGCACGACAGACGTCTGAAAAATGGACTTAAAACAGACAGAATGGCGCTAGTTACCTACAGCTCTGAAGCGGAAAACAGAGACTTCATGGTGCTGTAGGATTTTGGGCTTCTCGTGAGCTTCCTATTGTTGTGTGGGCAGATTTCAAACGTTTTGCATTTGGTTGTGTGTTTGTGTTTGTTCTAATAAAGCTCTTTCTTTGAATAAACTGCACATCCCTGGCATATTTTCCTTTCCTCAATAAATGAATGTCCTTGATGGTTATAATAGCGTAGTCCATAGAATAACAATGACATGGATATAAAACATAATAGCATATCACATGAATATGAATATATACAATTAAAAAATAATATGCAAATCATAATTTTATATATATGTGTGTAAAATTATTATAATTTGGGGGTTTAAATTTATTAATTTATTACCCAGGTTGACCAATAGTAACAGATCTGCCAACCAATCACGAGTGATATTTCTTGTTTCAATGTAGTAGTTTCAACCAATACTGAGTGAGGAAATTCAAGCCATTCCGGCAAGGCGCCGCCCAGAGCTGCTATTCATATGCTAATTAGAGCCATTAGCGCCGGCACCAGCATGCCTCCGCAAGCTCCACATACGTCATGGTTCGTTTCCGTCAATATGTGGCACATACGAACGCGACGTTCACAGGCTGTAAACTGACGTTAATTGTCGAAAATCAGGGGGATTTCCGGCCGTTTACGGGGACGAAAATCCCACTTTTCATGCAGTGCTCGCTCGCAGTCTTATTAGCCTTAAAAGCTTAATCTGCCGTCTCACTATATGGGGACACGAATGCATAAACTGTCACTGTCAGGAAGTCTTTTATTCCTGACATTTTATTTTGAAACTGTAATGATGTCATATCCTTTCCGAGCGCATCACATCATCATTGCAGACACCGGCATTCTGTGGGATGGTGGCTCGCGTGTGCGTAACCTAATCGAACCCCCACCTATATACCTATTTGTACACCAATGATTGTACCCAAACTACAATATTAAAGTTTGCTGAAATAACTTCTCCGTGCCCTTCTCTCTGACCGGAGCCCTGTCAAAGGAGACTGCCAGACCAGTATTATCCCCTTCAGAGTGTCCCACTCTATCATAGTCACTTAATTAGATTTTACCGTTTCATTGGAGAAAACTATCATATCATGAATACAGACACTTGAAGGTCTTCACTAGACCGTCGCTATTTAAAAAAAAAAAAAATAGATGAACTGTTAATAAATGAAAAACTAATCGTTATCGTTGGTAAAATATCATGATAGTATCATATCATGAGTTCTCCTGTGATGCCCACCCCTAATAGTTATGTAATACTTGATGTACTGCTTAATGCTGCATATTTGTAATACTGCTGTGAGGGTGTTTCAAAGACAACATCTATGGGCTTGATGGTAAAAAAACAGCTCTTTTCACTGCAGTTATCAAGCTCACTATTTTCCCTCTCTCTTTGAAAGTTGTGAAACTGTTACTGCATTTCTATTTTGCCATTTGAGCAAATGGTGACAATATTTAATGTACTCCTCCAGTCACCACTATAAAAGTTAACTCAACTACGATGACTTCCACTCTGAGAAACCCAGAAATGAGAAAAGGGTCTATGAAGCTCAACATCACTGAAGTAAAGTCTAATGAGTATTCAGTTGATAAAGGACAATATAATGTTGCAACTAAATGATAATAGTTTAGAGTAAGAGATTTGTGAACAGTAGTGGAACTAAAGGGACCAAATGAGTGCTTGTCATGCCGTAAAGTCAGCCAATCATGAAACAGTGTCAAGCAGCCGCTCTGGAGAAGCTGCGCAGAAAGCACCAGTCAGCTGCTCGAGCCACTTACAGCACTTTGGAATTGGCATGATCTCACGTCAGACAATTTCTACCCAGAATGCACTGCTAAAGTAAGCCACTGACCAGTCTGTGCGTTGCTGCATGAAGTTGAGCAAGCCTTTCGAGGGCACAAATATGATAGGGAGAACAAAGAAATATAACAAGTCAGATACAAGCAAGAATTGATGTCAGCTTTATTGAGGAACTTTCTTTTGGCCTTGAACCACCACAGGACCAAGTGTAGCCTTGCCTTCCCACTGAACACCTAGAGAGAGGAGAGCCAGGTTAGAGCAGTTAAAACGTCAAACGCAACCTTAAGAGCAAAAGTTACTAACCTCCATAGGGAGAAGCAGCAATTCCACCATCAGGACCACATGTTGAGTCACAGCAACCACAAACTTGGTCATTTCCATCAGCAGCAAACCACCTGAACCAAGACAAAGACACCACCTTCAACATGAGCAAAGTCAGCTTTAAAATAAGATAAAGTGCAACGTACCCATTGGCGAATGAACAGGATTTGTGCTGAGCGTCACTGGGTGCAGAAGCAATAGTTGCCTTCACAACACATGTTATGTAGATCTGCAAGGGATGACAGACACGTCAGAAAACCAAAGAAGATGGGAAGAGAAGTCGAATTAACTCATGATATGCGTAGTACATACAGAAGGACTGGAGCTCTCCTGGAACACGAACGCCTCCAGCTGGATCTGGACCTTGTCAACCTGGGACCGAGGCATGAAGCGGGAGCTGGAAGCTGTAGCCTTGGCATCCACAAAGCACCTGAAGACAAAGAGCAACTCAACTATAGAGAAAGTGAGCAACTAGACCCTAGCCATGACTGGTTAAAAAGCAACCAAAACGGTCCTATAGCATCAAGGGCCATGACCTTACCCATGATTCTCAATGAAGGAATATCTCGGAAGGGAGTTCACATCAGGCCCTTGAGTGGCCACACAGCTGTCCACAAACACACGCAGAGGCACATGATTGTACTGCTTCACAGATGCCTCAATGTTAATAATGCCACCCAGGAAATAGATGGATGAAGGTCTCTGACTGGACCAATCATCTACAGAAAAAAGGGGGAACACTTTAGAAAAACAACAAGAATAAGGATTTGTTTTTATCAAAAACCTGTACCAACCCATCATAAGCTTCAGGGAGAACACCAAGGCTTCTTCACCAACCTCCGTTGAGGCATAAGGGACCCATGTTGGCCTCAAGGCATCACTGCTTACATTCTGAAGCCTGTGGTTCATTAAAGGACCCATTAAATGGGCTCCCCGTTGCGCGAGAGGAAGTGAAAGTCACAGACCACTTACCTTTGATAGTGGCATTGAACACCAACAACTGCACCCTCGACCCGGGTAATCGGAGTACCTGCAAGAGCCTCAGGGGTGTAGGTAAGAGAGAAGGTGTAGACAAGCTCATCCTCATTCATCTGGAAGAGATTGAAGTAGTTAAAACAACTGTTCCTCACTAAGATGATTGGGTGAACCACCCCTTTAAGAAGGATTTATACCAGCTGCCCTGGCATTGCAAATACAACAGCCATGTGAACTGACACTCCTTGAGGACTTTGGATATCCTCAACTAGAATAAACAGATTCAGGAGTACTTACCATCTGCACGCTGTTGCAGTCCTGTAACTCATACTCAAAGATGAGCACCTTAGACTGAGAGTCCTGACCAACAACAGGACAGCCGCCTAAAGACAGGCCAGTTGGCTGGATCAAATGACCATTGCTAAACAAGTCCTGCTGAACCTCTACAAGAACCCAGTTCTCTCCGCATTGAACCGCTACGCTGCTGGGAGTCACGGGTTGCCTCAACTGGAAGTTCACCGCCAACTCGCTCTGCACCTCGGGAACAATGGGATACTTCCAATCCAAAGGCTTCACTGGACCCTGCAACAGCTGCTTCTCCTGAAGGCCAAAAGGCTCCTGTGCAAGGCCTCTGGAGGAAGAACCCAAAGGACTCTGAAACTGAGAAGACACTTGCAAAGTGTTCTGGAGCCCTGGAGGAGAAAGGGCAGGACTTCTGGAAGCTGGATCTGATTTTGGCCCCATGCTTCTTGGACTTTGACTGTATCTCAAACTTCCCCATGCATTAGGCAGATCAAATGCAACAATCACAACCACCACTAAGACACCTTTCAGAAACTCCATCATAGCAAACTTTGACACAAATGCCACAACACACACCAGTGCTTGGCTTGGCCATTTTGTACAGCATTGAGTGAAGGTGGCTCCTCCCCTTTTAGTTTAATTGATTACCTTTGATTCTCCTCTGGACCTGTAGGGGCAGTTTGCGGACAGGGTTTAAAGGAAGACAAGAGTAAGCATTAATCTAGAATAGTTAAGAGTGATTTTAAAAAGGGTTTTCTAAAACACAGATAAAGTACAGATTACGAACACCTGTGCTGGGTTCCAGTTCATTTTTATTATGCCCTTCACTCGTGCACTTCCCTCTGTGTCGTTCACTCGGATGTGCGTCATTGCTTACCCAGTCAGCAAATTTCCTTTGGCCCAGATCTGGCCCGTAGTGATGGCCAAATGAGGCTTCCTGAACCACTGAGGCTTTCCAGCCCATTGCTTCACCAAAAGGTTTTACCTAAAGCCTCATGAAACAGTGTGCTCCCTAGTGACACCTGCTGTGCAAAGCAATGCATCGCACACAAATCTAGTCATCCTGAGCAACCAAATTATCATAGTGTGGGCACACCCTTTTTCTATTGCCTGTGTATTAATAAAGTATTTTACTCTGCCTGTATTAACCTATGCACACACAACTCACACAAACACACAGCTTTGTGTTCAACTATTCAGTAGTTCTTTGGGTTAGTGATGAGTGAATGCCCAGAATGATTGTAAAGAAATTATTGTGAGTGCAGTGCTTATGGGACTGGAATTGTGGAACAGGGATGGAACAAGCTTTCCCCAATACAGTCTAGTCTTATAATATTAATAATAATAATAATAATAGCAATAATATATATATATATATATAATAATAACACTACTACTAATATATATGAGGGACCGTACAAGCCATAATTAATTCTGGTACTCTCACACACATACAATCTCCTTTCACATACATATATATATAGTCTGCTCTCACACACACACAATATATATTATAATTACGTAGTGTAGGTATTACAACTAGATATAGGCTAATTTACTCTAATAATCTACTATGTATAATTTACTCTAATAATCTACTAAACTAAGTATAATGTAATATATAATACAGCTATGATATATAATGATATCGCTACTACATACAACCAACACCTCAACACCAATGCAAATGCCTACTGCAAACCCCACAAGAGGCGCGAGGTTTCGAACCACTTTTATCCGGAAGCGATACTCAGAATGAAGCAATGACGTATTCAGCAGAAAACGCGGCCTCGTTTGTCATCGTCACGTGATTTTCACGGAAACGATACAAGCCTCGAATCGGGGCTTCATCTGGAACGCCCCTTTTTGCTCGACACAAACTTCGGAGCCTCGCTTCAGATGTCCCATCACTACTGGCCCAGATAAACCAGTAGTATATTCCTGCACAACCGGAGGCTGCAGTTTCAGGACCCCAGTTTCAGGACCGCAATTCTAGGACCCTCGTTTTTTGTGACCGCGCCACCAACAGAACTGGATGATATAGCGGTGTGCTGCAGTTTCAGGACCTCAGTTCTATGACCCATGTGGTTTAGTTAGTAGCCTACATAGTATAAAGATATTTAATCTCAGGAGTATATTTTATGTGATTTTTATTTTATTCAAAATGCATCAGAGGCTAATTACAAAGTGTGTAATACCTGCTTTGAGTCACAATTTTAAATTTAAACACATTAATTTACACAAATTATAATTTTAAAATGTATATCAATCTTTAAAAAAAAAGTTGAGTACCTTAAAAATCTTAGTTTCTTGAATTATACTGTATATTGATTAACCTCCTTAACTTTAACTAATTAGTTCATTATCAGGTAAAATAAAGATGGAATCAGTATATGCAGTCACTAAATTACAGTCAGATATTTTAAAGATTGTAGAGAGGCAAGACAAGACTCAAGAATGTTTGAAGAATATATATTTATGTCATTTTTGCAATAACAACAGCACCAAAAAGACCCCTTTTTCATCAGTTGCCTCACAGACGGAATGGCTGTATATATATATATATATATATGATTTAACACTTGTGCACTGTTGGAGTTGTAGAGAGAGAAAGCCAAACAGAATATTAATGTTACTCATGTCTCATTCCAAACTCCAAATTTGTAAGTATATAAGAGCAATACCCACCAATTGAGACCATGGTACTATACAGTTGAAGCTGCATACAGCATGAGGCAACTATTGTAAACATTTCTTACTTAGCTAAATGGATGACGACTGAAAGTCATTATACTAATCTGGTGAACATGGTAGTTTTGATAAATGAGCCATGACACAAAATGAACTGTAGATGATAACATACATTCAATAAAATACTGCACAATTTATAAAAACCAGCAAGTGTTGAAAATACAAATATATATTGTTATAATACCCTTCTATTTGGAAGCGCTCCATCAAAAGAAGACACCACCACTTTCTAATGAAAGCCATGTCCATCTGAAAGATGTGTGACATTGACAGATACTATATAAGCATATACTTATATAAAAAAAATATATATAAAAAAAACACTGAGACTCTAAAATTAACATGACAATCCTGCAGTCATTTCCACAGTGATGGCGTGGCAATCCCTAAAAGCAAAAAAAAAAAGGTAACATAGGCTACATGTCAAAAGCCATTGCCATCTCGGTTACATTATGATATCTACATGATAAGCAGAATGGAATATAATAATATTTGTTTGAAGTTGCTAAATATGCATTTATTAATCACTGCAATATTATGCCCAGTCTTTTCAGTCCAGCTCCAAGGATAATAATAAAAAAAAATTGTGCAAGATTCATACAGAATTATTTTTATTTTTTTTAATTAAAGGATTCATTTTAATCTTTTTAATCCTTCGCAGCAAAAGTACAGACTATAAGAACGTAGCCAAAGTATAAATGGCTGAACTTGTCAAACATTATGCATCATTTAGACAGGCTGATATTGTAGTGCAACCAGGCAGTCAGAGCAGTTATGTAAGAATATTTTATTCTTAACTATGGTAAAACAATGATTATTCAGGAAGTTTCCCCACTAATACAGTAAGCTACAGGTAAATCACACACCCTTACACCAACATTTGTCATCTTTTTAAGTTTAATAATGTGCTGGCTAGATGTATTATAGTCATTAAAAATCAAAAAGGATTTAATAAATCATGGCCACGCCACGATCAAGAACATCATAGTAACTAATAAAACTAGCACACAAATTCTTAATTTGTGTGAATTTATTCTTAATTCATAGTTAGCAGCTCACTTTAGTACATTTTGTTTTTCGTTTAAACGTTATAAAATAAAACTAGATTGAATATCGGTACTTACAGTCTGATCAGTGTCCATCGTCCATCTTAAATTAGTGTTTTGGTGATTCAATTCGGTAGGTGGTGCTGTCACAAAAAACGAGGGTCCTAGAACTGGGGTCTTAGAACTGGGGTCCTGAAACTGCAGCCTCCGGTTGTGCAGGAATACCCTTCTCAGATAAACAGCTTAGATGTGGCCCAGATTAGATTGTGTTTGCCGGCCCAGATCTGGCCCCCTTCTTCTTTACCACAGCTCAGCCAAAGCAGTGCCATAACTCCACCAACCGTGAGCCAAACAATACAGTTTTATGTGGCCCTTATGTGGGTCTTATATGGAATTTTAGTATGGCTGAGTTTTGTTCAAATCTAATGGCCCTTATGTGGCCCACATGCAACTTTGAGCATTATGTAAAAGTCTGATTAACTCCATGATAAATAAAACACTCAACAACAAAAAAGTATTCAATAATTTACTTTTGACAAACGTTTACAGTTACTCAGAAACCATTTATATTAATACAAATAACATTCAAAGAGTCTAGACTTAATTTTACACCAAATTTCAAGTGTGTATAATGCTAAACTAGCAATGAGAGTTGAAGTAGAAGGGGGGGGGGTAGAAGGGAAGGGTCCTCCGTTCTACTTTAACTCTCATTGCTAGTTTAGCATTATACACACTTACATTTGGTGTAAAATTCAGTCTAGACTCTTTGAATATTATTCACAGTAACTTGCTAAAGATAACAAACAACAACTTCACAAGAGAAAAAAAGTCTCTAATTGTAAAGAACCGCTCTGAGACAGAAGGTAGGAGATCCAAATGCAGTATTTATTACAGTTTTTCTCAGTCGCTTTGGTACATTTCTCAGATCAGAATTGAAATTCTCAAAACTACCTGTTCAATTCTCACATCATTGTGTCACTTTTGCACATTAAAAAAGCAGTTTCTCATTTCTTTCAACAAGTTGCAAATGCTTTGGTACATCCATGCCAATGATTATGTCCAATTCTCTGTTGTTTCCTACATTATCAGTTGCTTATGTCATGTTAATCAAAATGTATTATATTGGGTCTCTGTTGAATAGTCTCACCCCCACAACATTTAGGCACAAGCTCAAGTCTTTACATGCAAAATGGTTGAACAAGTTATAATAATATGTCAAGCATATTGCTATATATATATATATATATATATATATATATATATATATATATATATATATATATATATATATAAATATATATAGCAGATAGATGTTAATTTTTTGCACCAAAAAAAAAACTAACTCTATATATATATATATATATATATATATATATATATATATATATATATATATATATATATATATATATATATATATATATATATATGTACACACTATATAGCCCAACGAGTCATTGATTGATGATTTAAAACTCCGGACTAGTTTTCTTGCGTGCGTCCGTTTTTAACGCGCCTCAACTATCATATAGTCTGACATTTATGACAGTTTTGATCTTACAGTGTGAACATGGCTTACAGCACTGATTATGTTTGAACAACCTGACAAGGAACAATCGTGAAGGACTATAATACATCTGACAGTGTGCACCCGGGTTTAGTTTGTTGCGGCCGCGACATAAAGTTACTTTTGGGAAAGCGAGTGTGTTGTGCCATGAGATCTTTTGAGGGGAACGACATCTTTTTGTTCGCTTAAAGTGATGGTTAACCCCAAAATTAATATTGTTATTTACTCGCCCAATGTGTGTGTGTGTGTGTGTGTGTGTGTGTGTGTGTGTATATATATATATATATATATATATATATATATATATATATATATATATATATATATATATATATACAGTCTTGTTCAAAATAATAGCAGTACAATGGCCCTCATTTATCAAAAGTGCGTACACCAAATTTCCAGCGTACACCCAAACCCACGGTGACTTTGAGATTTATCAATATGGGCGTTGGCGTACGGCACGCTCCAATCCTACGCCAGCTCAGGAGGTGGTGTACGCACGTTTGAGTTAGTGCGAAAATGCAATGCAAGAAAATGCAAGAAAAACAATAACACCACAAAACGCACTGACAAATATATGCTAGGCCTATATTATAACCCACTGTAAAAAAAAAAAAAAAAAAAAAAACAAGAACATAGTAATTATAACCTTCAGTGTTTATTTTTGTGCAACATGGACTTCAATGTTTAATTTGTGTGACACCAAGCATTTGATTTTTTAGGCATGTATTCCTCCAGTCGCGAGCCTGTGCACTTTACCTGACGGTTCGGGGTTATGCCCGGCAGCTGCGCACAGACTGGGACTGAAAATAATTCAGACTGTCAAAATAATAAAAATGACCTTCTTCTTCTTTAAATAATAGTAATAATAATAATAAAAAAATAATAACGACATTCTTCTTCTAAATAACAATAAGCGTCATTAATAATAAAAACATAATAATAATACGAATCTTACAAATTGTCATGCAGTTATTAATGTGAATGAATGGTGCTCCACATCACATCATCATCACTATCGTACACCCCAATAGTCTACCTACATGTGCCGTGATACGAAATTAAATGCTAATTGTTTCAAAATCATTGTTCTGTAAAATAATGCATTGTGATAATTTCTCATCCAAACTGCTATTTAAACTGCTGGAGTGCACTTCTCCACCCCCACACTGTTACTCGTTATTTGGGTCCATATTTGTTTTTGTAGGTGCCTTTAATCCCACTCTTTAAACTCCCAAATAAAACAATTTCGCTTTTTTCCACTTCCCTGGTGATCGGCTCGATGGGCGCGTCTCAATCATCTCACTAGTTCAGTAGTCAGAGCACTGATCAGGGAGTCAGCCCATTGACTTATGTCCTAATCAGTGCCCTGACTAGTGGACTAGTGAGATGATTGAGACGCACCCGATCTCCACGTCGGAGAAGTTTCGCTTCTTTGCCGTCTTCCGTGTGTTCATGGCGTAAAATGAGGGCGTGGGGGAGGCGGAGACTTGAATATATAGGGGCGTGTTATTCTAATGACGATCGTTTTCAGCCGCGGCATTTATCAAGGGCAGGTAAAGCGTACACCTGGATTGCAGAGGTGCGCACAGTTTCATAAATCAGGCGGTGAGAGGAGTGTAAGCATAATCTTACGCCAACATATACGCCCGTTTCTGCGCAAGATTGATAAATGAGGGCCAGTGTGACTAACCAGAATAATCAAGGTTTTTCGTATATTTTTTTATTGCTACGTGGCAAACAAGTTACCAGTAGGTTCAGTAGATTCTCAGAAAACAAACAAGACCCAGCATTCATGATATGCACGCTCTTAAGGCTGTGCAATTGGGCAATTAGTTGAAAGGGGTGTGTTCAAAAAAATAGCAGTGTGGCATTCAATCACTGAGGTCATCAATTTTGTGAAGAAACAGGTGTGAATCAGGTGGCCCCTATTTAAGGATGAAGCCAACACTTGTTGAACATGCATTTGAAAGCTGAGGAAAATGGGTCGTTCAAGACATTGTTCAGAAGAACAGCGTACTTTGATTAAAAAGTTGATTAGAGAGGGGAAAACCTATAAAGAGGTGCAAAAAATGATAGGCTGTTCAGCTAAAATGATCTCTAATGCCTTAAAATGGAGAGCAAAACCAGAGAGACGTGGAAGAAAACGGAAGACAACCATCAAAATGGATAGAAGAATAACCAGAATGGCAAAGGCTCAGCCAATGATCACCTCCAGGATGATCAAAGACAGTCTGGAGTTAACTGTAAGTACTGTGACAGTTAGAAGACGTCTGTGTCAAGCTAATCTATTTTCAAGAATCCCCCGCAAAGTCCCTCTGTTAAAAAAAAGGCATGTGCAGAAGAGGTTACAATTTGCCAAAGAACACATCAACTGGCCTAAAGAGAAATGGAGGAACATTTTGTGGACTGATGAGAGTAAAATTGTTCTTTTTGGGTCCAAGGGCCACAGGCAGTTTGTGAGACGACCCCCAAACTCTGAATTCAAGCCACAGTACACAGTGAAGACAGTGAAGCATGGAGGTGCAAGCATCATGATATGGGCATGTTTCTCCTACTATGGTGTTGGGCCTATTTATCGCATACCAGGGATCATGGATCAGTTTGCATATGTTAAAATACTTGAAGAGGTCATGTTGCCCTATGCTGAAGAGGACATGCCCTTGAAACGGTTGTTTCAACAAGACAATGACCCAAAACACACTAGTAAACGGGCAAAGTCTTGGTTCCAAACCAACAAAATTAATGTTATGGAGTGGCCAGCCCAATCTCCAGACCTTAATCCAATTGAGAACTTGTGGGGTGATATCAAAAATGCTGTTTCTGAAGCAAAACCAAGAAATGTGAATGAATTGTGGAATGTTGTTAAAGAATCATGGAGTGGAATAACAGCTGAGAGGTGCCACAAGTTGGTTGACTCCATGCCACACAGATGTCAAGCAGTTTTAAAAAACTGTGGTCATACAACTAAATATTAGTTTAGTGATTCACAGGATTGCTAAATCCCAGAAAAAATTTTTTTTTGTACAAAATAGTTTTGAGTTTGTACAGTCAAAGGTAGACACTGCTATTTTTTTGAACACACCCCTTTCAACTAATTGCCCAATTGCACAGCCTTAAGAGCGTGCATATCATGAATGCTGGGTCTTGTTTGTTTTCTGACAATCTACTGAACCTACTGGTAACTTGTTTGCCACATAGCAATAAAAAATATACTAAAAACCTTGATTATTCTGGTTAGTCACATTGTACTGCTATTATTTTGAACAAGACTGTATATATATATATATATATATATATATATATATATATATATATATATATATATATATATATATATATATATATATATATATAAAATGAGAGAGAGTTTTTTTTTTGTGCAAAAAAAAATAATGAATAAATTCCAATCTCAACCTGGCTAATGATAAATTACATTGATTAAAAAAAGTGACAATAAATTATGACAGAATTATATTTTTGGTTGAACTATCCCTTTAGTTTAAGATGTATTTTAATCATAATTATGCAGACGTAGCTTCCAGGTTGTATTTCTGTTAACATTATTTAAATGTAACTTTTTATTGCAGGTGCAGTCAGTTGAAAAAACGCCAGTCCCAGCAACACACTTCCAACACTGATGAGTGTCACAATTCACCAGTGTGAGTGCCCGTGCTCACCACCAGAGGGCACTCCAATCCGGACTGTCACTCTAGCATAAACTACATTACCCATTATCCTTTGCCCGGACTCATTAGCACTCACTGAGTCTTATTATTCTGTTTTCCGCCTGGTTATCTCTGTTATTCACTGTGAAGTCGTGTTTTGTGTACACTGCATTTCTGAGCATTTTCCTCGGTTTCATGTCTCTTGGTTTGTTGGACTTCTTGCCAGTTTCCCGGATTACCCGTTTGCCTGTCTCTCCTGTCATGTTTGCCTTTTTGAACTGTTTGCTTGTGTATGACCTTTTGCCTGCTTTTGACTATGATTGTGGATTACCCTCTTAATAAATACTGCATTTGGATCTCCTACATTCTGTCTCAGAGCGGTTCTTTACAATTAGAGACTTTTTTTCTCTTGTGAAGTTGTTGTTTGTTATCTTTAGCAAGTTACTGTGAATAATATTCAAAGAGTCTAGACTGAATTTTACACCAAATTTCAAGTGTGTATAATGCTAAACTAGCAATGAGAGTTAAAGTAGGCTTGACTTCCGGTTGAACGGGCACGCTGGCGCGTTTTGGCTGCCGCTCCTTTCTCCCGACAATTTACTTGGTTTAAATGGGTATTTTTGCTTTTTGTTTTCCTTAAAGTTTACCATCGTGATGTGGAATCGCGTTAGAGTTATTGGATTTCTGCTGCTATCTCTGGGTGTTTGCGGATCATTAGTCATCAACAACTGTGTGACCCAGGACTTACACAATTGTGATGTTGGTATTTGCATGGACACCTCTACCATGGTCTTAAGGTACACTTCTCGTCAGCTGCTGGACCTTAATGGGAATTATGCTTTGGGGACTGAACCACACTCGCTTTGTAATACCTATGGAATTCTTCGCCTAAAACGTTACCTACATCGATCATCTCGGTGTGGGTACCTAGATTCAACTCAAAACAATGTTTTTTATCCGATTGCACAGCGTAAACTGCTGTAGTCGCCATGGAGACCAACGGGGGCTGATTTTAATCACCTGACAGACATACGTGAGGAGGCTACATCTGGCTTGGCTGCTCCGGTGCGATTGTTGAAATCTGCACTGATAAATGTGCGCTCGATTAATAACAAAGCCTTGACTGTATCTGACCTAATCAAAGATCAAGACTGGGATCTCATTTGCTTAACAGAAACCTGGCATAAAGAGTCTGATGGTCTTCTTTTTAATGAACTGACTCCGGAGGGATATGGATTATGTGATCTCCCGCGCTCAACGGGTAGAGGAGGTGGTATCATTGTGCTGTTTAAACAGCCTCTTGGACCATGTTCTGTGGATATCCCTTCGTTCACCTCATTTGAATGCCTTGCCTTAAGTGTTTCTGCTGCTTTATCTACAGTCATTGTGACCGTGTACAGGCCTCCCAAGGGTAACAAAGAATTTACATCTGACTTTGCTGAACTACTTTCTGTGTTGGTTTTAAAATTTCAGAGAATTCTAATTCTTGGTGATTTGAATATTCACATGGACAAAAAAGACACTTCAGCAATGAGAGACTTTACATCTTTATTAGAGTGCTTTGAGCTACACCAAGTGGTGGACTGTCCGACGCACAACAGAGGCCACATATTAGATCTCGTGATTCAAAATGGTATATTTGTGTCTCAATTGTCAGTATCTGATTTTGGGCTATCTGATCACTTAGCCATACTATTCAAATTGGAGCTTCCTGTTATACCTTCTCCTACTTCTCGTATTATTCATTACCGCAAGTGGAGATCCATCGTGCCCACTGACTTCTCAGACTTTATTAATTCTGGTACTAGCTGTATTATACCATCTGATGCATTGGATGACAAAGTAAAAAAGCTGCATACAATTCTTTCATCCGGCCTGGATACTTTTGCTCCCCTGAAGTCACGTGCTGTCTCTTTTAAACGATCTGCCCCATGGTATAATAATGATCTGCGCGCAATGAAAACTCAGGGTCGCAAAATGGAGCGCAGATGGCGCTCTACTGGTTTAACAGTGTATCATCAGGCTTGGAAAGAAAGCTTGGGTGAATATAGGACTGAAATGGCATCGACAAGGTCTACTTACTTTTCCCAAATAATTTTAAGTAATCAAGATAACCCAAAAAAATTGTTTAATTCAATCAATAATCTTTTAAACAGAAATAATTTCCACTGTTTCTGCTTCTGTTCAATTATGTAACAGGTTCCTTGTGTTTTTTGCCAATAAGACAGAGGGGATAAGAGATCAGATTATTGCTACAAATACAAGTGTTACCCCAAAACAAAATAACATAGAATTCTTTGGTGATAATCTTTCAGAATTCGCCATAGTAGATTCTCAATCCTTATGTAATGTGGTTCTAAAAATGAAGGCTACCACCTCAATTGTTGATCCTATACCATCTAAGTTGTTTCAGTCATGCTTTGCTTCATTATGTCCGGCTGTTTTAAGTATTATAAATGATTCGTTGTCTTCCGGTGTTGTGCCATCAGCACTTAAAGTTGCCGCTGTTACCCCTGTTCCAAAAACAAATAGCCATGACTTTGAGAACTTAACAAATTTCCGTCCCATCTCTAATCTGCCTTTTATGGCTAAAATCTTAGAACGTATTGTTGCATCTCAATTGCTCTCTCATCTGTCTGAAAATAACCTTTTTGAACCTCTTCAATCTGGTTTTCGTAAAATGCATAGCACTGAGACAGCATTAGTTAAAGTCACAAATGACTTATTGATGGCTTCCGATGCTGGACACTTATCAATATTGATTTTGCTTGATCTCAGTGCCGCTTTTGACACTATTGATCATTGTACCTTACTTTCTCGTCTAAAGTCTGTCTTTGGTGTATCTGACTCCGCTCTGAGCTGGTTTAAGTCTTATTTTTCAGATCGCAAACAATTTGTTGTGCTGGGTGGCTGCAGATCTGAGGTTGGCTTGGTAAAATATGGTGTACCTCAGGGTTCAATTTTAGGTCCTTTACTTTTTAGCCTTTATATTTTTCCTCTTGGCCAACTTTTGAGGTCTCTTGGTCTCGATTTCCATTTTTATGCTGATGACACCCAGATATACATTCACTCAAATTCTGATGTTACTTTGGCTGCTGCACATCTTTCTGACTGTATCACAGATATAAAGAATTGGATGTCTGCAAATTTTCTATGTCTAAATAGTGATAAGACAGAAGTGTTGCTTATTGGTTCGCCCTACCAGTTACGCAGAGTGAACCCGGGAGCCTTGCAGGTGGATGGCTCTGTTATACAGTTCCAATCTAAATTAAAAAATCTGGGAGTAATTTTCGATTCTAATCTAACATTTGAACTTCATGTACGTAATACTGTTAAAGTTTCTTTCTTCCATCTCAGAAATATATCCAGATTACGGTCCATGCTGTCTTTTCCTGTAGCTGAAAAATTAATAAATACTCTGGTTTTCTCCAGAATTGATTACTGTAATGCCTTGTTAGCAGGTGCATCGAAATCTATTTTGCACAAGCTTCAATGGGTACAAAATTCTGCTGCACGTATTCTGACTAGGACAAGACATAGAGATCATATAAAACCTATTTTAGAGACCTTGCACTGGCTACCGGTGAAGTTTCGTGTTGATTTTAAGATCCTTATGCTGACGTACAAGGCATTAAATGGACTTGCTCCACAATATCTTTCTGAGCTTTTAACACCTTACATTCCGACACGTAATCTACGCTCGGCCGACGCTGGTCTTTTAGTTGTTCCGGTAACGCACCAAAAAAAAATGGGTGATAGGGCGTTCTCTGCAGTTGCCCCTAAATTATGGAATTATCTGCCTGCCAACATTAGAAATGCACCATCCTTGAATATGTTTAAATCGTTACTCAAAACGTATTATTTTAAGGAAGCATTTGGGTGAAAGGGGATTTCCTGTGGTTGGTTAAGAGATGTATTTTATGAGTTTGCTATGTCTTTTTTTTTATTTTTTTATTTTTTTATAATTATTATTATTTATTATTATTATTTTATTTATTTTTTAATATTGTGTTTACCATCCCTGTTTTATCTGTCTTGATTTTACAAATGTCAAGTGCTCTGAGAATTTACTTTTAAAAGCGCTATATAAAATAAAGTTATTAAAGTAGAACGGAGGACCCTTCTACTTTAACTCTCATTGCTAGTTTAGCATTATTGCTAGTTGTGGTTTGTATCCTTCACTAATGCTTCTGTAGTAGAGCATTTGAAAACGTCAAAGCTCTCTTGTTGACTGCTCCCGTGCTCGCTGCACCAGACTTCAACAAACCGTTTCAGCTTGCTGTAGATGCCAGCAATGTAGGTGCTGGTGCCGTACTTTTACAATCAGGAGCAGACAACATAAACCATCCCGTGAGTTTCTTCTCCAGGAAGTTTAATTCTGCCCAGAGAAAGTATTCCACTATTGAACAAGAGACTTTGGCCTTAGTCCTAGCCATTCATCACTTCGAAGTGTATTTAGGCTCTACAGTACATCCAGTTAAGGTCTATACTGACCATGACCCACTCAAATTCCTCAGTCGCATGTACAATTCAAATCGTAGGTTAATACGCTGGAGACTATTGACTCAACCGTCCGGGGAATAGACTGTTATTGCCGACGCGTTGTCTGGGGTGGATGCTTAATATTAAGATGTAGATAGAGTTTTGCCGTTTGTAAAAAAAACCCAAAAAACAATGATTCTTGTTAAGAATTGCATGTGTCCTTTTTAATTGTAAAGTCCTAAAATTTTCTGGCCTGTGTGGCCTAAAAAACTAGGTTATAATTAATAAAGAAATATATTTATATTTTTTGCGTTATTCTAGTTATCTTCACAAGCAGGTCCGTCTACCATCGGTGGTAATGATTTTTTGTATCTGGAACTCTATTGTCTGGTTTGGTTCGAACAGTGAGTTGAACACAGAACAAAAAGAGTTTACAATGTATGGCGACAGGTCACCATTTTGGGGTGAGGGTGTTACGTCCCTCATCTCTGTGGTTGTTGCTACACGTGTTTGAATGAGTGAGTCCATGCAGTGTGTGTCTCTTGATTGCAGATGAGCCACACTTGAGCGGAGCCTGTGTTAGTACTATAAAAGATTTCCTGGAGCATTTCAGGGCGCGCACACGGATCCTTGAGAGTCTGCACAATCGTGCTCATCTGCTGGCTTTGGTTGCCGTTCAGCCGTCCACCCAGTAGAAAACGTTCCGTAGTTATGGTTGTTTTTTTGTTGTTTATTGTTAAACTATCTTTAAGATCCACTCTGTTAAATAAAATACCCCTATATTATTAGTGGTACGAGCTGGTTTGTGTGCCTCTCTCCATTATGTTAAGGGTGGTGTCCGACCGCCCGTAACAGTAATGATAAAAATTAAACTTTCATATATTTTAGATTCATTGCACACCAACTGAAATATTTCAGGTCTTTTATTGTTTTAATACTGATGATTTTGGCATACAGCTCATGAAAACCCCAAAAATGTGCATATTTCATCCGACCAATAAAAGAAAAGTGTTTTTAATACAAAAAAAGTCAACTATCAAATAATTATGTTCAGTTCTGCACGCAACTCTTGGTGGGGAAACCTTTAGCAGAAATGACTGCTTCAGTGCGGCGTGGCATGGAGGCGATCAGCCTGTGGCTCTGCTGAGGTGTTCTGGAGGCCCAGGATGCTTCGATAGCGGCCTTAAGCTCATCCAGAGTGTTGGGTCTTGAGTCTCTCAACTTTCTCTTCACAATATCCCACAGATTCTCTATGGGGTTCAGGTCAGGAGAGTTGGCAGGCCAATGGAGCACAGTAATACCATGGTCAGTAAACCATTTACCAGTGGTTTTGGCACTGTGAGCAGGTGCCAGGTCGTGCTGAAAAACCAAATCTTCATCTCCATAAAGCTTTTCAGCAGATGGAAGCATGAAGTGCTCCAAAACCTCCTGATAGCGAGCTGCATTGACCCTGCCCTTGATAAAACACAGTGGACCAACACCAGCAGCTGACATGGCACCCCAGACCATCACTGACTGTGGGGACTTGACACTGGACTTCAGGCATTTGGGCATTTCCTTCTCCCCAGTCTTCCTCCAGACTCTGGCACCTTGATTTCCGAATGACATGCAAAATTTGCTTTCATCCGAAAAAAGTACTTTGGACCACTGAGCAACAGTCCAGTGCTGCTTCTCTGTAGCCCAAAAGTGTCTTGACCTGGGGAATGTGGCACCTGTAGCCCATTTCCTGCTCACGCCTGTGCACGGCGGCTCTGGATGTTTCTCCTCCAGACTCAGTCCACTGCTTCCGCAGGTCCCCCAAGGTCTGGAATCGGTCCTTCTCCACAATCTTCCTCAGGGTCCGCTCACCTCTTCTCGTTGTGCAGCGTTTTTCCCCACACTTTTTCCTTCCCACAGACTTCCCACTGAGGTGCCTTGATCCAGCACTCTGAGAACAGCCTATTCGTTCAGAAATGTCTTTCTGTGTCTTCCCCTCTCGCTTGAGGGTGTCAATGATGGCCTTCTGGACAGCAGTCAGATTGGCAGTCTGACCCATGATTGCGGTTTTGAGTAATGAACCAGGCTGGGAGTTTTTAAAAGCCTCAGGAATCTTTTGCAGATGTTTAGAGTTAATTAGTTGATTCAGATGATTAGGTTAATAGCTCGTTTAGAGAACCGCTTCATGGTATGCTCATTTTTTGAGACAGGAATTTTGGGGTTTTCGTGCGCTGTATGCCAAAATCATCAGTATTAAAACAATAAAAGACCTGAAATATTTCAGTTGGAGTGCAATGAATCTAAAATATATTAAAGTTTAATTTTTATCATTACATTATGGAAAATAATGAACTTTATCACAATATGCTAATTTTTTGAGAAGGACCTGTATAATGTGTATTTCCATCACAGGTTAGGTCTTAAATTTCACATAAGGTGGTATTAAAAAGGTTTTAAAATGTCTTAAATTTAACTTGTTTATATTTGTAGACACCCTGTGGTAAGAAGGCATGATGGATCGCATGATTTACGGCAAATTCTGACTCTACCATCTGAATGTCTCAACCGAAATCGAGACTCATAAGACCAGGCAACATTTTCCAGTCTGTCCAATTTTGGTGAGCTTGTGCAAATTGTCGCCTCTTTTTCCTATTTGTAGTGGAGATGAGTGGTACCCGGTGGGGTCTTCTGCTGGTGTAGCCCATCCGCCTCAAGGTTGTGTGTGTTGTGGCTTCACAAATGCTTTGCTGCATACCTCGGTTGTAACGAGTGGTTATTTCAGTCAAAGTTGCTCTTCTATCAGCTTGAATCAGTCGGCCCATTCTCCTCTGACCTCGAGCATCAACAAGGCATTTTCTCCCACAGGACTGCTGCATACTGGATGCTCTTCCCTTTTCACACCATTCTTTGTAAACCCTAGAAATGGTTGTGTGTGTAAATCCCAGTAACTGAGCAGATTGTGAAATGCTCAGACCGGCCCGTCTGGCACCAACAACCATGCCACGCTCAAAACGGCTTAAATCACCTTTCTTTCCCATTCTGACATTCAGTTTGGAGTTCAGGAGATTGTCTTGACCAGGACCACACCCCTAAATGCACTGAAGAACTGCCATGTGATTGGCTGATTAGATAATTACATTAAAGAGAAATTGAACAGGTGTTCCTAATAATCCTTTAGTTGTGTGTGTGTGTGTGTGTGTGTGTGTGTGTGTACAGTATAGACCAAAAGTTTGGACACCTCATTCAAAGAGTTTTCTTTATTTTCATGAGTATGAAAATTGTAGATTTACACTGAAGGCATCAAAACTATGAATTAACACATGTGGAATTATATACATAACAAAAAATGTGAAACAACTGAAAATGTCATATTGTAGGTTCTTCAAAGTAGCCACATTTTGCTTTGATTACCGCTTTGCACACTCTTGGCATTCTCTTGATGACCTGAAATGGTCTTCCAACAGTCTTTGGTTCCCAGAGATGCTCAGCACTTGTTGGCCCTTTCCCCTTCACTCTGCGGTCCAGCTGAACGCAAACCACTGGGTTCAGGTCCGGTGACTGTGGAGCCCAGCACCCCATCACTCTCCTTCAGGGTCAAAAAGCCCCTTACACAGCCTGGAAGTGTGTTTGGGGTCATTGTCCTGTTGAAAAATAAATGATGGTCCAGCTAAACGCAAACCGGATGTAATAGCATGCCGCTGCAAGATGCTGTGGTAGCCATGCTGGTTACTTTTGCTGTTTTTTTTTTTTTTTTTGTCTGAGTGACATGCACAACTTTATAATAACAATGTTATATTACAATATTTCTATTATATAATATTATATATAATATAATAATATTATAAGGATTTAAAAAAAGGATATGACAATACATTTATTTCGCAGCTAGGTGGCGCCCATCGGCTGTACACTCCAGTTTAGAGAAATAATTCAGCGCTCATTAATTGATCAAAATGGATAGATGGATTGGAAAGCTCAATTAGGACATTTCAGTAGCTTTTATAAACTTGCCTTAGAGAAAAACATTACTAGTGTGCATCTTGAGACGAGACATATCTTAAGATGTGCTTTCAGCTAAAACCGCTCAAACATAGATTTTAGTCTGGGACGAGCTTAATCCTCATCTGCCAAGCCGGGGATGGGACTTCTGTCCCCATTCAACTGCACAATTTCAAGATCACTTGCCATTTACAGTTAGATTTCGCATCTGGAAGAGAGGAGGACGTGGGTTTTTGCTCATACATTCAGTTTATAAACGCGGCTCTGGACTCCTCATGGGTGGTCAGGTCTGTACGGTAATGCATGGCAAAGGATTTCTTCATACATACTCTGGATCTGGAGGACAAATTGAACATTTTACTCTGATAATTAATAATGCAAACACACCCAGTGCACAGGTTAGTTTTAATCAGTGAGCTTCAGTCAGAACATCCAGAAACTGATGAAGACTAGTCATGAACCATCTCTAGATTTCAGTATTAAAATATAACATCCATCAAAAGTATTACAATTATTTATCAGCTGTATAAAGTGCTATTCTGACACAATCACAGACACAGATTAAGAGCAATAAAACACAGGAATGGATCGTCACATGACAGCGGGTTGAAGACAGCATGTGAACCCTGATCCCAGACTAGAGCAGCTTCAGATAAAGTGTACAGTAAATTAGCCTATATTAGTCAAACGCTTTAGGGTGAGGGACCTGAAGCTGAACGCAGGAGTGTGTGTCCATACTCCAGATCGATACACCTGCTGATGTTGGCAGTCAGACTCTTGTGTAAGAGTAAGGGACACGTGTGTGTGTGTGTGTGTGTGTGTGTGTGTGTGTGTGTGTGTGTGTGTGTGTGTTAATCCTGGGCCTTCTTGGCCTCTTCAGGGATGCTCTGGCTCAGCGGGGTCAGACTCAGCAGGACGGTGTGCCGATCGTACGCTTTTGAGTTACGAAACTTCTCATCTGTCCCATGAAGCCTGTCCAGAACGCCCAGCACGCCATAGCACTGATTAAACCTGCAGGAGAACAGAGGTGGACAAATACACAACTTCATTACTTGAGTAAAAGTTAAAGCACTGCTGGTCAAATATTACTCCGTTACAAGTGAAAGTTGTAAAAACAGATTTTTACTGCAGTAAAAGTACAGAAGTATTTGTTTTTAACAGTACTTAAGTATCAAAAGTAAATTTCCTTCTTTATGTCGCCGCATTATTGTATTATAGTTGTATAAATGCACATTATGCCATCATGGTTTAAGCCAGTCAGTGACGCTCCATCTGACACACTAGCAGACGACTAACTTAAACTCATTTAAATACTTGTAGAAAAGTTACAAAGCTGCTGTCACTTTAAGGCCGAATGCACGGATCCAATACACTGATACACATCTGATATTCTCACAACTTTACTCTTCTCTTTCTCCCAGACGTTTATATTTGTAATATTTTATAAGACAGGCACCAAGTGTATGCCAACTAAACTAATCTTGATTTTTTTTTTACTGAAACATACTTTAAAGTATGGCTGTGGGTGCAAACACTTGTGCCTAATAACCGTCGTCTTCCATTTTGCTATAAAATGGTGTTCAAAAAAAGTTGGGGAAATGTATATGACCCTATAATGCTGCGTTCACTCCGCACGCGAATGACGCGATTCGCGCGAGTGATTTACATGTTAAGTCAATGCAGAGACGCGAATAGGCATTCTGCGGCGCGATTCACGCGAATGAGGCGGCAATGATCACGCGAATCGCTCAAGTTGAAAAATCTGAACTTTGGCGGATATTCGCGCCGCGTTAACCAATGAGGAGCCTGCTTACTGCTGTCACGTGGTGAAGTGATGGATGGGAAACCCAGAGGCCAGAGTAATTTAAAAATACTACTGTATTGTGTCACAAAATGTAGTTTAAATAGTTTTTCAGGCGAGAATGTAGTTGTTTAAAGCTCAAATATGTGATTTATTTATTAAGAGAGCTCCTATTTGAAAATTTGATCTGGTGTTTTCGGAGGTGTGAGACCCAGGCGATCACCGGAGCTCAGCGCTCATCAACCCCGGTGAGAGCAGCCTTAACTCGGCTCGTCCTTCTGCCGACTGCCGCTGCCTGGCAGAACCCCCTCCTATGACACGAATTCGCGTCTGTTGTCAAGTGAATGTCGCACGCGAATGAAGCGAATGGATTCAAATTGTTCACGCGTCCAACTTCGCGCGAATAGCGTGATTTATTCGCGTCATTCGCGTGCGGTGTGAACGCAGCATAAGAGAGATTCCTGACAGACTGTCTGAAACAACAAAAAAACCTTTTAAAGAAGGAAAAAATCATCCATCGATTTTCAGAGCTGCTACAGAAACGACTTTCGACCTTGATAGAAATGTAGTGGAGTAAAAAGGACGATATTTGTCTTTCAAATGTAGTGAAGTTAAAGTCAGAAGATTGCAGAAAAAATAATACTCCAGTAAAGCACAGATACTCAAAAAGTGTCCTTAAGTACAGGACTCGAGTAAATGAGCTGAGGGACTGTCCAGCTCTGAGGAGAACAGAGGTCAAGCAGAAATCGCTCCTATATCCTATAAAATAGATTTCCGATTATAATCAATTTTACGAGTTAATACTAGTATCTATAACATACGTCATATTTATGATATTTTATTTAGACCATATTAATCATATACACAATTTTTAAAAAAAAAGGTAATAAAGGCTGTTATAAATATAAATGAGTTGTATCAGGTACAATGGGCTAAAGCACACCCTAAGAAAAATGAGCTAGTTCTTCAAAACAGTTCATACTTGTGCAAAAAAATCTCTAGCAACGTTTGCAGTATTTTCTGTTTATTTTGATTAATAAAATAATTAACCATTGTTCAGTAAATATTAAAATGTTAATATAAAATATTTTTAAAATACAGAAACAAATTTAAGTAGCCTAAATAATCTGAAAACATTGAATGAATGAGATCCCATAATAATTTAATAAAGTTATCGTTGTAACAACTAATATATTTGTATTATATGATATGATTATTATCATATTTTTATTATAAATATGATGTTACCTCTAAGATGGACACCCAACTTAAGATATTTACCAGCTGAATCTTAACCATCATGTCAACAAATGGAAGTCAGTCAGCTGTTTATTATCAAGTTAAATATGCCTTTTACCCCAAATACCATAGTTTACATATTCTGTTATTAAAAAACTGTTGCGTATGATTTACATAAATCATAAACAAGACCTTTGTCGCAAAATATATTCAATAATTTTAGTGATTCTCATTTGCTACTTAATAAATAGAAAAGAGATCAAATTAGCCCAGAATCAACTTTTTGGAAGAATAATTAGAACAACATAAATGTAATTAGCACTAAAGCCTAACAGTTGTATTGACAGTACGATTGTAAAAGGTTTGTTATTAATTCTCTATATTAAGATGATACTCAACCCCCCTATAGTGCTCCTTTTTTTGGTTTGGGCCACTGCCCCTCAAAATGTCTGTGCACGGCCCTGGACTCAGTTGTGGTAAACAGGATTGGGTAATCCTGAAATGTGGTATTAGGACCACAGTGATCCAATCGCATGTTCCTTTAAAAAACGGGCATAGAAGTAAGATGATCAGGTGATCCTGGATAACAAAACATGGGATTTCTAAATCCGGATCAATCTGATCCAGATTTTTTTAACTGGGCCCAGGCTATATGCGATCACCAGAGAAAGTGCTGGAGTTAGAGTAAGTAATGTAATTATGAAGTTACGTAATGGGGTAATAGACTACAAAATGGTGCCCGTTTTAGTTTAAGATCACTCTTCCCAACTGATGTCAAAGAGCACATAAGGTGGATAGATTTTTTGCACATCAAAAATGAAGAGGCGATCATTGACTAATAAACTGGTTGCACAAAACAGCTGTAAACGGATGTGATATGGAGTGATAGGATTTGCAAATCATTGGAGCTTTTCTCTGAAAATGGGCCATAGATTGAGCGTTACATGATGCATCCCCAGTCTGCATGTCGGCGTCCTCACGAGAGCTATCAGTTGAACGGGTCGCCGTTATCTTATGAGAGCAAAGGTGACTGCAGGAGTTAATGTAGAGCAGAGGTGAGAGGCTCACTGATTGGACGACAGCTCAGCTCAACTCTTCCTCACAGTCATAAACCGTCTCTTACTGCACACTATTAGCACCAGATGCACCGGCCACCAATCAGGGGCTAGCTGCATAAACTTAGCCACTAAGTTAAGACTGTGTCTAAGCACTAATTTTTCAAATTGAAATTCAAATTGAACTGATCTACATTTACATTTACATTTAATCATTTAGCAGACGCTTTTATCCAAAGCGACTTACAAAAAAGAGGAGAGTAATAGAAGCAACGGAACAGACAAGGCCAACAACCTGGAAGAGCTGTACGAAATCTCAATTAATTAGCACAGTACACCACAATTTTTTTTTTTTTTTTTTTTTTAAAGACAGACATCTACAACAAAAACTCACGTCCGCAAAGTGCCGAACACTGGATTTTGATAGCTATGATAACATTTTATGATCTACCATTTTATGTAACTGATTTTAAAAAGTTAGGACCGGTCTTAAAGAAAAAAATGGGATGACTTACTTTTAAGACTAGTCTAAGGCCCCAGAACCATTTTTTAAAATTAATTTTAGCCTACTTGTGCACAAACTGTATTGCAGTAATTTTCTAAAATGCACTTTGTGTGGGAATATTACGAAGTCTGCAAACGTACAGCGGTAATCAGAGAAATCCTTCGGCCCGTCTGCTGTGCTCATTTTGACTGGTGTCTGAAGCATCATTTCACAAATCTACAGTCAGACCGTTCAGTCTTAAAATTATACATACATCTAATTTAAACCAAAAACAACAGTTCATGTTAAAAAAAAATTGTATCGTGACTAAAATGCAGTGGTTGCCCTTTAATTTCAAATGGCTGAAATTGTTTTGTTTAAACAATCATAAAATTTGATTAAACAAAGACAAATAAATTATTTAATAACTTTGCTTAAACAAAAAAAAGTTAACTGAAAACTGGATCAGAAAACTGGAATAGACACCAATTTTTATTTTTAACCCTTGTAATTAGTTAGGCATTAGGTAATTTCTGTGAACAAATACAGTATTTACAAGAAAGAAAAATTTCACTACATTTCACTTCTGGAACATAACTTGTAAATACACTATATCACCAAAAGTTGCCTGCCTTCACACACACATGAGCTTCCCATTGTTAACCCGTGGGGTTTAATCTGGAGTCGGCCCACCCTCTCTAACAGCTCCAGCTCTTCTAGGAAGGCTTTCCTCAAGGTTTAGGAGTGTGTTTATGGGGATTTTTGCCCATTCTTCTAGAAGCTCATTTGTGAGGTCAGGCACTGATGTTGGACGAGAAGGCCTGGCTCTCAGTCTCCGCTCTAATTCATCCCAAAGCTGTTCTATCGGGTTGAGCTCAGGACTCTGTGCAGGCCAGTCCAGTTCCTCCACACCAAACTCCTCATCCATGTCTTTATGGACCGACGCTTTGTGCACTGGAGCGCAGTCATGCTGGGACAGGAAGGGGCCGTCCACAAACTGATCCCACAAAGTCTGGAGCATGAAATTGTCCAAAATGTCTTGGTGAAGCATTAAGAGTTCCTTTCACTGGAACTAAGGGGCCAACCCCTAAAAAACAACCCCAACCCACAACCCCCCCTCCACCAAACTTTACAATTGGCACAATGCAGTCAGGCGAGTCCCGGTCTCCTGGCTATGGCCAAACCCAGACTCGTCCATGGGATTGTCAGACTGAAGCGTGATTGGTCGCTCAGAGAACACGTCTCACTGCTCTAGAGTCCAGTGGCGGCTGCTTTACTCCACTGCATCCCACGCTTTGCATTGCTCTTGGTGATGTAAGGCTTGGATGAGCTGCTCGGCCATGGAAACCCATTCCATGAAGCTCTCTCCGCTGTTCTTGAGCTCATCTGAAGGCCACAGAAGTCTGGAGGTCTGGAGCTGTTGACTCTGCAGAAAGTTGGTGACTTCTGCGCACTGTGACCCTCAGCATGCGCTGACCCCGCTCTGGGATTTAACACTTCGTGGCTGAGTTGCTGTTGTTCCCAATGGCTTCCTCTTTGTTATAATCCCGCTAACAGTTGAGTGTGGAATATTTAGTAGTGAGGAAATGTCAGGAATGGCCTTATTGCACAGGTGTCAGCCTATCACGGCCCCACGCTTGAGTTCACTGAGCTCCTGAGAGCGACCCATTCTTTCACTAATGTGTGTAGAAGCGTCTGTAGGCCGAGAGCTGGAGTTATACACCTGTGGCCATTAAGAGATCGAACACCTGAACTCAGTGATCTGGAGGGGCGGCCCATTACTTTTGGCAATATAGTGTATAACAAAACATTCCTCATTTACTTCTAATGGAGCACAAAGACTAAAAATAATGCAGCGTACAAGTCAACATTTAGAATCACTGTAAAAGGGACTACCATTCACACACAGTCTGTTATGATTTTTTTAAAAAAAGGTTAGTTCACCCAAAAATGAAATGTCAATAAAAACATCATCACAGTAGTCCATATGAGACATCAGTGGGTTAATTAGAATCTCTTGAAAAGTCGAAAATACATTTGGGTCCAAAAATAACAAAAACTACGACTTTATTCAGCATTGGCTTCTCTTCCGCGTTTGTGTTCAATCCTCAAATAAAGATTCAAACGGTTATGAGTCAGTGAATCGATTCATGATTCAGATCGTGTGTCAAACTGCTGAAATCACGAGACATTGGCGATCCGGCGATGTTTTTATTCCCTTTCTGGACATGGACAGTATAGTGTGCATACACTTGCATACGCTCTCGGACTAAATATAAAATATCTTAAACTGTGTGTGAAGATGAACGGAGGTCTTACGGGTGTGGAGCGACATTAGGGAGAGGAGTTAATGACAGACATTTCATTTTTGGCTGAACTAACCCTTTAAGGTTAGCCTAGACTTACTTGAGATGGTGGAAGTCGTGGAACTCGGGCGAGGGCAGCAGGGGTAAGTGATATCCGCAGTGAGAGACGGTCGTCACCAGCAGAGCGATGGTGAACCACAGGCTGGTCGTGGAGACGTGAGAGCCGAGCAGAACCGGGCCTGCCAGAGCCGGCAGCATGTTGGACAGCTGCACACACACACACACACACACGAAGCGTTTTAACACACACTCGCGGTACGGGTCACATCTGAGCCCGCCAGAGGTGGACAAATACACAACTTCATTACTTGAGTAAAAGTACTACTGGTCAAATATTACTCCGTTACAAGTGAAAGTTGTAAAAATAGATTTTTACTGGAGTAAAAGTACAGAAGTATTTGTTTTCAAAAGTACTTAAGTATCAAAAGTAAATGTCCTTCTTTATGTCGCCGCATTATTGTATTATAGTTGTATAAATGCACATTATGCCATCATGGTTTAAGCCAGTCAGTGACGCTCCATCTGACACACTAGCAGACGACTAACTTAAACTCATTTAAATACTTGTAGAAAAGTTACAAAGCTCTTTATAAAGCTGCTGTCACTTTAAGGCCGAATGCACGGATCCAATACACTGATACACATCTGATATTCTCACACTGTTCACCTTCACTGAAGACAGAATCAACTTTGTTTATGTGAATCCTCCACTAAATGAGCATTTGGACATCCGTCTTCTTCCATTTTGCTCTAAACTATAAATCAGTGTTTAATAAATGCTGTGAAATCATTGAACTTCACGAGACTCTACAAGAGTGATTCCTGAAAGGCTTTCTGCAAAAACCCAAACACCTTTTAAAGAAGAAAAAAATCATCACTGACTTTCAAAGCTGCGACAGAAACGACTTTCCACTTCGAGGAGCTTGATAGAAATGTAGTAGGAGTGTAACGGTACATGTATTCGTACCAAACCGTTTCGTGCACCGAATGGTACGAATGCAATCTTTAACAGCTAACAGTCGGCTTGTTTTAAGAACACACTTCAATCCGAGTTCCCAAACGAACATATTAGGTATTCAGTGCATGAAATTCAAACGATAAATGCCATTTTGACACTCTTTATGTGACGTGACTGATCACTGTATAGGCGCGTCAGTTTAAACGGCGGCGGCACGCGAGTGATCTCTTAAAGTAGCACTAGGTAACTTTTCAACCTTCATAATATACTTTTTAAGACTCTTGTGATGATAAATCGACTTACAATAGGTTGAATGACACGTCTGCCATAGCCTGATGGGGTCTGTATCGTTTTTAATCGTACTTTTAAACTTCGGGTTTCGGGTAGTAACCCGAGAACAAAAAGAACTACAAAATTCGACTGCTTTACGGCATATACGTCACTTCCACCAACACACACACTTCCTTACAGTCGGACGTGCGAGCCCAACTTTGTTTGTCGGATAATATAGTCATGTCCGAAGCAGCACAGACAAATAAGAAAGAAAAGGTTTTGTTGGAGGAAAGCAATAAGAGGAAACGAGAGAGTGCTGTGATTAAAGGCAGGACGAGGATCAACATGTGACCAGCGTTTGCTCGTCGGCGTGAGCTGAAGGAGGCGTGCCCGACCGATGCTGTCCTGCTTGTTACGGTGATTACCGACCACTCAAACACTGAACTGAAGGATCATATAGATTCTGGAAAACGCTAACCAATAGACTACTATAATGACGCTGGCTTGTAAACGTGAGCATCGTGATTATTTGGCGTTTGAAAAAAATAAAACCCATGAAATGATATTCATATGACCTGCTGGAGCATCTGCCACTGACTGTACCTGATGAAGACATTTCACACGCGACGCCAGAAGAACAGCTGCATGTGAACACCTCCAGCAGTGTTCAGGGGAACTGTTAGCGCTGCACCGACCCGCGGGACGCTTTTATGAAGTTATTTGGCCCGCCCCGCACCACTGGATATATTTTTACAACCCGCTGCGCACCCGCGACCATTAAATAGACATACGGGTCCGCGGGTTATGAGACGACCCGCGCATCACTAGCTCAGGGCTATCAGGGTTGTCATGTCAACAAATGCACGCGCGATGGCATCCCCTGATGTAGGATGACAGAGCTTACGACAGTAGTTGAGGACATTATTTTTTCCAAACTGTAGGGGGACCCCGAGAGCAAAAGTAGCCAAGTGGGGCTTTAAGGTATGTTCAGGATACAGTACACATACTGAAACGTATATGTCGTGTAATTCCTCAATCGGTGTTTCAAACGCAGAAAGACAAAACAGCTTGAGAAAAATGTCCCGTAGCATTTACCTCAGGCCAGTCATTCAGTTTCCACAGCTTAGTTCGCAAAAGAAACAAACTCTTTCGCTAAAAATATGCAGCTATATTAGCCTATATTTATTATTTAGAAGTTAATGCAAAAACCGCCTTATGTGAAGCTTATGAGTGTTAGTTATTATATCTAAAAATTAAATAACTGAATTGAGGCTAATAGTTGGGCTCTGTTGTTAAGCTTTAATATTACAATGTGTAGCCTAAGTAGAGACTCCCTATATTTACAGCATTATCTTTAAGAAACGTTTAGTTATAATTTAATCAATTTAGACTTTTTTTTTTTCAGTAAACCACTGTTGAATCAAAATAAATAAAAAGTAATTTTGTAAAACTACTGTACCGAAATCATACCGAACCATCAGATCTGTGTACCGTTACACCCCTAAAATGTACTGGAGTAAAAAGTATGATGTTTGTCTTTCAAATGTAGTGAAGTTAAAGTCATAAGCTTGGAGAACAAATAATACTCCAGTAAAGCACAGATACTCAGTGTCCTTAGGTAAAGTACTGGAGTAAATGAGCCTGTCCACATCTGAGCCGGGTCTTACCACGTGCTCCACCGGATGAGCGTAGAGCGCCACCACTCCCACCGGAGCCGTCCATTCGTGATGGATCTTGTGGATGCTCTTATAGAGCGACGGATGGTGAACCAGCCTGGAAGAGCAGAGTGAGTGAGTGAGTACGTGATTCTGTGTGTGATAGGACCGGTCAAACACACACACACGTCCTGTTTCTACCCCTGTTTTAATACTATTTGTTAATCCCCCTCACCTTCCCGATTTCTCATCCTTACAGGCACTGAAGTCATAATGAGACATCTGAGGCTTTGTTCAAACCCACATTAAACAATAAAATACTATAATGTGTTATAGTAAAATGACTGTAGTAAATACTAAAGTGTTTCTGGAACATACTATTGTTAAGATACTATATCTACTTTATCCACTCCTGATTTCTAACACAGAGCAGAAACTAAAGCTGATGCTCAGTGTTTTCTTCCTGGTCTCCGGATGTGTTCATGTGTAAATTGGGTGAGCTCATTTCCATTAGGTCCATTAGATCTAAAAACAAGTCTTATTTCTGTTTGGGACACAAACAAGAAACAAGATTATTTTTCTCACCCCATTGATAGATCATTTTGCCTGCTTTAAGCAAAAACTCACTTGATGTTTTTTCCCAGAAAACAAGGAAAAATATCTCATGTCGTTTTACTGATCTGGTAAATGCATCTTGATTTAAGAATTATAAGATATTTGGACTGGAAACGAGACAAAAATACTAAATAAGAAGAGCAGTTTTTGCAGTGTGGGGATAAAGGTTGTCAACGACTCATTTTCCATCATAGATTTCACTGAGGAAAGTAACAGAAGTATGAAGCGAGCGTCTGACCTGTGTGTGTAGTAGAAGACCATCAGGCCAACACACACACCCGTCTGACCTATGTGTGTAGTAGAAGAGGATCTCCTCCATCAGGCCGCAGATGGCCAACACACACACACACACACACACACACACACACACACACACACACACACACACACACACACACACACACACACGTCTGACCTGTGTGTGTAGTAGAAGAGGATCTCCTCCATCAGGCCGCAGATGGCCAACACACACACACACACACACACACACACACACACACACACACACACACACACACACACACACACACACACACACACACACACACACACACACACACACGTCTGACCTGTGTGTGTAGTAGAAGAGGATCTCCTCCATCAGGCCGCAGATGGCCAACACACACACACACACACACACACACACACACACACACACACACACACACACACACACACACACACACACACACACACACACACGTCTGACCTGTGTGTGTAGTAGAAGAGGATCTCCTCCATCAGGCCGCAGATGGCCAACACACACACACACACACACACACACACACACGTCTGACCTGTGTGTGTAGTAGAAGAGGATCTCCTCCATCAGGCCGCAGATGGCCAACACACACACACACACACACACACACACACACACACACACACACACACACACACACGTCTGACCTGTGTGTGTAGTAGAAGAGGATCTCCTCCATCAGTCCGCAGATGGCCAACACACACACACACACACACACACACACACACACACACACACACACACACACACACACACACACGTCTGACCTGTGTGTGTAGTAGAAGAGGATCTCCTCCATCAGGCCGCAGATGGCCAACACACATACACACACACACACACACACACACACACACACACGTCTGACCTGTGTGTGTAGTAGAAGAGGATCTCCTCCATCAGGCCGCAGATGGCCAACACACAAACACACACACACACACACACACGCGTCTGACCTGTGTGTGTAGTAGAAGAGGATCTCCTCCATCAGGCCGCAGATGGCCAACACACATACACACACACACACACACACACACACACACACACACACACGCGTCTGACCTGTGTGTGTAGTAGAAGAGGATCTCCTCCATCAGGCCGCAGATGGCCAACACACATACACACATACACACACACACACGTGTCTGACCTGTGTGTGTAGTAGAAGAGGATCTCCTCCATCAGGCCGCAGATGGCCAACACACATACACACATACACACACACACACGCGTCTGACCTGTGTGTGTAGTAGAAGAGGATCTCCTCCATCAGGCCGCAGATGGCCAACACACATACACACACACACACACACACACCCGTCTGACCTGTGTGTGTAGTAGAAGAGGATCTCCTCCATCAGGCCGCAGATGGCCAACACACATACACACACACACACACACACACCCGTCTGACCTGTGTGTGTAGTAGAAGAGGATCTCCTCCATCAGGCCGCAGATGGCCAGCTCCAGCAGGACCCAGTGGAAGGTGGGCAGCTCCGGGCCGCACGGGTCCCCGCGCCACTGCATCAGCATATAGGTGAGAACCACCACCGGCCCCGACAGACACACCTGGTTAAACAGCACCGTCCTCACCGCCCCACGCAGACGCTCCGGATCCACCTGGGGGAGAGATCACACAAAAATGAAATGTCTGTCATTAACTCCTCACCCTAATGTCGCTCCACACCCGTAAGACCTCCGTTCATCTTCACACACAGTTTAAGATATTTTATATTTAGTCCGAGAGCGTATGCAAGTGTATGCACACTATACTGTCCATGTCCAGAAAGGGAATAAAAACATCATCACAGTAGTCCATATGAGACATCAGTGGGTTAATTAGAGTCTCTTGAAGCATCCAAAATACATTTGGGTCCAAAAATAACAAAAACTACGACTTTATTCAGCATTGGCTTCTCTTCCGGGTCTATTTTCAGCTCCTGAGGTATGCTTCCTGTGGGAACCGTCATCTTAACTACAAGGGTTACAAGGGTAGCGCTTCCTTTTGATGCTCCCAAAAAACATTCGACTCACTATCAGTGACTCTGACAAATGCTTTTCTTACTTAGTAATTTTGTCTAGTTTCCAGTCCAAATATCTAAATATTCTTAAATCAAGATTTATTTACTAGATGAGTAAAATGACAGAAGATATTTTTGCTTGTTTTCTGGGGGTTAAGGGTTTTTGCTTAAAACAAGCAAAATAATCTGCCAATGACGTGAGAATAATAATCTTGTTTTCTGTTTAAATTAAGATTATTTTTCTCACCCCATTGGCAGATTATTGATCTTATTTTAAGCAAAACCTCACTTCATTTTCTTAATTACTTAAGAGTAATTTTCCCCCCAAACAAGACAAACTTTTGCTTGTCTAGTAAATACTTCTTAATGTAAGAATTTTTAGATATTTAAAATACTACGTAAGAAGAGCATTTTTGCAGTGAAGTCCCTTATAGTGAGTAAAGTGTCTACGGTAAAGGTTACTCTAGGGTAAAAACAATCTGAACTGAACTGAGAGAAAACATTTCCAGGCAATGTGCAACTGATTAATATTATCAGACTTTTAAAAACATGTTGGTTTATATAACGACTGAATCTGTCAGTGAACTCTGAACTTTATGGGTATTATTGAGTGTCTCTGCTTTAACAGCCAGACATTATTATTATACACTACATCATCTAACCATGGAAGTGTTTATGACTGTCTGATTATATATGCTGTGTGATCTAAAGTCATGCAATGCGTGCTGAAATTATTATCAATACTGACAGTTATCAGAGAAAGTTATCACTTTATAGGCTAATATGTTCTTTCAACTGCATTATGATAGGACTGTGAGCTACAGTACAGAAATACAGGTGAACCCTGAGTCGTGTGCTACACACAGAGGAAAACATGTACACTAATATATCAATACATAGTGATATTTGCAGATATATTACTAATAAACCCTACAAATCATTGCACGATGCATCAAACAAATCACTGAAACATACTCAGTAATATCAACGCTAACATAATTTTTAAGTTTCATTTGTTAATCTTTAACGCTATTGAAACATGTCTGCATTATTATTTGAGTCACACACCGAGGATCATGCGATTTGTCTAATGACAAGTCTTTTAAGAAACGTACTGGTCAAATAGTTTCAGTGCAATATTCATTAAGGTTGCTTTAATCTTTCACTGTCAGCTAAATAATTAAGCGAATATTAAATATGTTTTCCAGCCTCAGCACGAAATAATGAGTGAAATCTGGGTCCGGGTCTCTTCTCCGTTATACCAGGACTGCCACTTTCCATTATTCACATAAGAGGAACAGACCAATTCATGTGATGATTAATCCAGCAATCTCATACTTTTAGTCATTAATACTTGGATTCATACACACTCAAAATTAAGTAACCTTATGGCATTTAATTATTTAAATAAAAAGACCAACATTCCCTGAAAAACCCCCTGATGTTCAAGACCAGGTTACGGCTCGGGCCTAGAGTGAATGGCGTAGTGTGTGAAACAGACAGTAATGATACAGTGTTTAACAGGACAGTACCGGATTGTTTTTGTCAGGCTGAATCCTGTAGCGTGTGATGAAGTTTGGCTTTCCTGTCGTGTCCACAACCATCAGCAGGGCGTTAAACAACCAGAACGAAAGCGTCGGCACCAACATGGTCCCTGTTTAACACCACAGAAAACATGATTCATTCACTATTCATATTAGGGCACTTTCAACTTTGCATCGTTGGGAAATTGCACTGTCAGAAAAAAGGGTACATTGCTGTCACTGGGGCGGTACCCTAAGGTACAAAACCGGAAAGGTACTAATATGTACCATTTAGGGGTAAGTAAGGTACAAAGATGTACCTTTTCACTTTTGTACCTTTTGTACCACCCCAGTGATAGCCGTGTACCTTTTTTTCTGAGTGTGTGTATTAAATAAAGTTGCACAATACAGTGGCCTTTGCCAAAATGTTGCCATTTAAGTGAACTTTTCCAGGTCTGGAAAAGCGATCGATGTGCATCTGTTTTGCACTTTAAGCCAGAGTTCAGTCTAGAACAACAGATGCATGAACATTTCCTAATCAGTGTCCAGAGGGGAAGTCGCATAAAGGTTAAAAACAAGGTTTACAACTTCTCTGACCGATAAAAAACAAGGCAGCCTCATTTCCACCCAAGGCGAGGTGAAGTTTGGTCCACTGTGTCTGCCAGAAATCTCCAGACGCTCCCCAAAACCTCTGCAAATGCCTAAAACACAAACAGATCATTAATGACGGAAGACAATCATAAAGGACACGACAAACAACCGAAACAGGGGAGGAAAGGAAGGCAAAACTGCTCACCATGTCACTGAGTTTCTAAACCCAACCAGGAAGAAAAGCCCAGATCCGATGACAAAAGCTGCTTTCTTCAGCGAGTCCCAAAGTCCTCCAGTGTTTTCCTGAGTTTAGAGATGAAATGCCTCATCATTTGGCTTGCACCTCAACTAATGTATAAAGAGCCGGTATTGAACTGACTCATGCACTTTTATAGACATACACATCTCTATTCCCCACATAATAAAGTCATCAAAACTAAGAAATAACACGATATGTGCCCCTGGAGCTCAACACCAGTCATAATCTCACGGGTATATCTGTTGGGAAAGCCAACTATACACTATAATGGTCAAAATGATCCATTTTTCTTTCATGCCAAAAATCATTAGGATATTAAGATCACATTCATATATCATAAATGTATTATTAGTAGTAATATGCATTGCTAAGGACTTCATTTGGACAACTTTAAAGCAGATTTTCTAAATATTTAGATGTTTTTGAACCGTCAGATTCCAGATTTTCAAATAGTTCGGCTAAATATTGTCCTATCAAACCACACAATGAAAGATTATTCAGCTCTTAGATGATTATACATCTGACCCATACGACTGGTTTTGTGGTCCAGGGTCATTATTTCTGACAAAATTAACAAGCTAAATGTGCATAAACAATTCAGCATGTATTATTACATAATATTAATATATTTTCTAAGTGCAGTTACAAGTCAATATTTGCGCGATTTTTTGTTTCCATCAAATGAAAGCAGTTTCACTCTCGTTTCTTATGCAAAATAACACTGCAGCGATGATGTGAGAACAGACACATTAGAGTTCAGAGAGACTAAACAAACCCAAACACTGAAGAAGAATAAAGAGAGAGACTCACTCTGTCCATGGCGGTGTGTGTGTGAGTGTGTGTGTGTGTGAGTGTGTGTGTTCACACAGGCGCTCCGAGCGCGTGTCTGTTTATACTGTACTTGTTTACAGCCGCGGCTGCGTCATCAGCTGGTCTGTGATTGGTCAAGCGATGATCAGCTGACAATCCGGTAAAATGACTGAGGAAACACTAGCCGCTGCTCCTTTCTTCCAGGAATACTTAATATATTAATAATAAATAATATATAAAAGGTATTTGAATATACAAATAATACATGACATTAATACTGAATAGCTTATCATAGACACAGCAGATGGTTCTAATAGAGAGATTTATTTGTGAGCAATGATAAGCTAATACATTTATTGACTCGTTAAAGGCACAATATGTAAGATTTTAGGATTCAAATGTAAAAAAGCCACTAGAACATT
This sequence comes from Pseudorasbora parva, assembly GCF_024679245.1. Taxonomy (NCBI): domain Eukaryota; kingdom Metazoa; phylum Chordata; class Actinopteri; order Cypriniformes; family Gobionidae; genus Pseudorasbora; species Pseudorasbora parva. Next base: position 43,508,961 of record NC_090189.1, on the reverse strand, counting down.
GTTATATAATTAGTTGACTTGTGTACATTATCCCAAATGTTTCCAAGAATGTTTAAATTCAGAGAAATAAGTGATTTTAACCAGGACACGGCCTGTGTCTTTGTGTGTGTGTGTGTGTGTGTGTGTGTGTTGCCTGTCAGCGACATTTCTAGACTGCAGATCCGAGAAATGCCAAAAATGTTGTACCTGGGACCTCATTTTTCAACGGTGCGTACGCACAGTTCTGTGCGTAGTGAGTGTGTAAGAACAGTTTCACGCAAAGTGTGGGATTTACCAACGTGTACTTATACGTAGAAATGTGTGTAAATATAAGCACACCTCTGAGCATGCTTACGCAGATAATCTAGTGGTAGAATAGCGACACTACACATAAAAAGCATTTAAGAGTGTCACAGTAAGCATTAAGCAATCCACATATGTCCTGTGTTTCCTTTAAAACACTCAATTTATAGTTAGTCTAGTTTTAAACACAATGCTTAATTGGTGTCAAACCCTATAAAAGACAGATGTGAAATATATTTGTCTCAGTGCAATGGCTTATCTTGCGTTATTGGAAGACTTGGCAAACAATGCGTTCCGCAGAGAGTGCGTTTTCCAAGATCGCGCTGATCTGCTTTGCGAGAGCACAGAGTGGCTTCTAAGTAGGTACCGCTTTCCCAAAAATGTACTGCTGGATTTGTGTTGTGATTTAGGACCAGTGTTGGAGAGAGAAACAAATCGCACGAAAGCCATTCCCGTTCACATCCAACTCCTGTCCACCCTTGGATTTTTAGCTACTGGCACATTTCAGCGTGAGGTTGGAGACATATGTGGTATATCCCAGCCATCAGTGAGTAGTATCATGCCGGCAGTGTTGGATGCAATTATTTCCTTGGCCCCAACCTACATCCAGTTCCCTTATCGAAATCCTCAACAAGCCGCAATAAAACGGGACTTTCATGCCATTGCTAGATTCCCAAACATAATTGGAGCTATAGACCGCACCCACATTGCCATAAAAGCACCATCAACCAACGAATTTAATTATGTAAATAGAAAAGGGTTTCATTCTGTTAACGTGCAAATAATTTGTGATGCAAATTTGTTGTTATTAAACGTCGTTGCGCGGTGGCTTGGGAGAACACACGACTCGTTCGTTCTGCAGAATAGCTCTGTGGGTGTGCGTCTCCAAGAAGGCGCTGTTGAGGATGGCTGGCTCATTGGTGAATTTAAGGCTACAACATGTTTAAAATGCTATTGTAGGGCTATGTACAATTACTTAAAACTATTTCATCATAAGGTGATCAAGGTTATCCGCTAAAGTCATGGCTAATGACCCCCCTAACCAACCCGAGGACCGAGCAGGAACAGGCATACAACCGTGCCCATGCGCGCTCAAGGAGCACAGTTAAGCGCGCAATAGGCCTGCTGAAAGGACGATGGCTGTGTCTGTCAAGCACGGGAGGGACACTGCAGTATCAGCCAGAAAAAGCATGCAAAATCATCATGGCTTGCAGTGTGCTACACAACTTGGCCATCAGACAGGGCATCCCTCTGCAGGAACCCCCAAGACCAGACGGCCATATGCCCGATGCAGTGCCCCTGCCACCTCCTAATGCCGCTGGCATTCAGACAAGACAGAGGATCATACAGAGATTCTAGGTAAGTCTGGCCATTGGTCGAGTGCAGAAACATTACAGCGATTTCATTTTGTGTTTTGCAGCTTCGTGGAAACAAATAACTGAAATCACGTTAGTCAGTGGTTTATGGTTTATTAGCAATTGTATTTGCGCAAGAGGCAATCTGTTTCAGAGACTCGTTGATTTGAATCAATACATTCGTTATGTTGCTCAGTTGATCCTTTAGGTCATTAATGGATTTTGTTGTTTCCTCTTGATTTTGTAGCACCGCCTCACTCAGCACTCTTGGCGCACGGCGCATGGAAGGGGCAATGCATGGGCCCAGCTCCTCAAGCTCCTCAGGCACAACGGGTGTCGCTATTAAGGAAACAAATGTTCACATTAATTTAATTGAGTTTATTAAAAGTTTACAAATTGAAATAAAATGTATGCAAACACAATATCCTATTCCAGTTGGTTTATTTTACCTTCACTTTGGGTGTTAGATGGCCTGGTTTGTTCTGTCGCAAGAGCATCAGTGTCACTGTCCTTAGTAATCCCGGACAGAGCCGTGTCTCCGATGATGCAGGCTATGCGGTTGTCCAATGGGGAAAGTTCCGTTGTTGTCTGTCCTCCTCCAATTGCGAACATTTCTCGTCTGTGTGCTGTGACACGTTTTTTAGCCAATACTTTAATATCAAACTTTTTTTTATTTTATTTCTGGGACAGTTCTCTCCTCAGACCCAACGGAATTAACTGCATTGGTGACATTCTCCCATGCAGCATTTTTTCTTTTATTTGTCATTCCTCCTGCAGTGAATGAACTAAACAATATCTGTTGGTTGGATTCAACTTCCGAATGCACGGATCCAATACACTGATACACATCTGATATTCTCACACTGTTCACCTTCACTGAAGACAGAATCAACTTTGTTTATGTGAATCCTCCACTAAATGAGCATTTGGACATCCGTCTTCTTCCATTTTGCTCTAAACTATAAATCAGTGTTTAATAAATGCTGTGAAATCATTGAACTTCACGAGACTCTACAAGAGTGATTCCTGAAAGGCTTTCTGCAAAAACCCAAACACCTTTTAAAGAAGAAAAAAATCATCACTGACTTTCAAAGCTGCGACAGAAACGACTTTCGACTGTTTCGTGAGACGAGGATGAATTTGCATGATGTAAATCCGACAGATCCGATTCTCTGAGGCGCAAACTAACATGGCGGCGCCCATCGTGCATTATAGATCAACCAACGTGAACATCATGACAAAACACATTCACTTACACATATTTGCCAATCAGAATATCAGATAGCTCATGAGATAGTTAACAAGTTTGTGAATATTTTGAATAAAAAGAAAAACTATTATTAAAGTCATTACAGTCACTGCGGAAGTTCGGGTTGCCATAGAAACATGACGTGCTTCTGATGTGTTTTACTAGACACTGTTTGGATCATTAATGGACAGAAACTAATGACTGTTCTCCAGCTCAACACACTCTTATTGTTTAAATCTGGTGTTGTTGATTTGCTGGAGTTATCCAGACAGTGGTTCTTCTGGGTGGCGTCTCTAAGAAAAGTATTGACTATCCCTGACTGGCTGGGGCAGTTTTTCAGGGAAGATCGTTACTCGGTCATTGGACGCTCTAGCATAATAGTATTAATAATAATCATAACTGTGTGTTAATAGGCCAGAGGAGAACTGAGTCTGGTTTCTCTAAGGTTTATTTTTCTCCATCATGCCCTGATGGAGTTTGGGTTCCTTTGGTCGCCTTTGGCTTGGCTTGCTCAGTTGGGGACACTAACATTATGATCTAACTTATTCAACTAAATATATAAATACAATTAATACATTAGGTCTTATTTAATTCTATAAACTATAATACTGATCTGCCAGCATTGTCTCTCTATGATAATTTAAAATAAGCTGATAACATCACTGTTTACTCCAGAACGACTGTACAGCCAAATCTAATTCTGCTGCAGTATTGTCCTGTTTAACACTGAAGCTGCTCTGACACAATCGGCGTTGGAGAAGAGCGATAGAAATAAAGATGACTAGCATCACAAACTCCACATAAATCTTTCGGCGTTGATGGTCTTTCTGGCCCTGAAGCATGTTCTCCTGTTCTTAAAAGGGTTTCATGTTGGGTCAGGACAGACATCATGACGGTGTTGGCATATATCAGTCCCCGAGGGGAATATGTTTGTTTCAACTATACAATCTAGAGAGAATGCTGATTGTCTGGAGCACTGTGCAATATTTAGCTCACTGCGCTCGACGCACGTCCCAGGAGTCCTGAATGTAGGAGCGGATCTCCTGTTAACGGTCACCCCCTTTTTCAAAATATACATGAAAATTCACTATCCAAACTTAAATGGAATATTATAGACATAAGTTTGGTCTCATTTTAAAAAAGACAGTCAGCAGAGTATTGCTTAAGTGAAATCTCTTCAAATAATTAAAGTATATAAAAATTATAGAAGGTTAAATTTACTGTAAATCAAATATACTGTACTAGATATTTAATATTTAATATATGTGACGAAATAATTTGTACTCTAAAATTACTATCAAATCAAAGCCATAGGTCTAATCAATTTGTGTTCCAAATTTAAAGTTGATATCACAAAAATTGAAGTTCCCATGAGGTTTTGTTTAGGCGCTGTACCACACATAGCCACCGGGTGTCATTGAAATTCCATTGATTTTTTAAATGCAATTTCCAGTGTCAAATGTATATATTTTTTGTCCAAGTATTAGAAAACAGTTTCAGATATAGAACCGTGAGACTCAGACCTTTCCGACGATATGTGTTTTGTCAAGATTAGAAAAGGTTTTTATTATAAAGTAGTTAAATAAATATGAGATATGATGAGCCCACTTGGGGAGGAGCCTGCTAGAATATTTTAGAGCACCGTTTCCATGGTAACGCAAGGTCCGATTTCAAAACGGTTTCCACAGGATGAATCTTGAGTTCGTATGCTTTCGAATTATATATAGTTTTTCAACATTAGATCAGGATAAATATAGGATACAACTGTTTTAAACATGCAGTGGCAAATGGGCCCACCGGTGGGCCAGTGACAGTTAACAGGTTAGCAGTCCTGTTTGTTTAAGGGTTGGGGGACATTATTTGGTGGACCTTCACGGATGCTCTAGTGATTGACACTTGAGGTTGCAGCCTTTAGCCTCTTTGGTAGAGTATCCGACATTCACATATACTCCCGGCTGATACAAAGCCATATGCTAAATCGCTGAAGTAACCCTTTAATGTCCCAAATGATGTAAAGTTCTTATGTAACTATAATAGAACCAAAAAGGAACATCCCCCTAAAGTCAAATCAGGAACTTTGAACTGCAGCACTTTCATAAAGTTAAAAAAAGGAACTTTTAAGGAATGTTGCTCAAGGTCTGTGAGAAAGCTCTGCAACAGATCGATCCACACGTGACACGAGCAGCAGGGGCGTCGCACGGATTTATGCACTAACTTCAATTGTTTACATTTTCATAAAAGTTTATGATGATTGTATTAATGTGCACGTTCTCACTGAATGTTGACACGCATTCAGGTCGTGTAACATTAGGACACTGCAAATTAGATGCACCTTTAAATGGTTGTTTGTAAATGTTTTTGAATCCTGCCCCCCCCCCCCCCCCCCCCCATACAACTGGGACTAGTAAAGAAACAAAATAATGTATAATGATAATAATATCCCCATGAGTTATCATCTTTAATCATACCCTATTTGAAATACATTTATTTTAAACTAAGTACACTACAAATACATTAACATATTATATGCTTAATATGAATACATTGCTGTTGTACTTTTGTTATACTAAATTAATATACTTAAATAACTCAATATAAAGATAAACACTTAAGTACCCCTTTACTATGGAGCCCCGCACATGACATACAAGAAAAAAAAGGTAAACCGTGCGCATAATTTACTAATTCGTTCCCTCGATTTATAAATCGTGAGCAGGTTTTACTAATTCATTCCCTTGATTTCTAAATCATGTGCACTAGTAAAACACATTAATTAAACGTGCACATGATTTAGCTTACTAGTTTTTTACTGTAAGTCATGTGCGGGGCTCCGTACTTTACCAGGGTAAATCCATCTTTATGAATTAAAAGGCTTTGGGATGTAAAGACGTCTTTTTCTGTTTGTTTCTCTATCAAACACACACAGTCTCTCTCATGAGTTTCTTCACATCTCCACACAAACTTCAAAAACTGAAGTTATGATGGAATGGATATGTTGACCGGAAGTGAATCATTAAGCTGCTGCAGCCAAAGAGCGGAAAAAAAACGGGGAAAAAAACTTTTTTTTCTTTTGTTGTTGCCAGAACTGAAGTGAAAGTAGATGTTCAGTGCTACATGCGCCATTTTACCAGGACTGAAGATTTTGATCGGGAAAATTGGATTTAATGCTATTGTAAGAATAGTTATTGTTTTTCATTGTTAATGCAGTAAATCACAAGCTCTTGATAAATAAGAACGTTTTGAGAACCTGTGTTCAAGTGTGGTGCAGGAAAGTGGCTTTAGTTCACGTAAGTAACCACATACAAACTGAATGATTGTCCTATTTGTTAAGAAATTACACTTTTTATATGCAGTTTTATATGGATAACGTTCTTTAAACCATTGTAACACTTTTTGCTGTAACGTTTGTAGTGTTTTTGAAGCTCTATCTCAAACTTGATCATTTTCTGTGTTAATATCAAGTGCAAAGAGTGCTGTTGTTACAACCTCCTATCAAAATCATATATTTTCAAACAGCAAACAATTTGGAATAAATATTTGTGAATGTTAGTCAGAATGTTAGTGTGTTTGTGGGCTCAGTCGAAACACATTGTGTGTATATATATATATATATATATATATATACACACACACACACACCTGGAGTTTGCCAAAAGGCTCCTGAGGGACTCTCAGACCATGAGAAACACAATTTTCTGGTTTGATGAAACAGATTGAACTCTTTGGCCTGAATGGCAAGTGTCATGTCTGGAGGAAACCAGGCACCGCTCATCAGCAGGCCAATCCCATCCCTACAGTGAAGCATGGTGGTGGCAGCATCATGCTGTGGGGGTGTTTTTCAGCGGCAGGAACTGGGAGATTAGTCAGGATCAAGAGAAAGATGAATGCAGCAATGTACAGAGACATCCTTGATAAAAACCTGCTCCAGAGCGCTCTGGACCTCAGACTGGGGAGAAGGTTCATCTTCCAACAGGACAACGACCCTAAACACACAGCCAGAATAACACAGGAGTGGCTATGGGATGACTCTGGGAATGTCCTTGAGTGGCCCAGCCACAGCCCAGACTTGGACACGATTAAGCATCTCTGGAGAGATCTGAAAATGGCTGTGTACCGACGCTCCTCATCCAACCTGATGGAGCTTGAGAGGTCCTACAAAGAATAATGTGAGACACTGCCCAAAAATAGGTGTGCCGAGCTTGTAGCATCATACTCAAAAGACTTTGGCGGTAATTGGTGCTAAAGGTGCTTCAACAAAGTATTGAGTAAAGGCTGTAATACTTATGTACATGTGACTTTCACATTGTCATAATGGGGTATTGCTTGTAGAATTGAGGAAAAAAATTATGAATCCATTTTGGAGTCTGGAACAGAACAAAATGGGGGAAAAGTTAAGTGTGGATGCACTGTAAATCACAAATGAAAGTGCAATGCTTTGTCATGTGTGTCTGAATCAGTGTTTCTGACTCTTTAGACTCCTTGAAGACTGAATGAATCATGGAGGACAAGGAAACATTCAGAGATGGAGATGTTTCTCCAGCATTCAGGTACATCAAAATCTTCATATGACCTTATCCCTCATCCGTCCTTCAGGGTCATAGTTGTGCTACCCATACACATCATTTTCTTTTCTTAAATATAAGCTGTTTTCACATGGATATTGATGTTTACAAAATTCAACAACAATACTTTAAAAAAAGTTACTTTTCTGTTCATATAATGTACACTAGATATCATGATGTACAATGAGTAAAATATTTAAACATAGCCTACTGTTCATGCTTAATGTCACTGAATGGATACACACACAGTAGTTTATACTTCAAGGATACAGGCTACAACTACACCGTTTTTATTTAAAAATAATAAATTAATAAATGCGTAACATGTATATTGTTTCCCATTCAACTGTACATAAGTGATATTATTTCCCTCACGCTCATGTTGTTACAAATAATACTTTGACAGTATGAGAAGATTTCATGTTAATGGACACAAAAACTGTAGTTTATTGTTAATTCAACTTTACTACAACTATTCAACTTTTGTATTAATAAAAAATATATTAAATAAATGTGTAACATGTAAAGTGTTTCCAATTTGACTGTATATTTACTGTCAAATAAAAATAATTATTTAATACAAAGCCTTGAACACGTGACGCATGTTTCTCAGTATGAAAACAAATAGGATATTAAAAAATATATACGGTTTAAAACGTATTTAAACGGCTCATAATATACATGAAAACATGCAAACAATAAATAGTCATCTCAAAACACAAACTGTTGACTCTTAAGCCCATATCATAGCATTTTAGCTATACTTTTCATCTCTGAAAAATAAATTAATACGTTTTAATAATTATTGTTTCATATTAACATGAATAATATCTTTTGACGGATGCAAAAAAAGCTTAAATGATAAAATGTGAAAGATGTGAACAGATTCAATATTTTTAGCAGATTAATAGGCCTATATATTCGTGCATTACATCATGACAGAAATATCACACAACTCACCATTCTCTGCCATGCTTATTTGTTTCTCATATGTCGCTGCCAGTCATTACTATAAATACTATAGGCAGCAGCACATGCAGCATGTGGCTTGGAAATAATAATAATAATAATTCATTACATTTATATAGCGCTTTTCTAGGCACTCAAAGAGCTTTACATATAGACGGGGGAATCTCCTCAGCCGCCACCAGCGTGCAGCACCACCTGGATGATGCGATGGCAGCCATATTGCGCCAGAACGCTCACCACACACCAGCTGATTGGTGGAGAGGAGACAGATTCGGTCCATGAGATAAACCGGAAGGAAGCATAACAAATTGGTGTAATCCAAATGGCATTGTGAAAGCAGTTTTTTCTTTGGATAAAGGTGATAAGGGGATCTGCCAGTATCCTTTAGTTAAATCCATGTCGAATAAAATCGAGCGGTGCCTAGCCGATCAAGCAGTTCTTCAACCCTTGGCATTGGATACGCGTCGAATTTCGACACAGCATTTACTTTGCAGGAATCCACACAAAAACGCACAGAGCCGTCAGTTTTTGGAGCTAAATCTATCGGGCTTGCCCAGTCTCTGTGGGATTCTTCTATTACTCCCATATCACAGTGACCACAGTGTGCTGCGGAGCTAACAGAGACTTCCACCATCAGCTGTTTTCTGTTCACCATCAGCTCTGTTTCTGTTCACCATCAGCTCTGTTTCTGTTCTGTTTTCTGTGTTGGTTGATTGTTTGTAGTATTCTATATTTTTTCTTTTTATTCATTTTTTGTGTTATCCCCCCCCCCCCCCTTTGTTGCACTTTGAGATTCTTCGGAATGAAAAGTGCATTATAAATAAAATCTATTATTATTATTATTATTATATCAAGCATTGCTTCTAATTCTCCCTGAACCACTTTTTTTATGTTCATGTAGTCGATACGGCCGGCTGCGAACCACCAAGTCCAACTTCGCCTCAATATTGTGCTGAATGAAATTCGTTCGACTGGGAAAGGGTGAGAACACGTGAACAAATTCTGCCTGCAACTTGGCCACATCAGTGATCTGGGATGGTGAACGAGGATCTCCCCCGGGGCCAGAGGAGTGGATTGCGTGTTAGTACTCACTTTTGGCCCCAGATCTTTTTCAGTGCCAGTTGCTGTCACCAGCACTGATTCCACCTCACTCCATTTTTTAAGGAGGTTATGGTGGTAAGGTTATGGTCACAGACACGCCACGCTCCCACGTCACAGACACACAGCACATGGTTTTCAAATTGCGATTAAATCGTTCTGTCTGTCTGTTTGTGGGTGATAGATGCTGGAAATAATCGATTTAATGCCCAATAATTTGAACAGTTGGCGTGGAGCACGTGACATGAACATGGCGTTGATCAGAGAGTATCCCTTTCGGGATCCCCACTCTGGAGATTAAGTAAAACAGAGGGCGAAATGTTACGGAGTGCCACTGGGTATCGCGCTGCATAATCACTAAAGCCTAGTTTAGACTGCATGATTTTTAAACTCGTCGGGTCACTGCTCTTTTCACACTGCATGACTATCTGGGGTAGCATTCAGTCTCTGCTCGGTTCACACTGCAGGATGGATCGACGACAGAGGAGTTCACACTGCTTTTCTTTACAAGAGGAACAATCGTCGACAACTCTCTCTCTGGTGTGCAAACTACATTTCCCAACTAAACACACCCCAGATAGCATGGTGACATTGATTCAATGTTGAAATTCCATCAGAATCATCATTTGGTTGAGGTTGAAATTTCAATGCTAAGTAAAATTGGATCAATGTTGAAAATTCAATGCTAAAACCATACTGGACCAATGTTGAAAATTCACTGCTAAATAATATTGGATCAATGTTGATAATTCCATGCTTTTCAGTGTTGAAAAGACAAACATTGAATCAAAGCTGATGTTTGGTCAGCTTAATTCTCCACCGGTGAGTCTTACGGTCAATCTATCTGTCCCATTATTCAACATGTTAAGGCAAGTCCAAATCAATTGGCTACATTTGTGTGAATGTGAGCACATTTACTATCCTCAAAGGATACGATGAGTACACCAACGAGTATGTGGATTCACAAAGAATACATAAAATGTAAATTTTGTAATTGTAAGCCTTTCTTTAAATTTTTCTGGAAGAGTTAAAATTGTATGCGTGTTTGATTTCTGCTCTTCCAATAAGAAAGCTGTAAAAACTATGAATCTTTTTAAAAAGTATATTATTTTCCTGCTTACTGGCATGTAATGTCATTCTGTGTTTCATGTTATTATAATAAAAAATGTAAAAAAATAAAAAAAATAAAAAAAGAACTTCTACCATAAATTTAGTCTATCAGTTTTAAATAAATAAAAATGTAGCCTATTATTATTATTTAAATCATGTAGAATGTACATGTATTTCATTATTTATCTAAAGAATACAGAGTTAATAAAGAATTTAGAATATGTGTCCCTATTGAATATCGAATGCGCCACAATCCAATCCAGCAGGTGGCGGTAATGCACCTTCAAGACATCCACCAATCAGATCAAAGCAAGCGCAGCTGAACAGACTTCAATCGCGAAAAAGACACAGGACAACGACCATGTTTTTTAGAGGTAAGTGGCCTACAAAAATATATTTATAAAATTCATCTCAATTTTAATTTAGTGTTTTTGTTCATCTTTATGTTTTACAACTTGTGTGCTTCTCCTCAGCGAGTTAGAGTAAACTGCAATGTTAATAATAGTCACATGAGCGCCCTCGTAAGTTACACAACCAACGCCAGGATAATCTTAATACATTGAGTTTCAGTTTGTTTTTCACCAAACCATATCATATTTGTATTCATTTTTTTTAAAGATTGGCATATAGACTGTGAATTGCCTCCGAATTCTGACTCGTGCAACTCGTCGTTTGTTGTGAGGTGTTCATCTATTTTATGAGATGATTTTAGTATTAAGATGATTAATCTGTGCGAGTAAAATGTGCATCTGTGGAAACGGTGCTGCATGCATTCATTGACTTGTGAGTCGATCCTATTTGATTCATTTGGATTTTGAGGCCATATAGGATCGACTCACAAGTCATGAATGCGCGGCGCGGATCCACAAACGTATCTTACTCGTTGCACACACAGATGAATCATTTAAAATCATTCTATATTCGTCCAGTGTATAAACGAGAGGCGATCGGAAGGTTAGATGAATTTCTGGCTTGTCAGTTATTGTGTTGGCCACTCGTGAGAGTATCTCACAGCTGAAGCGGAGCTGGAACTGATTAACCCGTTAGCGCGGTGAGGGGAAATACAATCAGCTCAGCTCTGCTTCAGCTGTGAGATATCATCACGAGAGCAGATCACAATTACATCATTACTGTGCAGAAGAGGACTGGCTTCTTTGGTTTAGATAGTTTGAGGATCGTTAGGTAGAGCTCACAGCGGGTGATTGATCAGAATCACGCAAGATTTCTTCATTGGAAGTATTTATTGAATTGACAACTGCATATGTACAGTGAAGAGTGGTTACAGCATAACGCAGTTGTATCAAGGTGGGTTGTAACTCAAAACCCGGAAAGAACGCTACCAACGTGCAGCGCTCCTAAGACAACTTGTGATTGGCCAACAGTCCAGGTGAAGCGAGGCATCTTCCAGTAGGAGAGAGAGAGTCACAGTAAAGTGTCTGATGCTTAGCGGCCACAAGGGGGCCTTTTTTACAGCCGCTCCCAGATTACTGAAGGAAAATCTGCAGAAGAAGAAAAGGCGCCCACTCGTCCGGTAGTGGTTAGTCTGATAATTCTGGAAGCTGGATGAGTCGAGCCACCGGGCGGGTGTAAGCCCGGTCTCCTACATTCACTTCAGCAGACCGTACTTTACTGTCGAGGCCGTGGGAGACCCTGGTCACTTTACCCACTGGCCACAGTGAGCGGGGGAGCTGCGGATCAATGATGAGGACCGTCTTGCCGATGTGCAGGTCTGGGTTTTCAGCATTCCACTTCTGTCGGGCTTGGAGGCTGGGCAGATAGAAGCGGATAAAATGTTTCCAGAAGTGGTCAGCCAACAGCTGGCTATGACGCCAACGCCTACTGCTCAGGAGCTCGGATTCAGGATACACCACCTGCGGGAGAGAGGCATCTGGCCGCCCAATAAGCAATGAGTTGGGAGTTATTGGATCCGGGTCGGCGATGTCTGCAGATGTGTAGCCTAACGGCTTGGAGTTGAGAATCCCTTCAATCTCAACTAGTAGGGTTCTCAGCACCTCATCTGTCACAAGCTGGGCTCCAAGGGTTACTTGCAGGGCTTGTTTTATTGAACGTATCTCGCGTTCCCAGCATCCGCCAAAGTGGGGGGCGTTGGGTGGATTAAACTTCCAGTCGATTTGCAGAGATGCAAGTTGAGCTTGGATTTCTGGAGCAAGGTCGGCGAATGCTTCCTGGAGCTCTCGATCACCACCTCTGAAGTTAGTCCCCTGGTCTGAAATCAGCTCGAATGGCTTTCCTCTGCGGGCGATAAACCGTCTTAGGGCCATGAGGAATGAGTCTTTATTCAAACTGGAGAGCATGTCGATATGCAAGGCTCGGGTGGTCATGCATTTAAAGATTATTCCCCAGCGCTTTTCCCTCCTCCTTCCAATAGCCACTGAGTATGGCCCGAAGCAGTCTACTCCTGTTGAGTAAAATGCTGGCTTGAAAAGTCGGACTCTAGATGGAGGCAGGTCTGCCATCTTAGGGATTTGTGGCTTTCCACGCCATTTCTGACACTCTTGGCACTTGCGCTGAAAGCGGCGGATAGCCTCTCGCCCTCCTGGTAACCAGTATTTGCGGCGCATCTCTGAGAAGACCCTCTCTGGGCCTGGATGGTGCAGCTGGGAATCATACTCTTGGATGAGCAGCTGTGTGACTGGGTGTTTGGCATCCAGCACCACCGGGTGAACCATATCCGTTTCCAGATGGTTACTATGACGCAGACGTCCGCCGACCCGGATGAGCTTGTCACTGTGGTCGAACTCTGGCGCAAGCTTGAGCAATCTGCTGCTCTTAGCGACTGGTTTCCCTGACTGCAGCTGGGCATAGTCAATAGGAAAACTGTCTTGTTGGACCTGTTGTAGCAGAGCCAGCTGGGCTTCCCTGTAGGCTGTGACGTTGCCTGAGGCCGCCCCATGTAGAGTCTTTGTCGTGGCAGTCAGGAGGTCTCTGAAGGAAGAAAACTGCTTAGCATCCGGGAGGTGACTTGACTCGGTAGTATTGAGGTAGCAGAACTGAGGTTTCTTGAGCTCTTCACCCTGACCTGCCTCAGTTTGGATCTGAGGACTTTGTGGCCATTTGTCTGGGGAACACCACAAGAAGGTTGGGCCTTGACCCCAGCGGCTGTCTGGAGTCAATGTGGCAAGAGGTTTGCCACGCGTTATGTCGTCGGCCGCGTTCTGTGCAGAGTCCACATACCGCCATGTGTCACCCTTGGTGAGATCTTGAATTTCTGCCACGCGTGTACCAACAAACACTTTGAAACGGCATGATTCCGACTGCAACCACTGGAGCACAGTGGTAGAGTCCGACCAGAGCACCACCCGCTGGATGGGCAGTGTAAGTTCAGATTTGAGGATCTGGGCCATTTGTGCTCCGGTAAGAGCAGCGCATAACTCCAGGCGTGGGATTGACTGCTGCTTTTTTGGAGCAACTCTGGATCTTGCAGTGACAAAAGCTACTTGGATGACTCCATGAGGATTCCTGGTTCGGAGGTATGCCACAGAGCCATAGGCTCGCTCTGAGGCATCACAAAACACATGGATCTCACGCTCACAGGTGGGAGAATCTAATTCACAGCTAGTGTAACATCTCGGAAGTGTTATGTTCTGTAGGTGAGGTAACTCATCCTCCCACTCTCTCCATGCGGCTAGCAGGTGATCTGGCAGAGCAGGGTCGTCCCAGTCACGCTTTTTGTCCCACAGGTGTTGGATGACAACTTTGGCCCTGGTTATGTAAGGTACTAGAAAACCAAGGGGGTCGTATTGGCTTGCCACCACTCTATAGATTGAGCGCATAGTGACGACTTCTTCATTGGCTACGGCCTCTCGACACTTGAAGGACAGTGTGTCCTCTCGGCAGTCCCACTGCAGGCCCAGGGCTGATTCTTCTTGGCTTGGGTGACCTTGGGCGATCCACTTTTCGGCACTAGCCGATCTTGCCTCAACAGGGAGGTGACGGATGGTGTCTGGATGTGTACTGGCCCACTGGCGAAGCTCAAAGCCTCCCTCGGCAAGAAGAGTCTGCAGCTTGTCAATGATGGGCTTGGCATCTTCAACTGTAGGCATGCTTTGTAGACAGTTATCCACATAGAAATGCTTTAACACAGAGTCTCTCACTGCATCCGCTGGCTGAGTATGGTCCATAATGTGCTTCTGCAGGGCATATGTAGCACAGCAGGGGCTACAGGTAGTCCCAAAGGGCAGCACCTTCCACTGGTAGACTGTGGGTTGTTCATCACGCTTGAGCTCCCTCCAGAGGAAGCGGAGGAGAGGCTCATCCTCAGGAAGGAGCCTGACCTGGTGAAACATACCCCGTATGTCACTACTAAAGGCCACACAATGCTCTCTGAATCGCAGGAGAACTGAAAGGAGTGGTGGACCAAGAGTTGGACCAGGAAGCAGGAGTTTGTTCAAGTTAGCGTCACTGTACTGGAAGGAGCAATTAAAAACCACTCTGTGCTTGCCATTGTGCTCCACAAGGTGGTGAGGGATGTACCAGCTGCTTGAGGTGTTCTCTGTGCCAGGGTGTAGTTTCTCCACATAACCAGCCTTTTCAAGTCTCTGGATCTCTGCATTGTAGACTTGGGCTGTCTTTGGTTTCTTCGCAAGCCGCCTTTCCGTGTTCCGAAGTTGAGGCAGTACTGCCTCCTTTGGTGCGCAGAGGTGGGGAAAGTTCTTCACGCGTAGGAGAGGAGTAGCATAGCGGTGTACACCATTAACATGTACTCGCACAGTCTGTTTATCCAAGCATTCAAGGGCCTCCTTGTCCTGCTGTGACCTCATACTGGCCTTTTCGCTGCGCCATGGGAGGACGTCCAGCTGCCACAGCCTCTCCACATGCTGGTAGATGTCAGCCGGAGGTGCCCCGAAGGTGGTGAAAAGGCAATGTTGTTCGATAAGGTGCTGCTTTAGATTGTTGGTAGGACCTTGCAGCGTCCATCCGAGACGGGTGCGGACAGCAACCGGCGCACCAGGGGGACCAAAGATGACTGGCTCAACTGGAGTCACCAAGTGAGGGTGGTCTGAGCCAATAAGCAGTAGCGGGACAATGTCCTTAAATGAAGGGATAGAAAGTTTCTTCAAATGTCTGTATTTGCTCTGCAGTGCTTTGAAGGGATATGTGTGCTGGCCCAGCCCGAGCTTGGGTGCGGTAAAGGCTCCTTTGATGTTGTATACCATGGCTGGAGAACAGGCTGGAGAGATACTAAATGAGACAGCCGCCCCGTGAAGCGTCTGCAGCTCCTGTCTAACGGTACGTAGGGGCAAATCCTCGGGCTGGCCTTCAATTCCCAGTTGTGTGACAGCCGGTTGGAGGAGAAGGGTACGTTCGGACCCATCGTCTAGCACAGCGTATGTCTCCAGAGTTTGGTCACCGTGGCGAAGGATAACTTTACTGACCTTGAGAAGCACACGATGGCCCTGCGGTGGCTTGCCAATGTATAGCACTTGTTCTGCACTTGGAACGGACAAAGGTTTGCTCTCACTGGACTTCACCTGGTCAGGTCTTCTCTCAACTTTGTCAGTCTTGGCTAAACTTCTTTCGCTGACATCATGTAGAGCAAGCAGGTGTCTGCTGTTGCATGTTCTACAGCACATCTTCAGATCACATTCAGCAGATCTGTGTTCTCTGCCGCATCGCCAACATCGGTTGTTGTCCTGAATCCAGGTACGTTTCTGGGTGGCGCTGAGCAGTTTGAAATTTGCGCAATTATTCAGAGTATGCTTGTAGTTCTCACAGAATGGGCAGAACTTCTTTGCATCTAGACTGGTTGGAGGAGTGAATTTGGTCGGCTCCCTAATCGATTTGGGTTCAGCCCCCAGCATGAGGACTGAGGCCTTAGGTGACGACTTCACATTACTCTTGAGATCTCTGGGCTTAGATCCAGTGTCCTTCCTCAAGCGATATTGTGCTATATCCTCCTGGATCTGGAGCTCGTATTCCAACCAATCTGCTAGGTCCAGAAGAGTGGGGATAGGAATACGGAGCGGGTGGATGTAGCGCCTGAAACTGGACCTCAAGTCGTGTGGTAGCTTGCCCAGTAGACGGGTGACATGAGAACCACAGTCCAGCTCTACTTGCCCTTTTAAACCGAGCTGCTCCAACATGCTCACAAGTGATCTGACGTTCAGTGCGAACAACCTGAATGACTTGATGTCTCCACTCTGAATGTTGGGGCCGTCCATCAGTTCGGCAATACGCTGAAGGGCGAGTTGGTGTGGCTGCCCGTACTGCTGGTTTAAAGCTGCCATAGTGTCAGTGAATGGGTAGTCAGAATTGCTGTAAGAATCTGCCACCAGCAAAGCTTCCTCCAGCTTCAGATGATCCACTAATATCTGGAACTTGAAACGTTCAGTGGCATCTCTAGGAAGGAGATTGTCTAGGGCAATACGGAGTCTCGCAAAGTCTCTTGGGTTAGGACTGTTGAAGTTCGGGATTGTAGGAATGGGCCCTCTGTATGTTCTTTCCTGTCCACCAGGGGGAGTCAATGAACGTCGGGGCTCATGCCAAGGTGAAGGGGGTCTATGTCTCTCGCGCTGGTCTGGAGAGTAGCTGCAGCGGCGTGCAGGAGAGTAGTCACCTCGGCTTGATGGTTCTTTGTATTCTCTGGAGGAATAACAAGAGTCTCTGTATCTGGAGTAATGCTCAGGTGAGCGGTGGTGGCTGCACTGTTCATAATTTGAATGAGAACTGTAGCAACCTTCTGTGGAGTCATAGCGTCGTCGCAAGGCCTGGTGCTTGGTGCGTACAGGCTCGGGAGAGCGCCTAGGTGAAGGAAAGTCATATCTGGTTGATTCCCTGTAGTCCTTTGTCTCTCTACTGTAGTCATGATGCCTATCTGAGGGCCGTTGTGTTGGTGTCTCCCTGTCCCGGAAGTAGACTGATTTAAACTGGGTTGAAGCACCTCCATAATCCAGCCCTTATCTGTAAAGTCTATCTCTAGCAGCTACAATACGTGGCTCTGAACGGGAATTGATGGGTTCTGCTCTGGCTCTGAGCTGTTCGTTCTGTATTTTTAATTCCTCCATTGATGCCAAGAGATCTTCCCTTTCACGCTCTAGTATGCAGCACTCCCTTCTCCACTCAGCTGCTGAAGATTCCCATTTATCAGTGACTGACAATCGCGCTGGGCTGTGGTGCAGCTGACTTTCTGGGGATGTAGAACGCGAATCAGGTCTACGGTGATCCTCTTCGTCTAGAGGCTCTCTAGACTGTGATTCAGAAGGCTTCTTGTTTTGAGAGCTGGTCGGGAGATCAGATAAGTCATAATCTTGCAAGTAATTAGGGAGGGACCGCTGCCTCCTGGATCGAACACTAGACTCTTTATCCGAAGTGGTAAACATCTTGCTCCGCTGCAGGCTCTGGCTCCGGCTCGAAGGACCACTTTGTGCAGAAGAGGACTGGCTTCTTTGGTTTAGATAGTTTGAGGATCGTTAGGTAGAGCTCACAGCGGGTGATTGATCAGAATCACGCAAGATTTCTTCATTGGAAGTATTTATTGAATTGACAACTGCATATGTACAGTGAAGAGTGGTTACAGCATAACGCAGTTGTATCAAGGTGGGTTGTAACTCAAAACCCGGAAAGAACGCTACCAACGTGCAGCGCTCCTAAGACAACTTGTGATTGGCCAACAGTCCAGGTGAAGCGAGGCATCTTCCAGTAGGAGAAAGAGAGTCACAGTAAAGTGTCTGATGCTTAGCGGCCACAAGGGGGCCTTTTTTACAATTACAGTTTAATCTTTAATGCAGCAAGAAAAAAGAAAAGAGTGAGATCTTTAAGTTCTGTAGGCAGCTATATCAAACTACAGAAATTTAGTAAACAGTTGTGCCTCCAGTTCGTGTTGTAAATGGAAAAAAAATCTCTTCCAAACCACCATGTAGCCTATAAAGCTCCTCTTTTATTTTCTTAATTTAGCTATTTGGTCATTCATTTACTTGTTTCATTTTAAAATGTATAAGTCTATTTTAAAATGCATTAATAGTCCTGAATTTAATGTTACCGTTTTAACTGGGATATCAAGATTTTGATAAAATTTCAAGTTTCACTTCATTTTGTAGTGATATTTGTAATGTATAATTAATCACATTTCCAAATATTGACTTTTTTCTTGTTGTTTTAGATGCTGTGACTGCTGATAAAAAGAGGCATCAGAGTTTATCTTTGCTGGGACGGTGCAAAACTGGCTCCCTTACAACCTGAAAGGCTTCGGGGCATTGCTCATGGTGGAAACCCCTGAGTTTGGAGTATTATTCTTTCTTCTACCTTCTTTCTTTCAGTAGTACTGTGTCATTTCTGTATTTATTGGCAAGTTTACATTTGTATTTACTTCCATTTTGCAGATGCACGTTGTCATGTTTTTCCAGGCTCTTCTCATTTGTGTTATAAATTCAGATGTAATTGTTTTAAGTCAATGTGAGATTTCCTGTTGTAACTGTGGGGGCATAAATAAATACAGTTGCATGTAAACTGAAGGATGTTGTTTACTTTGAGTGACTTTTTGATGCAAAATCATATCGATTGCAGCCACACATGGTCTCTTACTAATAAAATAAAGAGACAAATCAACTGGCATAGAATCCTGCTGTACATAAAGCAAGATTGATCTATTTTTCATTGTTGAAATAACATTATTTCAGGGTGCAAACCTGATGAAAAATCAATGTTATATTTCAATATTGATTCAATGATATTTTGATGGATGCATTAACATTGATTCAACATTGATTCACTTAAATAAGTGGTTTAATTTTAGTTGGAAAACTATTGATTTTAAGCCCATCTTGATCTATTTTTCATCGTTGAAATAACATTATTTCAGGGTGCAAACCTGATGAAAAATCAACATTCGCAACATTGACATCTCAACATTGATTCAATGATATTTTAGTTGATGCATTAACATTGATTCAACGCTGATTCACTGTTTGTCTGCTATCTGGGACGTGCGATGTGACAAGTAAACACCACGAGATCACATGTGTCGGGCTGGAGTTCTCGCACGAGACTTGGAATTGTTATTAAAAATGATAAACTACAGAAAGTTTGTGCTCCAAATTTTTCAGTTCAGTTCACAATTTTTCCAGGGCAGCCGAGTTATGGATTGCTCCAGCACAACCAGATTGATGATTTTCTCGACATTGCTTTCCTTAGTCAATTTAATTTATTGTACCTCACTGCAATACAGATATCACATATACTATTATGTATTTATAAACTTTATTTTGCCAGGAAAAGAAGCACATTGAGATTAAGAATCTCTTTTACAAGAGCATCCTGGCCAAGAGTGACAGCAACAAATCTCACATGGGTTTAACAGATAACATCCATAAATACATATTTACACAAATAAATAAATAAAATACACAACTAGTTGAAACTATTATTGCGATAACGAGAATTTTTGTCAAGTTTGCAGCCATAATTGGCGAGGTGTTCTGAGTGGTAGTCTGGTGCCGTGAATGGAATATATGGATGGGTGAATTTATCCTTATCACTCTTCAACTTCTGAGAAGCTTTTCTTGGGAAGACTTGGATAGATTCTCTATATGTTTCTACATGTAAAAATAAAAAAAATATTTTTTTTATTCTAAAAAGTCAATTCCATTTGGAGAAATCAAACTCACCGGAGACCAGCTGTGTGTCCATGAAGAGTGACAGATCTATGGGAACACCAATAACATTTACTGGGAGACATAAATCACCTGATCTGAGGTATAACATTTTTGCATAGATAGAGATCAAACTCACCAGAGATTTTTATATTTTCCATATCTCCATATTCCAATATCTCTATTTTATTGTCTCTCTTCTATTTAAGTCAATTCAATGTGAAGAGATCAAACTCACCAGAGACCAGCTGTGTGTCCATGAAGAGTGACAGATCTATGGGAACACCAATAAATTTTACTGGAACACATTCATCACCTGATCTGAGGTATAACATTTTTGTATAGACAGACAGACAGACAGACAGACAGACAGACAGATAGATAGATAGATAGATAGATAGATAGATAGATAGATAGATAGATAGATAGATAGATAGATAGATAGATAGATAGATAGATAGATAGAGATCAAACTCACCAGAGATTTTTATATTTTCCATATCTCCATATTCCAATATCTCTATTTTATTGCCTCTCTTCTATTAAAGTCAATTCAATGTGAAGAGATCAAACTCACCGGAGACCAGCTGTGTGTCCATGAAGAGTGACAGATCTATGGGAACACCAATACATTTTACTGGAACACATACATCACCTGATCTGAGGTATGACATTTCTCTCTAGATAGATAGATGGATGGATGACATTATCATGGAGCAATTTAAAATTGTCAAGTTAACTACATTAATTATTCTAGTCACATTTACTTTAAAGTCAATTACACAGTCAGAGACCAAACTCATCAGAGATGTAATTTTTTCCCATATCTCCATATACTAATATCTCTATTTTCTTGTCTCTCTTCTATTAAAGTCAATTCCATGTGAAGAGATCAAACTCACCAGAGTCCAGCTGTGTATCCATGAAGAGTGACCAGTCTATGGACACTTTAGTAACATTTAAGGGAAAACACACATCAACTGATCTGAGGTACAATATTGTGGTTTAGAAAGACAGATAATAATCATGAAACATTGTTGGTTTTATTTTTGCTAATAGTTCATGCTTATTTTAACTTTTTTTTCTTGCAATAGTTAGAAATGCTATTTTTATTTCATCCTTCAAACCCTGAGTATTTGTTTACATTCATGTTTTGGCCCACCTATACCAACTATTATTCTAATCTCTCAGTCATGATTCTCTACTGGTCCAAAGCAGATTCAAATCAAATCTGCTGAAGAAGTTTCAGTGTCTGAATGAAGGAACAGCAAAGCAGGGAAACCCAACACTCCTGAATGAGATCTACACAGAGCTCTACATCACAGAGAGTGAAAGTGGAGAGATCAATAATGAGCACGAGGTAAGACAGATTGAGACACAATCCAGGAGAGCAGCAACAGAGGACACACCAATCAAATGCAATGACATCTTTAGACCTTTACCTGGACAAGACAAGCCCATCAGAACTGTGCTGACAAAGGGAGTCGCTGGCATTGGAAAAACAGTCTCTGTGCAGAAGTTTATTGTGGACTGGGCTGAAGGGAAAGAGAATCAGGACGTCCAGCTAATTTTTCCACTTCCTTTCAGAGAGCTCAACTTGATGAAGGACAAAACACTTAGTCTTTCAGATCTTCTTCATGTCTTTTTCCCTGAAACAAAAGAAATGGAAATATCCAGTGAGGAATATAAAGTGTTGTTCATCTTTGATGGTCTGGATGAGAGTCGTCAATCTCTGGATTTTCAGAGTAATGTGAGTTTGTGTGATGTGACTGAATCAGCCTCAGTTGACGTGCTGCTCATGAACCTCATTAAGGGGAATCTGCTTCCCTCTGCTCACATCTGGATCACCTCCAGACCAGCAGCAGCTGATCTCGTCCCCTCTGAGTGTGTCCATCGAGTGACAGAGGTACGAGGCTTCAATGACCCACAGAAGGAGGAATACTTCAGGAAGAGGATCAGTGATCAGAGTCTGGCCAATACAATCATCAGACACCTGAAGTCATCAAGGAGCCTCCACATCATGTGCCACATCCCAGTGTTCTGCTGGATCTCAGCCACTGTTCTAGAGAAGATGTTGAGTGAAGCAGAGAGAGGAGAGATTCCCAAGACTCTTACTCAAATGTACACACACTTCCTTATCATTCAGACCAACATCAAACATGAGAAGGACTATGAGAAGAAAGTGAAAGATGAAGACATGATTCTCAAACTGGGGAAACTTGCTTTCCAGCAGCTTGTGAAAGGAAACCTGATCTTCTATGAGGAAGACCTGAGAGAGTGTGGCATTGATGTGACAGAAGCATCAGTTTACTCAGGATTGTGCACTCAGATCTTCAGAGAGGAGTTGGGCTTGTATCAGGGGAAAGTCTTCTGCTTTGTTCATTTGAGCATCCAGGAACATCTAGCAGCTCTATATGCACACATCTCATTTACAAACGATAACAGTAATGTGTTGGATCAAACCAAACAAAGTCTGCTGTCTATCATTTTAAATCAGAAGAAATACGTGTCCTTATCTGAGCTGCATCAGAAAGCTGTGGATGAGGCTTTAAATAGTAAGAATGGACATCTGGACCTTTTCCTGCGTTTCCTTCTGGGTCTATCATTAGAGTCCAATCAGACTCTCTTACAAGAACTACTGACACAGACAGGAAGCTGTTTGCACAACAAAGAGAAAACAGTTCAGTACATAAAACAGAAGATCAGAAACAATCGCTCTCCAGAGAGATCCATCAATCTGTTTCACTGTCTGAATGAACTGGGTGATAATTCACTGATGCAGGAGATCCAAGATTATCTGACATCTGGGAAATTAGGAGGATCCAAACTCTCCTCTTCACAGTGGTCAGCTCTGGTTTATGTGTTGTTGACATCAGAGCAGAAGATGGATGTTTTTGATCTAAAACAGTTTGTTGGAGCACAAAATACAGCAGATGAAGTTCTTCAGAAGCTTTTGCCGGTGGTTAAAGAATCCAGATCAGTTCAGTAAGTCACACTGACAACAATCATTACACTGATAAAACATGATCACATTTATGATTTCAATATGTGCTTTCTAGGCAAAGCAACAAAAGCGGATTTTTTTCTCATAATCACATCACTGTCAGTGAGCAGAGTTTTTGTGTGTGTGTGTGTGTGTGTGTGTGTGTGTGTGTGAGAGAGAGAGAGAGAGAGAGAGAGAGAGAGAGAGAGAGAGAGAGAGAGAGAGAGAGAGAGAGAGAGAGAGAGAGAGAGAGAGATGATAATTGTAGAGGTCAATGTGTGAAATGTGATGAAGGATTGAATGTGACCGGAATCAAAACTGACAGCAAACAGCAACATTTTCTTAAACAGTTTATTTTTTTTATACACCGATGCTATATGATTAGGAATGTTTGTCCTCTAATTATGGTTATGTGAATGTTTTACTGCCTCTAGAAATCCTAATTGAAGTTTTCTGATTTTATTCTATAATTGCAGCTGGTATCATTCACCTTGAATCTTTAATCTCTACAGGTTGTGGGAGTGTGGTGTTACAGATGAAGGTTGTGTTGCTCTGGCTTCAGCTCTGAGATCAAACCCCTCAAACCTGAGAAAACTACATCTGTATGGAAATAAACTAGGAACATCAAGAGTGAAGCTGCTCTCTGATGGACTGAACGATCCTCACTGTAAACTGGAGAAACTGTGGTAAGATTGTATAAATGTGTCAACTTCCTGCTTAATTTTTTGGGGCGGAAGTGGCTCAGTGGTTCAAGTAGATTGTCTACAAACCGAAAGGTTGGTGGTTCGATCTCCGGTTCCACCTGACCAAGTGTCGAAGTGTCCATGAGCAAGACACCTAACCCCAGCTGCTCCCGACAAGCTGGATGGTGCCTTACATGGCTGACATCGCCGTCGGTGTATGAATGGGTGAATGTGAGGCAAAAATGTAAAGCGCTTTGGATGGCCATAGGGTCTGTTAAAAGCGCTATATAAAATGCAGTCCATATGTAATAAATAAACTGAAACTAATTGTGCATTTACATACAAGATTCTGCTCACAAACGGAAGATGTAGGAGACAGAAAAAAGTCGTTCTCCACATGATATACAAGGTTTAATGCAATAGGTATGTGAACAGGAACGTAACAGCGTGTAAATCGGTAGGCATTAACAATAACCGACCAGGGAAGGAACTGATCAGAGAGAATATATACACAGTGTAGATAAGGGAACTAAACAAGAGCAGCTGGAGAGGATTAACATAATCAGAGACCATGGCAACTAATTAGAGTGTGACAGACACGGAACTACACAGAAGACACGTGACAATCTCTCTGTTTCGAGCCGGGGTCCTAATCACCCTATCAGGTTTATTTTGTGATGAGAACCGTTTGAATGTATTTTATCCTGCTTATTATATACCCACTTGCCACATATGTACATAATTGGACACTAAATATTGATACTGCAATGTAAAAAGGTGCGGGTTGTATTTACAGTGTACAAAACAAACTTTCTGGCAACAAGATGAACACGACAACAATATTACAGTACTATTAATACTGTAATCCTCAGATTTCTAAGTCAGAAAAACTGTGTAGTGTCTGGAGTCTTTCTCTTCGGGATCAAAGATTAATTGATGCCACCATAAACATTAGAGGACTTTTAGCCACATGTAAATTAGGGTCCTAAAACCGATGAGTCTGAGGGAGATGGCACCTTCAACAGTTTTGTGGCTCGGCTGAAGTACAAACAGCCAAACCCCTATACATTTCAAAGGGGGACACAATCTCTCTCCCTATCAACACATGTCCTCACCCCACCCTTTCCACCCAGACAGAGAATGGCCTGGAAAGTGAGGACTCAACCCAATTCACACAGACAACAGACAAGTCCTTTATTTAGCCCATGAATAAATTATTCCAGAATGTATATGACATATCCCTGTGTGTATGCTTCAATTTCTAAAGAGAACCAGAATAGACTTCATTGAGAGAGGTTGCGCATCAGTTTTCTTAATTTGGCAAAAAGCACAACATTTTGTTTTTATTGTGAGTATACACAAATAAAAGTAGAAATTTAACAGATTATAATTATATATGCAAATATTTTGAGTCTCTTCGCACTTGGAAAAAAAACGAGGTTGAGGTGTGGGCACCAGAGAGTTAACCATTCATTTAGAGCAAATAATCTACTAGACCTTTCATGTCCTCATTGGTACGAGGACTTGAAATATATTATAGGCAGATGGAGAATCTAAAGAGGATCTTCAGTAGTCTGATTGAGACGGTACACCGCAAATCACCCGCAGACACAAAGATACTCCTTGTGGGTGATTTGCTGTGTACAGTCTCAATCAGACTACTAAGTCCCTCTTCAGAAACTCCATCTGCCACAGCCTGATCTCATTCACTCCCACATGTAGCATGACAGCTCCGATGCTCTCGTCACCATTCAGGATTGCAGGTACCTGCACAACGACATCAGGAACACGAGCACCAGGAAAGCAGTGGCTACACACCTTTCCATTTGCTGGGGTAGTGTAGACATGCTGGATAATGGAATCACTGATGACCACAGTGTTGGTCCGTGTGAAGTGAGTCAGTGTCGGAGTGAAGGAGGGCTGCGATAATCGCATTCTGGGTGCATGGGCCCTGCAGAGAAACACATGGAGTAGAAGAGGTCAGAGTGATACCATAACTTACCACAGACTTGTGAATTGTCAGCCTGGGATGCCTCTAGCATTCTTGTAGCTTGGCTTGCTTCTGTAGTAGGTTGCGGGTCTGCTTCTCTATGGCCTCCAGTTCCAACTGCACCACATGCAGCATGAACGTGTCCTCACCTGCACTCAAAGGTAGAGACACATCCAATACATTTGGTATTAGAACAGATGAACAGTAATTTCCTGAGTGGTAAGAGTGTAAACAACACATGCAATAGTGGGACCACGATACTAATGTTAAAGGGCATGAAGCTAGTAGCAGATGTTCTGGGAGTCCGATAAAACTAGCGATATCAAAGCGATCCGATTAACTGTTGGGTATATGTTCACCTGCTGTAAAAAAAATAATACATTTAGAAAATAATATGTTATAAATTAGATATAAATTAGTTACAAATTAGAAGAAAATGGGTGATTAGGAATCAACATGCCAGAATTATAGTGATCTTCGACTGCTCGAGCATTGAAGTCAAACATCATTAGTGCAGATGTGAATAATAATCTTAGAGTATTTACGATAAGCATTAGCCAGCACTTTTAAATTTGCTTTGATGCCAGTCGTTCTGGCTCCCGGCAAATGTGAGTATGGTGGCTGATGTCTCTATTTTCATTTTCTGTGTAATATAATTTTAAACAGTATACCAACTACCTTGCTAACAATGTCATCGTTCTCTACAGGATGTGGGATTGTGGTGTTACAGGTGAAGGTTGTGCTGCTCTGGCTTCAGCTTTGAGATCAAACCACTCACACCTGAAAGAACTATATCTGTCTGGAAATGAACTAGGAGATTCAGGAGTGAAGCTGCTCTCTGATGCATTGAAGGAACCTCATTGTAAACTGGAGAAACTGTGGTAAGCTTGTTTAAACAATTCTCATTCTCTTTCATTTATTTCCTATAAATAATTAACAAAATTAAAACTTGTCAGATAATTGAAGAGGATGTTTAATCATTATGAGATTCTTGCCAAAATGTCTGACAATAAGCATAAATACGACTGTCAGTGTTGGGCAGTAACACGTTACTAGTAACACCAGTTAGCTAGGACTAGGATGATGGAAACTACAACCCCAAAACAGAAATAAATGTGGGATGTTTTGTAAAATGCAGTGAAATCAAGAATCAGTGATTTTGTTAAATATCTTTTAAATGTATTTAATTGACAAATGTACAATGAACATATTTTCCAATTTAATTATATTGTGTAAATACAAATTATTTATTTATTTTGATGAGATCAAATTCTAGAAATTAAATCAAAACATTTTCTTATGATCTCACATTAATTGTTTTGACAAAATATATCTGCATAAAATTTAATTGCATCTGGGTAACAACTGTCATGTGTAGCTACAATTAGCTTCAAGCTACACATGACAGTTAATAATATATTAATAATAATGTTGTATTAATCATATAACATGGCAGAAATGTTATTTGTAGCATTTTAGAATAATATAATCGCTACAGCTGCTTAGCATTTCTCATTTACATAATTTATTATTTTAAAAATAACTCAAATTCATGAAACTCACTTACAAAGCATATGCTGTCATAATTGTACGTTTATTTGCTTCATCTTTCATGTGTATAAACATTCCTCTGGGTTTGTTTAATGTGGTGTACAAAACTTTGACATCAGAAGAGAAGGGCGGGTTATGAACACATAATATGAGTGTAGCAAACGATCATCTTCTGAGTCATAACAGTGATCGCAGAAGTGAAAACCCAGGAAGACTGGAAGCCGCTAATGCTCATAAGATCTTGTAAATCAGTGAAAAATAAATAGAAATGATGATTATGTCTAAAGAAATGCTTAAGTAAAAACGTATAAATAGATAGAAGCACAGGTCCTTTATCAGCTTTATCTGAGCTGTAGATCTTGAACTGAGAGCCTGAACAGTGTCATTGTTCTCTACAGGTTAAGGTATTGTGACCTCACAGATGAAGGTTGTGCTGCTCTGGCTTCAGCTCTGAAATCAAACCCCTCACACCTGAAAGAACTGTATTTGAATGGAAATATACTAGGAATATCAGATGTGAAGCTGCTCTCTGATCTAAAGGATGATCCACATTATAAACTGGAGATATTTGAGTGAGTAGTGATGACTAAAAATCACAGACTGTAAAAAAAATATTGACATAGTGTCCGTGACGTCCCCCATAGGATTCCGATAAACCGTTCTGAAGCATAAAGCATGCTGGCCGTTGCCATCTTGCTAGCACATCATCGCATGTCACTCCCGGATAACAGAAAATGGGCAAAGAGGCGGGATGAGGGCAGAGCTTATGTGACGCAATGACTACAGACGGCGGATAAATGGCTATCCACCTGTCACTCAAAGTAACCACTCCCTTAATTATGCAGAATTAAGGCTTTATATAATGTACACGAATGAGTTATAAAAAACCACCTCCCTCAGAGTCATCATTATGGGTAAAATTAGCCGTATAGACCAACACCACAATTTGTACCAGTCTTTTTTTCTGCTGTAAAGTTGGGAATTTTAACATGGGGATCAATGAGATTCTGCTCCCTTCTGGAGCCTGTCCCTAGTGGCCAGTTTAGGAATTAAAGTTTACATTACTTCCGTATTGGCTTCAAAAAAAAGATTGCGAGAGGCTGCCGCTTGCTAAAAATGTATGAAATTAAATATAGTTTCTTCTTCTATGTCGAGTCATCATGTAGTCGCTCTTGTGTTGTTCTGAGGCCATATGTACTTCTCTCTCAGACCCCAAAATGCAAAATTGAAAGAAATATCCTGTTCGTTGTCATGAGCTTCATAATTTTATAACATTTCAATAACATTTCATAATTTTCTTTTTCGAATGAACTGTCCCATATCTGCTCATACATACACAGATATGCTGTCTGTTGTTTACACAACTCCAGAAATGAACTGTGATGTTAATCTGAAGTTTTCCCTCCACTCTGAATCGTTGCACCAGTGTCTGCTGCTTGTCTTCACATCCAGATACATAAACAGCATTTTAGGCCAGCTAACCGAGCGTCCAGCTCGGGGGCTCACCCTCGAGGAGGCCTGGAGAGGCCTGCTACCTGGACGTGCGATCCGCCGGAAGCGATTGAAGTTCCCGGAGCTCACCTCCAGGGATGGCTTCGCCGAGGAGGCCAGCCCGACAGACAGGCTTTTCTTACGCATATCTGGTTAGCCCCCTGTTCCTGGACCATAGTGTGGACATCGCCTGACCCTGGGAGCATGCAGTGATTTTTGTCAATCTCACATGCGCTCGTGGCCGTCAAAGAGGACAGGAAACAGTTGCATACCAGGAATACACGGTTTGAATGACATCTTGAAAAAGACGCAGGGTCAAACCGTGTTGCTCTTTTTAGAATGGAAAAACTGCTCTTTTAGACGTGCTGAAGCACTCAGGGAGATGACCGCGGTTAGCACACAGTCCACAGTGCAAGCCTGTGTGTGAAACTCAAGTTCGGAAACGCCCAGCGACCCAACAAGCTCTTGAATGCAAACAATTGCAGCTGTCGATCACTCGCTGAAGCGCCGTTTCACCCGCACTGGCAGTTCCCCTTCTCTCACGAGACTCAATTTCTATAACACTCTTCGTGGAAACAGCAATAGTACTGTTCGGCTCCGAAGTAGAAAGCATTGATCTGCCATTCCACTTCCTATTTATACCCGCGCTGCGGGGCGGAGCGTGGAATGTGCGGATCACATGCCAATCTCCGATTAGCTCATTTTTATACACTCGAAGTGGATAGGTCTCTGAGTTCAGATCCCAATTCGTCGGTTCAGTTCCGACGTACATCGAACGTGACCGACTGAAAGGGAACCAAAACAAACATGACTGTGACAACAGGGTTATTTTATTATTTCTGACTAATAGTGCAAATAGTTTGTTTTAGTTGTTCTACAGCGGATAATTTGACTTTCTGTGTTTTTACAGGTTTTAGATGTTAGTCTGACCTTCTGTGGATCGGCTGATGGAGAATAAAGAGCCACTACAGACTCATCACATTCAACAGACTCAACAGACACAAACCTATAATGATCATCACACACGCTTGTGCTTGTGTAACTTTACAGAATGATCCAATCCTTCATCCAGAGTCAAACACCTTATGTTTCTTCTTCAGAACTGACACTTATACTGGCGACCCATTTTACATACATATTTATATATTTTTATATTCCTAAACTTGAGCAACTTGTCTCCTCAGTCCCTAGATGTTTGCAGACTGATATAAAAAGAAGAGGGGATGCCACACAGGGCAGAGTCCTGCAACGGGTCGGGTACCCGCGGATAAAAGTATAGCATAAAAGTTAGGGCTGTAACGATACACCAAACCCACGATTCAGTTCGTATCACGATTTTTGACCCACGGTACGATACAAACCTCGATATGGGGGGAAACAAAACAGTTCAAAGGATATTTTGAGGGAAAAAAATTTCATTTATTAAATAACATTAGAAGAACCTGTATAAACTGAACACCAAATAACAATATTAACTATGCAAATTATTAACAAAATACCTAAGTAAATTAAACTATATAGCCAAAGCTATAACACTTCTGTTTTCTTTGTAATAAAATACTGTTGAAAAACAAAAAGAACTAAAGTCCATAGTGGAGATGATTCGAGCATTTTGAAAATTCTTTTTCAATCAATCTTACATTTACAAAGAACAATGGTTAATGTTTTTTTCGCACTGAGGTAACTGAGGCTTACCCTCTGTGGCTCTCTAGCGAGTGTTTGGGCGGGGTTTGCTATTTGCCAATTGGCCGTGATATAGTGTGCGGTTATGGTCATATAGCTGTCTGTGGCACGGGACGTCCATCCATCGGTGGTGATTGTGATGGATTCAGCAGTACTCAACCCTTCCTCCACCTTAGCCTTCGTTTTCTCCAGAAGTTTTGGTAGCACATTTTGAGAGAAATGCGACCGGCTCAGTAATGCATAACGGGGCTCGAGCACACTAAGTAAATAGGCTACGTGAATCCCTCGTTTTCAACAACCGAAAAAGGGCGCATATCCAGTGACATGATTCCAATTGCATCTGTAATTTTTTGTGCTCGATCTGAATTGGCTGGAAACTTTGCTTGGAATAAACTAGGCAGTGTAGGCTGCTGCTGTTGGGTTGTGGGGACACACTGCAAGCGTGTCGTGAGCGTCTCGGCTGCGTGGCGTGTCCGTTTTTATTTCGGCTCTCATGTTAACCGGTTACGAGTTTGCATAATGCCTGCGTGACACGCACGGAAAACGCATGCATGCTTCAAATAGAAGAGACGCCTATTTTTAACTCGACACGCGAGCGTGTTGGAAGCGTTTCCAGGCAAAATAGAATAGGAAAAGATGTATATGTCATTTTGACACGAATGCATATTAATAAAATCCGGTTGGGGAAGCTTCTCGAAACACTTACACCAAATTGTGTGGGTCTTGTCAACTACACGATTGCCATTCTTGTTCTCCACCGGCGAAATGTTGCCATACTGCTGACTTAAAAGTTGGACCTGGACAGGAAGGATAATTCTGGGAGTTGGAAGGGGTGTGTCGCGATTCTGCCTTCACACATCGCGATACAGGTTCGTGGACCTGCATATTGCGATTTCGATTTCATATCGCATATCGTTACAGCCCTAATAAAAGTGGCTAAAACGGGTGGATTGTGACATTTATAAAATTCACGGGCGGGGATGCGGGCG
This sequence comes from Pseudorasbora parva, assembly GCF_024679245.1. Classification (NCBI taxonomy): domain Eukaryota; kingdom Metazoa; phylum Chordata; class Actinopteri; order Cypriniformes; family Gobionidae; genus Pseudorasbora; species Pseudorasbora parva. The sequence continues at coordinate 43,477,358 of NC_090189.1, read as the reverse complement.
GATAATTAACTCTGTGCGGGCGGGTAGTTGCGCGTATGGGCGGATGAAAAATATGTGCAATATTTCTGTGGCAAAGTGAACGAGAGAGAGAGAGAGCGAGAGCGAGAGCGAGACCAGGGCGTGATTGTGAATGAGCGTCACCTGCGAGCCACACCGGTCTCGAGTCCTCTGAGGGAGCTCGGAAGCATATAAGGACGAGAGATCACCAGACCTGGATTTGACGTTGAGTTGTTTACTTTTTATTATGTGTGTGCGCTTGGCAGATGTCCATGAAGGGCTACTCACGTTACTTTCGTTTTGTTTGGTTAAAGTCTTTTAAATGTTCGCCGGTTTCCGCCTCCTTCTTCCCCCATCGAACATATTGTAGGCTTTTACAATTTCTATGTCCAAATTATCATTACACACACACGCAACAGCGATATGCCATTTGACCATCACGTCACCATCACTGCGACATTGAAACTTTTGTTGATGCCTCTCGTAGCGCAGAAGGAGCGAGCGTTGCAGGAGTAGCAATGGATGAAGTAAAAGTAAAGTTGGTGAGTGGAGTAGCTACATGAAATTGTTGACAATGAGTCTTCATTAAACTAATGAACATAGTTTCATTAGCCCATTCATGACGCTGTTGATGTTGAGAGAAGTGTAGGATAAAAAATAAAGCATTTTAATTTGAATGTTTTAGCGTGTGTGATTTATTGCGGGCACGGGTCGGGTAACGGGCCAAATATTAACGGGTCTGGGCGGGTACGGATTTAATTTTGATATTTTCACGGGTCACGGGTCGGATCTGGTGCTAAACCTTGCGGGTACGGGCGGGGGCGGGTCTCCAAAAATGGACCCGTGCAGGACTCTGACACAGGGGTAAACATGGCCTTGGCCCAACTCTTTTGAGATGTGTTGATGCCTTTAAAATTTAAAATAAACTTATTTTTCCCTTAAAATTATTTTTTAAAAATCAGTTTAAACATTTGATATGTCATCTATGTTGTGTTCTGAATAAAATGTTTGAAAATTCCACATCATTACATTCTGTTTTTGTTCACAATTTGTGAATTGGTGAACAGTGTCCCAATTTTTCTGGAATCGGTTTGTAATTTGTAATTGTAATTTATATTTTAGATACTAAAGGCCATGTGTTGGGGTTGTGGTTGATCAGTGGCAGCCATTTCATGTTTTTATTTCAGTAAAATCTTCAGGTAAAGCTTTTACTACAACAATTTCATATACAGCTGTTCCCTAACTGCAGAACATGCGGTCTGTGTAGGCACTAAAGCGGCACCATCAACACCCCAGCCCCAGATAGAGATCTCAGCTGAGGATCGGCAGGGACCCCCAGTGGCTGCCCTGAGCAATTCTGTTCCTTTCTTCTTCTGTTTTCTACGGTACATTCTCTAATGTAATGATTCATTCACTTTTAGAAAGTATGTTGCCAAGAATACACACATTCAGCACTAAAGCAAAAATGTAGAATGGCTCACAGTAAAAGAAAAGTGAACAGAATGCCTTGATTTTGAATCAGGTTTGCTGTGTTTTGATAAGAGTTTGTATAAGTAGAAAATGTTTTTAAATAGAGTTTTTATTTATTTTATAATTATGTATTTGGCTAATTGTGTGATGTAGGTGTGTTGCTGTGTTAAGAGTTAAAAAAGTACTTTAAGTATTGGTAAACTCTTAAAAGCCATTTTAAGAAACTGTAATGCTGAAGTGTTTTGTTGTAGAACAGCGCCCGCTTGTGGCGTCAGCTGACTATGGCTGCTCTGAGCTTTTCTGATGCCGATGTTGGGATGTTTTCTCTTTCTGTAGATCATGTTTTCTCCTGGGACTCCATATGTCTCAATGACATAGTCCAGGGCACCGACCTGAAGGCCGTTGAACAGTGATCTATCTGCCATCTTTACCCATGAAGCTCTTTCAGATCAGATGCTGGACTACAGTATCACTGCTTCATGTCCAGAAACACAGCCAGCTCATGAAGTAAATCAACTAAAAAATAATAACAGGACTTTATCATGTTACACACACACACACACACACACACACACACACACACACACACACACACACACACACACACACACACACACACACACTATAGCGTTATACAGCTGAGGAGTGAATGATTACATGTAATCCGGATCATGTAATCTGATTCCAGTATGCAGATGCTCAAAGGTCAGAACATCTTGACAACAGGTCGTTCAAAAGAAGAAAAAGGATTATAAATCAGATTTATCTTGATCTGAATTAAAACCATCAGTATGTTTTGTTCAAAACTTTTAGTAAGATTGCGATATTAGTGTTTCAAACAAATCCTCTTTGTATCTTCATATCAATTGGGCACAAGTTTACAGTCAACAGTAATCGGTGTCGCACACATAAAATAAACATACGACCTTTTTAAGACCAATTAAAGAAAACTTAAGGAATAAACTAAAGGGAACACGTCAATATGTTCTCTAAATATAAATGAGTTATTAGTGACACTTAAGAGTCTAAGAACACATTTTCCAACAGATCTAAATTACCTTTTAATTTAATTTAACCAAAAATTGCTTAAAGCTTGAGATCAGAAATCTTGTGAAAGTGATTTTATGATTAAAACGAGAGCAAATATCAGTCAATGGGTTCATAAAGATCAGCTTCACTCAGATGAGAGTAATGTTCACACCCGCTGATGACATTTGCTCTTGTTTAATCATAAACGCTGTTTCTCAGAACAGTTACTTCATTTCTTCATTCTGCAATGGTCCTGATTTAAGGATATTCTGAGTTTGATCTGGAGAACAGAAACCCTGAGGAAGAACATCAGTTCTGCAGCGCACGCGGTTTAACTTATGGCCGTTTTATTCATGCATTTGAATGTTTCTGGCCTCTGCTTAAAGCTACACTGTGTAACTTTTTTAGTTTATTCTTAGCTAAAATCACTTAGTTCTTATAAAAGAGAATTAAGACGGAAACGCAACGGGCAAATCAACAAGACAAAAGTAAATATTGGAGTGGCCTTTCCAAGATTGAAAGAGCTCATGAGGAGCAACGATTTTAAAAAGAACGCTGCTTTCTTCTCGACAGGTAATATTAATTCAGCCTATTTGTGTATATTGGAAGTTTTATTGTTGCTTGGCTAATTATATCCTGGTGTGCTGTCCGTAACACTAGAACGACGTCTAGGATAGTTTTCCTCGCGTCAATGATGAAAAAGTATTGTTTACCTTATAACATAAATCCGTGTTCTATGACGGATAACATGAGATTAATATTTTAATTGCATTAAAATTTGTTTGCCTTACGCTAGTGGTGTTGTACAATATACAGAATAACGATAGCACTGATAAAAGTTACTTTACTAAGAGGTTGCATTCATCTGGGAACCTGATAGCTGATGTTAGCAATGAACTGGTTATTATTCAGTTCTATTATTCATTTTACATAGATTAACTTGATCATAGATCATTTGGTAAATTAAATAACTGCAAATTATAATAGTTTTCAAAAATTACCTCATCACTTGAGTTGACGCAACACTCACCGAAGAGGTCGAATTGAAAGCCATGACTAAATCGGCCACCGTAGGAGTTGAAACGAAATCGAAATTGAGAGGAGCAGAAACTATTATTCACTGGATGGTCATATACCTTTTCACCACTAGATGGGAGAAAATATCACACAGTGTAGCTTTAAATGATTAAATGTGACTCTCGTTGATCTTCTGAACTCAAATTAAGATATTTGTAATGAAATGGGCAGATTTCTGTCCTCCATTGACAGGCTAAGCAACTTCCACTGACGCTCCAGAAAGCTCATAAAGAGAAACGGATCCGTACGGATCGAGCAGATTATTCCAGATGTTCTGAAGAGACTCCATGGCCTTATATGAGGAAGTAAAGCCTGATGGGTTTGAGCGACATTAGGCCGAGGAAATGATCCCAGGATTCTCGTTAATGGGTAACTGGCCCTTTAAGAGTCAGACCTACTGTTGGTTTATTCCAGGCTATTCTCACGAAAATGCGTATAAATAGTACGAGTATGCAATGTCGTGGAATATATGCGCCAAAACTCATTTTGGCGTGTCTATGCCACGCTGTTTTTCGCGTGCAAATGATATGCATTTTATGGCGTATTATACATACGAACCCCCCACCCCACCACCCTAAACCTACCCAAGCGCGTGTCATATATACGCCATAAAGTGTGTATCATATGCACGCGAAAAACAGCGTATCATATGCACGCCAAAATGAGTTTTGGCGTATACATTCCACGACATTGCACACTCGTACTATATACGCATTTATGTGTGATCGGGTTGGTTTATTCAGACATTCTGCATTATACAGTAAATTACAGCTTTATGAATGGATTCTGCATCACAGAAATCCTAGGGCACTCATTTAATGCCATAATACTGAATTTAAGACTTTCTGATCCAATTTAAGATATTTTTAAACATTCTTAAATTGTGGGAGATCAAATTAAGACTTTAAGACCTGCAGAAACCCTGCTAAACTTTAAAACTTTCTGAACAACTGGGTCCCAGATATATTCAATCTAAATGTGTACCGGTCCACCTTAAACATTTGATCAAATAATGAAGATTTGAAGGCTGGTTTATGAACATTAAAGATCAGTATCGCATCATATGTCACTGTAACGCATATTTATCGATGGTTTGCATGTTTCTGTTTATTTATAAAACTCCTCTTGGGAAATCACCATTATATTTACAATCACTTCTTAATATTCGTAACACTAGTCGTAACCTGCGCTCTAGCAATGTCATTAATTTATGTATTCCTAAAGTCCGTAATGCTTTTGGTCGTTATTCTTTTCAGTTTTCTGTTGCCTATGATGGGAATAAATTGCAGCAGACTTTAAAGCTTAGTTCATTTATTTCACTACGCTCCTTTAAAGGGGTGTTTGCATGTGATTTGACTTGTTTAGCTTTAGTTAGTGTAAAGCTAACTAAATTAGCCCCTTCCCATTAGTGCCCGTAATGGGAAGGGGCGTGGCCTTAACCTATGCTTGGCACTTCAGCCAATAAAAATACAGGAAACTACATTTGGCCATCAGACCAATCTAAGAGCATTGCGTTTTTCAAAGGGAGGGGCTTCAGAGAAGCAGGAAGCAGACGAGCCGTTCAAAGCACAGACAGCGGTGTGGAATAAAGGGAGGATAGAAGAAAAATACAGCGTTAAAAGAGAAAGAAGTATTAAGACATGTTATACTGCGCCCCATAGACACAACCAAGCCTAGAAGAAAAAAACACAGAACTGGCCCTTTAAGATTTCAATCTGGTCAATGATACAAGATCGCTGTACTTGTTTTTAGTTATTTGTGTGTTTAATATGTTATGTTTATCGCTGTATTTTTGTATTCATTTGATGTTTTTACTGTATTGCAGCTGCTTCTTATGCTGCCTCTTGGCCAGGTCGTCATTGTAAACGAGAACCTGTTCTCAACTGACTTACCTGGTGAAAACTGACTAAAATGAAAAAAATGTTGTAACAATAATTTTGTTCCTAATCAAATGAGTTTGTCATAATAAATCAGACAATACTCCCCCTCCATTGAACTGATTCGTACCGCCCAAACAATGAGTCGCACTTTCACCAAAACAACACGAGTGGTGGTGTTTGAATGGGAGAGCACAACACACACACACACACACACACACACACACACACACACACACACACACACACACACACACACACGCGCGCGCGCACACACACACACACACACACACACATTAAGGTGGAATGTAAAAATCTTAAAATGTCTATATGTTGTCTCTTTCATATTTGTAAGGTGAATTTGTAATCAGTTCAAGCATATAGATAGATAGATAGATAGATAGATAGATAGATAGATAGATAGATAGATAGATAGATAGATAGATAGATAGATAGATAGATAGATAGATAGATAGATAGATAGATAGATAGATAGATAGATAGATAGATAGATAGATTTAAAAAATGTATCTAAAAAATATCAGGCAGCATTGAGTTTTACCGCGCGTGCTCTTCACCGAGGAACTTTTATTGCAGATGTTATTTGACTCAGGCGCGTGCTCGTCTCCTGCGCGTGCTCTGTGCGGATCGCGCTGTGGATTGTGGGAGTCGGAGTCGGAGTCTGGGCTGTAGTTTGAGCTAATAGACAGTATTGGACTGAAGTGGACCGCGTCTCCTGTAAGACCCCAGCTGTCATTAGTGCATGTGCTGCTTTAACACACTTTCAGGTGACTGACGCGCGCGGCTCGCGCACTGACGCACGCGGGTCCGCGCCTCATCAGGAAGTTCACCTGTCAAATATGGCTCTCTGCATTTATTATGCATTACGGGGATTGTGTTTATTGTGTTTATGTGTTTATCTCAGATACAGCACGTTGTAGTGTGTAAAACAAGAGTGTCGTTAGTTCTGCTTATTAAAGATTATTAAAGTTACAATGCATTGTGTCAAACTCGCTATGGTCGCTATGGGTTGCTATGCAAAGACACCAGATGTGTTTAGATTTTCAATACGGAATAAAAATAATGTAACTTGTTAATTGTTTACTCGTGTGTGTAAGAAAAAGTCTGGCATGTAATATTGGAGTCTTAAAGGGATAGTTCACCCAAAATTAAAATCCTGTCATCATTTACTCTTCATCATGTTGTTCCAATTCTGTGTGAGTTACTGTCTTCTGCTGAACACAGATGAAGATTTAAATTAATGTTAATCAAACATTGACTTCCATAGGATTTATTTGTAGTACTATGGAAATCAATGGAGACCAGCAACTGTTTGGTTACCCATATTCTTCCAAATATCCTCTTGCGTTCAGCAGAAGAAAGAAACAGATTTGGAACAACATGAGGGAGAGTAAATGATGACAGGATGTAATTTTCTGGGTGAATTGTCACTTTAACTGATTATAACTAGATTAGCACATGACCTTTTTATTTGCACAAAAATATCTTTTTTTAATTCTTGAATTAATATTCAGTGTTTCTGTACTAGCCACCTTGACTACTCTCTCTGTGTGTGTGTGTGTGTGTGTGTGTGTGTGTGTGTGTGTGTGTGTGTAGGAGTGTAATCCTCATCCTCATCATGTCCAGCCGGGCCGTGAAGAAGAAGGTCAGCAGGTCGTCGCGCTCCGCCCGGGCCGGAGTGATTTTTCCCGTGGGAAGGATGATGCGTTATATCAGGAAAGGGCTTCCCAAATACAGGATCGGAGTCGGAGCGCCGGTTTACATGGCCGCGGTTCTGGAGTATCTGACCGGTAGGCGAGTCTCCTCATCATGTCCTAACTTCTGTCAGTGTTCTCGTTTGGTTAAGGCAATGCATTTTGTGATATTCATCATAAGAAACTTCAAAGAGGGTACTGTACCCTCCCCTGTAGATAACATACTGTACCCTGTATAGCAATTGTGAGCGTGGCATGGTTGTTGGTGCCAAACGGGCCGCTCTGAGTATTTCACAATCTGCTCAGTTACTGGGATTTTCACACACAACCATTTCTAGGGTTTACAAAGAATGGTGTGAAAAGGGAAGAGCATCCAGTCTGCAGCAGTCCTGTGGGAGAAAATGCCTTGTTGATGCTCGAGGTCAGAGGAGAATGGGCCGACTGATTCAAGCTGATAGAAGAGCAACTTTGACTGAAATAACCACTCGTTACAACCGAGGTATGCAGCAAAGCATTTGTGAAGCCACAACACACACAACCTTGAGGCGGATGGGCTACACCAGCAGAAGACCCCACCGGGTACCACTCATCTCCACTACAAATAGGAAAAAGAGGCGACAATTTGCACAAGCTCACCAAAATTGGACAGTTGAAGACTGCTCCACTATCCCAGCCAACAGGGAACGCTCTGGCAACATTATGATCAAGTGTTTTTCCAGTTACATTAACAAAACGTTTCTGCTCTTTAAAGGGGATCCTGCAATCTGCCTTATTCACTGTTCAAGAGTTGATTCTCATGATAGATAGATTTGAGTCTCAAAACATGAGTTGGACGTGTGACTGAGTATTTCTGAGCCAAGCATTCTCCTTCAGGATACACACACGCTTCAGAAAGTGTTTTCTGAGTATGGCCCTGTATGATGTCATAAAGGGTCACTTTAAAGAGTCATTGAGCCGTTTGTCATACAGTAAAAGAGCCTGCACAGCGACAGGACATATACTTCCCTTCGGCTTCACACACGGGCTAATGCAGAACCTTCAGGCTCTTGTGGAACACAGTGCATTGTGGGAAACAATGGCAGCATATATTCCCACAGTGACGCTCTGTCTGTGTCGTTCTTTCAGCTGAAATCCTGGAGCTGGCAGGAAATGCAGCCAGAGATAATAAGAAGGGTCGTGTGACGCCCAGACACATCCTACTGGCCATCGCCAACGATGAGGAGCTTCATCAGGTGCGCTATCACTGACTCAGAGACACACACACACACACACACACCATCTATCATTTGAACTGAGAAAACAATAACTCATGTGTTTACTTCAGAAAGACAACTTACTGAAATGCTATTTAAACGTATTATTATTCCAAGAGTAAATGTTTCGACTGCTACTCGTCCTGGAGCTTTTAAAGGAAGTGTGTGTAAGACTGTGGCCAAAACTGGTACTGCAATCCCTTTCAGATGACTGTAGAGCGGTGTATCTCCCTCCCCTGACTCGAGGTTGCCAGATTGGCTGCAGGATCAGCAGAACGTTTGTAGATCTGCAGCGGTGCTAACTAGAGCGGATCTGGCAACCCCAAACACTACTGATTCGTGATTGGTCGATAGGTGGAGGGCGGAGCTTCAGGCCAAAACACAACATGACATCATCAACATCAGTTGAGGGCTGCAACAACAACTTTATAATGACAATATCCTGGCCGGACTACTGCTGTCAGTGATTAGAAGTATTTGAAATGAACATGATTTATTAATGTCTAGAGACATATCAGGGACATTTTAGGATTCATTTAAATATATTTCTGACACACAGTTCCTTTTAGCTGGATCCTCCAGAAGTGTCCTACCTCTGTTTTCTGTATCTTTTCAAACTGATCCAACTTACAGTTTTCCTATGCTAGCAACATGCTAAATCATGTTAGCAACAATGTTAGGCAATAACACATTACTTAGTAATGCGCTACTGTAATTAGATTTTAACGCGTATATATAATTTCCAAAGTAGTGTTTAGAGTATAATTAATTCTGTGATAATCAAACACTCGACTGACGATATGAAGTGTGTTAAACATGTTATTAAACGTTGTCTTTTGTTGAACAGGTTTAGGAACGCTTCACTAGTTTGTGAAGATGTTTGACTTTTTCAAACGCACGTTATAAGCGACTCAAACTCAATCTTTCAGACGGAGCAGCGTTTACTCCTGATCAGAGCCGCTCTTCACTAACACACTGCATATATTTATTTCATTAAAATCCCAACCTTTGTGCTTTCATAATCGCACATAAGCCAAATTATAACTGCGGTTCGATTTCGATTAATCGCACAGCTTTAACAGTAACGCAACATTCGCCATTGTTGATGGAAGGCTTGTTCGCCGTATGATATGAAAGTACAGCGAGAACATCCTTTATGAAAATAACCCTGGTAAAAATGTAGTAACCATGATTTTTTGGCTAATTGATTACCATTTATATAACTACAGTTTTACCACAAATACCGTGGTCAAACTATGGTTAGATTAGCAAAGCCAGGGTTAATTTGTGGTTACCATGGTTTAACTTTAACTTTTTTTATTCGTAATAAAACCATAGTTTATTTTCGTAAGGGATATGATGCCTTATGCTTTTGAATCGCTCATGCGGTATTTTAATATTATACGCGGATCGGTCCGCGCAGCGCCAATGCATCTCGAACAAGCCTAGTGTGTGTATGTGTGTTTCAAGTTAAATTATAACGAGAGGATTTGAGTGAACAGATCTCAGCACTGGGATTCTAATTTAAACACTTCTGATTGGCCATTGCGTTAAAGAAATCATCAGATATGTTTGTGATTGGCTACATTTCTCAACACTGCAAAAAAACAGAAAAAAACATTTATATTAATTTCAATTCTCTCAAGAGCACAATCACCAAATCTGTTTATGTTTATCAGTTTGTGATGAGAGTATCCATGAGAGTGTGTGCACTGAACAAAACTCTGTGTTTCTGTGTGTGATTACTAATCTTAACACCTCTGATTGGCTATTAGCATTCATAAACTCAACACAGTCGTGTGTGATTGGTTGTAGAGCGCGATGCTGTAAAACATGTAAAAAGTATGATGCGACATGAGCAGATCTAAACTTAAAACAGCGACTAAAGAGGTTATTATATATATATATATATATATATATATATATATATATATATATATATATATATATATATATATATATATATATATATATATATATATATATATATATATATAGGGCTAGTAATGTAACTAATAAGCAATAACTTTTACAACTAAAAGATGCAATCTGTAATTGAACTACATTTCCAGAGTAACTTGCACAACACTGGCTAGCAATCTGCTAATTCATGTGTTAAATCTGTTATCTGATAGACTCTATTACACTTTCAAACTTCAAGCTTTTAAAACGTTTTTCCGAATGTTTTTCCAAAGCCGTGTTCAAAGTTGTTCTTGCCGAACTCTTTAATCTAGTTTATTTATCGGCTGTATGTGTGCAGCTGCTGAAGGGCGTGACCGTGGCTGCCGGCGGAGTCTTGCCCAACATTCACCCAGAATTGCTCTCCAAGAAGAGCGGCTCCAGAGGAAAGCTGGAGGCCGTCATCACTCCTCCACCGACTGAGAAGACCTCCACCTCCAAGACCCCCAAAAAACCAGTGCTCAAGAAACTGGCCACCAAAAAGTCCACACGAGTAAAGGTACTCACTGAACACTGCTCAATCCTTTAATTCGCTAACCACACACTAACCACTGCATTTACAGCAGGTGAAATCATTAATTTCATGCAAATGTGCCTCCTTTATACACAGATCAGGCATAACATTATGACCAGGTGAATAACACTGATGATCTCTTCATCTCCTGTTAGTGGGCGGGATATATTCGGCAGCAAGTGAACATTTTGTCCCCAGAGTTGATGTGTGTGAAGCAGGAGAAATGGGCAAGCGTAAGGATTTGAGCGAGTTTGGCCAGATTGTGACGGCTAGACGACTGGGTCAGAGCATCTCCAAAACTGCAGCTCTTGTGGGCTGTTCCCGGTCTGCAGTGGTCAGTATCTGTCAAAAGTGCTCCAAGGAAGGAACAGTGGAGAACCGGCCACAGGGTCATGGGCGGCCAAGGCTCATTGATGACCGTGGGGAGCGAAGGCTGGCCCGTGGGGTCCGATCAAACAGACGAGCTACTGGAGCTCAAACTGCTCCAGAAGTTAATGCTGGTTCTGATAGAAAGCTGTCAGAATACACAGAGCAGCTCAGTTTGAGGCGTATGGGGCGGCATAGCCGCTGACCAGTCAGGGTGACCCCTGACCCCGCCGAAAGCACCAACAGTGGCACGTGAGCATCAGAACTGGACCACGGAGCGATGGAAGAAGGTGGCCTGGTCTGAGGAATCACGTGTTCTTCTACATCACGTGGATGGCCGGGTGTGTGTGTGTGTGTGTGGCTTACCTGGGGAACACATGGCCCCAGGATGCACTATGGGAAGAAGGCGAGCCGGCGGAGGCAGTGTGATGCTTTGGCCAATGTTCTGCTGGGAAACCTTGGGTCCTCCATCCATGTGGATGTTACTTTGACACGCTCCACCTACCTAAGCATTGCTGAGACCATGTTCAGCCTTTGATGGAAACGGTATTCTGGTGGCTGTGGCTCTTCCAGCAGGATAATGCTCCTGACACAAAGCACAAATGCTTCAGGAATGGTTTGAGGAGCACAACAACCAGTTTGAGGCGTCGACTCTGCCTCCAGATTCCCCAGATCTCAATCCAATCGAGCATCTGTGGGATGAGCCGAACAAACAAGTCCGATCCATGGAGGCCCAACCTCGCAACTTACAGGACTTAAAGGATCTGCTGCTAACATCTTGGTGCCAGATACCACAGCACACCTTCAGAGGTCTAGTGGAGTCCATCAGTGACGGGTCAGACCAACACAATATTAGGAAGTTGATCATAATGTTATGCCTGATCGGTGAATGTACAATATGTTCGATACAGATCCAGTTTGCCTGGTAACTGAACATCTGTGTAGAAGGAAGGGTTGTGTGCACTTCCTACTGATTACACCAGCCGATGATGATCATATGATGAGCATTATAGCCCGATGCTGTGTGTAGTAAAGCACACTTGTGTTTGTTTTACCACAGTCAGCATATGGAATATTACAGCAGTAAAGTTTGATGTTGTAAGTTTGCTGTTGTTGTGACAGAGACGAGCTGCTGATGCGGATGGCGGACCAGCGGATGGATTCACTGTCCTCTCTTCCAAAAGTTTATTTCTCGGACAGAAGGTACAGCAGCCTTTATTAAACTCTTACTGAAGTACAGGGCTGTCCATCCCAGAGTTCACCTCACTAAAGGTGGTTTAGGTGAGCTGCCATAGAGGCTCATGTTTAGGATTCGGTCAGCTGTCTCATGAATGCTTCATTCAGTCCTGTGTGTGTGTGTGTGTGTGTGTGTGTGTGTGTGTGTGTGTGTGTGTGTGTGTGTGTGTGTGTGTGTTTGTGTGTGTGTGTGTGTGTGTGTGTGTCTCCCTTCTTCCCCTGTCTCTTCATCACGGTTTCACCACATTTGTCTCTCACTGTATTTGTCTGCCTATTGTTGTAGCTGCAAGTTGTTCAGGCTGACATTGCCTCCATCGACAGTGAAGCCATTGTTCACCCGACCAACTCCACCTTCTACATGGGTGGAGAAGTAGGTAAAGGTCCACAGATCTTCTCTGTCAAGCTCTCAAACTCTAATGATGGCACTGTGTGAATGAATCTGGATCTGGTGCTTGAGTTTCACGGCTGTGATTGAGTGCGTTTGGGCAATGCTTTGCTTACTGTTTGGATTTCTCTGACAATGATTTCGTTTTAATATTGCCTGTAATCTGACTTTTTTAAATTATCATTTGTCATATTCTTGTTTTCCCAAACCTACATGTCTTCACTGATTCCTGTGCCCAAAAAACTCAATCTATAAACCAACTTTTTAATATTAATAATAATATTTCTGAATGTTTTTTCTTGGCTCCATTACATCACTCTTTAAATATTACAGGAATGTTACTTTTGAATGTCCCAGAAACTTTCTTGAAAAAATCCCCCAAAAATAATGTTTTTGTGCTGACATTTTCAAAACATTATTAAAGAGTTACTTCAGCAATTTACCATATGGCTTTGTATCAGTAGAAACGTCTCGGTTACGTATGTAACCCTCGTTCCCTGAAGGAGGGAACGGAGACGTACGTCAGAACTGAACCGACGAATGGGATCTTACTTTAGAGACCAATCCTACTTCGAGCATCTAACAACGAGCCAATGAAATTTGGCATGCGATCACGCATTCCACGCTCCGCCCCGCAGCGCGGGTATAAATAGGAAGTGGAATGGTAGATCAGCGCTTTTTCTGCTGAGGAGCCGAAAGGTGACCGGACTCCCAGCGGAAGCACAGCATCTGGCGACGGGACGTACGTCTCCGTTCCCTCCTTCAGGGAACGAGGGTTACATACGTAACCGAGACGTTCCCCTTCAGTCGGTCACGTTCGACGTACTTCAGAACTGAACCGACGAATGGGATCCCTTATGGAAAACGCCAGGATGCTGGCCCTTCCAGCGTCCTGCTTGAGCGCACTGCACCGTCTAGTATGGTACGGAAGTCAGGGCTCCAAGCAGGGAGTACAGTCACTGCTGTTTCTGCAAGACCCACTCAGAATGACTATTGGATAACGCTGGGAAAGCGTGCCTACCTCGAGAGAGAGAGGGTACGCTGCGGGGCCACGTCCTTCAGGGAAGGAGAGGTGGCAGAATACACATAAGGACTAACCTGGCAGGGTAGTGCAACATATGGCAGTCTCTGGGGTGGTTCCAGCCTGATTGAAGGGGGGAAAGAACACGCCCAGAGACGACAGAGCGGGCTCTGTCGAGGGAAAGACACGGGGCTAGCCCGAAGGGTAGCTGGAACCGTGGAAGAATACACATATGGGGTTGCCGTGAGGGAACCGCTACATATGGGACCCAGCCTACAGCCACGTTTCACAAGCATACGGGTGCAGGCCTGGCGTCAGACGGTCCGCAACGTCTGACACCGGAGGGGTGACGGAGGAGCTCGACAGGGTTAGCCGGTTTCCCGGGGAACACAACTGGAGACAATAGACGCACGTATCCGGCCCAGAGGGCGGGAGTGGCGTTTCGCAAGCCGACACTTAGAACGGGCACTTAGCGCTCCTGGCCCCTGGGGGCGAGGATGCGGGAAGATACCGGCTCTACACGTAAGCTATAGAATCTAGCCAACGTGTTAGGTGTCGCCCAGCCCGCAGCTCTACATATGTCTGTCAGCGAGGCGCCTTGAGCCAGCGCCCAGGAAGAAGCAACACTCCGAGTGGAGTGAGCTCTTACACCGAACGGGCAAGGCACGTCTTGGGACTGGTAGGCCAAGACTATAGCATCCACTATCCAGTGGGCTAACCTCTGCTTGGAGACAGCCTTTCCCTTCTGCTGGCCTCCGTAACAGACGAAGAGTTGCTCTGAGGTCCGAAGGCTTTGGGTCCGGTCAACGTAAGCGCGAAGAGCGCGGACCGGACACAGCAAAGCCAGGGCTGGGTCTGCCTCCTCCGAAGGCAGCGCTTGCAGGTTCACCACCTGATCCCGGAAGGGAGTGGTAGGAACCTTGGGCACATATCCGGGCCGGGGTCTCAGGACAACGTGAGAGTTACCCGGCCCGAACTCTAGGCACGATTCGTTGACCGAAAGTGCATGCAGGTCCCCTACCCTCTTGATCGAGGCCAATGCCGTCAGGAGCACTGTCTTCATTGACAAGATTTTCAACTCACAAGACGCCAAAGGCTCGAAGGGAGGGCTCTGAAGTGCTCGGCGGTATCGAGGATGGACGAGGAGGATTTAGTCTCCTCGCACCTCTGAGGAACCTGACGATTAGGTCGTGCTTCCCCACGGACTTACCTTCTACTACATCATGGTACGCTGCTATTGCTGCAGCATATACCTTGAGGGTGGAGGGAGACAGCCTTCTCTCCAACCCATTCTTGCAGGAAGGAAAGCACGACACTGATCGAACACCTTCGGGGGTCTTCCCGGCGGGAAGCGCACCACTCAACGAACAGGTTCCACTTCAGAGCATAGAGGCGCCTCGTAGAGGGGGCTCTAGCTGAAGCGATGGTATCTACGACAGCTTGTGGTAGTCCATCTAGAACCTCCGCGTCCCGTCCAGGGACCAGACATGAAGATTCCAGAGGTCTGGACGCGGGTGCCATAACGTGCCCCGTCCCTGAGAAAGAAGGTCCTTCCTCAGGGGAATCGGCCAAGGAGGGGCTGTCGCGAGGAGTGTGAGTTCTGGGAACCAGGTCCGGTTGGGCCAATACGGCGCAACTAACAAGACCTGCTCCTCGTCCTCCCTGACCTTGCACAGAGTCTGTGCAAGAAGGCTCACTGGGGGAAACGCATACTTGCGTAGGTCCCGGGGCCAGCTGTGCGCCAGTGCATCTGTGCCGAGGGTACCCCCGGTTAGGGAATAGTACCACTGGCAATGGGTCGAGTCCGGAGAGGCAAACAGGTCGACCTGTGCGGCCCCGAACTGGTCCCATATCAGCTGGACCGCCTGGGGGTGGAGTCGCCACTCTCCCGGAGGTGTCGGCTGACGAGAGAGCTCGTCGGCTGTCTGGTTCAGCACACCAGGGACATGAATGGCCCGAAGCGACCTCAGCTGCTTCTGACTCCACAGGAGGAGGTGGCGGGCGAGTTGGAGCAGACGACGGGAGCGTAGACCACCCTGACGGTTGATGTACGCAACGGCCGTGGTGCTGTCCGTACGGACCAGTACATGCTTGCCACATAGCGGCCCCTTGAGGCGGCGGAGTGCCAGATGTACTGCCAGTAACTCGAGGCAATTGATATGCCAATGCAATTGCGGCCCCGTCCACAGACCAGCAACTGCATGCCCGTTGTACGTGGCCCCCCAGCCTGTGGTGGAGGCATCCGTGAACAGCACAGCATGCCTGGACACTTGTTCTAGGGGCACCCCGGCCCGGAGAAACGAAGTGCTGGACCACGGGCTGAAGGTTTGGCGGCAGTAAGGAGTCACTGGGACCCGGTACTGACCGCTCTGCCACGCCCACCTCGGGACTCGGCCATTGAGCCAGCGTTGAAGCGGTCTCATATGAAGCAATCCGAGCGGCGTGACCGCGGCTGCAGATGCCATATGCCCCAGGAGCCTCTGAAAGAATTTCAGTGGGACCGCTGTCCTGCTCTTGAACATATTCAAGCAGTTCAACACCGACTGGACTCGCTCCTCGGTGAGGCGCGCCGTCCGGTTGACCGAGTCCAGCTCCATACCGAGATAAGAGATCCTCTGTGTGGGACAGAGTTTGCTCTTCTCTCGGTTGACCCGAAGGCCCAACTGGCTGAGGTGACTGAGCACCAGGTCCCTGTGTTCGCACAACTGGTCCTTCGACTGGGCTAGGATCAGCCAATCGTCGAGGTAGTTGAGAATCCGAACGCCGCGTTCTCTGAGTGGAACAATGGCTGCCTCCGCGACCTTCGTAAAGACGCGGGGCGACAGGGACAGCCCGAAGGGCAGGACCTTGTACTGATATGCTTTCCCCTCGAACGCCAAACGTAGGAACGGTCTGTGTTGAGGGAGAAAGACACACGGAAGTACGCATCCTTCAGGTCGATCGCTGCAAACCAATCCTGGGGACGGATGCATTGGAAATGCGTTTCTGCGTCAACATCCTGAACGGGAGCTTGTGCAGGGCCCGATTCAGAACTCGCAGGTCCAGGATTGGTCATAACCCACCCCCTTCTTGGGCACAATGAAGTAGGGGCTGTGAACCCCGTCTTCATATCGGCTGGAGGAACCGGCTCGATCGCGTCCTTCGCCAGTAGGACCTCGATCTCTGACCTCAAGACCTGAGCATCGCTGCTTCGCACAGAGGTGAAGAGGATGCCCCCGTACTTGGGCGGCCGGCGCGCGAACTGAATCGCGTAGCCGAGTCTGATGGTACGGATGAGCCAGCGAGACGGCCCGGGGAGACCTAGCCAGGCCCCCAGAGACCGTGCAAGCGGGACCAACCGCACCACAGACGTGCCCGGGGTGGGGCAGCGAAGCGGAGTACTCTGGCCCGACTCGGGAGGCCCGGAGGCGGCCCGAAGTGTTGCCTGAGCATTCCTGGTTTGGACAGAGAGTGGGTGAGAAGGCCCGGAGGCGTCCTCGGAGCCCACTCTGCTGCCCACTGCCCGGAGGCAGGGAAGTGAAGCACTCAGCCCCGACCCGGGAGGCCCGTGGGCGGCCCGGAGTGTTGACTGAGTGCTCACGAGAGAGGAAGTGTGTGGGTGAGAAGGCCCGGGGGCGTCCTCGAGGCCCACACAACTGCCCCCTGGCGACGGGAGGGTAGGAAAGGAGTGACAAGGCCCGTGGGCATCGCACACTGCCAACCTGACCCTCTTGGGGCCCAGAGAGAGAGGAAACTGCTCTTAAAATGTGGGTACCGCTGGACTCCGGAGAGCCAGTGGCAGAACCGAAACCAGTCAGGGCCCCCCGGTCCTCCTCCGGGGGGGTGGGGGAGGGATGCGAACATCGTCTCCCCCGAGCAGCTCCTGTTCTCCCTAGCCGGCCCGTCTCAGGGCCGCGTCCCCTTGCGCTTGCCTGCCGGTTAGCGGGCCCTGGACGGGTTGGGCGTCCCTCGCGTCCGGCACCCTGCTCCTCCAGTGGAGGCTGCTGCTCGGCTCTAGCAGGGTGGAGGCGGACGCAGGAAGGGATGCCCTCGGCGGCGAGCCGGCAGAGGCGCTGCGACCGACGACCGAGCAGCTGGTCGTCGGCACCCTGGTGCAACGCCTCCGTCTGCTCTAGGGCCACCAAGAACTGCTGGGCAAAGTTCTCGATGGTGCCGCCGAGGAGGCCAGCCCGACAGACAGGCTTTTCTTGCGCATATCTGCCAGGTTAGCCCCCTATTCCTGGACCACTAGTGTGGACACCGCCTGACCCAGGGAGCGTGCAGTGATTTTCGCCGCCCATAGGGCGAGGTCCAACACCGCACGCAGTTCCTGCACAACCCCTGGGCTGGGACTACCCTCGTGCGTGCAGGGCAGAGGGCAGTGAGAGAGGGAAAACAATGACACTTTTTTTTTTTTTTTTTTTTGTCTCATTTTTGGCCCTTTTGACCCTCCATATTTCCCTCTCTCCGATGCAGCAATTGACATCTGTCCTCTGCCAGAGCCAAAAATGAAACGCTAAGCCCTTTTCTCTTTAGGATCAGCGATTCCACCTTCAACTACCAGCAGGCATGCGAGACAGTGAACGTGGCCGTCAGAACGGCACACAGCGCACTGAGCGCTCAAGCCTCTATGAAGAAGGCAAGGCGAACAATGCCCTGACGTGGTCGTGTTCTCATGAGAGAATCCGTACCACCCACGAACAGAGTCTCAGCATGCTTTTGATGCGATAGAGGAGTGGGGGCCCGAGGGGATTTACCCGGCGGGGAATCCCCACTGTAATCCTCAGGCCACCAGCGCTTATCAGCCAAAGTAGCCCTTTTCCAGTAACACTAGAAATGAACTAGATCGGGGGATAGGCGAAGGGACTCGACCCCATCTGAGGTTTCATAGTCTCGACCGCGCATCTAGAGCGCCGACTGACGCGCGCCGGTTGTTGTGACAACCACCGCTGTCAGCCGGTCGCTCGACGGCACACGGCGCGCTGAACACTCGAGCCCTTTATGAGAAGGGGGAGACGAACAACGCGCCGACGTGACCATGTTCTTTACCAGAACATGAATCACCCACGATCGCAATCTCACATGCGCTCGTGGCCGTCAAAGAGGACAGGAAACAGTTGCATACCAGGAATACACGGTTTGAATGACATCTTGAAAAAGACGCAGGGTCAAACCGTGTTGCTCTTTTGTGAATGGAAAGCTGCTCTTTTAGTGTGCTGAAGCACTCAGGGAGATGACCGCGGCTCCACACAGTTCGTTCTGCAAGCCTGTGTGAGCTCTCAGTGATGTGTATTTGTGTGTGTAACGCCCAGCGAACCAACAGTTTGTATGGGAAACGCTCAGCGAACCAACAGTTTGTATGGGAAACGCTCAGCGAACCAACAAGCTCCTTTAGATCGCTTGATCACTGATCAGACGGTCTCTCACTGACGCGCCGTATCACCCGCACTGGCAGACTCTCTCACTCAACACTCTTTGACTCGTAGTCAGACACTCTTCGTAGGAAACAGTAAGCACTGCTCGGCTCCGAAGTAGAAAGCGCTGATCTACCATTCCACTTCCTATTTATACCCGCGCTGCGGGGCGGAGCGTGGAATGCGTGATCGCATGCCAAATTTCATTGGCTCGTTGTTAGATGCTCGAAGTAGGATTGGTCTCTAAAGTAAGATCCCATTCGTCGGTTCAGTTCTGACGTACGTCGAACGTGACCGACTGAAGGGGAACCCGGGAGTATATCTGAGATGAGAGATTTATGTATTTTATTTCTGGAAAAAATCCTCACAAATGTCATTTTATATCATCTGAAGATTTTTTAGCCAGATGCTAAAAACTACAGCCAGAATAGGAGCCATTTCTGCATGTTTTCACCCCGTCCATGGGGGGTGGGATCGCACTCACAGCGCTCGGCTCGGACATTCGTGTAAACGAGTGGTGCTGAGCAAAGTCAGTTTCAACTTCTCAAATTAATCCTATGAAAGTTAAGCTTCCAAAGGCATGAAGGGAAAATGCTCCAGAATGAACATGCGCTGTGAATGACTGCCACGCATGCGCTTACCTCAGCTCTAGGGATGAATGTAATCTGACTCCTGCTGCGTTTGTGCTGTGACTCTCGTTTGACTCACTCACATTATATTGAACAGACACGTTCAGTTTTTAACTGTAGTGTGTCTGTTCTCTAACTGAACTGATCTTATGAAAATGAATGTGATGGGAAAGTGATCCAGTGATCCAGTAACGATGGCTTTGGGAGAGGCCTCATAGGGCAGCGAAGCAAGTGCATTCTGGGAGTTGTTGTCTTTCATCCACATGAGACAAAAATACATTTTCGGTCTTTTCTCAATCTAGAAGGGACCAAATGCAAAACTATTTTCACATGTCTACTACATTAATGACCCAGTTTAAATGCACATTCATCTTCCCAGCGCTGAACTACTACTTTGAAGACCAGATAACTTTGAACGAGCATTGTATTAAAGATTCTGTAAGAACAAAAAATTTTTTTTTATTATGTTCATAACATAGACAGAACAGAGGCAGAACGTTTACTGGGTGAGGGATCAGAAGAAGCATGTGCTCAATTCTGTCATCATTCACTCAAACGCAAGTCCTTCCAATCCCAGAAGTGGAAACATCTTTTCCTGAAACACTCTCAAATACAGCTCCTGGTCTGTCAAATATCACTGGTTTTGAGCCATAAATTCACACATTTGAGTGTTTTAAATTGAGCGTAAGCGTGAATGAGATCTAGAGCCACAGCAGAGGCAAGATTCTCAGGGAATAAATTGGTGAAGTTTATCACATGAAGCATCACGCGGCTTCAGCCTGAGACAACATCTGTGTATGAAAAATAATTGTGCTTCACATAAATCAGTCACACAGGTTTGGAGTGACATGAGGCTGAGTAAATGAAGACGGAATGTGGGTTTTTGTGTGCACTGTCTCTTTAAATCATGATTGAGATGCTCATGTGTCTGGTGTCGCTGGTGTCACTCACACCAGAACAATGAATGCTGAAACATTTCTTGGGCTCGTCTGTTAGTTTTGCTAGGGGTTGTAAAATCTCACCCTCTTTTGTCACACTGACCGACAACAAGTCAATGTAAAGGAGGGTTGGTAGGACCTTTCTTGGTCTGGGACTGGGTCTGGGTTAGGGTCCGGGTTAGGTTCTGGGTCTGGGTTAGGGTTTCTGGACTGGGTCTGGGTCTAGGTTAGGGACTGGGTTAAGGTCTGAGTCTGGGTTAGGGCCTCTGGACTGGGTCTGGGTCTAGGTTAGGTACTGGATCTGGGTTAGGGTTAGGGACTGGGAATAGTACTGGGTCTGAGTCTGGGTTAGGGTCTGGGACTGGGACTGGGACTTGGTCTGGGTCTGAGTCTGGGTTAGGGTCTAGGACTGAGACTGGGTCTGAGTCTGGGTTAGGGACTAGGTCTGTAACTGGATCTAAGTCTGGGTTAGGGACTGGGTCTGAGTCTGGGTTAGGGACTGGGTCTGGGTTAGGAACTGGGTCTGGGTTAGGGTCTGGGACTGTGTTAGGGACTGGGTCATGGGTTAGGACTGGGTCTGGGTTAGGGACTTGGTTAGGGACTGGGTTAGGGACTGGGTTAGGGTTAGGACTGGGTCTGGGTTAGAGGCTGGGTCTGGGTGAGGATTGGATTAAGGACTGGGTCTGGGTAAGCACTGGGTCTGGGATAGGGACTGGGTCTGGGTTAGGTATGGGGTGTGGGATAGGGACTTGGTCTGGGTTAGCACTGGGTCTGGGATAGGAACTGGGTCTGGGTTAGGTATGGGGTGTGGGATAGGGACTTGGTCTGGGTTAGCACTGGGTCTGGGATAGGGACTGGGTCTGGGTTAGGTATGGGGTCTGGGTTAGGGACTTTGTCTGGGTTAGGACTGGGTCTGGGCTAGGGACTGGGTCTCGGTTAGGGACTGGGTCTTGGTTAGGGACTGGGTCTGGGTTAAGGACTGGGTCTGGGTTAGTGACTGGGTCTGCGTTAGGGACTGGGTCTGCGTTAGGGACTGGGTCTGGTTTAGGGAGTGGGTAAGGGACCCAGTCTGGGTCTGGGTTAGGGACAGGGTCTGGGTTAAGGACTGGGTCTGGGTTAGGGACTGTGTCTGGGTTAAGGACTGGTTAGTGACTGGGTCTGGGTTAGGACTGGGTCTGGGATAGAGACTGGGTCTGGGTTAGGGAATGGCTAGGGACTTTGTCTGGGTTAGGGACTGGGTCTGGGTTAGAGACTGTGTCTAGGTTAGGGACTGGGTCTGGGTTAGGGACTGGGTCTGGTTAAGGGACTGGGTCTGGTTTAGGGACTGGGTCTGGGTTAGGGACTGGTTAGGGACTGGGTCTGGGTTAGGGACTGGGTATGGGTTAAGGAATGGTTAGGGACTAGGTCAGGGTCAGGGACTAGGTCTAGGTTAGGGACTGGTTAGGGACTGGGTCTGGGTTAGGCACTGGTTAGGGACTGGGTCTGGGTTAGGGACTGGGTCAGGGACTGGGTCTGGGTTAGGGACTGGGTCTGGGTTAGGGACTGGGTCTGGGTTAAGGACTGGTTAGTGACTGGGTCAGAGTTAGGGACTGGGTCTGGGTTAGGACTGGGTCTGGGATAAGAACTAGGTCTGGGACTGCGTCTGGGTTAGGACTGGGTCTGGGATAGGGACTGGGTCTGGGTTAGGGACTGGGTCTGGGACTGAGTCTGGGTTATGGTTTGGTTTAGGGACTGGGTTAGGAACTTGGTCTGGGATAGGGACTTAAAGTGTTGTTGAGTGACTTCAGCTTTAGCCGAGTGCTGATCAAAGAGACTCACAGTTGCGTGTGTCCCACAGGAAGTGCTCTGGAGAAGATCGGAGGAAAGGAGTTCGGAGAGGCAGTTCTGGAGCTGCGCAAGAAGAACGGCCCTCTGGAGGTGGCAGGAGGTACTGCATAAATCACTGCATATTCTAGATATTAAAAATACATACATTCGATTTACCCCTCAAATAAATCTAATGAACACACAGACATATAGAGAGAGGATATTCCAAAAAATAAAAAGTAGTAAATAAATACCATTTTAAAAACATAGAAAATATTCCATAAAAATAAATAAATACATTAAAAATGGGAAAAAACCCTTAATAAACACACATAGAAAATGAAACACCTAAATAAGCATTAGTGCTGTAAAATCAATCAAAAAGTTTAAATATTTATGTATTGTGTATAATTATTATGTATATAAATACACACACATGCGCGCATGTTTATTTTTATGAAACATTTTTTAATTATATATATAAATATTAAAATGTATAAATATATATAGAGAGAGACTCACTGATCAAGTACACACACATACAGAAGATATTCCAAAATATCCCACACAAATAAATTAGTAAGTAAATAAATAAATAAGCAAATAATACAGTTTTAACTTAATATTATTTACATTAATAACATTTTTTTTCATTCATTTTTTTAAAGATATTACTAATTCTGGACATGACGCTGCCTATAAAAAGTTGAAACTTTGCAAAAGTTGCATTTTTTAAAAAGCTTAACTCATAATATATAGTGCATACTGTAGAAAAATCAGTAGATCAGCTGCTTATGAAATTAATAAGCAAAGTTCAGCAAGAACAAGGTCATCCTGATATACCACAGATGCTGTAGATGATTCATAACTCGCACTGAATCAGTGATCTGTGTTTACTAAAGTGATTCACTTTAATAAACGCAAACCGTCTGAAATCATCTGGAGGGAGGGATGCGTTTGGTCATTTTCTGGTTGAGTAAATCTGATTTGTTATTGCTATGAAGAGCTATGTTTTCATGAATTCCCTCAGCATGCTCTTTTCTTCAGAGCAGTCAAACGCGTTGACTGTGTATAAGCTCCAGTGTAAAGGCCTCTGCTCACTGAGTCTGATAGTTTCACATGCGTTTTTCCGTATTCATGATCTGGAGAATTCTTCACGCACAGAGACTGTACACACTGAGTCTGATCCGCATTAAAGGGGGGGTGAAAAACTCAGTTTCAGTCAGTGTCATGTCAATCTTGAGTACCTATAGAGTAGCATTGCATCCTGCATATCTCCGAAAAGTCTTTATTTTTTTTATAATTATATAAGAAAGATGCGCTGTTCCGAGTCTTTCCGGAAAAAGCAGAGCGGGTGGGGGCGTATCGTGTGGGCGGAGCTAAATAATGACGTGTGCGCGCCGCTGTTGTTGTGTTGAGTCGAGTGCGTCGTAAAGCTGTGTCATCCCTAACAGCGGGAAAAAAACTTTATTCAAAATAAAAATATGGCTTTTAATCAGATACAGCCATACATCTATGATCCGGAATCAGACCCAGAGGCTGCAGTTGAACAGGAGCAGCAGCAAAAACGACTAGAGCAGGACGTCTCTATGTGGTACAAGTTATACACTAACTATATAATATGCGTAGCGGCTTGTGTTATTTACATATTTATACTTGAATTATATCGTCGTATTTTTGTCTTTGAAGGTGTACATGTGGGAAGTGCAGTTGTGCACGTGTGTGTGTGTGTGTTTACGCGTGGTTTGTGTAGACAATTGTAGTAAGCGGACTGGTTTTGCACTAGTGTTTACATAGAAAGACACGGAATAGTAGCGCATTTGAATGAAGAAGCGCGCTTATTTAGTTCAACATATTTCCCCACTCTTTGTGTATTGTTGTTTGGAGTGCTTTTACAATACACAAACATAAAGTTACACATATAGTGGCCAGCTAAACAAATGTACACGCACTACACATCGCGTGCTCCATTGATCAATTAACTATACGTGATCATGTTTGGGCTACTTGATGAGCATAGGCAAAAACACAGACATTTGAAGCAGTCTCACTCACCGCCTGCGGTTCTAACGTTGGGACCTTTATCGTTGGGACTGCTCCATCCTTCAGCATTAGGCGATTGGGAAAATCCGGCGTCGAGCTGGGCCTTGTTTATGAAACAGTCGGCACCGAAATGCAGCGAACAGATATAAACATTCACGCAACTCAGTTGCTGATCCGGAAAAGCAAATTACATCCACTGTTGCCTTACCGCGGGGTTTTTGGAGAATCTGTGCAGGACTGTCTTGGTCTGGCAACCAAAAACGCACTTTTTTGGTGACATTGTTATGTGCACATCACCTGTTTAGCATCCTACGAGCCAGCGCTTTGATGGGCGTAGCCTGTTACTTTCGCTCCCTCTCTCTCTCTCTCTCTCTCTCTCCCTCTCTCTCTCTCACGCGCTTCCGGTAGAATTGTCCGTAAGGCCCATACAAGGAAATTCCGCCCCCATTAACGTCAAAGGGGACGCATGATCTCAAAAAACTTGCCGAAACTTATGACTAACCGGAAGTAGTATTTTTGACAAAGAAATACTCCCATCAAACGTCCACCTTAACTTTTGAAACTTTGTCTATGTTTAGTATGGGATTCCAAGTCTTTAACAGTGTAAAAAGATCAGTATGCATGAAACAGCATTTCACCCCCCCTTTAATGAATGCGTTACGGAAAAAAACGCAAAACAATACAAAATGACGTCTTCAAGTATTGGGGAGGATTTCTTTTGTCCTCTCTCTTCTTAAAAAGAGAAAAAGAAAGGAAAATCTTGTGTCCATCCTCCACTCCTGCGATCGCGTAGAGAAGGAGATTTCAGCTCATTATCCAGACCGATCCAAAGCTTACTTTAGTGTCAGCGGCTCAGTTTGAGGCTTCGCTAGCGATACTGGAGACTCATAAAGAAGATCACCAACTTCAGTCAATCAATTCATCCTGAACAGAGACTGGCAGTATACTGGACGTCTAAGGTTTGGATCCGCACGCATGCTTTACAGGGACTTGGAGTGCTATAATTATAACTGTGATATAATATCTGTAGTATTTTTGATAGAATAATATGTATGGTGGCTCTGAGTTGTCCAAACGTCTCTCAAAATGTGTTTTTACGGATGCGAAAACGCAGAAAATCGAACCTGTTCTGAATTTGTTTCTGACGGACAAAAGTTTCGAAGGCAGTGTGCAAGCGTGATTGACAAAAGATGAGGTCGAATTTACGTGTGAAAATTTTGCACTCAGTGTGCAAAGGCCTTAAGACTGATCCGCTCATCTGCTGATGTGTGTGTAAGCTGCAGTGTAAGACTGATCCGTTGATGTGTGTATAATTCTTTCTCCCCAGCTGCCTTGACCTCAGGATTCGGCCTTCCTGCCAAGTTCGTCATCCACTGCAACAGTCCCGGCTGGGGCTCAGATAAATGTGAGGAGATGCTGGAGAAGACGGTGAAGAACTGCCTGGCTCTAGCTGATGAGAAGAAGCTCAAATCTGTGGCCTTCCCTTCCATCGGCAGCGGCAGGTGAAGCTTCAGCCCTAAACATGACCTTATAATGTCATAACTGGACCTTCCAGTGAAACTGATGATGCATGCTGGTCTTCTCCAATGATTCAGTGTGCTTAAGCTCCGCCCCTTTGTTCAATCATTCAGTCTGCTTAAGCTCCGCCCTTTCTTCAATCATTCAGTGTGCTTAAGCTCCGCCCCTTTCTCCAATCATTCAGTCTGCTTAAGCTCCGCCCTTTCTTCAATCATTCAGTGTGCTTAAGCTCCGCCCCTTTCTTCAATCATTCAGTCTGCTTAAGATCCGCCCTTTCTCCAATCATTCAGTCTGCATAAGCTCCGCCCTTTCTTCAATCATTCATTGTGCTTAAGCTCCGCCCCTTTCTCCAATCATTCAGTCTGCTCAAGCTCCGTCCCTTTCTCCAATCATTCAGTCTGCTTAAGCTCCGCCCCTTTATCCAATCATTCAGTCTGCTTAAGCTCCGCCCCTTCCTCCAATCATTCAGTCTGCTTAAGCTCCGCCCCTTTCTCCAAACAATCAGTCTGCTTAAGCCCCGCCCCTTTATCAAATCATTCAGTCTGCTTAAGCTCCGCCCCTTTCTCCAATCATTCAGTGTGCTTAAGCCCCGCCCCTTTCTCCAAGCATTCAGTGTGATTAAGCTCCGCCCCTTTCTCCAATCATTCAGTCTGCTTAAGCTCCACCCCTTTCTCCAATCATTCAGTGTGCTTAAGCTCCACCCCTTTCTCCAATCATTCAGTCTGCTTAAGCTCCGCCCCTTTC
Source organism: Pseudorasbora parva (assembly GCF_024679245.1). Classification (NCBI taxonomy): domain Eukaryota; kingdom Metazoa; phylum Chordata; class Actinopteri; order Cypriniformes; family Gobionidae; genus Pseudorasbora; species Pseudorasbora parva. The sequence goes on along the minus strand of NC_090189.1, from coordinate 43,450,388 downwards.
TTCAATCAATCAGTGTCCTTAAGCTCCACCCCTTTCTCCAATCATTTAGTGTCCTTAAGCTCCACCCCTTTCTCTAATCATTCAGTGTCCTTAAGCTCCACCCCTTTCTCCAATCATTTAGTGTCCTTAAGCTCCACCCCTTTCTCCAATCATTTAGTGTCCTTAAGCTCCACCCCTTTCTCCAATCATTTAGTGTCCTTAAGCTCCACCCCTTTCTCTAATCATTCAGTGTGCTTAAGCTCCACCCCTTTCTCCAATCATTAAACCCTAAACCTTGTTAAAGAAAAAATTGTCAATTTAGAAATATAGCTGCATTAAGAATGCAAATGGCCATTTTTAGACATTGGATTTTAGGGTGTTTTCACACTTGGGTCCTCTTTAACTGAACCGAACTCAGACTCCTTTAAGTGGACCAAGAGGTGAACAAGTGAAAAAGGACGCGGTTCTCTTCACGTTCACACTGTCCCTGTCCCTGAAAGAGGACTCAGATCCTTTTTGGTCCCCTTCAGTAGGAATGTGGTCTCAGACCCCTTTGTGTTCAGACTGTAGCTTTCTGGATCTAGTCCAGTCAGTGTTTGAAGCCCTGAAGAGGTTTTCCGCACTCTTATTTTTCTTCCCGAATGGCAGCCCTGTGAACAGAACAGGAGAAAATGATGAAATTTGGCTCAACTGTAGAGATGCTAATGAATACTGATTTGACCGATTTTGGAGTCTCTAGGACCAACTCTATAGCGCCACCACCAGTTCAAAAATTCCCATTTGAACCATTCGTTCTAGAAAAACAGAAATGCAGTTCCCCATTACATATATTGGAGAGGCCAGTCATTACTGCCTGTGGTTTGTTGAGCGTGTCCTGAATGCCGCTCCGCTTTGTTCCTCCGGTGTAGAAATGGCTTCCCGAAGCAGACTGCGGCTCAGCTCATCCTGAAGGCCATCTCCAGCTACTTCGTCTCCACCATGGCCTCCTCCATCAAGACCGTGTTCTTCGTGCTGTTTGACAGCGAGAGCATAGGCATCTACGTGCAGGAATTGGCCAAACTTAACGCCAATTGAAGGAGATGTGGGTGGTGGGCATGGGCGTCGGAAGCAAATAAAAAGTGGGTGGATCCTCTGGTTAGGGGTGAACAGACATGTGCTACACACACACACAGACACACACACAATGGTTCCGACGCCCATGGTGGTGGGGCGTGATGAAATATCTTTGGATACTTTATTATATTCCAGGTGTTTGGAAGTCTTTGATTTATTCCTAATTTGAACAGGAGTTTGTTGCATCGATTTGCACACTGCAAAAAATGCTCTTCTATCTCAGTCATTGTGTCTCGTTTCTAGTCTACATATCTAACAATTCTTAAAACAAGATGCATTTACTACACTGTAAAAACTATTTTTGGTTTAACTTAAAAGAGTAAGTAACCGGGTTGCCTTAAAATGTTGAGTTTGTTGATATTCAAACTTTGAGTTGATACAATGAAGGAAATTGGTTTAATAAATAGAAACTCAAAATATTATTGCATCTGAACCACATAAAAAATATGAAACATCATTTGGCATGTTTCACTGCGTCATCACAAATAAAGCACACAATTACCCAATATGCTTACACAATCTTTAAATTAATATTTTAATAAAGGTTGTCGATTCTCAAAAAAATGTCATTGTATTAATTCAAATGTTTTATTTTAATAAACTAAAAATTGTAAGGCAACCAGGTTACTTATTTGTTAAATATTTTTTTTACAGTGTAGATAAATACACAAGTGCCACCGCACACCTTTAGATAGCTGCGTAGGACGAAGGAGACCCTGATCCAAAAATCTCAATAAACAAACAAAAGGAAATCCCGCACACTTTCAATACTTGCAAAAATCAGAAACTTTTTATTACACTTAAAAAAATGTTGGTTTTTGTTGGTTTAACTTAAAAAAGTAAGTAACCTGGTTGCCTTAAAATTTTAAGTTTATTGAAATTAAAAAAAAAATGTTGATACAATGAAGGAAATTTGTTTAATAAATAGAAACTCAAAATATTATTGTATCTGAACCACATAAAAAATGTGATAAATCATGAAAATAGCACAATTTGGCATGTTTCACTGTGTCGCAGAAATAAAACACACAATTACCCAATATGCTTACAACATCTTTTAATAATCTTTTAATAAAGGTTGTCGAATCTCAAAAAATGTTCATTGTATTAACTCAAAATTTTAATTTCAATGAACTCAATTTTAAGGCAACCAGGGTAACTTATTTTCTAAATAATATTTTACAGTGTAGCAACGTTGCTAATTTTGCTTGATTTTTGCAAGTATTGATAGTGTGCGTGATTTCCTTTTGTGTGTTTTAACAGTGTAGATCAGTAAAATGACATGACATATTTTTCCTTGTTTACCTGAAAATGAAATCATAATGAAGAGAGTTTTTGCTTAAAACAGGCCAAATGATCTGCCAATGGGGTGAGAGAAATAATCTTATTTCTGATTGAAATCTTGTGTCTTGTTTCCGTGCCAAACAGAAATCAGATTATTAGTCTCACCCCATTGGCAGATCATTTAGCCTGCTTTAAGCAAAAACTAATTTTTATATTTTCCTCCAGAAAACAAACAAAATTATCTCATATCGTTTTACTGATCTAGTAAATGCATTGATTTAAGAATATTTAGATATCTGGACTGGAAACAAGAAAAAATACTAAATAAGAAGAGCATTTTTTGCATCTTGTTTCTTTCAGTGTATGATCACAAATGTTAATATGCATAAAGTGTATAACTGGAAAATATATGTATATTATGAAAGCATGTCTCGTGTGATTTGTGACTGCTGCCAGCAGAGGGAGCCCTTTGTCTTCAGTTATATTCAGGGCATGAATATACACAGCCGAATGAAGTGAGAGAAGTGTGTTTATTTCATACCTGGAGCTATTGCGTCGTGTCGTCCGCCGAGCTCGACTCCTCCCGGGGTTATTGGCTCTCCGCGGCGGGTCAGTTTCCCAGCGGATCCGCAGACCTCCTCGGAGGGCTCAATCTGAGCTCTAATCCGCAGGAAATACGGCCAGCTTCTCCTCTCCTCCGCGCTGGAAAATCTCAGCAAACTCAAAGCATCTGTAGGCACGGCTTGGCCTTCCTTTCCCAGATGATATTGTACTCCTTGCATGTACAAAGTAAGCCCGGCGGGGGCAGAGGGCCACGAGAAATTAAAACAAACATCTACAGGATCAGGGAGGGAAAAAGTCCAGTCATGAGAGATCATGCTGGAGCACATGAAAGGAGCGCAATATAGGTGGACGCACAGCTCTCAGGAGCGAAATATACGCTCATATTCATGAAGAATGTCCACACGATATACTCAGAGCTGCTCAAATGGGACTTAGAGAATAATCAAAGGCAAACAGGAGAAATCCTCATGTGTTATGAATGCACATCTTTTCTATATTTACTCGAGGAGGGCTCCTGAGGCCGAACTCATGAACGCCTCACACTATATGCTCTTCTTATTCAGAATTGTTTCTGGTTTCCAGTCCAAATATCTAAATATTCTTAAATCAAGATGCACTTACTAGATCAGTAAAATGACATAACATGTTTTCTGGGGGGAAAATATAAAAATGAGACAATATCCTAGTAATATGCATGCTAATGAGCAGTTAATAGTTAATAACTGAAGCCTAAAAGAAAGTGTTACCGATATTTTTCCTTGTTTTCTGTGGATAAAATAAAATCTAAATGAAGTGAGTTTTTGCTTTAAACAAGCTAATGATCTGCCAATGGGGTGAGAGAAATAATCTGATTTCTGTTTGGGACGGAAACAAGAAACAAGATTTCAATCAGAAATAAGATTATTTTTCTCACCCCATTGGCAGATCATTTTGCCTGTTTTAAGCAAAAACTCTTCATTTAGATTTTATTTTTAACAAAACAAGAAAAAATATCTTATGCCGTTTACTGATCTAGTAAATGCATCTTGATTTTTGGATATTTAGACTGGAAATGAGACACAATGGCTGAGTCAGAAGAGTGTGTTTGCAGTGAGGGACGCCTGATAACTCTCAGCAAAAGAAACGCAATTTTTGACGGGGAATGTGCATGTTTATAACGTCCCATACGTTTGGTGTCCAGTATCAGCTGTTGGACTTCACTCTAAAAAATGCTGGGTTAAAAACAACCCAAGTTGAGTTGAAAATGGACAAACCCAGATATTTGGGTTGTTTGAACCCAGTGAATGGACCCATTCAAACAACCCAATTTCTGGGTTTGTCCATTTTCGACTCAACTTGGGTTGTTTTTAACCCAGCACATTCTCGAGTGTAGAATAAGCTTGTCCTGCTGACCCTGATGGTCTTGTTTCGGGGACTGAATGCTAACACAGACCCCCATTAGGCTCTTTCTGTTGCGCTGAGACCCAGGAGACACACTTCTCTCTTCACACCTTCGGTCTCTACAGCGAGGCCAAATGTGTCCGGCAGATTTGATCCCGTGGTTCGTTCTCTAAGCCGCTGGGAGTTTGAGCTTTTGGCTCCTGTGGGATCCCGTACACACACATGGTCTCTATACACACACTGCTCTGATCCTGATATATATCACGCCGGATAGGATTATGCTGGGCTACTATCCAAATTGTGATAATTGGCTCCTTTTTCTTATATTTATTGAAATCTTGTTTCTTGTTTCCGTCTCAATCAGAAATCAGATTATTTTTCTCACCCCATTGGCAGATCATTTTGCTTGTTTTAAGCAAAAACTCTCTTCATTTAGATTTGATTTTCAACAAAACAAGAACAAATATCTTATGTCGTTTTACTGATCTAGTAAATGCATCTCGATTTAAGATTTTTTTTTAGGATATTTGGACTGGAAACGAGAAAAAAGGGCTAAATTAGAAGAGCATTTGTTGCAGTGTGCTCTGATCCTGATATATATGAAGCCGTATAGGATTATGGACTATCCAAATTCTGATAATTGGATCTTTTTCTTCCATTTCGTCAGGAATCTTATGAGCCACAGTCTGAACACTTCACTATGTAGAGGTAAAACCATTCGTCTTTTTCAACAGCAACTAATCCGCCATTTTGTGTGTGCTAGTCCATTAGACCAGGGGTTTTCAAACGGGTCCTCCAGAAGGTTCGAAGGGGTCCCGAGAAAAGACAAAGCAAATATGGAGACCAGACATTCTGTTTAATTTCTGAATGTCTCTCTCCTTTTCTTGCCGTATTACACTTCTCAGAATGGTTTATGTTTGCTCTGTATCTTTCTGGAGAGTTTTCTCGCTATAGTCCCCTTTATCTGATCTCACTGGGGTCCTTAACGCAGACGTAAGCTGCTTACATTCATTTATTCTGAAAGTTGCTTATACAAATCATTTTAAAATTCAAAATGTTCTTCAGGTTTAGACAACAAACATTAAGTACAGCCAATTTAAGTTTGGAAACAATATGATTTATTTACTAGATAAGTAAAATGACATGTTTTGGTAACACTTCAGTATGGGGAACACATATTCACTATTAACTCCGCCTTCTGCCTCAATAAACTCCTAATTTACTGCTTATTAATAGTTAGTAAGGTAGTTTTTGTAGCGTTTAAGTTTAGGTATTGGGTCGGATTAAGGGATGTAGAATAAGCTCATGCAGAATAAGGCATTAATATGAGCTTTATAAGTGCTCATAAACAGACTATATCATAGGAATATGCAGGATCATAAGACACTACACTGTAAAAAAACGCAAATTTTGAACTTTTGCAGTACAATCGACTTGGATGTTTAAGTTATTTCAACTTAAATTATGTTAAACTGACTTAAAAAATGAGTTACATCTTGTATAACTAATAAAAACAAGTTTAACATTGCTTAACTTATTTTAATGAGTTAAATCAATGTAAAAACATGTTGTCATAACTTATTGAACGTATCATTTTTTACAGTGTAGTTAATAGTTAATAACTGAAGCTTAAAATAAAGTGTTACCGGTATTTTTCCTTGTTTTCTGTGGAATTTGTTTTCAGTATCTAAATGAAGAGAGTTTTTGCTTAAAACGGGCCAAATGATCTGCCAATGGGGTGAGGAGAATAATCTGATTTCTGATTGGGACGGAAACAAGAAACAAGATCATTTTGTAGAGTTTTAAGCAAAAACTCACTTCATTTTGATTTTATTTTCAACAAAACAAGAACAAATATCTTATGTAGTTTTACTGATCTAGTAAATGCATCTTGGTTTAAGAATATTTCGATATTTTGACTGGAAACGAGACCCAATGACTGCGTCAGAAGAGTGTTTTTTGCAGTGTATGAACCGGTTGAGAGTGTGGCGTCTGTACGGCTTCATTAGGACCGTATGCGCGGCCGCAGGACCTTCAGCCGTCAGTAAACCGCTGGACTGGGCTCTTTTATTGGGCTGTGAGGGGTCTGGAGGAGAGCGGGGTTAATCTCTAGGCCAGATCAAAAGGTCACAGCCACTGATAAAGCCAGCTTTTCCTGGCAAACGGTTAAAGCACTGCACAACTATGCATTATGTTACAACTTAGTACAACAACTATGTAACTATGTCAGTATTTTTGTCTGGTTTCTAGTTCAAAAATCTAAAAACTCTTAAAACAAGAAGTATTTACTAGACAAGCAAAAGTAATTGTCTTGTTTTGGGGAAAATAACTCAAAATGAAGAGAGTTTTTGCTTAAAATACACATTAAAAAAAATTCTGGACTAAAAACAACCCAAGTTGGGTTGAAAATTGACTAACCCAGCAATTGGGTTGTCCTAAGCAACATTTAACCCAACTGCTGGGTTAAAACAACCAAATTGCTGGGTTAGTCCATTTTCAACCCAACTTGGGTTGTTTTTGACCCAGCATTTTTTAGAGTGTAAGATAAATAATCTGCCAATGGGATAAAATAATCTTGTTTTCTGTTTGAATTAAGATTATTTTTCTCACCCCATTGGCAGATTATTTATCTTATTTTAAGCAAAAACTCTCTTCATTTAGAGTTATTTTTCCCCAAAACAAGAGAATGATTTGTACTTGTCTAGTAAATGTTTCTTCATGTAAGAATTTTTAGATATCTTGACTAGAAACAAGACAAAAACACTGAGTAAGAAGAGCATTTCTGCAGAGAGCGATCTCCACACGGCTAGTCTGAACACGCAGGACGTCCTGAGAGACCAAACACTACTTTAGGCTGAAGAGAAGCGGCGATCGAACGCTGGATTTGGTGTGTTGGGAGACTCTGTGATTCCATCCGTCATAATGTTCTGATTTTGACACTTCTTGGCCACACAGGCTGCCGAGAGGTTTGCGGATCAGGATGACCTCCGCTAATCCTGAGAGTCACAGCATTGTGTGTGACTGTCCGAGTCCTTCATTAAGAGGCCCAACACCTCCAGATCAACCTCACACACACTCATGGGACTAGACCCCTTATCATTATCCCGTCAGTCCTGTCAAACATACAAGCAGACACACCCACACACACACACACAGACACACAGCTAGACAAACAAAGGGCTGTATGTACACTTGCCTGAGGGCCTTTCAGGATTTGCTACGTCTCTAACAAGCCGCTCATCCATTTGTGCGGTTCCGCCTGTGTGTGTGAGTGTGTGTGGGCATGTTTTTGTGACACATTAGGACACAAATGTGTATAATGCCATGGGTATGACACAGGTATTACAGGAGAGGGTGTAATATGAGGACATTACCCATGGCCCCACTTTACAAAAGGCTTATAAATCACACAGGAGGAGTTTTTATGAGAAAGTAAAAATGCAGAATGTTTCCTGTGATGGGTAGGTTTAGGGGTTTGTGTGTGTGTGTGTGTGCATGCGTGCGTGCGTGCGTGCGTGCGTGCGTGTGTGTGTGTGTGTGTGTGTGTGTGTGTGTGTGTGTGTGTGTGTGTGTGTGTGTGTGTGTGTGTGTGTGTGTATGTGTGTGTGTGTGTGTTATTCCTCAGACTGATTGGCCGCACCGCTGAAGATCAGGTTATAGAGGACTGAATGACGTGTGACATCAGAGATTGTTTATAACGCTAGGAATAAATGCAGCATAATTTACCGGAAAATAAAAACGCCTAAAGCAAAGCGTGATTGGATATAAATAAGATAAACATATAAAGGTCTGGCTGTTAGCTAATAAATATATCATTACAAATAAGGTCAAGGAAATATTGATATTGCACAGTGTTCTCTCCAAGTTTACCGAAGGCCCAGATGGGAATTGTTGGTGTAGTCTGTGCAGCCAGAAACGGCCTCATGCTGTCTGGCACTGTCCGTACACTGAAGAGCTCATGCTGGGACGTCTCTACACGCACAAATGACTAACTGGAGTGTAATTTTCTTTTGTTATACGATCATGTAATATTTAGGGGGTTTTAAATATGAAAAGAATCATGAAAATGAAGCTAATATGAAGTTTGTTTTGTTTTATTCTTTACTGTATATATATATTTTTTCTCACCCATCGGCTTGTTGTTTGCATTTTTTTTTTCTCCAGAAAACAATCTCATGTCACTTTACTTAATCTTGATTCAAGATGTTTTTGTTTTTAGACAATTAGACTAGAAACAAATAAAAAGTAGAAGCATATATGTTTGTAGTGTATCTCCTCTTCAGAAATATCGGTGTGTCTCTGAACATATAGTCATCATCGATGAGTTATCTCTGTTTGGAGTGAAAGGCAAAATAAGAACAAAACGTTTCTGCTGTGAAAAGATGAAGAGGAGCTACACTCCAAAAAAATATCCTCCTATTATTGATTTGTTTCTAGTCTAATTATCTATAAACAAAACAAAAAATCTTAGATCAAGATTAAGTAAAGTGACATGAGATACTTTTTCTTGTTTTCTGGAAAATAAAATTAAAATGAAGTGAGTTTTTGATTAAAACAAGCAAAATGATCTGCCAATAGGTGAGAATATTTATTTATTTATTTATTTATTTATTTATTTAGCGGTGTATTTTCCTGATGTTAAAGCCTAAACCTGAACATTCAGGCTGTATTGAGTATTTGACACACAGCCGGCCACTGAACAGCGCCAGGTGTGTGTGCGGTCCTGGTGTGTGTTCGTGTTCTGGAGCTCAGTTGTCCAGTGTGTGTTGGTGTTCTGGAGCTCAGTTGTCCAGTGTGTGTTCGTGTTCTGGAGCTCAGTTGTCCAGTGTGTGTTCGTGTTCTGGAGCTCAGTGGTCCAGTGTGTGTTCGTGTTCTGGAGCTCAGTTGTCCAGTGTGTGTTGGTGTTCTGGAGCTCAGTTGTCCAGTGTGTGTTCGTGTTCTGGAGCTCAGTTGTCCAGTGTGTGTTCGTGTTCTGGAGCTCAGTGGTCCAGTGTGTGTTCGTGTTCTGGAGCTCAGTTGTCCAGTGTGTGTTCGTGTTCTGGAGCTCAGTTGTCCAGTGTGTGTTCGTGTTCTGGAGCTCAGTTGTCCAGTGTGTGTTCGTGTTCTGGAGCTCAGTGGTCCAGTGTGTGTTCGTGTTCTGGAGCTCAGTGGTCCAGTGTGTGTTCGTGTTCTGGAGCTCAGTGGTCCAGTGTGTGTTCGTGTTCTGGAGCTCAGTTGTCCAGTGTGTGTTCGTGTTCTGGAGCTCAGTTGTCCAGTGTGTGTTCGTGTTCTGGAGCTCAGTGGTCCAGTGTGTGTTCGTGTTCTGGAGCTCAGTGGTCCAGTGTGTGTTCGTGTTCTGGAGCTCAGTTGTCCAGTGTGTGTTCGTGTTCTGGAGCTCAGTTGTCCAGTGTGTGTTCGTGTTCTGGAGCTCAGTTGTCCAGTGTGTGTTGGTGTTCTGGAGCTCAGTTGTCCAGTGTGTGTTCGTGTTCTGGAGCTCAGTTGTCCAGTGTGTGTTCGTGTTCTGGAGCTCAGTGGTCCAGTGTGTGTTCGTGTTCTGGAGCTCAGTTGTCCAGTGTGTGTTCGTGTTCTGGAGCTCAGTTGTCCAGTGTGTGTTCGTGTTCTGGAGCTCAGTGGTCCAGTGTGTGTTCGTGTTCTGGAGCTCAGTTGTCCAGTGTGTGTTCGTGTTCTGGAGCTCAGTGGTCCAGTGTGTGTTCGTGTTCTGGAGCTCAGTTGTCCAGTGTGTGTTCGTGTTCTGGAGCTCAGTGGTCCAGTGTGTGTTCGTGTTCTGGAGCTCAGTTGTCCAGTGTGTGTTCGTGTTCTGGAGCTCAGTTGTCCAGTGTGTGTTCGTGTTCTGGAGCTCAGTTGTCCAGTGTGTGTTCGTGTTCTGGAGCTCAGTTGTCCAGTGTGTGTTCGTGTTCTGGAGCTCAGTTGTCCAGTGTGTGTTCGTGTTCTGGAGCTCAGTTGTCCTGTGTGTGTTCGTGTTCTGGAGCTCAGTTGTCCAGTGTGTGTTCGTGTTCTGGAGCTCAGTGGTCCAGTGTGTGTTCGTGTTCTGGAGCTCAGTGGTCCAGTGTGTGTTCGTGTTCTGGAGCTCAGTTGTCCAGTGTGTGTTCGTGTTCTGGAGCTCAGTTGTCCAGTGTGTGTTCGTGTTCTGGAGCTCAGTTGTCCAGTGTGTGTTCGTGTTCTGGAGCTCAGTGGTCCAGTGTGTGTTCGTGTTCTGGAGCTCAGTGGTCCAGTGTGTGTTCGTGTTCTGGAGCTCAGTTGTCCAGTGTGTGTTCGTGTTCTGGAGCTCAGTTGTCCAGTGTGTGTTCGTGTTCTGGAGCTCAGTTGTCCAGTGTGTGTTCGTGTTCTGGAGCTCAGTGGTCCAGTGTGTGTTCGTGTTCTGGAGCTCAGTTGTCCAGTGTGTGTTCGTGTTCTGGAGCTCAGTGGTCCAGTGTGTGTTCGTGTTCTGGAGCTCAGTTGTCCAGTGTGTGTTCGTGTTCTGGAGCTCAGTGGTCCAGTGTGTGTTCGTGTTCTGGAGCTCAGTTGTCCAGTGTGTGTTCGTGTTCTGGAGCTCAGTTGTCCAGTGTGTGTTCGTGTTCTGGAGCTCAGTTGTCCAGTGTGTGTTCGTGTTCTGGAGCTCAGTTGTCCAGTGTGTGTTCGTGTTCTGGAGCTCAGTTGTCCAGTGTGTGTTCGTGTTCTGGAGCTCAGTTGTCCTGTGTGTGTTCGTGTTCTGGAGCTCAGTTATCCAGTGTGTGTTCGTGTTCTGGAGCTCAGTGGTCCAGTGTGTGTTCGTGTTCTGGAGCTCAGTGGTCCAGTGTGTGTTCGTGTTCTGGAGCTCAGTTGTCCAGTGTGTGTTCGTGTTCTGGAGCTCAGTTGTCCAGTGTGTGTTCGTGTTCTGGAGCTCAGTTGTCCAGTGTGTGTTCGTGTTCTGGAGCTCAGTTGTCCAGTGTGTGTTCGTGTTCTGGAGCTCAGTGGTCCAGTGTGTGTTCGTGTTCTGGAGCTCAGTGGTCCAGTGTGTGTTCGTGTTCTGGAGCTCAGTTGTCCAGTGTGTGTTCGTGTTCTGGAGCTCAGTTGTCCAGTGTGTGTTCGTGTTCTGGAGCTCAGTTGTCCAGTGTGTGTTCGTGTTCTGGAGCTCAGTGGTCCAGTGTGTGTTCGTGTTCTGGAGCTCAGTGGTCCAGTGTGTGTTCGTGTTCTGGAGCTCAGTGGTCCAGTGTGTGTTCGTGTTCTGGAGCTCAGTTGTCCAGTGTGTGTTCGTGTTCTGGAGCTCAGTGGTCCAGTGTGTGTTCGTGTTCTGGAGCTCAGTTGTCCAGTGTGTGTTCGTGTTCTGGAGCTCAGTGGTCCAGTGTGTGTTCGTGTTCTGGAGCTCAGTTGTCCAGTGTGTGTTTGTGTTCTGGAGCTCAGTTGTCCAGTGTGTGTTCGTGTTCTGGAGCTCAGTTGTCCAGTGTGTGTTCGTGTTCTGGAGCTCAGTGGTCCAGTGTGTGTTCGTGTTCTGGAGCTCAGTTGTCCAGTGTGTGTTCGTGTTCTGGAGCTCAGTGGTCCAGTGTGTGTTCGTGTTCTGGAGCTCAGTTGTCCAGTGTGTGTTCGTGTTCTGGAGCTCAGTGGTCCAGTGTGTGTTCGTGTTCTGGAGCTCAGTTGTCCAGTGTGTGTTCGTGTTCTGGAGCTCAGTTGTCCAGTGTGTGTTCGTGTTCTGGAGCTCAGTTGTCCAGTGTGTGTTCGTGTTCTGGAGCTCAGTTGTCCAGTGTGTGTTCGTGTTCTGGAGCTCAGTTGTCCAGTGTGTGTTCGTGTTCTGGAGCTCAGTTGTCCTGTGTGTGTTCGTGTTCTGGAGCTCAGTTGTCCAGTGTGTGTTCGTGTTCTGGAGCTCAGTGGTCCAGTGTGTGTTCGTGTTCTGGAGCTCAGTGGTCCAGTGTGTGTTCGTGTTCTGGAGCTCAGTTGTCCAGTGTGTGTTCGTGTTCTGGAGCTCAGTTGTCCAGTGTGTGTTCGTGTTCTGGAGCTCAGTTGTCCAGTGTGTGTTCGTGTTCTGGAGCTCAGTGGTCCAGTGTGTGTTCGTGTTCTGGAGCTCAGTTGTCCAGTGTGTGTTCGTGTTCTGGAGCTCAGTTGTCCAGTGTGTGTTCGTGTTCTGGAGCTCAGTGGTCCAGTGTGTGTTCGTGTTCTGGAGCTCAGTGGTCCAGTGTGTGTTCGTGTTCTGGAGCTCAGTGGTCCAGTGTGTGTTCGTGTTCTGGAGCTCAGTGGTCCAGTGTGTGTTCGTGTTCTGGAGCTCAGTTGTCCAGTGTGTGTTCGTGTTCTGGAGCTCAGTGGTCCAGTGTGTGTTCGTGTTCTGGAGCTCAGTGGTCCAGTGTGTGTTTGTGTTCTGGAGCTCAGTGGTCCAGTGTGTGTTCGTGTTCTGGAGCTCAGTTGTCCAGTGTGTGTTTGTGTTCTGGAGCTCAGTTGTCCAGTGTGTGTTCGTGTTCTGGAGCTCAGTGGTCCAGTGTGTGTTTGTGTTCTGGAGCTCAGTTGTCCAGTGTGTGTTCGTGTTCTGGAGCTCAGTGGTCCAGTGTGTGTTCGTGTTCTGGAGCTCAGTTGTGCAGTGTGTGTTCGTGTTCTGGAGCTCAGTTGTCCAGTGTGTGTTCGTGTTCTGGAGCTCAGTTGTCCAGTGTGTGTTCGTGTTCTGGAGCTCAGTTGTCGAGTGTGTGTTGGTGTTCTGGAGCTCAGTTGTCCAGTGTGTGTTCGTGTTCTGGAGCTCAGTTGTCCAGTGTGTGTTGGTGTTCTGGAGCTCAGTTGTCCAGTGTGTGTTCGTGTTCTGGAGCTCAGTTGTCCAGTGTGTGTTCGTGTTCTGGAGCTCAGTGGTCCAGTGTGTGTTCGTGTTCTGGAGCTCAGTTGTCCAGTGTGTGTTCGTGTTCTGGAGCTCAGTGGTCCAGTGTGTGTTCGTGTTCTGGAGCTCAGTTGTCCAGTGTGTGTTCGTGTTCTGGAGCTCAGTTGTCGAGTGTGTGTTGGTGTTCTGGAGCTCAGTTGTCCAGTGTGTGTTCGTGTTCTGGAGCTCAGTTGTCCAGTGTGTGTTCGTGTTCTGGAGCTCAGTTGTCCAGTGTGTGTTCGTGTTCTGGAGCTCAGTTGTCCAGTGTGTGTTCGTGTTCTGGAGCTCAGTTGTCCAGTGTGTGTTCGTGTTCTGAAGCTCAGTGGTCCAGTGTGTGTTCGTGTTCTGGAGCTCAGTGGTCCAGTGTGTGTTCGTGTTCTGGAGCTCAGTTGTCCAGTGTGTGTTTGTGTTCTGGAGCTCAGTTGTCCAGTGTGTGTTCGTGTTCTGGAGCTCAGTGGTCCAGTGTGTGTTCGTGTTCTGGAGCTCAGTGGTCCAGTGTGTGTTCGTGTTCTGGAGCTCAGTTGTCCAGTGTGTGTTCGTGTTCTGGAGCTCAGTTGTCCAGTGTGTGTTCGTGTTCTGAAGCTCAGTTGTCCAGTGTGTGTTCGTGTTCTGGAGCTCAGTTGTCCAGTGTGTGTTCGTGTTCTGGAGCTCAGTTGTCCAGTGTGTGTTTGTGTTCTGGAGCTCAGTTGTCCAGTGTGTGTTCGTGTTCTGGAGCTCAGTTGTCCAGTGTGTGTTCGTGTTCTGGAGCTCAGTTGTCCAGTGTGTGTTTGTGTTCTGGAGCTCAGTTGTCCAGTGTGTGTTCGTGTTCTGGAGCTCAGTTGTCCAGTGTGTGTTTGTGTTCTGGAGCTCAGTTGTCCAGTGTGTGTTCTGGGTTTACAGCCCTGTCTGTGAAAGACTGAGCTAAAGATGGCCGGACAGGGTTACGGGACAGATTATTTGAGTTATTTCTATATATGATTATTTTATATAAAAAAAGAACAAAGAAGCAAAGTACAAACAATAAGGCAAACATAACAGAGAGACAAATAAAATATGTTTTTCAGGTACAGTAAGTTTATTTAAAGGGGCGGTGAAATGCTGTTTCATGCATACTGAGCTTTACTCTGTTAAAGACTTGGATTCCCATCCTAAACATAGACAAAGTTTCAAAAACTAATGTTGGACGTTTGATGGAGTATTTCTGTGTTAAAAATACTCCTTCCGGTTTCTCACAAGTTTCGGAGAGTATTTTTCGAGTATGGCTCGGCTTGACATTAATAGAGCGGAAGGTCCTTGTATGGGCCGTACGGGCTCTTCACACTCTCAGCTCCAGATCCAGTCGTCCGTGAACACTTATGTCGTTATAGTCCGCGCCGCGCTCCACTTTATTCCTCTGGGTGACGTCGAGCGACTTCAACGCTTCAGCACAGCATTCTGGGAAGGCAGCGCTGCATTTGACCCGATTTAAACGCAGAAATGACGGAAAGCGTCACAACATCGCTTCAGTCGCGTCACAAAGTGGATCTCCACGGTCACTGCTGTCAGGACTTCACCAAATCATACCAAAGAAGTGTGTTTTTGACGGAGCGGTCCCAGCGATAAAGGTTCGGTCCAGCTTTGGAAGCAGCCGGTGAGTAAAACTGCTTCAGATGTCTGTGCTGTCGGCTATCGTCGCGTGAGTAAACATCAGTAAACGACACGATCGCGTGCTTCGTCATTCAAATACGCTAACGGACTCCATTGTTGTTCTCTGTATAACGTTACACTAGTCTGACGTGCTAAACCGTTTAGCTTGCTACTGCTAAGGTCTAATCGCATACAATAGTCCATAAACCGAATCATGTCCTCATAAACTGCGAGTAAACACACACAAATGTTGACAGGCCACTAAATACAGTCCATACCACAGAGACGGACGTCCTGCTGCTGCTGTTTCTCCTGTTCAGTTTATTTCTGCCTCAGATTTGATTGTGGATCATATATCTATTAGCTGAGATAGCCATGGGCTTCTCCACGCTTGAGGACGTCACCGCTTTGTTCCCAATCGTCATTCTTTAGCTCCGCCCACACGATACGCCTCCAGGCGCTCGGTTTTTCCGGAAAGACTCGGTACAGCCTATATTTCTTTTATAAATATGATAAAACTAAAGACTTTTCGGAGATATGAAGGATGCAATACTACTCTATAGGTACTCAAGATTGACATGAGATTGACTGAAACTGAGTGTTTCACCGCCCCCCCCCCCCCCCCCCCCTTAATCAAACAGCAAAATGATCTGCCAATGGGGTAAGCAAAATTATAATACTTTCCTGTTTGAAATAAGATTTTTTTTTTCTTTTTTACCCCATTGGCAGATTATTTTTGCTTGTTTCACGCATTTTGTTTTTCTGAAAAAAATACAAACATTTTTACTTGTCTAGTAAATGCTTCTTGATTTAAGAATTTTTAGATATTTGGACAAAAAAATCAAAGTAAGAAAAGCCTTTTTTGCAGTGCACACACATTTCTTTGACCTCTTCACTCCTGATTTGATCTCCTCCGTGCTCTCTAACACCTCGCCTTCACTAACCGCAAGTTAATCAGTAACGAATTGTGATTGGATGGTCATTTTGGATAATTTTGTTGCTTGGCTAGTTTTGATAGGCTATTCTCGCGTTACAGAAGACTTCTACTCGCTCTATGCTCCAGTAGTATCCACCCAGTCATAAAGTAATTTTAGTACAGATGAAATACGGGACAAAACATGATTTTTTCATAATACGTTGGGACACTAAAATAGAGCTGAAACGCGGGACTATCCTGGGAAAAACCGGACGTCTGGTCACCCTAGGCCCGAGACAGCCAGAGACCATCAGGTTGAAACGGCAGAGCTGTGTGTTATCTGCATAGCCGTTCGAGAAGCCTTTATGACGGAGAAGAGAAGAGGACCCAGCACTGAACCTTGAGGCACTCCAGTGTTTAGATGAGCGCTCGTCTATCAGAAACTGAAAGATCTGCCTATGAGGAAAGACTGAAGCCACTGAATGACTGTGAAAGAAGAGTTTCGTTTCATCAACTGCTCTAGCATTGAGCTGGGGTTTTTGAAAGCTGGGTTTACAAGAGCCGACGGACAGCCAGCCATCCTCAAGAGAAAAAGGACAATAGATGTCTAGCCCAGTTGACCAGGAAGACAAAAACATGGGAATTTTTACTAGATTAATCACAGTAATGGAATAATATTGAAAGGATGTGTTACTGCAATAAAAAAAGAAAGATGAGTATGGAAATGAGCAGGCGTGTCCCCAACTTGGAGTGTGCGATAGGAAAGTCGTTTGAGAGCACCGAAGAGTTGCAGTGTCGTCTATGCAAACTACAATAACTCATCTTGATTAAAATAGAAAGATTCTGCTAGCTAGTTTGCATGCACTAAACATATAATCCACACCCTCGGCTAACGGAGTATACTTTGCAAGGCTTTGAGCAGAAAGTGGATAACAAGTGTACCTGGCCCTGAACAGAAGCCATATTGTGCCCTTTTGTATTGTTTTCTGGCTCTACTAGCTCAGGTTTTCCTGCTTGAATGTTGATTAGTCCTCATATTCTCCATTGTTGCGGCTCCTCTCCTCCCAGTCTGTCAGTAACTCTGTTTAGTTCCTGTCTCTATAAAGCCCCGTCTTCTGAAAGCACACTGTGCTGTGATTGGTCGGCTGGAGAAGTGTGTTGTGATTGGTGTTTCGGAAATGCCCCGCCCCTCACCATAACGGCCAGTTTAAATCCTACTAACTAAATCAAGCAGGCCCCACACCGTTATGCTGCCCAATAATTATAATAATGAGGAATATTGTGTAAGACGTGTGTTTCTGGAAGAACACTCTTAAAAATGCTGGGTTAAAAACAACCCAAGTTGGGTTGGAAATGGACACACACAGAAATTGGGTTGTTTGAATGGGTCTATTTACTAGGGTTCAAACAACCCAATTTCTGGGTTTGTCCATTTCCAACCCAACTTGGGTTGTTTTTAACCCAGCATTTTTAAGAGTGAAGCTCAAGGCTACAATGGAGGCGTTTCAGGAGTTCAGACACACTGACACTGATAGAGAGAATACGCTTTTCTATGCTCAAACAGCACATCACACACTAAAGATTAACAAGGCAACAAATATGCTAGGTCCGCTTTAATGATTGATGAGGCTATGAGCAGGTTGATGCTGTACATGTGCATCTTATCTGGTCTTCATCTACTGCTAAAGCAATCTGACAGAGAAGGGCTTTTTCTGCCTTCATCTTCAAGGTATGCAGACACAGATCATGGACGTCCTCTACGGCCAGCACAGGAACAATGGAGGGTAATTAAAAGCTTAGGAGAATATGAGCTTGTAGCCTGTCATCTGAGTGATGAAGTCAAAAGCAACCGCACAATGTATATATCGTCTGAAAGTCTATGGTGATTAATGCACATTATAAAGGCTCATATACAATATGACTGCAAAAGATTTTAAAGGGATAGTTCAGCCATAAATGAGCCTGATGTTTATCTGCAGGGCGTCCAACATGTAGGTGTGTGTGTTTCTTCAGGAGAACACAAATGAAGATTTTAACTCAACCGTTGAAGATCAGCCGAATGAGGAATCTACGATATATATATCTATGATCGCGCCAGTTTGACCTCATCAGAAGGAACTAATAGCGGATGGGAACACTAGATGAGATTCGTCTGATATGAGGTAAAGAATAACATAAATACTGTTGTGTTTCTTACAGAAAGCGATCGGTTCGTGTCTTAAGACATCAGTTTGTCGTCAGGAGCAGCAGGTTATTGTGCATGTTGTTTAAGCATGTTTTGTTTTGCTCTTATAGTATTGTTACCCATTCACATCATTATATGACCGACACAGCAACGGTTGAGTTAAAATCTTCATTTGTGTTCTCCTGAAGAAACACACACACCTACATGTTGGATACACTGGGGCTCAGCAGATCAACATCACAGGTTCATTTTTGGTCAACTAACCCTTTAAGTTCCTTAAAAGTACTTCCCTTTTACTGTATAGGAAAATGAGGAGAAATGAAGTAACAGTAATGCACACTTCAAACTTCTTCTTTCACAGTCGGTAAGCCTGTCTAATCATTGTCTGTGTCTAACACACGTCTAGACTGAGTGGCTACCACCTATAATCCCAGCGATATCCAGCAGAATCAATCTGAAACCCGAGACCGCGCTACAGTTCTCAGGTTGTCTTCGGCTTCATGGATTACTGTCACAATGGCGTCTGATCCTGCTTCTCAAAGCGCTGGAATGGCGACGTGACCAACTTAAATGTCATTTGTCTTATCTTGAGCTTTTTCCCATTTCCATTTTGTGACAGTGTCTTGTCCAAGCAGAGTCTAGTGGAGATCTGTCCAGATTTAGTTTGTGATCACTTCTTCTCTTTCCTCTGAACTATATCTCGCTTATGTTTTTCATGTGGCAGTCATTGTGGCTACACAGATGAATTAAGATTTGTTTTTTGTTATTAATATAAGATGTTTATTTTCATTAAATATTGCTGTGATTCGATCGTGGAGTTTAATTCCAGTAAATCCAGTCGTGTTGGTTTTGCAGATTAGACAATCTCCTACAGCTGTTGGTTTGTTGGAGGGAAAATGCAACTTAAAAAAACATATTTTAATTTTATCCTAATTTAGAGGAATTTCACAGTCTTTATTTTTCTTCAGAAATAATATACTGCATATTTATATACTGTAATAATCAACCAGGCCTGCACGGCAAAAATGCTCTTCTTACTTTAGTATTTTTGTCTTGTTTCTAGTCTAAATATCTAAAAATTCTTACATTAAGAAACATTTACTAGACAAGCAAAAGTAATTGTCTTGTTTTGGGGAAAAATAACTCAAAATGAAGAGAGTTTCTGCTTAAAATAAGATAAATAATCTGCCAATGGGATGAGAAAAATAATCTTAATTCAATCAGAAAACAAGATTATTTTTCTCACCCCATTGGCAGATTATTTATCTTATTTTAAGCAAAAACTCTCTTCATTTTGAGTTATTTTTCCCCAAAACAAGACAATTACTTTTGCTTGTCTAGTAAATACTTCTTGTTTTAAGAATTATTAGATGTTTGGACTCGAAACAAGACAAAAGAAATGCGCAGTCCAGTGGAAGGAAGCAGTGTTTCTTGTTTTTGTGTTTGCTGTTAACTTGGTTTAGTTTTTGTTTGTTTTTGGATCGGTAATTCAGAGCAGATCGTTTCATTTAGAGGCAGAGATTCTGAGCAGGACTGAAGTTGTTTTATGAAAGACGTCTGAATGTTGAAATGTTTTGTGCTACACAGTAAAACGTGTTCTTCTCAGTATTGCCATGATAAACTGTAATTGACCACACGCCGAGCCTTTCACAATGTCTTTCTGTTCTCTAATGTTCTGTCATATCCCCTTTAACAATAATAGTGTGATGATTCTGATTCTGGCAGTGGCATCACGTTTGTCACCGCGTCTCAAACAGAGCTCAGATTCAGTCTTTATTACTTTGTCATACACATGTAAATAATGTGATGGGCGCAAGCACATATAATTGTAGAAAGGAATACGTAAGGTCATTATCAGACATTTTTGCACTGAATATCAACCTTGACATTAACATTCAACCCTGGGACATTCACAATCAACGCATTTTTATAAAGGAACTGTAATGTAGTTACTAAAACATATTAAAACATCATATACACTATATTGCCAAAAGTATTGAGCCGCCCCTCCAGATCTCTGAGTTCAGGTGTTCAGTCTCTTCATGGCCACAGGTGTATAACTCCAGCTCTCGGCCTGCAGACGCTTCTACACACATTAGTGAAAGAATGGGTCGCTCTCAGGAGCTCAGTGAACTCAAGCGTGGGGCCGTGATAGGCTGACACCTGTGCAATAAGACCATTCCTGACATTTCCTCACTACTAAATATTCCACGCTCAACTGTTAGTGGGATTATAACAAAGGGGAAGCCATTGGGAACAACAGCAACTCAGCCACGAAGTGTTAAATCCCAGAGCGGGGTCAGCGCATGCTGAGGGTCACAGTGCGCAGAAGTCTCCAACTTTCTGCAGAGTCAACAGCTCCAGACCTCCAGACTTCTGTGGCCTTCAGATGAGCTCAAGAACAGCGGAGAGAGCTTCATGGAATGGGTTTCCATGGCCGAGCAGCTCATCCAAGCCTTACATCACCAAGAGCAATGCAAAGCGTGGGATGCAGTGGAGTAAAGCAGCCGCCACTGGACTCTAGAGCAGTGAGACGTGTTCTCTGAGCAACCAATCACGCTTCAGTCTGACAATCCCATGGACGAGTCTGGGTTTGGCCGTCGCCAGGAGAACGGGACTTGCCTGACTGCATTGTGCCAAGTGTAAAGTTTGGTGGAGGGGGGGTTATGGGGTGGGTTGTTTATCAGAGGTTGGTCCCTTAGTTCCAGTGAAAGGAACTCTTAATGCTTCGCCAAGACATTTTGGACAATTTCACGCTCCTGACTTTGTGGGATCAGTTTGTGGACGGCCCCTTCCTGTCCCAGCATGACTGCGCTCCAGTGCACAAAGTGTCGCTCCATAAAGACATGGATGAGGAGTTTGGTGTGGAGGAACTGGACTGGCCTGCACAGAGTCCTGAGCTCAACCCGATAGAACAGCTTTGGGATGAATTAGAGCGGAGACTGAGAGCCAGGCCTTCTCGTCCAACATCAGTGCCTGACCTCACAAATGAGCTTCTAGAAGAATGGGCAAAAATCCCCATAAACACACTCCTAAACCTTGAGGAAAGCCTTCCCAGAAGAGCTGAAGCTGTTAGAGAGGGTGGGCCGACTCCAGATTAAACCCACATGATTAACAAGGATCGCATTAAAGTTCATGAGCATGGAGAGGCAGGCATCATGAAACTTTTGGCCATATAGTGAGTGTACTTTATATGGAAGCTTGTTTCTAACATGTGAGACAAAAGGGCTGAATTCATGTAGTGATTTCTTTATTTATGGGATTCATTACCTGCTGCCATTAGGAGTTCAGTTACTTTGGGCCTAAGATGGGAACATATGTATGGGCTCCGACCAACACCAATAACCTTCTCTAAATACATTTCTTTCTGCAATGGCCTTGACTGTTTGCTGTAGTAGACCCATGTCCTGTTTCATGACTCTACAAATGAAATGCTCGCAATATTTGCTTAACAGTGAATGATGAATTAAATTTACCTTTAATAACACTGCAGTCTATCTAACTGCATCCACAGCCACACTAACAGCATGTCAGCAGATGGAGGAAGGAACGGGGTCAAACACATATCCTGGAGTTCAGCGGGGCTGAGCCTCCCTTCTCTTCATAAATCTCCAGCTTCAGTACGGACACCAGTTTGCCGTCCAGAGCCCAGTGTGTGAAAGAATGAAGAAAAAGACACGATTCAGATCAACACCAATGCTGAAAGATCAAAGTTGATAGTCTGGAGTGGGAGGTTCTTTCTGGAAATCACGAACTGATCTTCTGAAAATATGCTGCAGTAAAACATGTGAACGGAAAAACTTGATTTGGAAGAGCTTTTGGTCATTTACAGTCAAATCCTGTTCGTTTGTATTACATTCGCACATTCAGATACTGCTGTTCCACATTTAACTGTACTGAGTAGACAAATACATACATATGTATCAGAATGATGTGGAGAATCCAGTATAGTGTTACAGAAAATGTCTCGTTTATTCAGTGTTAACCAAGCGAACAAAAATACGACCTAAAAACATTTAGCTAATGTCGCCATTGAGTTATGAAAGCAAAACAATTTCATCATCGATCATGTATTTATCTATTTGGTTGTGAGTTCAGAGTGCTTGCAGGGAGACTCCGCCCACACTCTCTCCTGATTGGCTGTGATTTTGGATCGATTTGGTTGCGAGTGCATTTGCAGAGACTCCACCCACACTCTCTCCTGATTGGCTGTGATTTTGGATCGATTTGGTTGTGAGTGCATTTGCAGAGACTCCGCCCACACTCTCTCCTGATTGGCTGTGATTTTGGATTGATTTGGTTGAGAGTGCATTTGCTGAGACTCCGCCCACACACTCTCCTGATTGGCTGTGATTTTAGATCGATTTGGGAGTGCATTTGCAGAGACTCCGCCCACACACTCTCCCTCCTGATTGGCTGTGATTTTAGATCGATTTGGGAGTGCATTTGCAGAGACTCCGCCCACACTCTCTCCTGACTGGCTGTGATTTTGGATCGATTTGGTTGCGAGTGCATTTGCAGAGACTCCGCCCACACTCTCTCCTGATTGGCTGTGATTTTGGATCGATTTGGTTGCGAGTGCATTTGCAGAGACTCCGCCCACACTCTCTTCTGATTGGCTGTGATTTTGGATCGATTTGGTTGCGAGTGCATTTGCAGAGACTCCGCCCACACTCTCTCCTGATTGGCTGTGATTTTGGATCGATTTGGTTGAGAGTGCATTTGCAGAGACTCCGCCCACACTCTCTTCTGATTGGCTGTGATTTTGGATTGATTTGGTTGAGAGTGCATTTGCAGAGACTCCGCCCACACACTCCTGATTGGCTGTGATTTTAGTTCGATTTGGTTGCGAGTGCATTTGCAGAGACTCCGCCCACACACTCTCCTGATTGGCTGTGATTTTGGATCGATTTGGTTGCGAGTGCATTTGCAGAGACTCCGCCCACACTCTCTTCTGATTGGCTGTGATTTTGGATTGATTTGGTTGAGAGTGCATTTGCAGAGACTCCTCCCACACACTCTCCTGATTGGCTGTGATTTTAGTTCGATTTGGTTGCGAGTGCATTTGCAGAGACTCCGCCCACACACTCTCCTGATTGGCTGTGATTTTAGTTCGATTTGGTTGCGAGTGCATTTGCAGAGACTCCGCCCACACACTCTCCCTCCTGATTGGCTGTGATTTTAGATCGATTTGGGAGTGCATTTGCAGAGACTCCGCCCACACACTCTCCCTCCTGATTGGCTGTGATTTTAGATCGATTTGGGAGTGCATTTGCAGAGACTCCGCCCACACTCTCTCCTGACTGGCTGTGATTTTGGATCGATTTGGTTGCGAGTGCATTTGCAGAGACTCCGCCCACACTCTCTCCTGATTGGCTGTGATTTTGGATCGATTTGGTTGCGAGTGCATTTGCAGAGTCTCCGCCCACACTCTCTCCTGATTGGCTGTGATTTTGGATCAATTTGGTTGAGAGTGCATTTGCAGAGACTCCGCCCACACTCTCTTCTGATTGGCTGTGATTTTGGATCGATTTGGTTGCGAGTGCATTTGCAGAGACTCCGCCCACACTCTCTCCTGATTGGCTGTGATTTTGGATCGATTTGGTTGAGAGTGCATTTGCAGAGACTCCGCCCACACTCTCTTCTGATTGGCTGTGATTTTGGATTGATTTGGTTGAGAGTGCATTTGCAGAGACTCCGCCCACACACTCCTGATTGGCTGTGATTTTAGTTCGATTTGGTTGCGAGTGCATTTGCAGAGACTCCGCCCACACTCTCTCCTGATTGGCTGTGATTTTGGATCGATTTGGTTGCGAGTGCATTTGCAGAGACTCCGCCCACACTCTCTTCTGATTGGCTGTGATTTTGGATTGATTTGGTTGAGAGTGCATTTGCAGAGACTCCTCCCACACACTCTCCTGATTGGCTGTGATTTTAGTTCGATTTGGTTGCGAGTGCATTTGCAGAGACTCCGCCCACACACTCTCCTGATTGGCTGTGATTTTAGTTCGATTTGGTTGCGAGTGCATTTGCAGAGACTCCGCCCACACACTCTCCTGATTGGCTGTGATTTTAGTTCGATTTGGTTGAGAGTGCATTTGCAGAGACTCCGCCCACACTCTCTTCTGATTGGCTGTGATTTTAGTTCGATTTGGTTGAGAGTGCATTTGCAGAGACTCCACCCACACACTCTCCTGACTGGCTGTGATTTTGGATCGATTTGGTTGCGAGTGCATTTGCAGAGACTCCGCCCACACTCTCTCCTGATTGGCTGTGATTTTAGTTCGATTTGGTTGAGAGTGCATTTGCAGAGACTCCGCCCACACTCTCTTCTGATTGGCTGTGATTTTAGTTCGATTTGGTTGAGAGTGCATTTGCAGAGACTCCACCCACACACTCTCCTGATTGGCTGTGGTTTGGGATCGATTTGGTTGCGAGTGCATTTGCAGAGACTCCACCCACACTCTCTCCTGATTGGCTGTGGTTTGGAATCGATTTGGTTGCGAGTGCATTTGCAGAGACTTCACCCACACTCTCTCCTGATTGGCTGTGGTTTGGGATTGATTTGGTGTGTGGACAGACAAACTGCTTGTCACTGGAATCGGATCATGTCTAATTATGACAGTCAGTGGGGATTGATGTCGATCAGTAAATTCTTCAACACAAATGATCAGTAATGTCAGACAGCATGTCTGTCTTCAGTCTTATCCAGAAGTGATTGTTACGTTAAAGCAAAATGTTTTTTGAAGCCCTATATTTTCAGGTGGTCCTGCTATTACTGTTAGCTCTGTACCTTTACTGAAAGCATAATGGAGAGCAGACCTGAGCTCTGCGCGGTAAAGCCTGTAAAACTGCAGAGTCTCATTGGCTTAACTATAATAACAATGATCAGACACAAATGTGCGCTCGCTAATCAAGAGCATTAAACAAAGGGTCGCGAGTCGCTCGAATCAGGCCGCAATCACGGACAAGCATGTGGAGCTGGAAATGATATTGTGTATGATTAATGCTCGATTTCACTCGATATGTCCTGCAGTAATCCGCAATAGTTAATGGATTAGAGAGTCCAGCTGCTCTGAATTGTGGCGTCTTGAGTTACCTAGTTAAGGTTGATTCCTCAATGATAGTCTTTATAAAATCTGTTTCATTCTCCACCTCTTCTGTTTGATTGAGCTGCTGCAATCAGAAGATGCACTGGAGGCTCTATTAGGAACACGTGTCTGACGCTCTGCCCACACAAGCCTTCAGACGCTCATTTCATTATGTTTGGAACACCTTAAGCTCACATCAGAAAGAATATTCTTATGTTGAAGCACTCGCACAGAGACTAAATCTACATAATGCATGCTCTTCAGGATCATACCCAGCCAACAGAAATGTGCTCTGAGGACGTTTTGCTAACGTTCCTATTAGGTTGTGAAAATGTTATTTCTCTGAACGTTCAAAATGTATTAAATGTTATTTAAACGTTAAGAGAACGTTACATTATATCATTCTTCAAACGTTATGAGAACGTTACATTGTATCATTCTTCAAACTTTAAGAGAAAGTTACAATGTATCGTTCTTCAAACGTTAAGGGAACGTTACATTGTATCATTCTTCAAACGTTAAGAGAACGTTACATTGTATCATTCTTCAAACGTTAAGAGAACGTTACTTTGTGTCATTCTTCAAACGTTAAGGGAACGTTACATTGTATCATTCTTCAAACGTTAAGAGAACGTTACATTGTATCATTCTTCAAACGTTAAGGGAATGTTACATTGTATCATTCTTCAAACGTTAAGGTAACGTTACATTGTGTCATTCTTCAAACGT
This sequence comes from Pseudorasbora parva, assembly GCF_024679245.1. Taxonomy (NCBI): domain Eukaryota; kingdom Metazoa; phylum Chordata; class Actinopteri; order Cypriniformes; family Gobionidae; genus Pseudorasbora; species Pseudorasbora parva. Next base: position 43,424,757 of record NC_090189.1, on the reverse strand, counting down.
TAAGGTAACGTTACATTGTATCATTCTTCAAACGTTAAGAGAACGTTACTTTGTGTCATTCTTCAAACGTTAAGGGAACGTTACATTGTATCATTTTTCAAACGTTAAGAGAACGTTACATTGTATCATTCTTCAAACGTTATGAGAACGTTACATTGTATCATTCTTCAAACGTTAAGAGAATGTTACATTGTATCATTCTTCAAACGTTAAGGGAACGTTACATTGTATCATTCTTCAAACGTTATGAGAACGTTACATCGTATCATTCTTCAAACGTTAAGAGAACGTTACATTGTATCATTCTTCAAACGTTAAGGTAACGTTACATTGTATCATTCTTCAAACGTTAAGGGAATGTTACATTGTATCATTTTTCAAACGTTAAGAGAACGTTACATTGTATCATTCTTCAAACGTTAAGGGAACGTTACATTGTATCATTTTTCAAACGTTAAGAGAACGTTACATTGTATCATTCTTCAAACGTTATGAGAACGTTACATTGTATCATTCTTCAAACGTTAAGGGAACGTTACATTGTCTCATTCTTCAAACGTTATGAGAATGTTACATTGTATCATTCTTCAAACGTTAAGAGAACGTTACATTGTGTCATTCTTCAAACGTTAAGGGAACGTTACATTGTATCATTCTTCAAACGTTAAGAGAACGTTACATTGTATCATTCTTCAAACGTTAAGAGAACGTTACATTGTGTCATTCTTCAAACGTTAAGGGAACGTTACATTGTATCATTCTTCAAACGTTAAGGGAACGTTACATTGTATCATTCTTCAAACGTTAAGAGAACGTTACATTGTATCATTTTTCAAACGTTAAGAGAACGTTACATTGTATCATTTTTCAAACGTTAAGAGAACGTTACATTGTATCATTCTTCAAACATTAAGGGAACGTTACATTGTATCATTTTTCAAACGTTAAGGGAACGTTACATTGTATCATTCTTCAAACGTTATGAGAACGTTACATTGTATCATTTTTCAAACGTTAAGAGAACGTTACATTGTATCATTCTTCAAACATTAAGGGAACGTTACATTGTATCATTTTTCAAACGTTAAGGGAACGTTACATTGTATCATTCTTCAAACGTTATGAGAATGTTACATTGTATCATTCTTCAAACGTTAAGGGAACGTTACATTGTATCATTCTTCAAACGTTAAGGGAATGTTACATTGTATCATTCTTCAAACGTTAAGGTAACGTTACATTGTGTCATTCTTCAAACGTTAAGAGAACGTTACATTGTGTCATTCTTCAAACGTTAAGGGAACGTTACATTGTATCATTCTTCAAACGTTAAGAGAACGTTACTTTGTGTCATTCTTCAAACGTTAAGGGAACGTTACATTGTATCATTTTTCAAACGTTAAGAGAACGTTACATTGTATCATTCTTCAAACGTTATGAGAACGTTACATTGTATCATTCTTCAAACGTTAAGAGAATGTTACATTGTATCATTCTTCAAACGTTAAGGGAACGTTACATTGTATCATTCTTCAAACGTTATGAGAACGTTACATCGTATCATTCTTCAAACGTTAAGAGAACGTTACATTGTATCATTCTTCAAACGTTAAGGTAACGTTACATTGTATCATTCTTCAAACGTTAAGGGAATGTTACATTGTATCATTTTTCAAACGTTAAGAGAACGTTACATTGTATCATTCTTCAAACGTTAAGGGAACGTTACATTGTATCATTTTTCAAACGTTAAGAGAACGTTACATTGTATCATTCTTCAAACGTTATGAGAACGTTACATTGTATCATTCTTCAAACGTTAAGGGAACGTTACATTGTCTCATTCTTCAAACGTTATGAGAATGTTACATTGTATCATTCTTCAAACGTTAAGAGAACGTTACATTGTGTCATTCTTCAAACGTTAAGGGAACGTTACATTGTATCATTCTTCAAACGTTAAGAGAACGTTACATTGTATCATTCTTCAAACGTTAAGAGAACGTTACATTGTGTCATTCTTCAAACGTTAAGGGAACGTTACATTGTATCATTCTTCAAACGTTAAGGGAACGTTACATTGTATCATTCTTCAAACGTTAAGAGAACGTTACATTGTATCATTTTTCAAACGTTAAGAGAACGTTACATTGTATCATTTTTCAAACGTTAAGAGAACGTTACATTGTATCATTCTTCAAACATTAAGGGAACGTTACATTGTATCATTTTTCAAACGTTAAGGGAACGTTACATTGTATCATTCTTCAAACGTTATGAGAACGTTACATTGTATCATTTTTCAAACGTTAAGAGAACGTTACATTGTATCATTCTTCAAACATTAAGGGAACGTTACATTGTATCATTTTTCAAACGTTAAGGGAACGTTACATTGTATCATTCTTCAAACGTTATGAGAATGTTACATTGTATCATTCTTCAAACGTTAAGGGAACGTTACATTGTATCATTCTTCAAACGTTAAGAGAACGTTACATTGTGTCATTCTTCAAACGTTAAGGGAACGTTACATTGTATCATTCTTCAAACGTTATGAGAACGTTACATTGTGTCATTCTTCAAACGTTAAGGGAACGTTACTTTGTGTCATTCTTCAAACGTTAAGGGAACGTTACATTGTGTCATTCTTCAAACGTTAAGGGAACGTTACTTTGTGTCATTCTTCAAACGTTAAGGGAACGTTACATTGTATCATTTTTCAAACGTTAAGAGAACGTTACATTGTGTCATTCTTCAAACGTTAAGGGAACGTTACATTGTATCATTCTTCAAACGTTATGAGAACGTTACATTGTGTCATTCTTCAAACGTTAAGGGAACGTTACATTGTGTCATTCTTCAAACGTTAAGGGAACGTTACATTGTATCATTCTTCAAACGTTAAGAGAACGTTACATTGTATCATTCTTCAAACGTTAAGGGAACGTTACATTTGAGTGTTCTCTGAAACAAGTAGAAACATTATTTTAAAAAATCACATTAGACCAACCTCCAACTAAAAATTTTGTGCTTACATTTTGAGAACATTATTAAAGACCAGATAACGTTATATTAGTTTTACTACTTAAAATACAATCATGAAGGGTATTTTACACAAACACCAGCTGTGATTTTGCAAACAAAATGGTCAAAAGAACATAATGCAAGATTCCAAACAGAGAAAAGGAAATGCAAAGTTACTAAAGTTGCTAGTAGTTACTAAAGCAATTATACGCTTCGGCTCTTTCTCACAAGCCAATCGCGTTAATCAAAGCCATAAAAACCCTGTGTGGAGCTTTTAAAGTGTCATAAATGAAGTATTGAGAAACAGACGCAGATAAAAGAGCTGGAAAACAGCGTCTAAAATAAATGAACAGCCCTGAGGTTCAAATGAATATTAATCAAATGTGAGTTTAAATTAAAAACGATTTAGAGTATGCAAATGAAGAAAAGCAGAGTTTAAACTGAAAGATGTTTTAGCTCTTCCATGATTTCATCACGTACGGTTCTCTGCTCGGTGAATGCATGGAAAGTGGGACCTTTTTACATGGATTTTTTTTACTAAAACACTAAAAAAGTACACAATGGCACAATGTTAGAGCTAATGACCTCCACCTCGCCACGCACTTAAAAAAGGAAGAGATCTTTCATATAAAAGCTGAAGTGTCCTCCACATGTAGTGTTGAGTCTCAGTGGGTGGGAAGGACGACGGCGGTGTGAAGTGTCGGCCGCTTTCATCTGCACCTAATATGGTTTGAGATGGAGATGAGACTGTCCAGAGCCGTGAAGCTCATATAAACAGCGTCGGGCCGCACGTCGTTACGCTGACTAAAAGCTTCTCAACTCCACCTTCAGTTTTTAACACACAAATGCTGATTAAAGGCTCAATGACAAACAAAGACATGGTTTTGAAAAATTTTATATAAGAAAAGTTTACCATAGAGGGAATAATATATGTTCTGAGAGATGTTTCCATTAGGATGTGAATGTTCAGAACGTCCAGTTTTTAAAAACATTTTTCTTGGTTCTGTGAACGTTAAGGAAACATTGCATCACTCTTCACACATTATGGGAACGCTACTTTCCAATGTTCTCTGAACGAAACAAGTAGAAACATTTAAAAAAACATTACATGACCATCCAACTAACACATTTTAAAACATTATTAAAGATCAGATCACTTCGAACTAAATGTTCTGTTAATGTTCCTGGAAGAACGTTTGCTCGTAACGTCGAGATAACTTGGCCAGAACGCTCAATGTTCGCTGGGGTAGCCATTATTTCAGAAAATATGTTTTAAAATATATATTTCTGTGTATTTTTGTAAATTGTGAAAGGTTGAGAGAAACTCCACATGGCATTTCACAATGATCTGAGTTTCAGTGGATGAAGTACTGAAAAACATGAGTAAAAATATACAAGCACTTGATTTTTAATATACAAATATATTAAAAGTACTGATTAATGAATGTGTATTTGTGTATAATTGTATACTCCATAGACACAGATGGAGCTTAAATAGGCTAATTAACACCTCAGTCTGACATTATAAATGATTATGAATTGTCAAGCAGTCAATAAGTGAGATTATAATTAATATGTATTGATCTGCAAGTAAGAACACGTTTTGTTTTATTACCAAAACTACTGCTGATAATTACTGATAATTCAATAACAATTTACCATATAGTAGGCTATAAAAATGAAGGGAAAAAATGTACGTGTTGACAAATATAACATAAGGCAAAATGTGCAGATTTGAAGAGGAACGCCGTGCTAACACTAGTTTTGCATCATTTGAAACTGAAGGGAAGATGCATTGGCATTAATTTGCATTATTTTAACGACATGTTTAGTTTCTGCTCTGCTCTGAGCATTTCATACAATGGGCTTAAACAGATCACACTTTTAAAGCAGATTTAGTAACAGTTTTTACAACAATAAATCCTAAAATTTGACATAGTAACTCTTTTTGCACCATCAGTAGCTCCGAGGATCTGGCCTGATTGTGAGTCTTTTACCTGTGAGTCAGTGAATCGTTAAATGACTCGCTCCGACCGGATCATTTGAATCAGTGAGCTGTTGATTCGAGAACAGATCGGATCGGTTCAGATCGAGAATGAATCGGTCAGTTTTTTGAGAAACGATCTAACAAGTTAATTGGAAAGAATCAGATAATTCATGATTTCTGCAGTTCAAAGTGACGAGTAACGCATGTTTTTCATGAAATGTAGTGGAGTATGATACTTGAAAAATGTACTTGAGTACAGTACAGTAAAAAAGTAAAAATACCTTCCCACATAAAATATACTTTAGTACATTATAGTAAAATTACTCTAGTATATACTTTAGTGTTTTAAACTATACTATAGTAAAGATACTACAGTAAATTAATGAAGTGTAGTAAATACTATAATATACTACAATATGTTAACTGTAGTATCTTTATATAGTGTGGTTCAAAAACACTATAGTATTTACTAGAGTAATTTTACTATAATATTCTACAATTTACTGTAGTATCTTTACTATAATATGGTTCAAAACACTATAGTATTTACTAGAGTAATTTTACTGTAATATTCTACAATTTACTGTAGTATCTTTACTATAGTATGGTTCAAAAACACTATAGTATTTACTAGAGTAATTTTACTATAATATACTACAATTTACTGTAGTATCTTTACTATAGTGTGGTTCAAAAACACTATAGTATTTACTAGAGTAATTTTACTGTAATATTCTACAATTTACTGTAGTATCTTTACTATAATATGGTTCAAAACACTATAGTATTTACTAGAGTAATTTTACTGTAATATTCTACAATTTACTGTAGTATCTTCACTATAGAGTGGTTCAAAAACACTATAGTATTTACTACAGTAATTTTACTGTAATATTCTACAATTTACTGTAGTATCTTTACTATAATATGGTTCAAAAACACTATAGTATTTACTAGAGTAATTTTACTGTAATATTCTACAATTTACTGTAGTATCTTTACTATAATATGGTTCAAAAACACTATAGTATTTACTAGAGTAATTTTACTATAATATTCTACAATTTACTGTAGTATCTTCACTATAGTATGGTTCAAAAACACTATAGTATTTACTACAGTAATTTTACTGTAATATTCTACAATTTACTGTAGTATCTTTACTATAATATGGTTCAAAAACACTATAGTATTTACTAGAGTAATTTTACTATAATATTCTACAATTTACTGTAGTATCTTCACTATAGTATGGTTCAAAAACACTATAGTATTTACTACAGTAATTTTACTATAATATACTACAATTTACTGTAGTATCTTTACTATTGTGTGGTTCAAAAACACTATAGTATTTACTAGAGTAATTTTACTGTAATATTCTACAATTTACTGTAGTATCTTTACTATAATATGGTTCAAAACACTATAGTATTTACTAGAGTAATTTTACTGTAATATTCTACAATTTACTGTAGTATCTTTACTATAGTATAGTTCAAAAACACTATAGTATTTACTAGAGTAATTTTACTGTAATATTCTACAATTTACTGTAGTATCTTTACTATAGTATGGTTCAAAAACACTATAGTATTTACTACAGTAATTTTACTGTAATATTCTACAATTTACTGTAGTATCTTTACTATAATATGGTTCAAAAACACTATAGTATTTACTAGAGTAATTTTACTGTAATATTCTACAATTTACTGTAGTATCTTTACTATAATATGGTTCAAAAACACTATAGTATTTACTAGAGTAATTTTACTATAATATTCTACAATTTACTGTAGTATCTTCACTATAGTATGGTTCAAAAACACTATAGTATTTACTACAGTAATTTTACTGTAATATTCTACAATTTACTGTAGTATCTTTACTATAATATGGTTCAAAAACACTATAGTATTTACTAGAGTAATTTTACTATAATATTCTACAATTTACTGTAGTATCTTTACTATAGTGTGGTTCAAAAACACTATAGTATTTACTACAGTAATTTTACTATAATATACTACAATTTACTGCAGTATCTTTACTATAGTATGGTTCAAAACCACTTTAGTATTTACTTCATTAATTTTACTATAATTTACTGTAGTATATTCTCATGTGGGTTGTTACCGTCCACCACTAGCTAGTTTAATATGATAAGGGCCTGCAGTCACACCTTTACCTGTTTTATGAACCCTAAAGCGTGTTAGGGTATAATTTTATGGATTTAGTTAGAATACATTTTTCATTTTAATTACATTTTATGAATCAAGCAGCTCGTAGTCATTTTATCACTATGATTATGAGTATTTTACAATCATAAGGTATTAGTCCTTTAGGCCTGAAGAGCTCTGTGCAGTCGAGTCTCCCACTGAACCGTTCCTCTAGAAGTGTAATAATAAATCCCTTTAAAGAGACTCATGATGATATCAAGACGGTGCTTTACTCCTCATCATAAGATGCACACGAGTGTCCGTGAGAAGGTTGATATATCTGACCGTGCTGACCCCGAGTATATCTGTGGCTGAGATGGAGTGGCCCTAATGCATTGACCTCGACCCCGGCCCTGTAGATCAAGATCAGATCATACGCCGAGGTTTGGACTGAGCATAATTCACAGAGAGAGATGTGTGTGTCCTGCTACTTCTGTTCTCATCATGCTTCCGCTATAATAATGGAAATATTGTGTTATAGAGAAACAATAGTCTCTCTAAAACTGTGATGAAGTGTATAATGTGACCAACAGGGGGCGACAGCCGGCCTCTTTCCTCAGCAGAAACTCATGTTCATAAAGGCCTGTGGAGCCTTGAATAAATCAATTAATAAATCAGTCTGTGTGTCAGATTGACATCGTTCAGTCATATTCACAATTTAAAACTGAACAATAACGAAAATACTACAAATAGTTTGGTTGCCCTTTATTTTACAGTACATATTTACCTAAAGTAACATGTAACCCTGAGCCCAAACAACATTTTTACCACATAAAGATTCGAAAGGTACGTATTTGTACTCAAAAGGTACTATTATTCACCTTTTAGGAGTAAAATAGGTACAAAGTTGTTCTTTAAGGGTACTGCCCCAGCGACAAGCTGTTGTACCCCATTTTGACACCCTTTTTCTCTGTGTGTATAGTTTGGCTAAATATTGTCCTATCAAACCATAAATCAATGAAACGATGATTTATTGAGCTTTCAGATGATTATACATTTGACCCTTATGATGGTTTTATGGTCCAGGGTCCCAAATAATCATCATTGATGTGTGGTTTGATGGACAATAGTAAAAATCTGGAATCTGAGGGGGCAAAAACATCGAAATATTGAGAAAATCTGCTTTAAAGTTGTCCAAATGAAGTCCTCAGCAATGCAGATTACTACTAATAACACATTTATGATATATTTACTGTATTAAATATCTTTATGGAACATGATCTTAATATCCTGATGATTTTTGGCATAAAAGAAAACCTGATAATTTTGAGCCACGTGTATGGTTGGCTATGGCCTCAGATATCCCCGTGAGATTATGACCGCGGTTGAGCTCCACATATAAGGTGTGTATGTGCAGTCGGAGTGTATAATAAAGCGCCTCCAGTATTTCTCTATCCGTGTGTGTGTGTGTGTGTGAAAGCCCAGTGTTTTTCTGCACAGATGCGATTGGCTTTCCAACACCTGCGTGTGTGTTTCCTCGGCCCAAACACACAGCTAATCCCAGGCCACGGTTTATAACTCACACCACGCAGCGCTTAAAAATAGAAGAGCAGAGGTCAGATCTACACAGGGATTTAGAGTCTTATTATAATCGCAAAATGGCGAGCGGCTTTGAGGAATGGCTGAGGCTGAGAGAACGAGAGCGGTTTATGGTGAGCACTGAAGTCTTCTCCTGAATGTGTTTCAACATCTCTCAACTTCAGGCACAAACACGGACCCGGCGCTTCAGTCAACACGGCCACAGAGCACATTCACTTTTACTTCAAATTACCTGCTGGAACACACCTTTATTTCACTGATTATTTGGTGAAAGAGTGAATATGGGTTTTTTTCGTGATATTTTCTTATGTAGTCCTTCATCTTCTCTTCAGGACGGAGCCGGACTTCAGTTTTCAGATTTAATGTTCATTCCCAAATTAATGTTGCATTTCCATTGAGTGTTCACATTTATGTTGTTTATCACTGTAAAACAACATCAAACGTATGTTTTGTATGATAAATTCAGCTTTTAAAGTTTATTCAACTATTTAACATGAAAAAGTTGAGATAACTCAAACAGTTTTTTGACCCTAAGTTGAGAAAACTCAGCCGAATGCCTTACACTTTTAAGTTTTCTCAACTTTTTCATTAAAGGTAACACTTTATTTCACAGTGTCATTGTTACACGTTACATTTCATAATTATTTTTCTTGTTTTTTATGTTGAACTGCTTTAATGCATCCTCTTTTCTTTCTTTTCTATACGCACTTTGAATAACCGTTGCGTGAGAAATGAGCTATATAAATAAACTGGTCTTGCCTATATTTACATCCATCTGACCCTAAACCTGTAATTAATCACTAATCGAATTACTTTACGCTTGAAAAACTAAAGAAAGGAATAACTCTTAATTGTGCAATACTTTAATTCCAGTTACTTCTGACGTAATCGCATTAAATACTGAATGGACGAGAACAACTCTACAATGTTAAAAAAATATTGTTGGTTTAACTTAAAAAAGTAACCTGGTTGCCTTAAAATGTTGAGTTTTTTTAATTAAAAAATTTGAGTAATGAAGGAAATTGGTTTAATAAATACAAACTTAAAATATTATTGTATCTGAACCACATAAAAAATGTGATAAATTATGAAAATAGCACAATTTGGCATGTTTTACTGCATCATCACAAACAAATAAAACCCAATATGCTTACAAAATCTTGTAATAATATTTAAATAAAGGTTGTTGATTCCCAAAAATGTTCATTTTATTAACTTAAATTTGTAATTTCAATGAACTCAAATTTGTCAGGCAACTTATTTTTTTTAAATATTTCTTTGCAGTGTATATACAATAACATCAACATTTACTGTAATGTATGATTTTAACGTAAGCGCTTCCCTTTAAATGCTTTAGTTTGTTATTTGAAAGAATGTAAAGTGTGTTGTTCGACTGGACGAGGCTGATGTGAGATTTAGGAAGTAATTAGTAATAACTGATCCCGTAATCTAATTGCATGCTGGCGATGTGATTATAGTAATGAGTTACTGTATCAGAGTAACACCGAGCCTAAGAACATTAATGTAACTCAGTGCTCAAACGTATAATCACACTGAAACCTTCACATCAAGTCTAACCAAAACATGCTTTTCCTCCGCTTCACAGATAAAAACATCAGTAACACAGGCAAATCAACGGTACTATTACAGCATTTATTCATCTCTGTTCAACATTTACTAATACGTTATTAAAATCAAACGTTAACATTAGTAAAGGCATGAAACAATGAACAATTAGGTTTTGACTAACTAACATTAACAGATAATGTGTTATAAATATACTGTTCGTGTTCACTGATGGATTAACCACCGGCGAGACCTTTGTGACGTGGAGCTTTTCTTGAATGTCTTATTGTTGTTGTGTAGTTATTATTATGATTAATAGTCAGTAATGTTTTGAGTAATCAGTCATAAGATGATGGCAGACAGACGGAGGTGCAGCTTTTGTCCAGATGTTGACCGTTGATGGGATAGCGATGGAGAGGACATGATTGGGGTTTAATAGCTCACATTTTTAATTTCAATGAACTCAAGTTTTTCAGGCAACTTATTTTTTTTAAATATTTCTACAATAGTATATTCAACAGTGTTTTAGTTTTTTTTTATTAAAAATTTAAATTGATACAATGAAGGAAACTGTTTTAATAAATACAAACTCAAAATATTATTGTATCTGAACTACATAAAAAATGTGATAAATAATGAAAATAGCACAATCTGGCATGTTTCACTGCATCATCACAAATAAAATAAAAAATACACACCATTACCCAATATGCTTACAAAATCTTGTAATAATATTTGAATAAAGGTTGTCGAATCTCAATAATGTTAGTTTTATTAACTCAAATTTTTAATTTCAATGAACTCAAATTTGTCAGGCAACTTATTTTTCTAATATTTCTTTGCAGTGTATATACAATAGTGTATTTAACATCAACATTTACTGTACTGTATGTTTTTAACGTAAGCGCTTCCCTTTAAATGCTTTAGTTTTTAATACTTTGGGGTTAGATCCACTGGAGTCGCTGCTGAAAACCTGAGGGAGATTATTTCACATCTCTGGTTGTGATTGTTTTGTCTGTAGTTTCAGATCACTCGGGTATGGCGTCAGTCAGTGGTTTAACCCAGCGTGCTGCTGTTATTACAATTATAAAAGAAGTTGGTCATGTTTTTATACAATTATACTACATGCATTCATACATGCATGATAATTAGACGTAATATCAGAGACTTTAGGGTACAACATGCAAGTTTTGTTCTTCCGGCACACACGTTCATCGGTTAATGAGATCCAGACGTGAAAGAAACGGAAAAAAACTCAACTACAGGAGAGTTTGAGAGCCTTTAGTCTGGCTTTTGAACATGTCTAGAACTAAATCTACATAAGTATATGCAACACCGGTAACACTTTATTTTAAGGGTCAGTTATTAACTATTAACGAGTGTCTTATGATCCTGCATATTCCTATGATATAGTCTGTTTATGAGCACTTATAAAGCTCATATTAATGCCTTATTCTGCATGAGCTTATTCTGCATCCCTTAATCCGACCCAATACCTAAACTTAAACGCTACAAAAACTACCTTACTAACTATTAATAAGCAGTAAATGAGGAGTTTATTGAGGCAGAAGGCGGAGTTAATAGTGAATATGTGTTCCCCGTACTGAAGTGTTATTGTATACACCTTACTGTATATTTAAATATTCAGCATTACACAGAATAATTTCAAATTTAAATGTGTTTGTAAACTCATTTATGAACATTATAGTGGTTTTGTACATGTTTAATATAATCATTTAAACGGGTTGATGTGATATTTATACCTTTTCTCAAATTGTTAGGTCTTAACATGTTGCATTCAAACACAAATGTGATTAAACTAAATAAAAACATAATGTATAGAATTAATCCTTCATATATGAAAGAGTGAGTGAAGGAAAATACTAAATAAAGCTACAAATTCACAAGTACACTATAAAAATATCCAGCTATTTCAGCTTAACTTAAACTGAATTTAACTTTGGAGTAAAATCAACAAATAATATTAATCTGACTTTGAGTTGAATCTTATATAATGTTGCCATCTGATCATATCATTTATCAGTTATGTATACCAAGAATGAGAGAAGCTTAGATGGTTGTGTCTAACAAATCAGGCTTATAAACTGAATATATATAAAGACTTGTGTGTTTGGGATGTGTATGCACTTATGGGTTCACCGGGTTTATATGTAGAGTTCAGAAAGCCTTGTTATTAGCGCCACCGGTGGCCATACAAGAGACTCAAGGCCCTGATGGACTCAAAAAGGTACTGATATTTAGATGAATAACAAAACACACACACCAAAAATGACAGCGGTGAGAAAACAGCATGGGTGGCATGCTAACGCTAACGCTAACTAAAGCCTCGAGTCTAACTCATCAGCCTAGAAAGTGCGAATCCCCTCGAAAATGTTTCCAATGGTTAACTCTTAAATTATAACACCTTAAAATGTGCTTTGATTCTTGGTCAGCGTCAGCCTTCATATTGAAGACACTTTGAGCCCTGTTTATTCTCTCTAATAGCTGCTGTATGCTAACAGCTAATGTGTCGAGCTCTGAGTCAGGAGAGGGCTTAACGCCTGCTGAGAGAGAAATGTGGCCGCTCTACCTTCACCAACACTAATTTAACTAATGCCTGAATGTGGAAGGGCAAACAATTAGACAAAGTACCAGATCCATTATGTCTAATCTGGAGGTGTAAAACAGGCTCAGTTCAATTAGTGGTCAAGCTCTGCGGAAAAGACCCCGGGATTAGACGATTCCTCAAATTATTCAATCAGGGCCGTTTTATGGCAGGTTTTAAACAGGAAGCCTTCATGAATGCTGTCAGTGTAAGAGCAGGGCTGAGCACCTTTACCGTACTGACAGTCGGAGACGCATATCATTACAGCACACCTGAAACATTTAAAGCAAAACTACGAGCAGTGAAAACAGCTGGAGCCGGACATTGTGCAGTGTGCATGGGTTTTACAGTTTACAGTGGTACAAGGATACATTTATCTTGTGGTATTTTAAAGTCGGCATGAAACAGAAGTTGCACTCTTTTTTATTCCTATTGTGCCGTATATGTGAGTAAAACACTTCTGGAACGAGAACAAATACAGGGCGGGGTCACTGGAACCACACCCCCTGATAGGAGGCGGAGTCACTTTGGCCACACCCCCTGACAGGAGGCTAAGTCACTCTGACCACACCCCCTGATAGGAGGCGGAGTCACTATTACCACACACCCTGATAGGAGGAGTCACTCTGACCACACACCCTGATAGGAGGCGGAGTCACTTTGGCCACACCCCCTGACAGGAGGCTAAGTCACTCTGACCACACCCCCTGATAGGAGGCGGAGTCACTATTACCACACACCCTGATAGGAGGAGCCACTCTGGCCATACCCCCTGACAGGAGGCGGAGTCACTCTGACCACACACCCTGATAGGAGGCGGAGTCACTCTGGCCATACGCCCTGATAGGAGGCAGTCACTGTGACCACACCCCCAGATTGGAGGCGGAGTCAATGTGACCACACACCCTGATAGGAGGCGGAGTCATTCTGGCCATACTCCCTGATAGGAGGCGGAGTCACTCTGGCCATACTCCCTGATAGGAGGCGGAGTCAATGTGACCACACACCCTGATAGGAGGAGTCACTGTGACCACACCCCCAGATAGGAGGAGGTGTCACTGTGGCCACATCTCATGATAGGAGGCGGAGTCACTGCGACCACACCCCATGATAGGGGGCGGAGTCACTGTGACCACACCCCATGATAGGGGGCGGAGTCACTGTGACCACACCCCATGATAGGAGGAGGAGTCACTCTGGCCACATCTCCTGATAGGAGGCGGAGTCATTGCGACCACACCCCATGATAGAGGGCGGAGTCACTGTGATCACACCCCCTGATAGGAGGCGGAGTCACTGTGGCCACACCCCTTGATAGGAGGCGGAGTCACTCTGACCATACCCCCTGATAGGAGGCGGAGTCACCCTGGCCACACCCCTGACAGCAAGTGGGATCACTCTGACCACACCCATGAGCAGGAGGCGGAGTCACTCTGGCCACACCCATGAGCAGGAGGTGGAGTCACTCTGGCCACACCCATGAGCAGAAGGCGGAGTCACTCTGGCCACACCCATGAGCAGGAGGCGGAGTCACTCTGGCCACACCCATGAGCAGGAGGTGGAGTCACTCTGGCCACACCCATGAGCAGAAGGCGGAGTCACTCTGGCCACACCCATGAGCAGGAGGTGGAGTCATTACATATTTAACATCTTATATTCTGTGTAACTATAAAGTTTTAGTCAGTGAGTATGGATTAAAAAAACATCCTTTATGACGAGCCATGTGTTCTACACAGAGGAATGTTTGGATAATGTTAGACAACGCCAGCTTTCCTTACAAAGCAAGTTTAGATAGCTCAATAGATGGGAGCACAAAGGAGTTGTTAAATACAGCTGTCAGTTATCCAGATATGAGTCTACAACATATATACTGAAACCACCAGCATATCCATTTTATCCCATCTTGAAGTTTGACCAAGTTTCAAATCAAGCTTCACAATACACAGGCTTTCCAGCGTACAGAAGCAGCAGATTTACAGGAAGTCATAATGTTATGGCTATAATGCTTTAACAGATTTTAGGGCGGGCGATATGATGATATATCAATGATATAAATGATTCTCTGGTGAGTTGTGAGGATCATTGGCGAGTCCCACTGCCCTGTTTAATTTAAGCAGATAATTGTTTGTCTTACTCCGGCTTCTACAGTTTCCCTATTAAATCCGGATGTTTCTCCAGCCTCTGGAAATGCCTGGATTTTAATATCTTCTTGCAGACCTTTAGTGATCTAAGCAAATACATCATACTGAACAGCCAACTACAACGTCTGTGTATTATTTTCAATCAGACATACATGAAGCTCAGATGCCGCTAGTTCTTTCCCAGAGGCTGGGTTTTTCTGTGTCGTCATTAAATCTATAACTTACATTTCTAAATTTAGCAGATGCTTTTATTTATCTTCATTTGTGTTTGTTTGTTCTGTCAGAGCCAAAAAAAGTTCCTTTCTGGAGTTCAAAACAGCTTGTCAAAGTGAACTATATCCAGAAGAGTCTGCTCCGGCTGGTAAACGCCTCTGAACTTTATTTGTTCATTTGTATTTTTGTTATTTCTGTTTTCATGCTGCTGTAGAATATATGAAATAGTAATGGTTAAAGCATCTCCTCTCCATAAAGCAGTGTCGGTCCTCTGATTATGAAAACATAATGCTATTCCTTCAAAGCGGTGCGCTGTCCATACGTAACACTCAGATCAGTCTAATCACGTACCGTGACTGTCGTAATAGAGCCTCCTGTCGGACTTGATTGATACTTCAGACAAATACACACAAAAATATGTCAAAATGCCAGTCCTCTCTTGAAGAGTTTTCGCTTAAACGCAGTCGTTTATGCCTTTTCAGTTGAACATAAACAGAAGGTAATCAAATGCATGTCAGTATATTATATCTGTGCATTTGGTCTTAAAGTGACAGAAGCCTAATAAACCTGCACTGTTACACATCTTCTGAAAGAATACAGAATCACTGGATCAAAACACAGGTGACCCAGACAGCAACATAGTCATGGCTGTGGCCAGAGTGACTCCGCCTCCTGCTCATGGGTGTGGCCAGAGTGACTCCGCCTCCTACTCATGGGTGTGGCCAGAGTGACTCCACCTCCTGCTCATGGGTGTGGCCAGAGTGACTCCGCCTCCTGCTCATGGGTGTGGCCAGAGTGACTCCACCTCCTGCTCATGGGTGTGGCCAGAGTGACTCCGCCTCCTGTTCATGGTTGTGGCCAGAGTGACTCCGCCTCCTGCTCATGGGTGTGGCCAGAGTGACTCCGCCTCCTACTCATGGGTGTGGCCAGAGTGACTCCACCTCCTGCTCATGGGTGTGGCCAGAGTGACTCCACCTCCTGCTCATGGGTGTGGCCAGAGTGACTCCACCTCCTGCTCATGGCTGTGGCCAGAGTGACTCCGCCTCCTGCTCATGGGTGTGGCCAGAGTGACTCCACCTCCTGCTCATGGGTGTGGCCAGAGTGACTCCGCCTCCTGCTCATGGGTGTGGCCAGAGTGACTCCACCTCCTGCTCATGGGTGTGGCCAGAGTGACTCCGCCTCCTGTTCATGGTTGTGGCCAGAGTGACTCCGCCTCCTGCTCATGGGTGTGGCCAGAGATTACCCACAACCCATTGCGAGGACAAGGATTCGATTAGAACTACAAATGATGATAATAAGTGTTAAAAAACTAGAGTTCATACTGTTAGGTTGCAGTATAAATAGGATTGGGACGCAGCACACATGTATCAGATGTGGCTTGGATCTAGAGTTTAGATTCTCTGCCCGAACCCGAGCTTGAACCTGACCCGAACCGACCCGCGGGCCGGGTCGGGCTGAGATTTCCCTGCACTATCCTCAGGTCGGGTAGGGCCGGGCCCGTGATCAAGCGTTTGTTTTTTTAATCATTAGCCTACTTTACTAGTCTAATTGGGTGGGCAGAAAGCTATGCTATAATCAGAAATTATATATACACATTTAGCAAAGTAAGAACTAATACAACAACTAAGAAACAAATGTGAAGGCTACAAAGTTGCACAAGTCAGAATTAGTGTAAAAATGCGTGTTAAACTCACAGCTCGTGCAGTGATGGAGCGCAGCGTTATAAACAGAAACGCTCTGTGTCGAGAGCTGCTCGCGTCAACACTGCACTTTGCTTAATTAAATATCTTCGAATCGCTTCGTTTAAAGGTGGTCATTTCAAGCTTTCTATACGCTGTTTCTCATGTCTGTGAGGCGAGTATAGCCTGCTGAGTTTCGGTTTAATTATGAGACGCGCGCTCCAGTTCATAAGATGAAATGAAAGCGATCACTCCCACGACTTCACCTCGCGATTATAGTCTGCCATTTGCTTTTTATTTATTAAATCCAGGCAATTGGCTTAAGAAACTTTTTTTAAAATTAAGATACAATTTAAACAAAACGAAATAAATGCTTTCTACAAAACAAAACTTAATATTAAACTAAATATAACCACCGAAATCATTTCTGACCCACTCGCATCTTTTCACTCATCATAATCAGATGAAATGTACAAATAATATTATAATATTTAAACATAAATATGAAGGAAAAAACACATTGTTTAATTGCTAGAACAAAGTAAGCTACAGATGAATGTCTGAGCTGGATTTGAGCAAACATCAGTGTACCGGTGAGCGGATCATGAGCGCGCGCCTGCGGATTATTGAGCGGAGTCAGCTTTATTTATAGCCTATAGCGCTTTTACAATGATGATTGTTTCAAAGCAGCTTCAAAGTGTTAAACATGAAAATATTGCAACAAAATATTCGGCTGTACAGTCGCTGTGGAGAAAACTGAAAACTAAATGTAGTTTTATCATGAGCCTCACCAGTCCGTTTCGCTGCGGTTTGCTCATTACAGGCTCGTTCTCGTCAAATCGCCCACGTATTGAACAATGGTCGGGTTTAAATCGGGCTCGGGCTCATAATTACAGTTAATGTGTCGGGCCGGGCAGGGCTCGGACACAACGTGCTCGGGTAGGGTCAGGCTTGATTTTTTGAGCCCGATCTAACCTCTACTTGGATCTATTTTTTGTCTGGAGAAGAAGAAGCAGAAACAAGCGATAGAAGCATTAATTACACACAAGTTATTATCTTTTGTTCAAAATGCTGCTTTTTCTAATGAAATGTACCCACGTTAAAGTTTTGAAAAAACCTTTGCAGTTTAAATAAAATAAAAATGTAAATAATTATTTTGATATATTGTATGTTCAGATATTCATACAATAAAAAATGTGGGGTCCATGAAAGTTTTGTGATTTTTTTTTTTTTAAATGCTGGCGGGGAAAGAGTTAAAGTACAGTTAAAGGTATATTTAAAGTATAAAATACTTTTTATTTTTAAAAAGTAAATAATTTTACACTTAAAATGCATATATATATATATATATATATATATATATATATATATATAGTAAACTAAGATGTTGTCAGGGTTTTGATATGTTTCAGTGTGTTTTAGGTTTGTTTGCCTGTGTGACCCAGTTTGATCGTATCCCATTCACATGTTGCCCATTAATTAGCTCTTTTGTTCCTCTGTGTATTTAATCCTGTCTTCCTTTAGGTCATTGTTCGGTGTTGCCAATGTTAAGCTGTGTTTTGTCTGAGTTGTCTGGCATATTTGGATTAAAGACTATTTAGTTTGAATCTTTGTGCGCTTCCTGGTAGCAGCACCCGTGACAGATGTTATGTTCACTTAAAGGAAACTTGCAAGCATACTTGTAGTATGAAACTATATAGAGAGTATACTTCAAAGTAGTATGAGTACACTGTAAAAAAATATTTAGGAAAAAAGTTACCTGGTTGACTTAATACAATGAACATTTTTTGAGATTCGACAACCTTTATTAAAATATTATTAAAGATTTTGTCAGCATATTGGGTAATTGTGTGTGTTTTATTTGTGATGACGCAGCCAAATTGTGCTATTTTCATGATTTATCACATTTTTTATGTGGTTCAGATACAATAATATTTTGAGTTTCTATTTATTAAACACATTTCCTTCATTGTATCAACTCAAAGTTTTAATTTCAATAAATTCCAAATTTTAAGGCAACCAGGTTACTTACTTTTTTTAAGTTAAACCAACAAAAAAACAATTTTTTTTTCTGTGTAGAACTCAAAGATTACTGTTACACTTAAAGTCCAAAAAATTACACTTTTATTCACTAAAAAGTGTGCCAATTTAGTTCCAAACAGTATTGAAACAGTACCCTTACAAGTATACTTCTAGTGCATTGGTACTAATAAACACACTATATAAAATATACTTTTACTTCATGAT
Source organism: Pseudorasbora parva (assembly GCF_024679245.1). NCBI lineage: Eukaryota > Metazoa > Chordata > Actinopteri > Cypriniformes > Gobionidae > Pseudorasbora > Pseudorasbora parva. The sequence goes on along the minus strand of NC_090189.1, from coordinate 43,405,531 downwards.
GACTTAAGTGCACTTGATCAAATGAAGCTGAGGTTTACACACATGCCGCCTGAGTGAACGAGAGAAATGTTTCTGTAAACTGAACGTGACTCATCTGTGGTTCTGTTTGAGGTTTCATCACTTACTCTGAACATCTCAGCACTGCAAGCCATGGCAGGTTTGTCAAGGAAACAGTGTTACAGGCGCAAGATTGTTTTCACATGCTAGGAGAGCCACATCTGAGTGCAAACAGAGATCAGATCCAACAGCTGACAGAGCCGTAGATCATCAAAAGATCAGCAGTCAGGTCTGTCATGTCATGACCATCTAAAGATGATATAGTGAAGGACCTCGAATGATTTAATTACTGGTGTCCCATTCACACCTGTGATAAGATATGTTTGCACATGTGCGGAGGGGCGTGTCCAAGGGCGTGTCCAAGGGCGTGTCTATGAGCCAATTGTTTACAAGTGGCAGAAATAGAAGCAGGAGTGTATTGAGTTCAATACAGATATCATTTCTACATAAACCTGCTGCAATATGAACTTATGCAAAGGGGATAAAAGATGTATGACTGACCCGGCAACAGTTCGTTGGGAAATTGCATTCATGAAATATTAAACTGTGCATATGCAAAATGTACGGTTCACAAGAGTTATCCAAACACACTTTCCCTCAGCCATCCAGTCTTCTGTCCTCTTCATTGAAGCTCTGCTGTCATCTGCACACAAACTCAAGCCCACATGATGGACTATATACACTATATTGCCAATAGTTTTGGGACACCTGTCTCTACGTGCTCATGAGCTTTAATGCCATCCCAATTTTAATCTGTACACTCTAAAAAATGCTGGGTTAAAAACAACCCAGTTGGGTTGAAAATGGACTAACCCAGCAATTGGTTTGTTTCAACACAGTGGTTGGGTTAAATGTTGCTTAAGACAACCCAATTGTTGGGTTAGTCCATTTTCAACCCAACTTGGGTTGTTTTTAGTCCAATATTTTTTTAGAGTGTAGGGTTTAATCTGGAGGCGGCCCACCCTCTCTAACAGCTCCAGCTCTTCTGGGAAGGCTTTCCTCAAGGTTTAGGAGTGTGTTTATGGGGATTTTTGCCCATTCTTCTAGAAGCTCATTTGTGAGGTCAGGCACTGATGTTGGACGAGAAGGCCTGGCTCTCAGTCTCCGCTCTAATTCATCCCAAAGCTGTTCTATCGGGTTGAGCTCAGGACTCTGTGCAGGCCAGTCCAGTTCCTCCACACCAAACTCCTCATCCATGTCTTTATGGAGCGACGCTTTGTGCACTGGAGCGCAGTCATGCTGGGACAGGAAGGGGCCGTCCACAAACTGATCCCACAAAGTCAGGAGCATGAAATTGTCCAAAATGTCTTGGTGAAGCAGTAAGAGTTCCTGTGTGTCTCCATCTCCATAAAGCTGCCACATATAATGACTCCCGCCTCCCTTAAACCCATCTGACTCAGTGACTTCAGCCTGAGTCCTGCTTCAGGATCGGAGGATAGAGACTCCGCACCTTCAGTTTAGTGGAGCGTGGGCCTTTTCATTCAACTGGTTCTTTCTGCGGCATTTTATCAGATGGAAACATATGGTATACAGCTATATGTGACTGTCATATCTGTCATAATTGACAACTATATCTGGTACGCAAGGAATCCACATGTTCCAGATGTAGGCCGGATATGGGCCGACAGTATTTACGATCTGGGATGTGTTTAGCTCACTGTAGGCTGTAGAAGGGAAGTCTTCATGAATCTATCTTTAAAATCTGAGTTTATTTATACACTGCTGTTTATTATTATAGGTATACAGTAGTATGACATATGACTCGATGAATAAAAAACAAAAACAAACAACTTTACAGTGGCTCAAGGTGCTTCATAACACATTAGCTGAACGATTTAACTGTTTGCATCTACAGTTATTCACAATTATCAATTAATCAATCAATCAATCAGTCATCTTTATTTCTATCGCTCTTCTCCAGCGCCGATTGTGTCAGAGCAGCTTCAGTGTTAAACAGGACAATACTGCAGCAGAATTAGTTTTGGCTGTACAGTCGTTCTGGAGTAAACAGTGATGTTATCAGCTTATTTTAATTTATCAGAGAGAGACAATGTTGGCAGATCAGTATTATAGTTTATAGAATTAAATAAGACCTAATGTATTAATTGTATTTGTATATTTAGTTGAATAAGTTAGATCATAATGTTAGTGTCCCCAACTGAGCAAGCCAAGCCAAAGGCGACCAAAGGAACCCAAACTCCATCAGGACATGATGGAGAAAAATAAACCTTAGAGAAACCAGACTCAGTTCTCCTCTGGCCTATTAACACACAGTTATGATTATTATTCTGGACACCTTACAGCTCAGAAATCAATTATCATTAAGGCCCCGTTCACACGACAAGTCCTAATGCTCAGATCTGATTTTGTTTGGCTGTTCACATTACCTTTTAAAATACCTTTTAAAAATTTCGTGTGCTTTCAAAAACGGAGCAGTTACGGTAGGATCCTTCTAGTTTAGCTTGAATTGAAGTATCTCACCATATACTAATGAGGTCTAACACCTCCCTCTCCCTCCACTGACTCGCTCCATCGCTGTTCTCCATATCTAGTCAAGTTTTTAATGTTACGGTCTGTGTCTAGGGCTAACTCGCCGGTGCATAATGGGACAAATGTCGTCATAGATTGACGTAAAATACGCATCATATCCGCATCAAATCCGCTTTGGTTGTTCACACTGCGACCGCATTGGAAAAAATCAGATCTGGGTCTGATTCAGGACCACATATGTATGTGGTCTAAATCTGATTTGAAAAAATCCGATCTGGGCTAGATTTGAGTGTTTACACTACCTCTGAAGAGGCCTGACCTGGTCACTTGACCCCAAAGAAATCAGATATGGGCCACTTTTGCCTGCAGTGTGAACCGGCCTAAATGTTTTAGTTTTGTAGTTCATAAAGTGAACGTGAGCTGAACCCAGCCCCGTATCTGTATAATAACTCTCTTATTCTGATGCTGAAGCATGACCCAGATATCATCAGTTTTATAAAGATGATTAGAAGTGAACCAGATATAGTCTGTTATTTTCAGTGTTATGTCTGTGAGATAATTGGAGCTTATTTTTTCTGTAGACGGACAGAAATTCTTCATATTTTCCAAGGTCTGCCGGTTTCTTCTGTGTTGTTTGTCCAACCTGTCAGAAATGGTGTTTTGGCAGTTTTCTCTGTAGTTTGTAGCCATTTACAGCGGGTATGAGATTAAACAATACACACCGGCATAAGATTCATCTGTTAAATGGCAGTGGTGTACAATAGCTGCTGACAAGAGCTCATTCTGAAAGCAGTCATGCCTCATTACCTGTCAGATGTCTTTCAAATTAATTCTGAGTTGTCAGTAGTAAACACATGACAGACAGATCCACCCAGGACGGTAGTCATAAAGCTGAACTCAGCGCATCACAGCCTGACTCAACATGTGCCTTTCAGGACTACAAAAACAGTACATTCATCACACTTTGTTGAAGCTGAAGTCTCAGGCTGATGACATTTGCAAAGATGTAGGATGTTGTTTTTTGTGTGTTAGGTTAAGGTGTGGGCTTTGAAACTTCACGGTCTAGTGGCAACAGTATTGAGATCTCAACCGCTGCTGAATGAGAGCGTCAGGAACGGCGTGCATTGCACCACACTTTTTATTTATACTCTATGAATTGTTTGAATTAATCAAATAAGAAACATCTGAAAGTGAAGGAAGCCTCAAGGTCGAGCTGTCAGAACGCTCAAACAAACACAACGTTTCCATAGCAACACATTTAACCTGTTGATAACCAGCATATTTGGACATCCACCAATCAGACAGCGGCTGTTCGCACTGAGTACACATAGCGATAGATTGTGTTTACTCTACTCTGAGCAAAAATAGCAGCATGTTCTTTGCAATAAGTGTACACTGTAGTTAGATGCTATCTATACTTATAAATAGTGGCCGATACTATTTGCACCTCAGTGTTGTTGTACAATAAACATGTAAATTATATTTATTTAAAATATTAAATGGATGTCACGGTATTGTGACAATAAAGCCCTCCCTACACGGACCCCTAAACCTAATCACTTTATTTACACTTTTCAAATATTTTCTTAATCTGTATTGAAAACCAATGCCTTTCTGATCTGATATGTGATGGGAAAGGGAGGATTCAAACTCGGGTCGATTCGCATCAGAACTTTCTTTAACACTTTATTTTAGGTCCAATTCTCACTGTTAACAAGTGTCTTATGATCCTGCATATTACTATGATATTGTCTGTTTATTAGCACTTATAAAGCTCAAATTAATGCCTAATTGTGCAGGACCTTATTCTACATCCCTTAATCCGACCCAATATAAAACAACCTTACTAACTATTAAAAAGCAGTAAATGAGGAGTTTATTGAGGCAGAAGTCGTCGTTAATAGTGAATATGTGTTTTCTAAAGTAGCAGAAGTCCCACGCCACACCTTACCCCTACACTAATACTGCTGTAAACAATCCAGCATCTTCTGAAACTTTCTCTGGCCCAATCAGACGCCAGTGGGCGGAGTCAGAGTAAATAGCCTCTTAGTGTAAATAGACACGGCGTTAAGATAATTAGACGAAGATTCCCTTCCACAAACATGAACTCGTTCCCCTCCATTGACAAGATTTTCTGTCATTTATGATGCAATGCTTTCCTACCATTGACAAGTTTTTCCGGTTACAGATCTTCTGACAAATTACTGAATGTCTGGATGAAAACACAAGTGAAGAAGACAATCTGCGTAAACCAGGGCTGAGTTTAACTCCACTTGCTGAGTTTTACACGCGCTGAACACTTGGGGCCAGATTGACTAACAGCTCCAGCGCTAACCTTTGGCATTTACCGAACACACGCAGTGATCAATTACACACGCTGAAACGGCAGGATAGGGTTCATTTTACTGCTGACCTTATTGCAAACACTGCAAAAAATGCTCTTCTTACTCAGTATTTTTGTCGTTTCTAGTCAAAATTTCTAAAAATTCTTACATTAAGAAAAATGTGGTTGACAAGTAAAAATGATTGTCTTGTTTTGGGAAAAATAATCTGCCAATGGGGTGAGAGATATAATCTTAATTCAAACAGAAAACAAGATTATTTTTCTCACCCCATTGGCCGATTATTTATCTTATTTTAAGCAAAAACTCTCTTCATTTTGAGTTATTTTTTCCCAAAACAAGACAATTACTTTAGCTTGTCCAGTAAATACTTCATTTTTAAATGTTTGTACTAGAAACAAGACAGAAATAATGATATACTACAGTTTGTGCTCGTCCGTTTACTGGTATTTGCGCCATTATTTACCGCCAAAAAAGTGTGGTAGATTGGTCATTATGGAACTGATCCGGCTGCAGCTGTGTTAATTAATGTGTGTGTCGTCAGTAGATCACGCGCAGAACTGTCCACTCCCATCAATGCTTTCATGAAGTTTAATAAAATCTAGCTCTGTAAATCGTGTTGCATTGTGGTCTATAAATCTGCCTGAAGTGTCACTCCCTCGGTCAAAATCACGAGGGGTCTGTCCAAATAATCTTCCCTTGTCCACTTGACCAAGTTAAGTGCACTTAAAAATGGCGGTGGGGAGGAAGTGCTTAGGGACGTTTGTGAGTCTAACAGTGGAGATAAACGCAGTCTTGAAGGAGAGAGCTCATCGTGATATTAGCCGACCAATCAGGTTATGTCCGTCTCCCTGTGCCTTTGGTTCGGTAACTTTAGGTTCGCTGTTATAAATGCCAGTGTGAACGCTAAGTAGCCTGGTTTTACCAGACTCTCGTACATTTCATTTGTACTACTCATCTACTCATACTACTCTCCATTGACGAGGGTTTATTTCCGCGAAGGCGGGCACACTGTTGAAGTTTAAAACTATTGGATCTGCCCTGAGCCGCTCTGGATCTGCCATAGCCAATCGCTAACGTTTGGTCGTGACGTATGTCATGCGCCCTTCGCCTGTTTCACTCGTGGAAATCCGACAAAATAAAAGTGCACGTGTGCAGGCTACCTCAGTAATAAAACTATAGAATAAAACCTAAAACTCGAGCATTCGGATTGTGATTTATTCACGCCACGGTGGAGAGGAGAGCTTTGTGATCGGGAACGCGCCGCTCACGTGGGCCGTAACATCATTGTATGCTGTAAATAAAATGTCATATGCTTGGTATGTAAATAAATGCTGCTATAAATAACGGACCAATTCAAATGTTTAAGTGCTTTTATTTTAATTAGTTTGAGCGGTGATGAAATATATTGCTCTTGTAAATACTTGCCAGCATTTTAAGGAAATACGAGTCTATAAATGCATCCTAATAACAGCAAAGCAACCGTACGGTGTTCTGCAGGGGTCAAAAATGATTACAAACAGTGAATTTTGAAGTGATATATTGTTGAAAACTTAGAGATGTGGATTCGGACAGCTGTTTCATCAACACGACCTTGCGTTTGTCAAAAGCAGTCGGTAACTCGGCCGGGGATTGTTACACGGGTGGTGAGAGACGGACGGCAATAAAATAACTGACCAGTCCCTGTAACTTAAATGATGGCAATACCTTCCCACCCCACGAGAAACAGTTACCGTCCGAATAACTTCAGCAACTCCTTCATCACTAACGGAGCGATCTGGAAAATCAAACTTTTCCCGAGTTTACCCTGTTGGAGGGCCACAACATCATGGCCACCAACAAACCCCAGCAAAGACTGTTATTGCTCCGGCTTTCACTTCTGGATGTTCGGCAGCGGTGCCACAATGCAATGAA